>NW_027249155.1:0-731542 GCF_030848795.1 Temnothorax nylanderi | reverse complement strand
GGATAAGAAGAAGAGGGATATGGAGCGAAGAGCGAAGAACGCAATTTAGGGAGAGGCTGTGTACGATAGGAGGAAAAAGAGATCTGCAAGAGGAGATAAAGGAAGGAATGTCGAAGATAAGAAGAGTAATAGAGGAGAATGAAAAAGAGAACGGGAGAAGGGCTAACAAGAACGGAAGAGGGTGGTGGGACGAGGAATGCAGGGAGAGAAAGAGAGAAGTGAGGAGAGAACTAAGGAAATGGAGAAAAGGAAAAGGAGAGGTGGAAAGATATAGAGAAGGAAGGAAGGAGTATAGGGAAACGTGCGAAAGAAAGAAAAAGGAGGAGAAAGAAAGGATGATTAGGTAGATAGGAGAAGCGAGAACGGAAGGAAAGGTATGGGAATTGATAGGTAGAATAAGGAAGAGAAGAAAGAGAATAAACGAAGAGATAAAGCTGGAAGATTGGAAGGAATATTTCATGGAACTAATGGGGGGAGTGGCGAACAGGGTGGTGAAGGGAGAAGGAGGTGGGGGCAGGCAGGAGGAGGAAGAGATAGAACTAGAAGAGGTAAGAAAAGTAATAGAGAAACTGAAAACAGGGAAAGCAATAGGCAAGGACGGGATACCGAACGAGGCATGAAAATTCGGAGGAGAAGAAATGGTGAAATGGATATGGAAAATATGCAAACGGGTCTGGAGGGGAGAAGGCTGGCCGGAACAATGGAAGGAAGGTGAGATAATTCCAATAGTAAAGAAAGGAGAAGGACGAGAGGTGAAGGACTATAGAGGAATAACTATTATGTCTTCGATGTACACAATCTACACGGCGGTACTAGCTGAAAGGATAAGGAAGGAGGTAGAATCGAAGAACTTAATTCCCGATAATCAAGCTGGATTTAGAAAAGGAATGGGGACGATGGATCAAATATTCGCACTGAACTACTTGGTAAATAGACAACTAGGAAAAGAGAAAGGAAAGATGACAGTACAATTTGTGGATTTGAAGGCGGCATTTGACTCACAAGGAAACCTCGCGAACTGGAAAATTCTGATTTTAATGAAACTTTCCACACATGTAGGGGGAGTAAAAAGATGAATTTAGATATTTTTTGTAGCTGCCCAAAAACAGTTTTAAGGGGTGAAACCACTGCTCATATGTAGAGCGGTTTTTTGCTTTTCTCGATATATCTCGAAAAATATTTGAAATATCAAAAAATGTTTCAAATAAAAGTTTTATAGTAAAAACATCTTTATTCAACCACATTAATAAAATTTCAAAAAAAAAAAATTTTTAATTTTTAATCAAAATTGTGTTTAAAAAATTATTTTCAAAAAATATTATTAATGTTGTCAAATAGAGAAGATTTTACTGTAAAACTTTTATAAGAAACATTTTTTGATATCTCAAATATTTTTCGAGATATATCGAGAAAAGCAAAAAACCGCTCTACATATGAGCAGTGTTTTACCCCTTAAAACCGTTTTTGGGCAGCTACAAAAAATATCTAAATTCATCTTTTTACTCTCCCTACATGTGTGGAAAGTTTCATTTAAATCAGAATTTTCCAGTTCGCGAGGTTCCCTTGTCAGTGGATAAGGAAGTATTAATCAAGGCGATGAGAGAGAGAGGAGTGAGACAAGGACTGATAGACAGGGTAGAGGAGGTTCTGAGAGAAACAAAAAGCAGAGTGGGAAGGGGAGGAGAGAGCGGAGGAACATTCTGGACGGCGAAGGGCTTGAGACAAGGATGCCCGCTAAGTCCGATACTATTTAATATATTAATTGCAGACATAGAGGATTACATGAAAAAGGGCAAATGGGGAGGCGTGAGACTAAAAGGAGGGAAGATTTACACACTAATGTATGCGGATGATATAGCATTATTGGCGGAGGAGGAACAGGACATGAGATCAATGATAAGCAGGCTAGAGGGATATTTAGATAGGAAAGGCTTAACACTGAGTATAGAGAAGACAAAGATAATGAGGTTTAGAAAGGGAGGAGGAAGGAAGAAGAAGTATGACTGGAGATGGAAGGGAAAGAAATTAGAGGAGGTCAAAGAGTTCAAATACCTGGGGTATACGTTTAAGGAGTTTAAACAATCTGCGCTACATATATAAAAAATAAATTTTTTTAACTAGTTAAAAATATCTTTAAATTTTATTATCTTCCATTAATTTATGTCTTTAAAATTATTATTCCTTATCCTACTCAGACAGATAGAGTTGTAAAACTTCCATATTATATTTCTTGAATATTTTATATTTATGACATTTATATAATATCATTAACGTAATGCTTTATATATTTTTCAAATGTAACTTTATTAAATCGTTTTATTTTAACTAGTTATAAAAAATTCTATTTAAAAAATTATCTTTATCCTTATCTTTACATTTGAATAATAATTAAAAATTATCACAATGTAACATAAAATATAAAAGAACTACATATCAAATAATTTAAATCGAATTCATATTATTTTGTTGACGTAATATTTTATCAAAAAAATTTTTGGGAAATTACAATATTCAATATTTTGTTAACATATCTTAAAAAAAAAAACAATATTGATTGTAAATTTCTTTTCTAATGTTTAGAGTATTTCTGAAGATATCGATATTATTCGACAAATTAAGGATGGAAGAAAAGGCAAATATTCTGCGGAATTACGTGCTTTTGCATTAACTTTAAACTTTTATAGTCCAAAGGCATATGATTATATCAGAAATATTTTTCATAATAAATTACCAGCGTCATCCACTATTCGTGCTTGGTACAGCAATATAAATGGATTGCCAGGTTTAACTCAAGAAGCAGTGCAGATATTGAAAAGGAAAAGTAATAATGCAGGCGATAAGAAATTATATGCATGCCTCATGACGGATGAAATGGCCATTAGAAGACAAATAGAGTGGGATCATACAAAAAAACATTAACAGGATATGTGGAAAATGAATTGCCTACCCATGATAATAAACGTTTACCTGTAGCTAAGCAAGCATTAGTATATTTATTAAACGGTGTAAATGAAAGATGGAAACTACCAATTGCATACTTCTTTGTCAACGGACTTACTGCAGAAGAACGAGGTGAAATTACAAAGACAGTTCTTACTTCCATAGATAGTTGTGGAATTCAGGTCATTGCTTTAACTTTTGACGGACTCATATCAAATATTAGCATGTGTAAATATTTAAATGCTAATAATAATTTTGATAGCATTTTGCACCCAACTCATGGTTATAAGATTCCAATTATTTTGGACGCTTGTCATATGATTAAGTTAGTCAGAAATACTTTTGCTTCTAAAGAAATACTGTATGATGGTGATGGTAATGCAATCAGATGGGAATTTATGGTAAAACTTGTTCATCTTCAAAACAATGGTTGCTTTCATTTGGCTAACAAATTGACTTCTAACATATACAGTGGTACAAAAATAAAATGAACGTAAAACTAGCTGTACAAATTTTAAGCGAGAGTAGTGCCGCAGCCTTAGAGCAGTTTCATGAAGATGGTCATCCAGATTTTACAGATTGTATTGCCACAGCCCAATTTTGTAGAATAATGAACAATATTTTTGATTGTCTTAATTCAAGAAATTTTTATTGCAGTAAATATAAGAAGCCATTATCTAAGAATAACATGAAAGAAATTTTTTCTTTTTTTGATACAGCTATTAAGTATTTGTCATCTATTACATTAGAAGTCAAAGGGAAACGTGTTCCAGTGATAGAAACAACATCAAAAACCGGTTTTCTTGAGTTAATTATTAATATGAAAAATGTACAGTTTTTATTTTATGAATACGTAGAGAAGGGATATTTGCAATATCTATTGTCTTATAAGTTATCACAAGATCACTTGGAAATGTTCTTTTCATGTATTCGAGCAATGGGAGGATATAATAATAATCCCACTATTAAGCAATTTATAGCTTCATATAAACGCCTTCTGCATCACAATGAAATTAAACCCTCTACACAAGGAAATTGTGTTCCGTTGGATAATATTCCTATCCTAAATGTTTCATCGCACAAAACATCAACTAGTTCGAATACAGAAAGGGAAAATGAAAATAATAAAGATGAAAATAATAATGATATGTTAATTGACGATATACCACTGCTACATATAAATCTTACTAATAATCACGCAATTACATACATAGCAGGATACGTTGAAAAAAAGATTTTAAAGTCTATAAAATGTCAGACGTGTTATCAATTGTTCAATGAATGTGAGGGAGTAACATCTAAGTTTATTGATAGAAAAAATTGTGGATTGTTAAGACAGAGAGAAGAATGAGAGACGACACGGCCCGGTTTTAGGTGATCCGCGAACGCGATACGCCCTCTGGGAACGACGTAAAACGTGCACATGAACTACGTAGCCAATATCGACGTTTGGGCCGCGGGGTAACCCATACGTGCACGATTTAGGTTGCGTTCCGTGCTAATGTCGGTAACGCAAAGTTATTGATTTTTCGTTATGTGAGCGAGCGAGAAGGTATAAGAGTGAGCGAGATAACAATAAGAGCGAGCGAGACAGTAATTGGAGTGAGCGAGATGAGAATAACACATGCAGAAGGCTCGGGGGTGGGGATCTGATCGAGGATCGAGCATCGAGTCTTCTCCTTGCGCGCCGTTGTTCTTATCTCGCTCACTCCTGTTACTGTCCTACTCGCTCTTATTGACGACTCGCTTGCTCTTATACCTTCTCGCTCGCTCACGTATACTAAAAGGAATTTTATATATAGATTAGGATTAGGATTATGTCTGAAAGGGTTAGAATGACAAATATGTATATGTTTGTATTACATCATATAAAATATATTATAATAAAAAATATACATAAAAATTTATGAATAAAAAAAATAATTAATATTTCTTCCTCGTCCTCTTCCTCTTCCACCTTGTCCTCTTCCTCTTCCACTTTGTCCTCTTCCTCTCCCACCTCGTCCTCGTCCTCGTCCTCGTCCTCGCCCTCGCCCTCTCCTACCTCTTTGAGAGGCAGCTATTGCCTTGGCAATTATCGTCCCTAATTGTTCGCTTTGAAACATTAACAATAAAAAAAATAATGAAACAGCATGTTCATGATATTCATGATATGAGTATAACAAATATAACTTTATAATTATAACTGCACTGAGTTATACACAAAAAAAATAATTTAACTCAACAAAATGTATATATAAATTTAACATTTGTTGAGCCAAATAATTTCTTTTTTCAGTGCACAGATATAAGTATTTATCTAAGTAATGCTCGATTTCTTCACCTCTAGATGAGTTCTCGATAACTTTATCCAACAGATATCTTTCAGAATTGGTTTTCTTATTGATCGATTCTGGGATATAGGTGTGTTGGATAAAGTCATCGAGAGGTGAAGAAATTGGATATAAATAAAGGACTTAATTTTTTAAATTACAGGTGCTTTCCAGCAACGACACTGTGTAACACAGAGTATTATATTTCATTTTTTAACAACAAACAACAAAGATGAAACGATTCAGGCTACGTTCAGATACATTACCCGGGTACACTAGGATATACTTTCCTCTCTTTCTGACTCACTGAGATAGAAAGGGAGGCAAGTATATCCGAGTGTACCCGGGTGACGTTTCTGAACGCACCCTCACTGTGTTTCACAGTGTCGTTTCTGTAAAGCACATATGTAATTAAAAATTTAACACTTACATTTAATTGAAAAACGTCTGTTGCTGCTGGCGTTGCTGCTGTCATCAACGCCGTAGACGCGGTCGTCGTCGTTGCCGTCGGCGCCGTGGTCGTCGTCGTTGCCGTCGACGCCGCGGTCGTCGTCGTTGCCGTCGGCGCCGTGGTCGTCGTCGTTGCCGTCGACGCCGCGGTCGTCGTCGTTGCCGTCGGCGCCGTGGTCGTCGTCGTTGCCGTCGACGCCGCGGTCGTCGTCGTTGCCGTCGGCGCCGTGGTCGTCGTCGTTGCCGTCGACGCCGCGGTCGTCGTCCTTGCCGTCGACGCCGCGGTCGTCGTCGTTGCCGTCGGCGCCGTGGTCGTCGTCCTTGCCGTCGACGCCGCGGTCGTCGTCGTCGTCGGCGCCGTGGTCGTCGTCCTTGCCGTCGACGCCGCGGTCGTCGTCGTCGACGCCGCGCTTGGCGTCGACGCCGTCGTCGTTGTCGACATCGTCGTCTTCTTCGGCGTCTTGGAAATATAACTGAAAGAGAAAAATTATTGAAAATTAATACATATTAATTAGAGCTTATTACAGTAATGATGTAATACATAATTATTTACTTACGGCTTCATAAAATGCGGACCTGCGGAGACGATATTAGCACATACGACGTGGCGAACAATATGACGAACTGCGACTCACTTGTTGATGTCGCGAGTCACGACGCGCTGCCGCGGCGCCACTCCTCCCTCTTACCCCCTTCTGAGGGAGCTATGCGATTCGCTTAAAAACGCTTTCTTTATTGTTTTGAAAAGATTCTCTCTCTTTTTAACGAAGCGATAGACAACAGTGAAGTCTTTCCATTCGAAGCATTTGCTAGAGCTGGTACTATTTGCTGCGATCAGTATATTTTATTCGTACACTAGTCGAAATATTAAATTGATTTTTCATTATCTAAGACGCTGTCTCGAGTGAATTCAGTTGACATTAATTGTTCACACAACAATTAATAGATTATCGGCTAGGTTACGTTAATTTTGTGCATATTTTGTGCGCAATAAATTAAGTTTATTTTTATTTTTTAATATTTTATTCTTTGAAGCGTACGTATTAATATTTTGTTTCCCTTTTTCGCTTCATTTTACTTTTTATTTTTTATTTTTTTATTTTTCTACATCTTAAAACGTGTAGTAATTTTAATACAGAAAAGTACAGAATAAGTTATTTCTTATTAAGGACTCTTTTACGAGTACGAGCATAAATTAATTAATTGCAAAATGAGTGATCAGTATATAGAAAGTGTATATGAAAAATGTGCGTTTAAAAATTGTCGCAATGGTGTTTTTTCCACGGGGTCGCATTTATTTCGATTTCCATCAAGTACAGATGCAAGACACAAATTATGGATACGTAATAGTGGTAAGTTTTTTACATATACAGGGTGTCACTGAATGTTTGGTACTTTTCTCATATTTAGATAGAGCGAGCCAAACTGAGTCGAAAAGTCATGTACCATTTTGCAATTTTCGCGATAGTTGATGAGTTATTAATGATTAAAAATCGCCGTATTGGCCCGCCCACCGCCAAATCCAAGCGCGCGGTGAGATGCGGCCGCCCCGCGGTCGGCGCGCGGGCAGTTGTTTACTACAAGCGGCGATGATGACACGGCGCGACGCACGAGCGGTGCGTAACGCCGGGCCCCCGTCCTGAGCGATGATAGTTTCTCGCCTTTTTTAAACAGAAATAAAATTTTTTAACAACATAGAAAAATTTTTTGTGCGTACGTATGTACATACGTGTGTACATGCATACACAGGGAAATATCAATTGTACTGCTTAAAAAAGCGATTACTCAATTTACTTTTTTTCTTTTAGTAAGTAACGGTTGTCTTTAAGAAAGAATATTTTCTTGATAATAATCTTAAAATGTATTCATCACAAATTTTAGAAAAAGTCTTTATCATGTACTGGAAAGAAGAATTTATACTCCTTCAAAGAACATTATAAAATTTTATCAAAAAAAAGTCAAAATAATAAGCAAATTGAATTTTTGTTTTAATTTTATATTCTTAATTGAAGAATTAAACAATTTGAATTCAGAATATTATTTGTTTTAAGTAAAGAGAGTGATGAGTGTATTTTAAGATTATTATCAAAAAAATATTCTTTGTGAAGATAACCGTTAAAAGAAGGGAAATGGAATAATTGGTTTTCTTAGCACTAGAATGATATTTTTTTGCGTGTGAATTGTGCATAAATAGCAATCGCGATATAAGATCGCGAGCCAAAAAAAAATTATTTTTTCTTTCTGTGGCAAGAAAATGATAGAGCGCTATCATTTCCACACACCACCTTGCGGCAGATAGCATGGCGCATTTTTTTAAGTGGTACCCCCCCAGTAGGTCTAATCCACTTTGCATTAAAATATTCTCATATATGCAAGAACTGTTTGAAGTGCCTTTTTCCAAATGATTAGACCACTTCGACCCATCCATCTGTCTGGATATCGCGCGTCTAAAACATTTCGCGCCTTTCGCGAAAATCCGCAGGAGCCCCATCGTATTGGAAAATGCGCATTTTTCGCGACAGGCGCGAAATGTTTTAGACGCGCGATATCTGGACAGATGGATGGGTCGAGGTGGCACAATCATTTGGCCGGCGCGGTCGCCGGATATTAACGTGCTCGACTATTTCGTTTGGGGTTACATCAAGATTTAGTCGAGTACACCGGCTTGGCGGCCGTTAAGGTAAAAGTACCAATGACTGGCCACTGCCCATTACCTAGCCATTGATGGAAGATTTATTTTTTATTAAGCTTTTTAAATAAAATTGGAAACGTATTTTTACTGATTAATATAATTTGACTATTTAGTTTCTCATATTAAAAATTGTGCTATTTAAAACTTTGTTTAAGACATTAAAAAAAATACTTGAATACTGATACTTAAGTGTATCGTGAGTCGATCGTGAGTTTCAATAGATTTCTTACGGAATGGCTAAGAAAGGTAAGATACTGGTTAAGCCTATAATTATCGAAATAATAAGTTTTTCTGTACGAAAAAGACGTTATAGAATCTTAAACATATTTATAATAAATAAAAAGCAAAAAATTGCACATGTAAATTATTTTTGTATAAATATTTACGTGGCTATCTACTGGTGCGTGGAAATCTTGTTTGCCCAATAACTAACCGACTGGCTAGTTATCGGTCGAATCGCCGCGATATGTGCTCACTTCTGTGACTGTAGTACCTGACCATAACATCTGTTCTTGTTTGAATGATCAGTGAATGATCTGTGTGCACACTTTTCGTACGAAAATCGTAAGTAAACTTATTTTTAACATTAGTTCTAGCAATATTATATTACATTATACGTATTTTTCAAGTTTTTTGGTTTATTTTTCTACATGTTGTATGTATAACCTCCAAAATTTGTTTACTTTCTCTATGACAGAAAACGTAAGATGGGCAAGGAGAAAAAGAAAAGAAGTCGATCAATGAAAAAGGAATAATGGAAAGGAATAATGTTACAAGTAGGAAAACTGAAGAAGCTCCAAAGCTTTGTAAGGAGGAGGAGCTTTCTATTGAACAGCCTTTCGATATTCTTGACAATCTTGATCAATCCTTGCAAGGTTTGTACAATAGTATTAAATACAATATTTTGAAACTTGAAATCTAAATTAACACAAGTAACTTAATTATTTTTATATTTGTTGTAGATGATCAGAATTCGAGTGTAATTGAAAGCGGTTGTAATAACTGACGGTGTAGAAATGACTGAAATTGTCACGAAAAGTCATATGCCTGAAGGGCTGCAACCAGATGTAAATATAGACGAAATTTCCACCAGTTCTGTATTTCCACCAGATAATTTGATTCAAAACCAGATGTCTGATGAACTTCAAGGTTTGTATACAATTCTAAGATTTTGTATTATATTAGTATTATAATTTTTATAACAAGTTTCTTCTTACAGATGTTCATACTAAAACCAACGAAAATGGAGCAATGGAGAACATTCCATCACTATTTAAAAAATGTATGGTTTGGCCTGCAGATATTAAAAATATGAAAAATAAGAAAAAGCCGGCTAGAAAAGTCTCCACCGTATTGACTTCCGAAGAGTGGCAAAAGCAACAATTACAAATACAAGAAGAAAAGTTAAGAAAGCAAAAAGAGATCGAAGAACGAAAAAAGCTTAAAGAAGCGAAAAAAAGAAAGGCCGAAGAAAAGCAAATCAAAAAGGCTGCACTTGAAGAGAAAAAGAAGCTGGATCAAGAGATTAAAAGATTGATGGCGCAAAAAAAAAGATTAGAATCAAACAAGAAAAAGTTGATTAAACATTACACATTTTTTTAAAATACTTTGAATGTATTGCCAAAGATTCTGTGCAACATCTGTTTTTTTTTAAGTTTTAAATTCATTGAATAAGTTAAAATAATAAATTGAAGTAATAAGTTAAAATAAAAAATTATAATAATATATTATATTGTTCTTAGATTTAAAACTAAAAAAACGTTTACTTCAAACTACTTATAAAACTGTTTACTTATAATTTACTAAGTTTATAGAAAATATAATTATTTGTTCGAAATTATAATACATAAAAAATTTATCAGACAAAATAAACATTTTTGGTGTTTATTTTATTACCTCTTAAATGTTTGCGTTCGACAAAATAAAATTTTATTTATTAAAATTATTTTTAATACACTATAAAAGTTATGGTCAGTTACTAGGACCTCAAAAATTAGACACTGGGACACCCATTTTTGACCGGCCATGTATTGGGTCATCGGGTCTATTATTATTTCTGTTTATAATTAATTTACTAACGCACGAAATATTGTTTTTTTGTACTTGTTTGATAGAAAACAGTATAATCTTTCGATATGCAGAAGTTTTCTTATTATAAAATTGATTTTGTGCATTACATTTTAAAAAGAATTTCTTGGTATGCTTAAATGGCCAGGTATTGGTACTTTTACCTTAATTGTCGAAACTAATCTTGCACAAGGATTTTCGAAATATTTCAATATTTGTATGCATGAAAATTTCTGATAAATTGCGCGGAGTTTTTCATATTTATTTAGATTTCTACAAAGATGTGACGGGAAAAATCTGAAATATTTCACTATTTTGTCTGAGTTTTTCTGAAAAATGTTCCAAATCCTATTTAAAAAATCTGAGAAAAACTTAAAATTCAGAGAAAGTCTTAAAAATTTCATAGAAATTCTGATTAATAATGTAAAAAATGCTGAGACATTTTTCCATCGGGGAAAAACATCAGATATGTTACCTCTGCATTGTCCATCGAGACAGACGCTGCCCACGCAGTCGGCGTCCACCGCGCAGTAATTAGTACCGCGTACACAGCCGTGTTCCGGACCTCTCGAGGACGACACGAATTTCTGGATACACCTGCAGCTCGGTTGACCGTTGACGATTTCACAGAGCGCGTTGGGACCACAGGCGTTCTCGCACGGATTGACGCAGCGTTGCTCGTGGCAAACGGAATGCACCGGACAATCCTTGGGACCGGAGCAATATCCCTCCGGCTGGCAGCCGTTCGCGTAAGGATCGCCCACGTGATTCGGCGGGCATTTGCATACTGGATTATTCGTTGGACCGACGACGCAGAGCGCTGTAGGATGGCAGGAGTCCGGATGGCATGCCTCCACGGCGACGCACTCGACGTCGGGCACCGGGTTCGGGCGGAGCCCAGGCGGGCACTGGCAGATCGCCTTGTGATCGTCCGCGATGCAAACCGCGTTCACGCCGCACGCGTTCTCGTCGCAGGCGTCGTAGCAGGTGTGGGTGAGTCGGTTGCAGAGCTGGGCCGGCGGGCAATCGATGTTGTAGACGCAGGGCACCGCACGGCATCCGGACGTCGCGTCGTTCGGATCGCCGGCGTATTGCCCGGGCGGGCACTCGCAATTCGCCACATGATTATTGACGACGCAGAGCGCGTTGGGACCGCATGTGACGAAGTCGCAGACCAATTGACAAGCGAGCGGGCCGTCCGGGGTACCGCGACACGTCTGATCCTCCGTGCACTCGCTGTCGGTGGAGCAACGGTTCTCCCGCGGACTGTGGCAGCCTCGACGATCATTCGGATTGCCGGTGTAACCCGGTAGACACTCGCAACGGCCGTGATGGTTCTCCGTCAGGCAGCGGGAATTCGCGGTGCAGGTGAAACCGTCGCAAAGCGACATGCACTTCAACACGCCGAGCGCGTCCGGTCTGCAGCCCTCGCTCGAGTGGCAGTCGTCGTCGCTTATGCAGTCGGGCACTGACGGTTTCTCGCAGGACGACAGTACCGGATTCCACTCGTAGCCGTCCTGACATTTGCAAGTGGCGTGACCGGGTACGATGTCGGGCTCGCACTT
Organism: Temnothorax nylanderi; assembly: GCF_030848795.1. Classification (NCBI taxonomy): domain Eukaryota; kingdom Metazoa; phylum Arthropoda; class Insecta; order Hymenoptera; family Formicidae; genus Temnothorax; species Temnothorax nylanderi. The sequence goes on along the minus strand of NW_027249155.1, from coordinate 719,516 downwards.
CTGATAGGCGCCGCACACCACTTTGCTGCAGGGATTCACGCAGTCGCGCACCCCGCCGTCCAGGATGATGCAGAAGGAACCCGGCGGACAATCCGAGTCGTGCGCACATCCGGGTATCACGGACTTGGATGGCTGGCAACCCTCGACCAGATTGCTCGGATTGCCCTGGTAACCGTCAATGCACAAACATGAGGACACGTGATTCTGCGTGATGCACAGTGCGTTAGGTCCGCATTGCAGTTTGCTGCACGCGTCCACGCACTTGCGGACCCCTTTGCCGATCTGGAAACAAATCTCCTGCGGCTCGCATTCGAGGTCGTTCGAGCAGTGATGGTGCAAGTGGCAACCTTTGTGCAGGTCGTTGGGATTGCCGCTGTAACCGGGCGGACATATACACACTCCGTTCTGACAGACGGATCTAGGGCCACATTTTATGTCGCTGCACTGATTTATGCACTTATGATTGACGCAGGTGTAATCGAAGGGGCATGGTACAGTGTTGCTGCAAACGCAGGTCGAAGGATCGGCGCATGGTCCCACTTGTACTTGCTGACATCCGACAAACGGATTGCCGAAGAAGCCGTCCTTGCAACGACAGTCGTAGCTCCCGAGGGTATTGATGCACACTGCGTTGCTGCCGCATGCATTTCCGTTGCACTCATTGATGTCTAATAAAGAAATAGAAACATACATTCGCATATAATTTTATATTGATCACAATTTATACTTGTCGCAAACAATGTTAATATGTTATACAAAAAATCGATTATGTTTTTTATATATTTTAATCTGATATATTTAAATATACCAGTTCTATATTTTAGTTATAGAAAACTGCTAACTTTATTTGTAGAAATTAAGCAAAAATAATTATTAAATATTTTCTAACACTAGCTGTAATTTTATGCGGCTGTTTCGTTTCGAGGAATCGCGTCTATTTTTCGACATTCCACCGTCGCTAGGTGCTCTCCTTCGTCTCGAGTCTCGAGCATCGTGAATAGAAAAACGCACGTGACAAAGGAGCCGGTCGATAACAGCTGATGACGACAATAACAGCTGATCGACCGCTGACGCGTTTGTCATCAGCTGATCGCCCGAGAGTCCGAGACAAGGGCCCCTATTCTCGAAAAATATCGCATACGATATTTTAGGAATGTCACTAGAAAATCACACTTTGCAAGTGTGCTATTTGTTGCAGAGTGTGATATTCATGACATATTGTATGCGATATTTTTCAAGAATAGAGCCCAAGGTCCTTTAAGCCAAAATAGCTGAACATTCGTTCGCCCGTCAGCTGATCGCCTCATTGGCTACGCCTCCGATCGCCACTCGATAGTAGTAGCTCACTATGCGTAAAGAGCGATTTAGAAATCCGTTTTTGCAGCGTGCGACTCGATTATAGATCCTTTGCTTAATTCAATCAGAGTTCAGTAAATACATTTTCGCGTTCGAACTGGAGATCGCGACGAGTGCTACCGTGCTCGGTCGAAATCTGTAAATACTGCACATATCCTATTTCTGACTTTAAATTAAAGACGTAGTTACTCGAGACTGTGTTTCCTTTCTTTTTTCTGTGGAACCTTGCGACGCGCTCGTTCTCGTGTTCGTTGTGTCATGTCGCGAACATTATTAAAGAAAAAGAATTTAATGCAAATTAAATGAGAGCATGAAAGAGCTGAAATTAATAGAAACTAACCGAAACATTGAATGTATGGATTGCCAGCGAAGCCAGATGGACAGAGACACTCGACGGCGTTCGGACCCGCGTTGCAATGCGCATCTTTTCCGCACACCGCAGTAGAACAATCGGACTTTTCTTGAACGCCGCAGCCATGATAAGGATTCCCGCTGGTACCCGGATTACAGACACATTTCGATTCTTGAAGACCGTACTCGCAGTGCGCATTTCTCCCGCAGAATGGATCGCAATGTGGTGGTTGAACGGCTACGGAGAAAAATTTATTTAATACGGGAGGAAGTATTACTTATAAACTATTAAATATTGTTTTTTTTTTCATGCAAAGGAACATTTACGAAATAGAATAAATCACTAACTCCTTTTTTTTACACATTATATGTACATATATACCGCGTTATATTTGTAATACTTACGTGGCATACAGAGAAGATCAGGGTTGCCGACAAAGTAAGGGTTGCATACGCATTTATTCGTTAAAGGATCGCACATGGCTCCAATGCCGCAAATCACTCCTTCGCAACGCCGTTTGCAACGTCCGCTGATGCATACGCTGGGGTCGGCGCATGGAATTTCAGGAGAGCAAACATCCGGAACGCACTGTCCACCGGGGAAAGGATTGCCCATGAAACCTTCGATGCACTTACAAGTCGGCCCGTCGTAGCTAACGATACATTGAGCTCCGGTGCCGCAAACAAAACCATCGCATTCTGAAATCGAAACAAAGTTTTATTTCGCATATACATTTTAAAAAATCGTAGCGAGGATTTGTACGATAAATTGATAACGTACCGACTAAAAGTATTATATAAAAACTAAAATTGTGCTTGTATTATAAATAACTATCAATTTTCTTTCAAATTTGAATAGATCATTTATTCTGTAATACGCAATAATTTTTCTTTTAAAATTTTCAAATATATTTAGAAATAAAAATTTCTTTTATATCCTTTTATATAATCTAATTAAAAAATTATGTTCAATGTAAAATTATCTAGACTTATAATTAGAAGATTATTTATAAAATTTGCACTCACGTGAGACACATTCGTTATTCTTGCCTTCCGTGAATCCGATCACGCATCTGCACCATGCCGCATGTTTATCGGGCTCGCAGTATGCGTTAGGACCGCAGGGTACGTTGTCGCAGGGGTTGACGCAACTTCCTTGGACGCATGCTAAGTAATTCTCGCAATCGTCGTTTGACGAGCACTCACTCTTGCCGGTCGGGACTCCAGTACAGCCAACACCGTAAGGATCACCAATCATACCTTTGGGACACTCGCACGTGTGATCTCCCTTCGTGTTAATGCAATATGCGCCGTGTCCGCAAGGATTATTCGCACATTCGTTCACGTCGATACACCCATGCTGTGGATCACCCTCGAAGCCAGCCTCGCACATGCACCGCGGCGGATCGCTCGGTGTGCACTTCGCATTGATACCGCACGGGAAACGATCACAAGGATCTGCAATTATAGAATTTAATGATAATTAAGTGAAGAAAATATCATGTTTGCCATGGGACTGTATAATACGAGCTGCGACAGTAGGGTACGAGTAAATTTAAAATTCGCAGACTTACTCTTGCAAAGATTTCCTTCTAAAGGATCCGTGTAGAACGGCGGTGGGCATACACACTCTCCGGGCTGCACGCACTTCTCGTTGGCCTTACATTCGTTGTCGTTGGTACATCTCTTCTGCGCCGGGGAGCAGAGCCCGTTGTACGGATCGCCACCGTATCCGTGCGGGCACACGCACTGATGAGAACCTGGTAGGTTGATGCACTCGGCACCGTAACCGCAGACTTGGTGACCCACAATGCACTCATTTATATCTGCATACGAATTAATAATTGTCAATTAATCAGTTATGTCTGGTTTTCTTTGTAATTATCGTCAAATAAATTTGCAACAAAAATAAAATTTCTCTTGAAATAATCTTTGTCATACCTTCGCAGGAGCCATCAGACTTGGTCGTGTATCCTTTAGGACAGGCGCAATAACTGACACCACCGGCAATCGTTATGCACTCGGCACCACTAGGGCACTTTTCGCCCTTCGAGCATCCGGCCAGCATGCATTTACCATTGACAATCTTGTATGGCGGTTGACATTGACATTCTATGCTGTTGCATTCTGTAATTTTTCCAATAAAAATGTTAAATGACTGACGTATGTTTTTGATGATAATTATAATTAAAATATTAAAATATTAAAAACTATAAATCAAGAGTCTTACCTTCGCAAAGCGAGAAGGGGTTTCCATTAAAGCCTGGCGGACACTGGCACTCGTAGCTGCCAGGGAGATTCTTACAAATTGCGTTGACACCGCAGGCGGGCTTTTCTCTGAGCTCCATGCACTCGTTAATGTCCCTGCATTTACCGGTTTCATGGTCGCGCGTGTAACCGCGTTGACAGATGCACACGCTGCTGCCTACGAATTCATCCTTGATGCACTGTTCTCCAGCGGGGCAGGGCGCACTAGGACCGCACACGTGAGGTGTTTTAGATTCCTGGCAACCGCCGCTGTAAGGATCGCCCCTCATGCCGTTCGGACACTGACACGAGAAGGAACCAGGCTCGTTGTTGCAGATTGCGCCCGGAGGGCACGGGTTTATCGCGCACTCGTCGATGTCTCGGCAACCGTCCTTTACACCAGGCTTTCCGCTGTAGCCGTTGCTACAGAGGCACGTCGCCACGTCGTTCAAGAGCATGCAGTGCGCATTCGGTCCGCAAGACAGGTCTTCACACGGATCTGATCAAACAAATTGTGCATTGAAGATATTTTGTTCACAAAGATAAATCTTTAATATTTGACATAAAATCTTCTAATCTCATTTATTCTGAAGCAGAATATATCATATCACATACGTCTGCAATCATTTCCGACATTAGGCTCGGGACACAAGCATCTCTTTTGTGGATCACAAATAGCGTTTCCTGGGCAATCGTCGTCAACTTCGCATCTGACTATGCCAACACACTTAATGTAAGGATCGGGATCCGGTATGGTTTCTTCCGGACAAGTGCAAGCGTAAGAGCCTTCAGTATTGGTACATGTTGCTCCATGCCCGCAAACGTCGGATTTGGTACATTCGTCAATATCTACATTTATTTTAAAACATATAAGTAAGTAAAAAAGTAATATAAGTACAAAAACAAATAAAGTACAAGAAAGTACAAAAGTATTACTGAATTAATAATTCTTATAAATATATTCGTAAATATATTAGTAATTTATGTCAATAATACAAACAAATAATAAATTTTTGCGAAATGTCATTAATTAATAATTCATCTTGCGCAAATTTTACCTATACATTGCTTGAAGGCATTTCCTGAGTATCCGAGTTTACATTGGCAACTAAAACCACCAGGTGTATTCGTACAAATGGCATTTCTGCCACATCTTCCGGAAGGTCCATTTATCGCATCGCATTCGTTTATATCTAAGTAAAGAAAATCGCATTAAGAAATTCACTCGCATAAGTGAAAACTTTCTGTACACGTTAAAGAATAATTATCGAATATTTCGATTCGTTAAAAAAATATCTGTTTGCTTACCGACACATCCAGCCGCTATATCGTTCGGATTGAAGGTCCAGCCATCTTCGCAAATGCAATAAGCTTCGTGACCGTCGGCCTTGCAGAAGGCATGTTCGCCGCAAGTTACCTCATCGCATGGTGCTGCAAAATAATAAAAATGATGACAAACTATAACTTTTTATATTCCATAAGAATTATTCTTTTCTCTCTATGTTGGAAATTAAGCAGAAATAATTGTTAAATATTTTCTAGCGCTCTAATAGTTATAAGCGGCTGTTTTGTTTCGAGAAATCGCGTCTATTTTCGGCCGCTTTTTCTGACTTTCCACCGCTCAGTCGTTGACAGGTGCTCTCCTTTATCTCAAGTATCGCTAGTAGAAAAACGCACGAGACAAACACTCGAGACAAAGGAAGAGTCGACAATATCAGCTGATCAACCGCTGACGCGTTTGTCATCAGCAGAACGTGAGACAAGGCCCTCGGGGCGCCCGGAAGGAATGCTGATGCGATTCTCAGACGTTCCCAGCTCGCGCCGGAGATGGACATCCGGAGGGGTTTAGTAAGAATCCGACATATCTCCCGGCCCTTCCCCGAGAGCCGAGAAAACCTATGCAATGTTTCTCCTCCGTTATAAAAAAAGGCCCTTCAAATCAAAACAGCTGAGTTTCTGTTCGCCCGTTAGCTGATCGCCTCATTGCATTGGCTTAATTACTTATTGTTACAGGGGGCATAAAATCTGGAATTTTTTCGAAAACCGAGGAAATAAAACCCCGAGCCTTCGCGCCTCCGTTTTTGCAATGTGCGACTCGATTATAGATCCTCGCTTAACTCGATCGGAGATCAGCAAATACATTTTCGCGTTCGAACCGTGTTTCCGGAACTCGCAATAAATATAACCATGCTGGGTCGAAATCTGTAAATACTGTACATATTTTATTTTTGACTTTAAATTAAAAACCTACAGTTACTCGAGACTGTGTTGATTTCTTTTCTTATTTTCTGCGGAACCTTGCGACGCCCTCGTTCTCGTGCTCGCTGTCATGTCGCAAACACTTTACAATCTTTCTCTCCTATCTCTACAACTCCAACAATTTTCTTATATCTTTTTTCCGCGATATATATGTATATGTAATATATATGATATCATTGAAATATATAATTGTACTATATAAGATTACCTTTACACGGTATATGGGGTGGAGTGCCAACAAATCCAGACTCGCACTCGCAATGATAGCTTCCTCTAGTGTTCGTGCAGATCGACGCTGGCCCACAAGGATTAGTAAGGCATTCGTCCAGATCCGCGCATTCAGCACCGACGGCCTTGAAGCCATCCTTGCAGAAGCACTGTCCCTCGATGCACTCGGCATTGTTGACGCAATCGAAATTCGATTTGCAGAGAGTCGTCACGTCCGTCTGAAAACGATGCGATGGGATGACACTTTATCACTTCGCATCCATAATTCTTGTCGCGTTCGGAGATATTGTACTTGGAAACGAAAACCGGTCTCGTCCGTCTGCATTATATATATACGGTTATCTTTTAGACGAGCGAATAAAAAGCGTGCTTTCATAATAAATGGAGCTGTGAGTCAGTTTTGTGGCTTTACAAACGACGAAAATAGTTTAGAAAAGAGGTAAACTATGTAAAACCGGTTCCCGTTTATCTTGTTTTGTGCGCGATGCCACATTCGTTTCGTTTACTTTCTTTTATTCGTCGCCTTCGTAGAAAGAAACTCTGCGGACCGATCAAAGGAGCGAGTCTCCTTTTGAAATATTTGTCTCGGGGCATCTCTCGCGTGGAAGATCTTGTCCACATACGTATGTATGAGGTGACTCGAGACGGAACGCAACGGGGTTATTGAATTATTACCTGATCGCATGCGACTGCCGGGCCGGAGCTAGCACTGTACCCCGGCGGACAGAGGCAGTTGTAACCAGGCTCCTCGTTCTTGCAGATCGCATTTTTACCGCAAGGATTCTCCAAAGCCGTGCACTCGTTGATGTCTAAGAAAGAAAAAACAATGCCGCTATAACAGAAAAGTCCTACGAGGACAAAAATTAAAAAAAGCAGAACCTTTTGAGTATCACAGGCTAAGAGAAATTGACACTCTACCAAGAAAATACAGATGTAACTTTTGTGCAAAAAATATCCAATTTCTAATCCAATCGTAAACGAACGTTTAGAGAGGAAATTACAGCAAATATAAATATATATAAAAGTCATATTAGTATGGGATAGTGCATCCCTATGTCCTGCGCTTTCAGAACCGCGACTCATTGAGATCACGTCGTTAAAAGATCCCCGCGAACGGAATATGTCGCAGGAGAAAAGATAAGCTAACCGCTGCACTCCTTGAAAGGGTCGCCGGTGTAATCCGCCTTGCAGCTGCAGACGAAGCTGCCGATCGTGTCGATGCACTCGGCGTTCTCACCGCAGGGATTGCGCTCGCATTCGTTCACGTCTGTTAATCAATATTGTTAATCACAGGATGAGTATTATGGCATGCGGTGTGACAGATAGCGTTACGTAAAAGCTTGGCTATGACTGACTTTCGCAGCGGGTTAGTCCCTGACCGACGAAACCCGGGGGACAGATGCATTTATATGAGCCCGGGACGTTGATGCACCTCGCATTGGCCGCGCAAGCATCTCCGCCGATGCACTCGTTCACATCGATGCAACCGTGCGCGGAGTCCATCCGGTAGCCGGCGTGGCATCTACACTCGAAGCTACCCTCGGTGTTTACGCATTCCGACTCCGCACCGCAGGGCGAGCTCTCCTCGCACTCGTTCACATCTGCCGGTGACGGTCAGTTAGTGGACTCGGATGCGCGACACCACGGAAATTTGTGAGTTCAAGCGGATTATCAGTCACAAATGTGTACAGATAGTATACTATCTATGTACAATGATACTGTCAATATTGGAATCCGGATTTTACGTTTTCACCGATGGATTTTAATTGAAATAAACTCTTTATTAAGATTCTGTTAAGATGCCATTGTTATGTCAGTGATAATGAACAATGTTACGTTATTGAGAAGCATGACAATTAATAACACATATATGTATAACATTTAAGCTGTTTTCTTACGCCATAAGGAATTTTAAAGCCTTACCTATCACATTGTAATAAGTTACGATCATAATTGAAAATTCTCGAGACTTACCGTGGCAACCTGTCATCGGATCACCGTCCATTCCATCGGGACAAGAACACCGGAAACTACCATGTACATTCGTGCAGAGAGCGGAACGTCCGCAAGGACTCCTCAGGCATTCGTCGACATCTCTGCACTCCTCTTCGGGGCTTCCGTCGTATCCGTCAGGGCATTCGCACTTATGCGCGCCTGGTATATTCACGCATAACGCACCCCTTCCGCAAGCACCCTCGTATTTGCATTCGTCAATATCGATACACTAGACAAATTAAAAAATTTCACAAATTTAACAAATAAATGTATAATTATGTATTCCTAATTGGACATTGTCTTAAATTTATTAACATTTGAATATTAATTTATTACATATACATGTAAATTTATCAAAAACTCATATTTTTTAAATATAAATGTATTGAAACGAACTAAAATACACGTGAATATTTTAAGAGCTTTGCAATAAAGTTTAGATAAAATAAATATCTAAAATTCGAAATTGTCGTTTATCATAATATTACGATCAAAATTATTAATCTAAATGTTAATCGGAATTTGTTATTTCAGTTATTTCAAAATTAGCCCGCACCTTCCAGGAGCCCATTATCGTGAGGAACGATGATTATTAAGATTAATATCTCCATCATCATATAAAATCCGAAAAAAAATTCCACGATAAGGAAATTGACTTGCAAGCGTGTTATTATCCAATTTAATCTCCGACTTGTCGTTTTCTCGACTACGCATCCCCGTTCTCGCCGATGTATATACTCACACTGTTGAACGGGTCTCCCGTGAATCCGTCTTGACACGTGCAGGTATAATTGCCGGGTGTGTTGTGACACACGGTATTGTCGCCGCACGCACCTGGTATCGCGCACTCGTTCACGTCCTCGCAGCGCACCTCACCGTTGCCGATATAGCCGGATTTGCACTTGCACAGGAAGTTTGAGGGTAGATTGCAACATTCGGCATTCTCGACGCAACGCCCGGCAATCGCTGGATCGTCGCATTCGTTGATATCTGTCGATGCGATACCGTTAGCAACGAAATAGGCGCTTGACGCACGACGAAATAATTACCCTCGCAATGAAAGCCATCGCCTCGATATCCGGGAAAGCAGGAACATTGAAAGCTGCCAAGAGTATTTGTACAGTGGGCAAATATATCACAGGGCCGATATTTACACTCGTTCTCGTCTACAATTTTTAATTAAGTTTTATTGTAAATTATTATATAAATTATCCTAGATTGTTTTGTTTACGTGTATAAGTTCAAGAGAGTAGAAAAACACAGCGCAGTATGTACTTGCATCGAATTGATCCAAACGGTTTGCGTGTAGTAGAAAATGTATGTATGTATTAAATGAACATTCCATAATATTTCATAGTAAATAGTAATATACAACTACATAAACACAGTTTCACAAACCTGGAACTTGACAATTACATCCTCCAAACCCATCGTTACAGTGACAGACCGAATCCAGACAGACGCCGTTTTGACATTTGGTGCCGTCTTCTTTTGTACAATCGTCTGCAACATTTAGCAAAATTTCAAATAAATTTGTTATATTGTACCTCACTGAAAAATATATACATATATCTCGAATCTCAATTTAATATTTTATATTATGAAGTGAATCTGTGAACCTACGTATACTTTTTTCAACTCTTCCAAAATGTTTATCAATATACCTGCCTAAAACCTCCTTACACATCAAGGCTGCGTTCGGAAACGTCACCCGAGTGCACACGAATATACTCCCTTCTCTTTCTATCTCAGCGAGTTAGAAGGAGAAGGGAGTATACCCGTGTGTACCCGGGTGACGTTTCCGAACGCAGCCCAACTGTCAAATGCATAACCATTAACTATAATCGAGAATCGAAGTGACTCGTATCTCGTATCAAGATCGAGATCGAGTTTCGACGCAACTACCAGCACGCGGAAAAGACACAATGGACTTTCCATGCTTTTTTTGAAAGGAAGGATAAACAAAAGCTTTATTTTATTTACGCGGGAAAATTAGTTAAAGATTTTATCTGGATAATATAATAATAAATAATATAATATTTAAATTTTAATAATTATATTGCAATCTTCAATGCTTATAATTTATAATCTTGTTTCTCTCATCCATAAAGAAAAAACAATCATAGACTTTAATTAGAATTTGAGAAATTCTCAGATAAAAAAATATTTTACGAAAGAAAATTAAGAATATTAGTTCTTACATATTTTTGGCTTTCTTATCTCTTTGGCTCTCTATTTTTAAATATCTACTTTAAGAAATTCTTAATTCTGTATCAATCTGTTCAACTCAGTTTTTGATCACTTTCGAGAATATCCCAGCTCACTGTGCAGCGTCAGAGGATATACACACTCATTTAGAAATATTCTGTACAAGAGGCACGAGCCATTTTTGTTGGCCATTAAGTAAGATTATCCGAGAAAAAGGGGCGGATAAATTGCGACCATACTTTACAGCCATCGGCTAATCGCGCAATTTTCTCTCGCCGGACCTAATCGCCGGTCGCCGTTCGAACCATCGCGCATCGAAGAGTTTTTCTCACAAGCCGCAAAGCCGCGATACGTTCGGTAGATTCGAGTAACGTGATCCGTCGGCTCATATCGGCGCCTCGGCGAACGCTCAATTACGGTCTCTCACCGCGGGGAAATAACGTCCGTGGTCCGTGGAAAATGAGAATAAAATTCCGCGGCTAATTGCGTCTCGTGGGCGTGACTCCGGTACAATGTGAAATAATGACGCGAGAAGAGATCCCCCCTTAATTGACCCGACGGACGAGACGTGACGCTTATAACGCGTTCCTGCGGTTTGTGTACGACGCGAGGAAGAAAATTACTTAGCGACCGTAATGACATCGAGAATGACGGCATGAACGTGAAGAAACGACGGAAATGTTAACGACGGCGCATCGTGAATGTCGTGCGACGTCACCCTTTCCTGTCGACGCGAAGCGCACGATCGCTTCGCGGCAGGATTGCCCCCTGACAATCTCTCTCTCTGGACGAATCACACACACACACGCTTCGACGGGATATGTGTTTCTCCTTCTCCACAGGTACATAGCTCACCTGTGCACTTTAACCTGTTGCGCTGCTCGTCCACGCCCTGGTAGCAGTCGGAGCGATGGTCACAGAGCTTCGAGAGCTCGAGCAGCTGAAGGATGTCCGTCGACTCGTTGACTTGGCAGCCAAAGTAGCCGTCCTCGAGGTTCAGGAAGAATACTTCTCGCCTCGATCCATGGCCGAGTCCTTTGCGAGATTCGACCTGAAAAGTCGCGGAATGAATTTTATTGATTATCTTTAATTGTCTAATTAATCTCATTTATCATTCACCAATCATATTTGCGCTCTCTGACATTTTAACAAGTTCCTACAGTGTTCCGATACAGATTTTAATTAAGTTAAACTCTTTTGATAAGACACATCGTTATATTTAACTAATAATCTTCTAAGTCGAATAGAGAAAAAGAAAAAGAGAAATTAATTAGTCTCTTTGTCTGCGAAAGAATTAAAGTCTTTAGAGGAACGTCTGCTTACCGGATACGAAGCTAGAAGTATCCACGTCAGCAACGGCCAAAGATGTTTCATCTTTGCTGTAAAAAGATCAAATCACATCGAAATTAGTCATATTCCATAGATAACGCCCGCGCGAGTCGAACGCGTGGTTTTGATTTATTATAATTATTATTAACGCGATAATTTTTAGCGATGACTGGACGTAGCACAACGCTTATCATCCTTCCGCGGAGGACGTGTGGTTGCGGAAGAAACTTAAATAGATTCCTAAACACGCGCGCGTAGCACAGCGACGACGACGATGACTTCACGCGAGAATCACCCGGTGGTAATTGCATCATCGCGAATTCACAAGGTGGTTACGCAAAAAAACCGGCACCACTTCGCAGGCACCCTGGGAACGATTTTTCACGATCGCGCGCCGCATCCGGAAAGGCGCGAAAGGAAGAGAGCGCGGGAAGGGACGGGAGAGGGGCACCTCGCGAACGTTCCCCCGCGATGTTCGCGGCGTATAAATCACGTGGAAAGCACCGTGGTTGCGGGAAATCGTTGGAAAATCAAGCGTGGATACAAAACCGCAAGAAACCCATCGAACGTTTTTCAGCTCGCAACGGATAAACCTATACACCGGTCGAACACCTGTTCTGTTCGACGAGCGAGCCTCCGCACCGCACCAACGCGTGGCTAATTCACGAGTGTGCGACCGGGGAACGGGGAAGTCGGTTGATCCATCAACCCCAACATGTAGGCCACGCGATGCGTGGAAACGTCCACTTGGTCCTTCAAACGCATTCGTATTTTAAGTAAAAGAGGCGTTTCGATTTACGTAAGTAAGAGGCATAGGTAAAACTTGAGCAAATCATAGGATAACTGCTAATGACATCGCATCAATAGAGCGATGACAAATGTAAAATAAATCTCTTTATTAATGATAAGCTATTAGCGTCATTAACGGTCATTATTTACGATTTTTTTCTCGATATTACGTATCATTAAGCCTGAGATCAGGTTTCTATTATAACGAGGCTTACATCGACGTCGAGCTTCAAGCGCGTCTCGCCGATCCGCAGAATTCGTGACGCGTTCGGCTCGACGTGGTGAGAAAATACGCGTTTGACAGCGACCGGGCATCTCCGACGGAATTCGTTTCAGAGACGCGGAAATCTGAATCCTCGAGCGCTCGCGATGAAGCCGCGAGTAACCATTTCCTGTTTACCCGCCCTTCTCTCTCTCTCTCTCTCTCTCGCTCGCTCGATTCTCCCGGCAGACGTCCAACTGTAAACGCAATTTTCGCGAGATAGCATCCCCGTACGCAAAAGCGTTCTTCTATCGTTCTGGGCCCGCAGGCCGGAGGCCTCTTTCTCGTCGAGACGCAGGCGAACGCACTATACGTGTGCAGCGAACACCAACAATATAAGTTAGAGCCGCGCGGCGATCAACCTGGCGCGGTGAAATGTTAACGACTGCACACGCGGCCAAGCTCACAACTCACAAGGCAGACCGGAGGGCGAGAGGGAAAAGGGAAGGAAGGACGTGCGTTCGCCAAGTCGGATGAAGAGGAGGAAGAGAAGCGGAAAGTGGCGAGGGGAGGAACGACTACGGAGGATGGGTGGACGGGAGAGGAGAGAAGAAGCGAAGGAACGCGCGTAATAAAGGAGGGCGTGCGAGTGCGATGCACCTGTAGTCCTCCTTGCCTCCCAACCACCTCGCAACGTCGCCAAGTTGCCCCTCCGCGCCGTACCCCCTAACTCGGATCGAGATATGTACGTGTAAACCCGCAGCTGCGCGCGGGCCGACCAACTCCGGCTCCGGGGCAATCTAGTTCCCTTATTTTAATTTTGCCACGGAAGCAGGCCACCCCACTGCGCGGGCATATTTTTAGATCCGGTTTTACTTCCGCAGTCCCATAGTCAAGGTCTTTGAAATCTAGGGCTTACAATCGAATATGTTTTTAAAGCGAAACGTAAAGTTTGTCAAAACTTAAAAGACATTACTAACAATTGGGACGTCAGCTCATTAAATCCATATAAACGTGGTGTAAATGAAATAAACTATGTTTTTATCATTTTTTTAATTCTTATGTAATGAAAAATGTATAATTGAAATGTAATGCCTATAGATGTTTCAGCCTTTACACATACATTTTCTGCCTTTAATGGTATCGCGAGGGTATTATGAAAGTAAAATGATTATGTAACGGTTCACGGCTCATGCGCGCATATCAAAGACGTGTTTATTTTGTGGTCAGTCTCTAACAGATTAATTATTTACTATAATTGACATTTATCTGTTTTATAAAATCTTTATTATTTAATATGTCCGCATGTAATAATCTTGATAAGTACATTAACATCCACACAAATAAATTTTAGTAGCAACAAAAATTCTCTTGTGCATAATGAATCAATGAGTGAAATTGCTTGCTCATTATAAGCTCATTGCACTTGCAATGATCGTTTCCGTAAAAACGAATGCTTCGTGTGAATTCATCTATTAGTGTGTAAGCTGTAGCATAGATAGACTGATAGAAATGCGAAGTCGCATCGCGATCGTTCTTGAGCTCTGACATCGATGTTTCAGCCGCGAGCGATTGACACAGTTACATCGGTTTTTGTCGGTGCCTCCTTTAGCATATCTGCCTGTCGCAATCTTACAATGATCTCTCGGTAGCTCTCGGCCATAATACAGCCACGCGATTGTACACTTTAATTTTGCATTACCGTATGTATATCTACGCATGCGACACAAGCAGTATGAATTACAATGTGTTTATATGAAGCACGCGAAACACCTACGCGCGATATTATGATATGAATGCTAGCGATCACGACTTTGTCATCGGCTAAAACAGGACAAATTAACACGCGCAACTTCTAGCTTGAAAAAAAAAAAACTGCTTTTTGATGTCAAAATACATTAATTATATCCTACATTAGTGTTTCATTTCGATGACGACGATGACGTCATTCGCTGCATTAAATAATCACGAATCGACTTAATGGCCAGCACCGCCCGAAATAGATATTCCAGGTCAATAACGACTCCGGTTCACGAGTCATCGGCTTCATGGATTTCTTCTTTATTATACTGCCTCGCCCACGAGGCTTTCAGTTTATGGAAGCTTGCAGGTCAGGAACAACGTGTTTGCGCGGCGCCGTGAAAGTGTCTATATACGTGATTAGAGAACATCCTGGGCCTAGAAATTATTCTTTCGCGTGTGCTCGGGGCCAGGGGTACGTCCCACGCAAGCGAGATCGAGAGAGACCTCAAAGCTACAGCTGACGTATCTAAAATATGATGCATCAAACGCACGGAAATAATAAGATTCGTTAACCTAACCTAACCTAACCTAACAGCAACTCTGTTTTGCACACGCGCAACTTTGCTTGAAAACCAATCTGTGTGTGTGTGTGTGTGTTGTTTGCTGTTTACATAAATTATTAACCCAATATAGACAGACAGCATCAAAATTCATATACTTTCTCTTGATTGTGACTGCGGTCCCCAAACAGCGAAACCATTAAGAGGTAAGGAAGAGTGTCGCTTATTTGTATGTCAAAGATGTGCTCACAATTCTCATACTATAAACGGCGAACATTGCAAATGATTGACTATCTAGAGACTGAGAGATATTGCTCGTTACAAGATAAATAAATATACAATATATCTTATTATATTGCCTATCTTTTAGACATAAGACATAAGATCGCCGTAAAACCGTATTTTATAGAGATTAGTTCTTTTTACATAGCAAGAAATACGGAGAGACAGTGTTTCATTTTTATTTCATTAGATTAGTCTTAATTTGCATTATGTCTCGAACTAATCGCGACGCCGATCCTTTAGCGACAGACATTTACGGCTTCGTAATGTCGCCTGCGAACAAATTTGCATGTTTAGCACCCACCGTCGACGATTTAATTGCATAACGTCGCGCCAAGTCTTCCTACGTGCGGCGTGCGGCGCTGATTTCACGCACAAGCCTCTTTACGCGCTTGCGTAATTCCTCAGTGAAATAATGCAAACGATCAGCAGTTCCTTTTGTTCGAGCGCGTTCTCTTTGTTACGCCGGTGCATGGGGTTAATCCTCATTTTCTAAAAGTATCAAGGCTGAATCTACATTATGTTAAGTACACCTCAAAATAAAAATACCGGAAATAAACCATTAAATTTCGATACTTATCGCAACAAAATAATTGATTTAATGAATATGAATGGTTTAATTACGAGACGACTGACAATGGAAGGTGATGGAATCTTAGGAAAGATACAGCAGCCCCGCAGCGTTCTAATTACCTGGAGTCTTCCTTTCGTTTCGCAAATCCGCATGATGTGTGTCAAGATGCATCGCGCGTACGCATGTATGAATATTTATTTATATACGTATGTTAATTATAGAGAGACACAAAAAACATGCGAGGAGGCTTTCTCTTCGTCACACTTGCCAGAATCTGTTTACGTTTGTACGCGATACAAAAGTGTATAACTTGTATAAGCGAGCACTATTTTTCCCAGTAAGTAAACTGCCCGCATATGTGACAATAGATCGGTAGCCAGATATCGCAACAGATCAGGGTATCATCTCGTGGGGCATTAAACTCGTATTTTGCAGAATCTACCGATATAATCTGACAGCAAATTGTCGGCAGAAACCGAACGGAATTCGTCATTCATAAATATTTAAGTGGAATACATCATTTATGTAAATGGTTACAAAACAGCAGATTTTGTTCAGTTTCTGCCGTTATATTCTGTTAACAGATCTGTTATATTTCTGCTGATATTCCATTGACAAAATTTGCAACAAACACTTTCAAAATCTGTCCTCGATCGATTTGGGGTAAATATAAAGTATTTTTTAAAATTTGCACAATGCTCCGCGATATATACACTTTTGTATTGCGCACAAACGCAAACAGATTCCGACAAGAATAACGTATATTTGTGTATATATTTATGTAATCCGTTGTTTTGAGAGTACGGTCGACTGCGTCTAGGAAATCAGCATGAAGATCGCCGGATCTGAATCCATAATTTCAAGTAACGGTTTCCGGGGAAGGTAGCGGGAAGGAAGAAATCCTGTCCGAGAGAAGCGAAACAACTTACTTACTTACGCGACGCACAGAATTTCGTAAAACGGAAAACGAAATGAAACACACCGCGCTCGCGATCACATATTCTCATTTTGAACTTAATGGCGCGATCCTGAGTTTTGCCCAATTTCATCGCAATTCATGTAATTCGTGAGCGAAAATTTGCAGTGTTTCTTCGAGAAACCGTCTTATATTCTTGTAACACCTGCCGCCGTATACACTGATTATCTTCATTTCATAACGATCCTTGAGCGCACGAAGGAAGTTTAGGTCAGTATCCGTACAGACGGTCGCCAATTGCGTCAAATGATGGACGACGTTCATGGGACGGGTATTAAAATACAATTTTATCACGCATCATCGCCGGAGTCGCCGATAAAATGATCAGAGTAATAAGTCGGATACAGACGGCGCTTAAACTTTGACATAAAGCAGCGAATGTTTTATGGAGAGATGTCTACATCGTATAATCTATCAACTCCAATGCAATTCGAAGCTATATTACCCTTTGATCGCTATTATCCGCCGGCTATTTCGAATAAATCCTCATTCCAAGATATATAAGGATATGATATTGACAATTACGATATTTCCACAATAATGCACATTATACGGAAGCGATAATACTGAATAAATTTCAATAAAATAACATAACTAGATATAAATAAACTCTCATCAATGTACAACTACTGGGTTCTGCTAAATGATATTGAATTATTTAATTATACCTTCATTCCTGCTGCAATTTCTAATAAGATGTATAAATAACTAATATAATTTTAAAAAATTACAATAATCTGATATCACGCGCTTTAAAATAATTTTATAATATTAAAAAAGAGATCTCTGCAATTACTTTTATTAGCAGCTTTTCTCATGATAACTTCTATTCCAGATGTAGGGATATCAGAGATGAATGTGATCGGGTAACACCATTTGACATCTCGTAAGAGGAATCGTAAGAGCAGCCTCGACCTGCCGCCGCATCCTATTAGGAAATCCGAATTCTAGCCACGATCGAACGTTGATCGCGCTTGCCTGAGGCAACATCCGGCATGAATCAACAAAGTACAAAGCGGTAGACGGCGATTTAGCCCTAAAACTTACGCCCACTGCAGAGCAACAAGAGAGCGGCGAGCGAAGCGAGACAGAATTATTCTGCGGCGAAGTGAAAGTTCTTTGGGTTACTCTACAAATACACGGCATAAGGCCGAACGGGTGTAGGCCTCGTTTGACCGCCGAATCGATTTCAACATATGTATATGGCGTTCGCAATAAATTCAAACAATAGCGCCGACAAGTTCTAATAAAAATAATCATCTCCGATCAAGTCGAAGACGATCGCTATAATAGGATTACGTTCGCACGTAATAAACTCTGATTAATTACCCTTAAATGAGTATGACTCACGCTTTTGCAGTTGTCTGATCGCTATTTATGGCTTATCGTTGTAGAAACAATTTGCAGAAACAGAACGTCTATTTGGCTATATGCAAAATGTGAAAAACACTTGTAAAAACGTTGATCACACGTGATCATAAATAACATACGTCACTGTAATATACGGTGCATGTGATCATTTATCTCGCGGCGTTATTTCAAGTAAATTAAAGCAGGACCTGTGACCTCGGTCGAAAAAACGATGATTAAACGACTAACTCTTGCCGAAACGTCCCATTATCTTCTACGAGTCCGTTGCGTGTGAAAGATTGCACCGTGCATTTGCTTCTGTTTACAATAGAAAAATACAAGACGGTATTAGTGCTCGTCATCTAATAACATCGTTGTCTATCCGACGGGAAAATAATGATAGGTGCATTGACCAACGACATGATAATTAACTTCACGGAGTAGCGCGATAGCGTCGTTTAATGTTTCTAATTCACAATAGCTGCCACCGAGCAGTAAACGCCTCGATTTATTTGACGCGTTAAATTATAATCATGTTTCATACGCTCAACTTCGGCGTCACGCACATGACGAGAGAATCCTCGCATGCCGCGCCGAACGCTCGTCCCGAAGTTACCGCTCAATAACAACGCGCGAAGCCGTTATATTTTATATTTTTCCCCGTTTGCTTATTTATGTACAAGTACGATTCGCCGATTTGCAACAGCTTCCGATCGTAAAACGCGTCGTCTAACAGTAAAGCTTGTTGCAACGTAGCCATTTTCCACGTGCACGAATGTAGGAAGTAGGGTCGAATTACAAGTCACGTGAGATATGAGAGAATAAGGCTGCGGTCCACTTGACGCTATAAATGTTTTGGAGCGTTCTTCTTCTCCTTCTTTCTTCATTGAAAGAAAAGAGAAGAGGAATGCTTCGAAGCATTTGTAGCGTCAAGTGGACCGCAGTCTAAGACACAAGAGAGATGAGACATCACGGAGATTATCAAATTGTCAGGAATGGAGGCGAAAAGAAGAAATAAATTTGTATATAAAGAGAGAGAGAGAGAGAGAGAGAGAGAGAGAGAGAGAGAGAGAGAGAGAGAGCGAAAAGAAATATAAGAATTTAAACTCTCATTAAATAAGCGACACATAATGCATGTATTAAGAATATACATTTATTTCTATTCTTTATACTTCTCTTAATCCGTGTATTCGTGTGTAAACCCACCAATATTTACCCCTAAAATCACACATATGAGATTGCGATTTACATGGCCTTCAACCATACATATACGTCTCGTTTCCCGAAGGTCTGTTTGTTCGATACTCGTTGAGAGAGTCCCCGATAAATTAATCGCAGCCGAGAAATCCGCGATTACACATGATGAGTCAATGGAAAAGTAAGAGAGATCGCGGACGAGGCGCACAGATACTATCCTAACAATCTGCCGCGGTAAATTAGTGTGTCAGTGATTAAAAAGAATGCCCGCGACTTAAAGACGCCTCCGCACCAGCCGATTTTCTAACGGTTCGTGACAAAATTGCCGTGTACCGTATGGAGATCTATTGCTGTGGATGTAACGGATTGCCGCTTCTCGCCATCGAGGTTACAATCGTGAGCTGCATTCGAGTATCCGACGTCTTGCATTCTTTCACATTATTTTTTTTTAACGAAATAAGATTTGATTTATCTCTAGCAAAATTGTCACTCTGAGTTTTAACGTTTACAATATGATACAGAGCCAGTAATATTAAATATATATTTGGCTCGTTAAATTCCGGAACGTCGCATTGAAAAGAGCTATAAATTTATGTTGGCTAATAAAATGTGATGTCATATTTATATTAAAATTCTTTTATTATTTTATTCGTATTTAAGGTAACTTCTCATAACAAGAACATGCTTTCCTTCGCAGAAAAGCGCTTGTAGTTTTCTATTCTTTGAGCAATGAAAAGTCGACGGTGCGAGAGAGGCGTAAGATGACGCGGTGAGCAGAGGCGGAAAAGCAAGGATCCTTACGAGTGCATCCATAACGCTATATCCGCGCGGATCGTGCGACCGACAGCCAAGGTTTCTCGCTTCGCCAACCTCGTTAAAAGATTCGCGTTATATTGCGCGTAACGGCACACGTTTTCGCAGGATAATTAATTTCTGGCCTGGGTAAGATACGCGCTTCGTTATAATCACGGCGCTACGTAACAATGTCTTTAGATAATTCTTATAAGTGTATTAGTTTCGTTCCGTTTGATCCAAATCTTCCTGAAGTTGAGAGAAATTCTTTACTACCTAAGAATTTTCTGATTTAATAATATAAAGCTGAGAAAACCAAAATATAATGGACAAATTATAATTAGTATAATTTTAAATTAAAATTAAAAAATTAAAATTATATATGACTAAAATAAAAACGTAAATACTTTTGTTTTATGTGTTTGCGAAAATAAGAACCGTGATAAAAGTCCGAGGGCCCATATAAGGACTAATGAATCGACGAACGGAGCACCCGGATAAAATCGGAGATGTGGCGCATCAAGGTCACCTCTCGTTAATGATTACCACAGAACGGACAAGCCTCTTCATTTTAATACCGCGATCTGTCAGCTTCCATGATAATTGACATTTCTATTGCCATATTAGCCGCAGCGATTTGCTCCACGTACTTTTTTCCCACGCGCTGAAATCCCACAAACGATGTAGACTGCAAACGGATCATCCCGCTTATTGTGTGGGAATAGCTAGGCTTGGAAGTGAAGTGTATAACGGACGTATGTATGATTAATCGTCGACGGATCGCGCACGCTAACGCGTGCACGTACGGATTTTATCGTCCTGCATTCCCCAACTCGAAATTTGCGATAATTACTCGATATAATTTAGTCCGCGCGAAATTCTTATACGTATAAAATCATTTGAAAGGATCTCGAATCATGTGGAAAGTGTCGCGTTTGGAAAAGCTCACCTTGTCGGGAAAACACGCTCAGCTGTTCCCAAGAATTATTCGAAATGAAAGTTTTAGAAACGGCACATTTGCAGAAAGCGTGCGAAAGAGGTGTACAGAATTTAGAGCTCATTTACATCAAACAATCTATCGATCCGTCGCAGAAATTTCTCCTCGCTCACGTACATACGCGCCACGCAACGCGCTAACGGGTGTTCTCCCTAAACATGGGAAGACCGGTGACAGCAGTGCGATCAGCTACGAGGTTGCTCGCGCGATCTGTTGCAAGCATTGAACTCACTGGGTGACGCACGATGTCCAGTTAAGGCATCGCATAAGCGGGACTCACGTAATCGATCGTTGTGATTTTACCGTCACGCGTGAGACATGCAGGATTATAATCAGCACCTGTTATGTAATAACTTTTTAAAATTCCCAGTCGAGCTCCTATTATAAATCGCTGTCATCTTTAATTCCTTACGAGGTAGGATTTATTTTTGAATTTATAAAATATTATAATCTCTATATATACCGGATAGAATTAGATCTCAGATAAACCGGTAATCGGAAATCTACTGTTAAGAAGAGGAAGAGAGGAAGAAGAACTTCAATGCCGTATAATATAACCACATAAAAGAGGAATACGTTCAACGCAACGAAGTTCCATCGAAATCAAAAGTATCGTTGTGGCGACGCTTTCGTTGTAATATTTTTATCACACTAATTAGCAAGTCATCAAGATTCAATTGAATAAGATACAATCGTTTCATTCATACGCGTTAAAGGGATAAGCTCAATTTGCAGCTTCGACGTGACTCGGGTCGAAACAAGATTATCTCGTAGTTTACGGCAACAACTATCTCTCTACTGATTACAAACGCTGTGTTATTACACCTACGCGATGTAAAAGGGAACGTGAGTTACGGAGGGAACAACGGCGATGCGATCGAGGAAACACGCGGGAAACGAACGCGGTGCCAGAAGATCGCTCGTATTATCGAACGATGAGGTACTTAGGCATACATATAGCCGGCACGGAAATACCGCGTTATTATTGGTTTAGAAGAAACGCGTATACACGCCTAGATGACTGGCGCGAAACGGTAAATTACAGCAATCTTGCCGCGCGCCGTCTAACACGTGTTGCCCATTGTGACGAGTCGGCAAATTGATTGCCGCAGTTGGGAAAATTCACCGTTTTAACGGCATATATCGTAAGCTATTTTCCCCGACCTCGGAATACGTTTGTCTAATATTTAGTGAGGCGTAATATCGACAGCCGGTTACACTTTTGTCTCCCGCCGATACGTACCGGGCTAAAACGCACGTACGAGCTATTAATTTTATCTCTCTCACCGGTTTTCGCGGTTTAGCTCGTAACAGCCGTGATTCTTCTCTCGTGTAACGCGATATAATTGCGGTAGCGGCGATGAATATACTCTCCCTACTGGATATAGTGGATATACTCTCTCTCTTCTCTCTCTCTCTCTCTGTCTTTCTGTCTATCCTGTCTATCCTGTCCTTTGATACGAAAATTATTGGCCGTCCCGCGCGAAGACAGCGGATGAAGTGAAGACGTCGCTCGCCACATCCTCCACAATGTTGCACCTTACTTATAGATTGTCCCGCTATGTCGTTAAGCGTCATGCAGATAGTGGAAATTAGGATGTAATCTAACTTTATAACCAGGATGTACCTGTTCCGCCAGCAGCGGAACGGCTAAATCTTGATATAAGAAGAAATATTATAAGTACATCCTTCACGTACGCGAGACCGGCTTCGGGCGATGAGTAAGAGAATAGTTGACTCGGGGGCAGGGGGATCAATCCAGGGCTACGAGCACCACGATTTCGTGAAATAAATCATATTATAAATACCTTTATGACAACGATAGGCAAGAAATAAGACGTATATGCTCATTGGACAACGCTAAATATGAGAAATAACCAAAATTGGCGGAGGTGTGAAGTTTAACCGCCCGAAGATGTATAATTCAAGAGTCAGCGCAAGAAAAGCCATAAAGTACAATTCCTTCCATTATTACTTTTGCTGAAAAACACTTCAAGGTCTACCGCATTATAAAAGGCACCCGTAGGTGTCGGCCAATGAATATATTCATGATACAAAACGAACGTAAAGAGAGCTCGTGTCGCGCTCATTCAAAACCGGCAGACGTTATTTAGAAAAATAATAAATTCCACGGATTTTCATTTAGCGGCGCGGCGCTCGCGGCCTTTTACAATGTCGAGTCTCACGTGTCTGAGCCGCGGAGTCGATCGTAGACAAGGCTAGCGGAAGGAATCGTCGTCGCCTGCCTTCGCGACCGTCGCCGGCGATCATTATCGGCAGAAGCGTGACGGCTGCAGTCAATGAAACAATAATCAAATTATCCGTGTAATGAGCAGTACGCGCGCGGCGGTATGTTATACACATCTCGCGTCTCGCGTCGTCGTCGTAACCGCGCGCGCGCGCGCGTCCGTCTCGGAATTCCGGAAAGGACTCGAAAAGTAATTTGCGCCGTGACCCTCTCCGACACCGTCGTCTCGAGGCTGAAATAATTGCGTCGTAACCGTTAAGGGGTGGAAGGTCGAGCGTGGAAATATTATCGCTGAGAGGAATTACACCGCGGCGTTACGTCGCGAATCGCGCGGAGTTTACCTCGTATACTTACACGACTGCACGTCGCGTCGCATTTATCGCGCCGTCCCGTCCGCGCCGCGGGGAAGAGAGCGCGTTAATATCGCGCGCGATTAATAGACGCGCGGGGCCCGATCCGGAAGCCGGGGTTGTTCCCGCGATCTTATCCACGATATTTTTACGGGCAGCCTCGTCGGCAAATAATGATGGGGAGTGCGTTTAGATTTCCTATGATTCGTTCCGCCGCGTTTTGTCTCGCATATTTTTAGGATGTAGAAAACGTGTTGCATATTCTTTCTCTCTTCCCCTCTTCGATCACTAACGAGATCGTTCATTATCGTTAAGATTTTTAAATGGGGTTTAAGATCGTTTAAAGTGAACCCGCGCTCGCGTCTTTCGAATCTACTTTCGCTTAATGACTGCCTTAACGATTGAATATTTTAATCCTAATGGGAGGTAGGATGTAATCGGCGCCGCTTTGGAAGCATCGTTGCACATTTGCATGATCGCATGAAATCTGAATAATTAGATTGCAAGAATTTCTCAAATCGCAGATAGACAGGTATTTACAGTTAGGCAGACATGAAGGGGGATAATGATTAATCGTCCGAGATGTCCGCGGCCGGCCAGTCGTTCGAATGCAAATACGTTTATTTATTTTCGTCATTATCACACCTCGCCGTCGCGGAAATCGCTGTTTTACCGTTTTCACAATGCGCCGCGTGCATATACATATACTACACATCATCGCGCGATGACTCGGATAAATCGTGATTCGCGAATAATACGCAACGCGCGTTTGTAACGCCGAGTATAATACTGATCGACCTTATGCAAATGCTGCGCGCGTCGCGCGCGCGTACTTGAAATAAATTACGCAACCTTTCTGTACAATCATCATCAACAGGCGATATGAAATCCGCCGTCGATCGACGGAGTCGCGGAATTCGCATAAATCCGCGCGGAACGGAAGAGCGTGTTCATAACGCGTTACGCAATGCCGAGTCTCTTCCTCCAACTCCCTCGATGAGCAACGGCTCATCCGTGGCTCGAGGGAAGTGATGTCGTGTCGGATACCTTTCCCAAGACGAGAGAGAGAGAAAGAGGAGTTCCCGTCATCTCCGGGTGCTCCAGGTACATTGGAAAACTGAAATTGCTACCTGCATCCCTCGTGTTAATCCAGCATATCCAGTATAAATTACTGTTAATTTGTTTCGATCCGCGATAATCCGTTTCTCCCCGAGATTGCAACGTTTCCTATAACGGTGTGAGATCCAACTGCTCGCGCGCGTCTCCCGCTGCGAGTTACAGTAAGGAGAAATTATATTTAATTACACGCGATTGATACTATACCTGCGGACTAGACTGGGCAACTATTCGCCGCTTTCTTTCTTTTTTCCCTCTCTCTCTCTCTCTCTTCTTCTCACAACGCAGATCTTCTCACGACGCGGCACAAATAGAGAAAAATATTCGAGCAACATTAATTGTCGTTAATTCAACGTGTCACGCAGGGCGCAAATCGTACGTACCTTGCATTAAACCGCGCGCCCTACACACGTCCTTCAATTAAGGCCCCAATTAGATCAGCGATGCGCGACTGCGCTCGAAGACGCATTCCCCCGAAGCGAGAGGGTTCTCTAGCATAGATTGTACCTGTCCAGGGCCTGTAGTTAAGCCACCGATGCGTGACGAATGTACGACTAAGTTTTTATGCCCTTGGAAGGGAAGCAGGAAAGAGAATATGATCAGAAGCATCGGGAGTGTGCAATTTACCGATCATAATGAACCGCAGTGATAGATGAGATTGTTCCCTCGCAGGATGACCTCCGCGGCCTTAGCTCCACTTTCCACGATTGACTGCATATTCAGGTTTAAATTCGGGCAAGTGAGAAAAGTTATGTAAGAAATTAAAGACAATATCAAAAAAATCTATTTTTTAAATTATATTTCAATAATAGCTTAAAAAGATCTAACCTAGTAATAAAAACGTTTGTGTGTGTGTGTGTGTGTGTGTGTTCAAATTCAATATAATTGAGTATCGTTCTCCAATTATCCTGATCACAAAGTTTTCCGATCAATCTTTAGATAAACTATCTGATAAGGCGGCCGTTGAAAATTGTCTTGAAATTAAGATTCCACCGTTGATTGACTTTTTTTCTATATCTCGTACAAACACACACACACACACACATAATTGAAAAATCTATCCATCCTATTAGTTTGTTTATCAAATCAATTACATTTACTTAATAATCAATATATCTATATATTAAAAAATAGATCAATAAACTTAATCGAAAAGTAAAAGCGTTATGAGCTGTACTTGCTGTGTATTATTTTGTTAAACAGAACCATAACTGAACTCGTATAATCGCGTTTGAATATTATACACAGAAACCTCACATTTCCCGTACATTCCAATGCTATGCTAAGATGTGCAGCAATGCACAGAAAAATAATCGACAAGTAAATAGATCCAGCAAAAAACTAAGCGGGCGGCATCGAGCGAAAACTATCTTGCAAGATAACTTCGACGGAGAATGCCCATAGCGTAGTTCATGGTGCTCTATGTAAAGACGATTCGCGGAGACAAAGGCCGCGAGTGTAGTACACGCTCGGTTAAAAGGAGCGACCTCCTTGAGAACGGTCCTTGACTCGTAGAGACGAGCGAGATAAGAAGAAGACTACGACAACTACGAAGAAGAAGACGAAGAAGAAGAAACGTTGGAAGTAGTAGTAGTAGTAGTAGTAGTAGAAGTAGAAGAGGTGGTGGTACACGGGACGTGAGGGATGGCGCAGGGGGAACGTTGTGGAAGAGCGGCGGTGGAGGACAACGGTAGGGGAAGAGAGCGAGTAATGGCGCCTGCAAACTTGGCGGCCGCGAGAGGTCGAAGAAGACTCCGCTTCTGGGCGGCGAAGCACAAGGTGGAAAGACCGAGGCGGTGTAGCAACCGAGACGTAACCGGGCGCGAGAAGGAAAATGCAAGGGAGAGAGAGAAGGAAAGAGAGGGACTCACCGCCGAGGGAAAATTTATCCCGCGGTGGCTCTTATACACGCCGCTCCCTCTCTTCCTCCCGTCGTGACTTTCCTCGCGAGCGCGGCCCGCCCCGATCCGATCGCGAAACGAAACTTGCGTTACCACGTCGCGGGAGCGCGCGTTAAATGCGTATAAATAACGTACGTCGAGGATTTTTTCCGGCCAGCCAGGGGGATGAGATTTCATTCCCGGGTCTTTACTTGTCTTTCCTACGACCTCGGAATCCTTCTTCATCCATGGAAATAATTAATTTGTATAGAATAAGATAGAAATTAATAGAAATAATAGACAATTAATACTAATTGAAATTAAAGTCTCTATGCAAAAATGTGATATTTTTGCTTATAATAGTTTTCAAGATTACGTCCTGCGAGCGGACGTAAGAGGACCGTATCCGCGGCTAACTCACGCATTACACGCGCATTAAGAATCAAGTTTTCATCAGTGTGATCGTTTGAACCGGCGCACGATGCGTTTGCGAATCATCTTAATTGATAATTGACAATTCAGTGGTCACGATGCGGTCAACCCTAATTTATCGTTCATCTCGCAGTCGACGACGTAGACGCGACGGATCCAAGCGCGGCGCGCATTCGCTCAGGTATGCGAGGATGGAAGGTCGCGAGGTGTACTCATTCGTGACCGGAAAAATGATGGGGAGGAAAGGATGAGAGAAGAGAAAAGATCGACATTACACCGATGTTCACGCGCACACGCACGCACGCACGCACGCACGCACGCACGCACACGCGCACGTGTGTGTGTAGCGAACACGCTCTTCCTTTCTCTCTTCCGCGCTCGCGCGCGGACACGAAGCGAGAAGGAAGAGGCGAGAGAACGGGAGAGTCGTCTCCTCGGGAACGGAGGATGCCTATAATCGGCAATGGACGACCGCGCCTCGGCCACTTTCGCGTGGCTTGACGTGGACACCGGCGCGCGGCGTAATCGATCGACCTCACGGTTAATCATCATCGCCCCGTGCAGGATTCTATCCCAGGCGTATATACGCGCCACGGCACCACCGCTTTTACGCGCCGGCGTACACATATATTACACGGTAGCGTAACTGAAACGTAATTTTAATATAGCCAGGGGTTCAGCGGCACGTCGAAGAAAAATGATGGTCGGCGTAATGTTTTCGGTGTCTATACACGGTTACATGTTATTTATAACGCCTGGTGGAGTAAACGTCCGCAGAAAAGCGGGCGAGACAACTGAGAGGGTGCCTATCCACACGTCCACACGTGATAGACGCCGATACTTGCCGCGAGGATTTCTTTTTCTTTTTTCCAGAGATACCTCTCCCTAATTACGATCTCTCACCCTCGACGGAATGCGGTCGAATAGTATCTGCGATCTTTGCTCCTTTATTCGCATAACGAGGGAGGTCCCGTCTCCCGTCGGGTATCGCGTCGGGTATGCCAAGTATGACGTCAGCATTAAGTCAGCGACGATAATGACATTGTAAATTTTCTCACGGAATACGCATTTTTAAGTCCTTGCTCCGGAATGGCGATTCGGATCGCGCCGCGTAAGCAACGTTCGGTCATCTCTCTGGTCATCTCTCCGATACGCTTCGGTGTTCCAAATTACCGCGCGCGACCGCATATAATTTTCTTGTCTTAAATGCAGTTTCGAGGATGTTCGCTTATTAAGCCTTTTTCTTTGCTTTACGCTCTCGTCATGCATCAACATTGTCGGAGGCGAAGTTATTTTTACGCGTTATTTTAGCAACCGCTTTTACTACCTCCGTTTAATCCCGCGGCCGTGATTCAAGTGAGTTTCTGACCCACCTCTTCACCGCAAATTTACCGCTAAATATTTGTGATTCTAACATAAGCTTCGTTTGCTTAATATGTAAGAGCGCGTTCAGTGTCAATAGGAGGTGAGAGTCGGACGACACATTTAAATGGGCTGCGAAAATACGGAGAATTCGCCTCTTTCTAGTTTGTGGTTCTGGAAAGAGAACCCGGAGGATCCCGGCTAAAACCAAGGTTAAAGTTAATCGCCGTCGGCGAAACCGGCTCTTAGGACTTTACCGAGAGCGTGCACGCGTACTTCGTGCTTCTTACGGTACATATATACTTAGTAGCGGATTAAAATGTGAAAACTAGATACGCGCAGCGCGTGGATTAAATTCTCGCGCAGCAAATACACACCGCAGCGAATTCGCGAGAGAGAGAGAGAGAGACGCGCTAATTACAATCGTCCGCCCTTCGCTGAACGCGCGGCTAAATAACGCGCATTCTTCAAGGTGTACCCGCAAATAAATCCGACTTCTCTTCCACGAAATGCCATTAATTATTCGAGTTGCGCGCCTCGGCCGCGTTTTACTGCTTTTATCCATAACCGAGGGATACGCTCGAGCGGTTGTACAACCACCCCGATCGTCCATCAACCGTAACGATCCCGTGGCAACCCCTTCGTTTCCCCCTTCGTTCGCTCTTCATCTCCCACCTGCGATTTGCGTACGTATATACGCACTCGCACGTGCGCTCGCGCTGTTAAGCCACGATTTAGAATAGCAAAGTGCGCGCTCGTTGCCTCTCGGAGCGGGATTTATATGGGCATCGTGGTATTCCCCACGTTCTTCTTCGTCTCACGGGAAGGACGAAGCGTGGTGTACAGCGGTGTACGGCGCGCCGATCAACGCGAGCGGCAGCCGCGCGCCGCTGACCTCAGAGGGGCCCGCTCCGGATCGCCGGGAATGCAGCCGCGACGGAAACAATCGCGGGATTCGCCGAAGGTACTCTCGACGAGGGTACGAGGCCCCTCGGCGATCGCGCCCGAGATCCTCCCACCATCGTTTCGCGCGAAACCGTCGATTTCCGACCTGTCGGACGAGAGGCAAAAATAAAAATCGCACGTCATGAGAAATCGCCTCGCGTTTCCAAGTTTTGGCTTCGCTCGTAAAACGCGAGAATTTCGTCTTGTCCACTCGCAATACGCAAACTGAGATTTTGTTTTCTGCTGACTTATTGTGTTAGACTTGCAACCGCACAATGGAAAGGGAACGAAAGAATAAATAAAACAAAAGGAAATTTTATTCCTCTCGTATCGTTCGCTATAGAGAAAAAGAACCAGGATAATAACAAGACATAGTCGCGCAAGCGAAGATTGCTAGTGAGCCATCGGGAGATTGCTCGAAGGGCGATACTCTGATCAACTCAATCCACAAGCCGCGGGCTTGATTCCAGCTTTCAGGTTAATTAAGGAGTCGCGGGAGGAGAACGGGTACGGAACGGCATCCCGATTGGCGGGAGATCTCATGGCATCTCCCCTTGATTTCCATACCGTGAAGACGTACAACGCAAACGATTTCGCGAGGCGCACGAGTTCCAACCATTTTGAATAAATATCCAGCGCTCTCTTGTAAGATTTTCATTTATAGATTACATAAGATATCAAATTGAGACGAAAGTCTGCGCACACATCTTTGATGATGCTTTATCTTCTATATACTCTTTTTTTTTAAATATACAATATAGATGAAAAGCAACTATGGAAATATCGTGTTGCGTATCTAAAATGTCAAAATGTAGGCGGACCTTGTGGGATATTAATCTTACGACACGACATGACAATGTATTTAATGTAATATTACGTTCTATATTCTGAAACAGATTTAACAAAATGTTCACGAAAACATTAATGATGAGTCTTTAAGGCCACCGTAATGATAGATCGCGTTTTCCTGAAACCATCGACGACGAAAATATCATATTGCCGCGAAAGACCGATCGCGAGTCACCGCAGACAAATAACTAACAATAAGCACCGCCGAGGACGACTGCGCTATGATTATTAATTATTTCCAGCAAGGACATGCGGCGGTTGCAATACCGATAGAACGTGTTTAAATTGGGCCTCGCGTGCAATACGTATACTTTGTTACGCAATCGGCTCACTTATGTCAACGCCAAGTTCAAACCGGGTCACTCGCTGTCGCTGAAAAGTTTTTACGTTGTTTGTGCTCGATAAAAATAAGCTGATTAATTATTAAGACGTTCATGTATTCTCGGCTTATTTTTCAATAAAGTTTTCAAGGCGTGATTTTATTTCCTTTAGCTCATTTTCATTCTTAATGACATTGCCGTATAATTGTTGAATAAATAGTCACTACTTTTCAATCCTGTTATGGCATTTGATTAATGCATATGACATAATTATTTTAATTGGTAAATTATCATGTTCCAGTTTATTCATGTTTTTGCTCTCAGACCCGCTGTATCCGTCTTTTTGGACATCGACATTAATATTCGATTTTTAATACGTACGTTATAATATATCTGGAAAGGTAAAATTAATATTCGGAGTGTAAAGGACCTTCTTCTAAAAGATTGAATAAGACGTCAAATACAAGCATATTACGAAAGAAATAATGTCAGACACGCTATGTGAAGCTCACAGCAATGCTTTTATTTACCATGATAGTTAGAAAGTTAGGGAATGTAATATCACGTAATTTGAAGTAGGTAGTGCCTCAAATAATCCGCGACATGGTTTGGATTGTCTTATTAAACAAAATAGTGGATATTAAAATGATATATTAATCTATTTATTATTTTTTCAAGACTGCATAGTTTATATTACGATAGGATGATGCAATGCCAACATAATTATAAATAACACTAAAACAATGAAAACTGTATTGGTATATAAAAAAAGACAGCAAAAAGTAAAAATAACAAAATATTGCATATCAGAGGAGACTTTATTAGTAAATTCCAGTAAATTATTTTATATAAACTAGTTTAAAAATAGTTTGCTTCGTAAATTGAAACAGTTTAAACTTTTTTAGAGAGATTATTCGATCTCTGTTAATAAAATTAGTTATTTGATTCAATCAACAGAAAGAACAAAAAAATCGATTAAAATAAGAAATCTTAATTTATTATGCTACTGACACAGTTACGATAAATTTACATAAAATACGTTCGTAGTTATATCATATAGAAATATTTATAAAAATTATTTTTTTTGCGGAAGCACGAGGTAAAAGTTTATGCAAAAAATAATTCTCTTTTTTGTAAATAAATAATTATTATTTACACTTATGCAATCAACAATTATTACTTTACGATATTATATTGTTTTTACGTTACATTCGCGTATTTCTTTATCCTTTATTTCCTATTGTCATCGAATGCGGCGGAACATTAAACGAGATACACGCCAACGTAGCCAATCGACCATCGCAGCTATTTGCTCTAAACCACACTAATTCCCAACATTTCCCATTGTAATCGACAAAACTGCAGGTTCTACGCACAACCGCGACCTCGGCAATGGTCGAACCTTTCGCTGTCGATCTAAACCAACGGCGACGACGTCACGCTCGCTCGAATCGAGCTAAATAAATCGCTGTGGCAAAGTAATAGAGAGTGCATTGCGCTCGCATTGGTAATGACGATATAATATCGTAATATCAAGTTGATTCTGAGAAACAAAGCTGTAATAGAGTTCTCATCGGACGGCAAACTGCACATGGGAAGAGAGACGCGAAAGAAGGAAACGATCGTTCGTTGCATTTACAAATTCATCTGTGAGATGATGTGAGCATTGCAGCCACGCTACCCAGTGGGCGGATCGAATGGGGTCATCGTTAACTCTCTCGCTCCCAATACACAGTTACGTCTCGGCGAATTAACATAAGCTCTTGTGCCGGATATTTGAAATCGAGACCGTAAAAAAGAATGGATTGTTCAAAGTGTTCACATCGATCTTGTGATTTTTAACTTGGGAACGAGAGATCCAAAAATAGATACTTGCGTTTACCTTCGGCTGGAATGGGCGTCCAGCACTCCGCGGAGGATCACCCCGAGGATCAATCCTGTTCGCTCTGCGGGTATCCTTGCTTTATATCCTTGATAAGACGCGTTACTCACTCACTGGACGCCACACTCGCGATTCCCCTTTTTCTTTTTCAGTCGTCGCGTTGTCTCCGTTCGCGTCATAGGGGCCTTTTTTGCACGAACGACTTTATCGTCTCGGGGCGAATACGCACTCGCGGACGAAAACCGGATCCGAGGGCCGCGAAGGTATGCGCCGTGTCACAGAAAGTGTCCGCTCGAAATCACTGCACTTTGGTGCGCGATCGCTCTCGAAAAGCGACGTGAATACGGTTTGGCTTTCTGGCCGCGTCTGCCTGCACGCGTTTACTGACAAGCTGAACGATGAGTTCCGGCTAGTTAATGTAGACAACGTTAACAAAGGATGCGGGTAATGACGAGTATCGTCTCATCTTGAGATGCAAAGAATCAAATGCGATAAGTTGTTTTCCGCGTCTCCTCCTAATCTCTCATCTCGATCTAATATTTCTGACAAACGTGTCTAGATGCGTACGGTTCAAACGTGTCTAGATGCGTATCTTGATCACCGTCGATGATACATGGCAGATTAATAGAAACGACTAATAGAAACTGTATAGAGAAAAGTAAATACTGATTGTGAGACACCGAGAAACGAAAAAAAATTGCAGTTGAAGTCTCAGATACTCATGTTCACGTCATTTTTCATTTGCGCAATCTTGTAACAAAGTGCAGAGAGACTAGGTAATAAGTCATGCTAACTTATTATCTACACCGACTTCTCCGTCCATATTTAGTCCGAACTAGTCACGTGCTAAGGTGATAATTTAATTGTCCGAAACTAATCAATTACGGGAAACGCAATCGAAAATCATCGCGAATTTTTGATCAACCGGGCGGATAAGCGTTGTTTTTTTTTTTAAGGTGGGCCACTAACCGAATGTCTGCGTTGGTATAATCGCCGTCGCCTGTAGCCACTTTCTAAAGTGAGTACTTACGCACACCGACGTGATACAGATATCCGATGATGCGATCACTTTCAACCGTTTTATAGAACGAACGAAAGACTGGAAATTATATTATCTGCTTTCAGTTGCTCAATATGCTCGAGTTTTCTATGAAAATCGATATTATTAAGATAAAAACGCGTGGGGTGAAAGGTAAAAAGATCGAAAGCGTCCGTCCATGAACGGACTGCGCGTTGGAAAGAAGTATATATTTATTCGCTGTCACACACGTAGAAAAAAAAAGAAAGAAAAATAGGTATCTGATTTGCGTTACGCCCAGGCGACCGCATAATTTCTGATCGAGCTGCCAACACACCTCGCGCACATCCTTGACACCATCTGCCTAAAGGATGTGCTAAAGGTCGCCACCGATGTACATCCTGATGTAATACCAGTAGACGTTTAATTTCGCGACAAAAGCGCGCAACGGTTTCCACGAAATGCTCGAAGTGGAGATCGGTGAGCTACGAACTGCGTGTAAATTTGTTATTTTACAAGAAACCTTCATCGAGATGTAATGTATTCTACAGTTGACACCATTTCTTCGGCTGGCTACTTCGTAAAAGTGAACTTGAAGATCCTGTTACTAAAAACGGCAAGATGAAAGTACGTAAGAGGAGAGTCAGTCGACGGTCGTCGAGATCCTCGAGGCGAAAACGATCGACTTGATAAGGAGAACAAGACGACGGTCGCGATGTGAAACGACTGATCGGAAATAATACCGACGATAGCGTGTTTGTTACGTCGAGGATGAACATCCGCTTTAGCAGGAAACGCGCAATCGCTACGTTCCGCGATCACGAAGGCTTCAAAAGGTGATAAGTCTATACCCTAGGTGATAAGTGGACATTAATCGTGCGGTGATATGACGAAGAACGAGTTTGAGAGTTTAACAGAGACAAACGTTCTAATCGTGTCCTTGAATGGTTCCGGAGTGATTCTAGTTGACGATAGACACTGGCGAATAATCTCTCGGCCTTGACTCTCGAAGAGGCCAAAGCCGCGTCAGCGTCTCGACGATCGACGACCCGCGGAACCGCAACACGATCTGTAGCAGCGCGGACCAGCCGATCTATCATGCTTGAATCCTCTACCAAGAGTACCGAGCCGCCATCGATCAAACGTGTCGAAAGGGATCACTGAACTCCGCGTTCGCGCTGCTACGCGCGCGAATCCAACGGACTTCCCGGTCCTCCCAAATTGGTCCCCGTCGGTCCGAACGTTTCTCAAGACGGGGACCGTTGAACCAGGGTGCTCCATACGGTGCGAAAACGATCTCGATTGGAAAGTAGAGCGATTGTACGTTGGCGCGGTTACCCCAGATGCGATACGGGACAATTTGGAAGGAGATAGATACGAGGACCAGATCGTTTCCGCAAACACCAAGACTTACCCGTCCCCATGGCTGACAGCAGCAGCCTCCTTCCGCCTCAATCCTTCCGCGTATCCAGGATGCAATCTTGGCTGAATTTGTGTTTCACTGCGCGAGGGAAGAAACCAAAAAAAAAAAAAAAACGCCGACCACACGATGGGTGATGCGGAAAGGACGACCTCCTCGTCCAGCCGGGAGACCGCGGACGAACTGGTACCCGGAGAAGACTTTTGGTGAGACTCGGACGTGAGACAACGACGACGTCATCACCAGCCTGGTGTCTCATTGGCCGATCGTCCTCTCGGTTCTCGGTTGCTTCGCCTCTCTCTTTCTGAGTGCTCCCTTCCTCTCCTTTTCCTTCTACACGAGAACTCCTCTCTCGTCCGCTTACGTACACGTTCCTCTCCCTCTCTCAGCCCTCCTCCTCCTCCTCCTCCTTCTTCTCACTCTCGCGCTCATTCTCTCACCTGTTCTTTCTCGCGCTCTCGCGTGGCCGCCCGAGATATTTCCGTCTCGCTCTGTTGCACTCCCACGACGGGACCCCGCGGTAGAGTCACTACGTGCGCGAAGTCAGTGAGCTCAACGCCTGGAACCAATCTTCGGCTTGCACGAAGGTCTGTATAAGGTATATACGCGAGGCACGCGGATAGCCGCGGTTCAAGTGTCTCGCTGGATAGACGATACTGTAGGTAAAGGTCAGTTAGCGTTATCTCGCGAAGGTAGACCCGGCGCTTCATGTATATTTAGAAGGTTAACGGGTTACCGGACTCCAAACCCTTCGGTCGGCTGAATAATTCTACATATACCGTAGCAACCTTAAAATGTTCAAAGTAATAGCGATTAGTGTACTTTAAAGCATGCACGAATACATCAAGAATCATGCCGTATAAAAACATCCTTGAATCAGTATTACTAATTATCGTTAAAGGATGATATTAAAATAGGATATCTAAGAAAATCCAATTAGTCCCTTAAATGTTAAATCACGCAGTCTGATTTTTGTTTCTTAAATTAATTTGTATATTTTAACGAAGATGATATCGCAGGATAAAGGATACAATAAGACTAAGAGGTATGGAACGAATTATGAAAGAGTTATTAACTTACGTATTAACAGTTGGATAGCGGCGGATGAACGTTCTTTACAAATGCTATCAGCGACTGCTCTAAAAGAATCGTTGATATTATCTTCAAAGTAACATTCTTCCTGAAAGGGTCGACGATACTGGTTGAACCAGATAATGATTAGATACGAACTGAAGTCCGTTCGCTTGAACATTACAGGTATATGAAATCTACATTCATCTTTGCATCAAGTATAATTTTCTCATCAGTATGATATTACACAAGGTAATTTAGTTACGGTCCAGTCTTCTGCCACATAAATGCATAAAAATCAACTGACTGAAGCAAATTAACAGTGATGCATTGACATAATATAATTAGTGATGTATTAAGTGATATTAATGAGCGTTTTCCAAAAAAATACAAAACAGAAATTATCTATTTGAATATGCATTTCAAGTTGTAGAAAATGAAGAATAATGCCGAACCACTGTATATATAAATTCGAGTATGTATATCCGTTCGTATAACCTGAAAAATCAGTAAATAAAAGACTAGGTTGCTGACAGAATCGTCGCTGCCTGCTATGCAGTAAACAGATCGTTGGTCGGATTCACGGAAGCCAGATCTACTGAGAGTCTCATGGATCGCTGCTCGATGCCTCAAAAGATTGCGCTGTGTATCCATCACGGATCGTTACGCCGATCCGCGGAAAAGAAAAATTCATAGGATCCAGGGAGATGCTAGAAAAATATCTATAATATAAATCCTTACGCATTGCAAATCTGGAGGAATGCCACTGCCTTTGCATTTCATATTTCTCTGTCGGAACCAGAAAAACAAAATTCTAGTTAATACTAAAAGATTGTCTTAGGAATTTCTTTCGATTAAACTTTCAATTATAGCACACTGAAAAGATCTAATACACGCATTTTTTTTAAAATAATTAAGAAGAAATTAAGATTCGCAGTTTTTTTTTAATTTTAAGTTGTATTAACTTTGTTTGGAATAAGAATTTATGAATATCCAATACCATAAAACGAGCAAATAAAATCAGCACTAGCACTCCTAATGGATTCAGAATGATTTTTTAATCTTTGGACAAATTTGGAAAAAATTTTTGATATTTTGAAAAATATCTTGTCGTTCTCTCCTATTTATTATTTATGCAAAACTTTAATAACAATGATACGCGGATTTCAGTATCGGTTTTAATGACATTGTAGCCTGTAGAATCTGTGAGCGCGATGGTGTCGGTGTCGGTGAACCCGGGACGCCTCGGGGCGTCTCGCAGGCGCGGGTCGCGAGAAGAATCCGCGGTATACACGCGCAAGTATACACAGTTTACATTATTATGTTTAATTTATCGCGCACACTTCTACGCACGGTTTGACCGATTCGAGAGTGCGAGAACCTCCGCACGGTCCCCACGGGTGATGTACACGGACAATCGGCGTTATGAATAAACATCCGCGCGCTGCCACGAAGTGGCATTATAAAAATTTCTAATGAACGCACTGAATAACTTGTCGTGCAAAGATAAACAGGCGCTTCCTAAAAATCTGCAACGCGCCGCGCAATGTGGATTCCGTGACTGAAGAAAACGCCTCGAGAAACGGGTTAATTTCTAACGAGGACAAACGCTTCTGGCACTTTGTTTTGCACCGAGAAAACAAAGGCAGTAGTGATTGAATATTTAAAAAAAAAAGAAAATTTTTCTAATTTTTCGCTCTCTTTACAGATTAAATTTTATCTCAAATTTTATGTTAAAAATTAGCTTTGCGCGAAAGAATATATATTTGTATATAAATAATTGTAGAAAATTCGAGTCATACTAAAAGTTTCTTTGCTGACTCACTTCCATTCTCTTCAACCAGTATTTTTTACATTCCTAATCATCGTGAAGCAGTTATTATTATGCTCACTCATCATCTCCGAGGCGCGATTATTCTTATAAATTAATTGCGTTCAAAAAGTCGTCTGCGTTATATGATCGAAGCCGCTTTTTTGTTCTGTATTCACGCATTAATGGTCCCGTCCATCATTAAAACTTACAGCGATCACAAACACAGACAAAATAATGAATATGAAAGGTACCATACTTTTCCATCTTTCATTACAGTTTGCAATACTTAAATATCAATATTTTATTATAATATAATTGTTCATTTACCTACTTACTTATGCCTTCGCACAATAAACGATCTTATTTTTCACCATATCCTGTACTTGATACACCATACTCAGAGATTTCTTTTATTTTCAGATCTTATGATACGAAGATATAATACTCTCCTGCGAAAAAATAAAGCTTTAACTAAATAATCACCTTGGATGATAAAGTTGTCTCGGCACTCGTACAAATGAATCGGGTGATTTGTATATTTTGTTGATATTTCGTTCTATGTATCGTATAGAACGAACGTTATTAATAATCGTGATCGGCATATTCGCGGTTCTCCATGTTAAAGGTCGGCGTTCTCATCTATTATGTTTAGCGCGTTGCACTTAATATCAGCCATTTTAATTTTGAGTTTAGCTCTTTCAAATAAATGATCCAATAGCAAAAAAAGAACCTAGACCGTTGTTATTTAGCGCAAAAAGATGCTCGGAATGGAAAATACGGGTCAGAGCGTACCTACGGCCCTGCATAAAAGTACCTTTCGAACGCGCTCGATGAATTCCTGCGAGACGCGCTCGTACAAGCCGATTCTCGCTGGTGTGGGTAACGGGTTCGCGACGGAGCGCGTTCATTTCGTATTCCCTTCGACGACGCCGTCTCATCCGCCTCGCCGGGACCTGCGAACGACTGGCGTCGGCAGGTTCGACCTGCGGCGATCGGCTCGATCGGATTTCAAAAGCTGCGCGACGGTGGCTGGGCGTTTGTTGCGAAACCACCTTGCAAACCGATGTCTTTTTAGGGCACGCGCCGGCCGCGCATATACGCGAAATGAGATACCAGGACGTTTACCCTTTAGTCGCGTGTCCCGTGGAACGAGGATAACGAGAAGATAATATAAATCTTATAATATAACCAGATAATCTCGAGAGATTAAGTAATAAAAAAAGAATACGTTTCTTTTGCCTTTTTCATCGAGATAATTTCGATCATCACTTTCTTTGGCTTTCTCTTTTGCAAAAACAATAAGTTTAAATTTGCACGCCTTTCCATAAATCGTACGATATACGTATACACACGTATATATTGAGAGATAAGGAAGATCAATTTTGCCGTACCTAATTATCTGTCCGTAATGGCACGTCGCGCCGACGATGACCGCAGTGAAATATAAGCAAACAAAATTTGTAATTTATACATCCGCATTTATCAGCGTAGGCACATGATTACGCGAAGCGGGGATAAGCATCTCTGGTAATGTATAAACTCGTCGGCGGCGGCCGCGCCGCGGCGCGGCGCGGCGCGACGTGCCGGCAAGATATCTCGTTCCCCTTTGCTTACGCGCGATATCACGCCGACGAGGAGAATCCCGCGGGTCCTCAGCGCGTTCCTTTATTAACGTAAATAATTATCTGCGCGGAGTAGGCTCGCCGCGAATCGTCGCGAAAACAAGTGGGTGGAGGGAAGAGAGGCGCAATTACTGGCAGATATATTTATCGTTCGCGAGCGTAAGCTTAAACGCTTCGCCTATAAGCGGTATTTTCGCCGCGCCGCGCGCATCATTCCGATAGCGCGGTGTGCGTGTGCCGGGCCGGTGCTAGAACGATGGTTTTACCGTGATAATTGGCCAATTTGCGAACGCGGCGTTGTTGGTTGGGCACGCGTCTGTCTCCCCGGCGCGGCGCAGTGAATGATCGCCGCCGATCCGTTGATTCATCATCGCGTTGCGCAACAATGCGAGCCGCGTACGCATCGCAACATATAACATCCGATAATGCGCTTCTTTCCGCGAGCCGCGCGCGTGCAACAGGAATTCCTAGATTAGCTAATGCCGTAACGCCGCCGCCGCGCGCTCACCGTCCCGAGCTATTTAAACGAGTGTCACGTGCGAACGTCGTGCGAGAGCGAAATACAATGATCGGTAACCGACGACGCGACTAAAGCAATTAAATGATTCTTTGCACGTTAAAAAAATTTTATTTCTTGTCTTATCTTTTATCGAGTTGATTAACGAGAGGAGAAATAAGCTGGGGAAACGGAGAAAAAGCATATTATTATCAAGATCAAACTAATTGAACTCCTTTATTCATGTGTGATATTCTTGTGTAGCAAATTAGCACGGTTGGCGTCAGCGAGCTATTGCGTACTTTTTTCTACCAGAGAGAACGATACGATGACACTCGAGAGCGATATGATGACAGCACGCCGCGCAAGTCAAAAGAGCATGTCTACATTGTCTACATCCACAAGACGACATTCTTAGACCGGGCGTTGAAATTACCGAGTGACGTCGTCCCGTCCATTCAAGTCGGCCGTTGAAGTCACCGAAAGAGTGACGAGCTCAGCGGCCGGCGCAGCGGTCGTGCAAACGATTAACGTCCGTATTCTTTTTATAATTTATTACACATCACGCTGTGTTAAGACTACCGGATTACGAGAACAAACGGAGACGAGAAATCGCTCGGCGAGGATGTCACGGCATATGTACGTACGGTAAGCTCCGAGGCGCCAAAACGTCTACGTTCGTCACTGCGTCGAGTTATTCTTAACTAGAATCAACGACCGAAAGAGATTCATGGACACGATGGATGTACCGGCAACGGATCCTTCAGCTATACGCGAGCTACGCCGCGTGACGGAAGCTCCGGGAACGGAAGCCACTTTACTTTCGGTTCTCAATACACCTCATTATCCGCCGCGATGCGCATTAACAACTCTATCCCGCGGTTACCTCGCTTGCGTAATTATTCGCTTATCCTCGTGGCGAGCACCCGTTTACTGTCTTCTTAATTTCCATTCCCTCGCTATGATCGCGTCTTACTTCGCAGCTACCCAACGCTAATCCTCTTTTACGCCAAAAGGAGGCGGATCTTATAAAGGAAAATAGATGATTTTATATACTTTATATTAGGTTGATTTTCCTCATCTTTGAAATTGTTTTCTCTTTTTATTTAAGGATATTACAATTTACTTGCGTCTCGTTCCTTACGCAAGACAAAATGAGTATTCTCTGTCTCTTTCGTTCCTGATTTTATCTTTTTCTTGGAATAAGTTTGTGCAACTGATTGCAGAGAAAGTAAATCGAAGAAATATTTACCTTAAGTTTTGTATATTTAACTTTTATCAAGAAATTTAATTTTTTTATAATTTTCTTCAACGAGTGACTAAAGATAAATATTTTCTTATCCAATTCCAAAGTACAGACGAAACGTTCAATTTTACTCAGCTATTGAGAATAAATTAGATATTACTTTAAACATTCTTCTTCTGCTCATATGTTGGCTGGTTGACTTACGCTTAAAACGAGCGTGACTTCTTTATTAAGTCTTAATTCTTATTAAAAAAGGGATTAAAAAAAAAGAAATAAATTTTCTGGGAAATGCTTACGCTGTTCGCTAACTTCGAAATAAAAACTAAAATATGTGTAAAATGCGTTCTCTCGACGAACGTTGTCAATTGCCAACTCGATTCTCTTCAGCAGGTGAGCTGCCGTTGCGGCATTTTAGAACAAGGTACCAGAAAATTGCGCGAATGACACTTTCTCCGAAATTGGCGGCTTCGCGGAGCGGAATTTTCGAGACCCCCGACATTTCGCAAGCCGGGTATGTTACGGTCGGCTACGTGGGCAGTCGAATGTCCGTGCGTGTCCCACGCTGTCCCTCACATCTCGCGCCAAATCGAGTGCCGCGGTATTTTCATTTCGAAGAAAAAGCTCGAAAGTCGCAAAAGACGGTCGTTGACGACCGTAATTCCCCAAGAAACATATCTTACCGCAGAAAACACAATCGAATCCTGCAAATAAAATGTCGCGAAAAGTAAGCCTCTTCCTTTAGAAGGAAAGCAAAGAAGAAAAAGAGAATAGTTTATTATTCTAAAAACACGTCTGTACAATAACAACTTCTTTCTCTGTGATCGAAATAAGAAACAAGAGAGAATTATTTTAAAAAGTGACCGAAATAAGAAATAAAAGTGACTTGGAAGGCAACTTGGAGGATATAAATAAATTTTCAGCTTTTTATGTAGCGCGATAAAATAATTTCTGTGGCACGTAATACGCTTGGGAAAATAAAAACGTGGAATAATCATCAGGAATTAGAGATAATTAGAGTTTTGGAAGAATATAATTTAACTTCCTAATGTGTTAAAGTATAAATTGAAGTACAGCAGGTTGAGGCAAATTTGAACCGTGACTCATCGTGGCTGGATAATTAAATTAACCCGTCCTGCCTAATGGAGCATGCAGGATATTTATTATAGCTTCGGTTTCGCGTAAAAGGACGATATATGGGCGTATCCTGACATTGTCGCGGCGCCGAGACCACGATTTACGAATCCGTAACGGACGACGCGACGGAGCGTCGTCGAGGTCACTCGGAAGACTCGTGAAAGAGGAGAGGGCGAGAGAAGCCGCGATTAGGGATCTCTTCTAAGATATTCTCGCGCGCAAGGTTTCCGAGGGCAACGGTTTTTCAGGACATGCCGGACGAAGATGGGCCGGGAGAACCTGGAACAGGAATAGCGAGAATGACGTAAGCGCCCAATGTACCACGCAGCGCGCGCACACACATACACACACACATGCACACGCGCGTAAGCATACGTACGCGGGCCCCGCGCGCTCTCGTTCTCCACTTCTCCAGTTCTCCCGTGTTGGTCCCTCGCCGTTGCGCGTCGCGACGGCGAACATCGGACCGACATCGGTTCGGTCATCATTGCAAATAACCGAAGAAATCGATGCGACCGGCTCGCGACGTTTTTCTTCCCGTCCGAGGCGTTTCTATCCCAGAGCTGCCGCCGACGTAATTTACCACGTTGCGAGAACACGCTATACGCGCGCATGTGAATTCTTCACGGGCGAGCGTGAAGAATTTGCGGTCGGAATTATATAAAGTAATTTAATCGTTCTACCGTTCATCTTTTTCCTCATATCTTTGCATTAAAGTGAAAAAGCGCAATGATGTCTCGAGGATTCGAAGACGACGTCGGATCGGATCGGATGCACATTCTTCGGCATTCCCCCTACGCGATCCAAAGAAACTCATGAATAAACATCGTCAGGTGCCACTCATCCGGACTGATCTGTATCAGAATACGTAAGAATTATATTGCGGATTGAAGATTAACGAAGAAGTCGAAGAACGTTGGGAACGAGAGCTCGAGGAGATTCCACGAGACTCTGGAAGCGATCGGGACGGCTCGCAGGCGCGACAGGTCGCGCGAAGAGAACGTGCCTGGCATTCGGAACTTGAAAGAAGCTTGCGTCGCGCACTGACTGCGTGCGCGACGAAAATTGCAATGACACGTAGCAACGGTGAA
Source organism: Temnothorax nylanderi (assembly GCF_030848795.1). NCBI lineage: Eukaryota > Metazoa > Arthropoda > Insecta > Hymenoptera > Formicidae > Temnothorax > Temnothorax nylanderi. The sequence goes on along the minus strand of NW_027249155.1, from coordinate 675,786 downwards.
TCCGATCCTTACTTTCGCGGCGCTAAATATAGTCGGCCAAAAAAAAAAAAAATGCTGTCGCACTTACGCCGCTGTGAGAAATGAAACGAGAAAGGAAACGAGAGTAAAAAACGTATGGCAAAAGTGTCGTCGATCAGAAATTTTTCCCGGTTAATTATTACCCACGATTAATTACAATTCTCGAAATTAAAGCATAAATACAATTATAATTATCCTCGAATTGTTAATCAATATTAATTTAAATTCGCAGCGGACATCGACTTTTGAATATCCCAGGATGATACCCTCGGTTATTAATAAACATAAAAAATGAGAATTCGTTATATAGAGGTATGCAGCTCCAGAAACACGTTTCAGTTGCATCCCACTCGCGGCGTCACACCGGAGTACCGGAGGCTCGATTCAAGGTGATGCGCGGCTGGTACGCGGACTGTGCGGAGTGCGGAGTGCGGCCGGATGCACTGGGCAATAATGTATCCGCTATCAAATGACTCTGTCCTTCGATACTAGTTGTAGTTCGCATAGGTTCGCCTAGCGAAAGTCACGGGGACGATCGCAGGCGGCGTATGGTATCGACAACCCAATAAGAGAAACGTGCCCTATTACAAGCAGCCAGCAGCCTTCCACTCTGCAGTTCCTTCAAGATCAACGTACGACCTCTACCGCGTTCGTGGGAGATCGGCGAGACGCGAAGGAATTTTTACAGAGGGCTTGGCGCAACGGGAGACTATTGCGCGATGTAATTGCGAAAAAGTAAATGGCTCTTAGAAGAGAGAGCACCCTTGTCGAGCTTGGCCTGCAGCGCATCCGAAAATCCCGGATCTGACACATCGCGGAGAAATAAAATCTGAAATAAATCATTTAAATGTCAGAAGTTTGCATTATTGATGATTTCGAATTTCACCCAGCTCCATGGTCGCGCGTACACGGGTCCACGGGTAAATGGCAGCCGCGATCTGACCCGTGCATATATAGAAAGTTTTGCGTGGGCCAGTGTGCGTGGGTGGACTGGCCTTCAGGGTCCTTCGCTGAAAAAGACCAGGATCGTCAAGCGCGTGGGCTTCCGGTGGGAGGACTAGGTAAAAAGGCATCTGCCATTATACATAACTGTATCTGTCGATTCGCGGAGAAGCTAATCTCACACGAGCGTCTCTGCATCCTGCAATCAATATGTTATACTGATTACAGAATATATTACAGCTGATTTGTATAAAAAAGAATATACGTAAAATCAATTCAAATGAAAAAATTTTATGTAATCTCGCAGCTGCTACATGATAATCGTAGCATATTATGGATGAAATATACATTTTATAACATTTCTTATTTTATTCTTCCTTCTTATATTTATTACCAAGTAGGAAATGGGATACATAAAGAATTTATTTTATTTTGTATTTTAGTAATCTATCGTTATTTTATTTGATAGATTTATCCCTGTTTGCTTTCCTTTGCTCTTTTCGCTTCTCTTTCTCCTTAGCATCGTGGATACGCCTCTTCTTTCGCAAGAGCCAGATTTGTTTAGCTCTTTCTTCTCTACCTTTCATCATACTCTTGTACAATTTGCGATGTTTCTTCTTAATCATCTTCTCTCTGAGACGGTACTCCTGCTTCTCCAATCGGGCTTTCTCCCATGGAATTTCCTTCGTGATCTCACCAGTCTGTACCTTCATCTTCTTTTTCTGCGAATTTATAAATATTGATAGCAAAGATCAATTTTCGCTAGATTATTTCAAAAAGTTATTATACAAAATTGTAATAACAAAACCTCTTGTAATTGAGCTTGTTTCTTCATTTTCTCCTTCTCTTTATGCTCAGTAATCTGTACATCATTATCGTCGTCCTCTTCCTCGTCTTCCATTTCCTCATCGCTTCCTGAACTCAAATCGTCCTCAGCTTCAATTTTCTCTTCTTCATTCTCGTTCTTGTCATCAACATCCTCCTCTTCTTCATCTGACTCTGATTCCACTAAACGAACAAATATAAGTCAAATTTAAATTAGATAGAATTCCATCTTTAATTTCTATATACTCATCCAAAATCAAAATCTTACGATTGTTTAGTTTATAATCAGGGTCCATGAGAGCACGCTCCTCTGGAGGAATGTACGTTTGATCTTGCCGACCTTCTGTAAATGGTGAGAGATGAGGTGGAAGTATAGCACCCATTAAGTATTTCTCTACAGGCAATAATTCTCTGGCGTTCACACTGTCGAACACCCATTGTGGCTGAATGTAATATCTGAAAGAAAATTATATTGAAAATTCAGAAAAGTTGTATGCATATAAACACTAAACATAATAAACCAGATTTAAAACAGATATAGCACCTCGATATATATTGTTTATTCATGCTTGGTCTATCTACAATCTGGTGGGTTATCGTTTCATCATTCTCATCGAAAGTGGCTCCGACAAAGAGTAACTTATCCCAAGACACTTCCCCGCCAAAGCAACGTAAAATAAATACTAATGGCTCCCTGGGAACCTCTCTATTAATAAAAACTTTTATGCCTTTAAATAAATTTCTCAGTTTCCGTATTTTTTCAGCTTCTGCCTTAGCAGCTTCGACCTTGGCAGTGTCTGTCTCCTAAAAGGCACAATCAATAATATATTCAGATTTTATCTACAGAATTGACGTATCAAATATAAAATTAGTTAGCACTTTTACTTACATTTGAAAATTGATCTATTTCAATATCGTCATCTTCAACCGCTGGTACTGAAGAATCTAAATTGATTAATGGAACATTTAATGCATTTATTCTCTCCGAGACGTATGCTTCTTCATCAACCAGTGTTTGTTCAACATTTCCTGTATAATAGAATATTTAATTTTATAATTAAATTAAGTTTCACATATTTGAAATGTTAAATATATCGGTAATTTGTGTTAATAATAATAAATCTTACTCACCAGAATTTGTCAATTTGGGAGGATAATGCAAATTCAGAGTATGATACAGTCTGTAATTCACAAAACCAAGCATCACGATATAGAATTCTACAAACGTAGACATGATCTTAAAATCAACTTCGTTCTTTGCTTGAGGCTCGAAACAAAAGTGATGCGGCACTATCCACGTTATCGTTTGCCCTTTTATCTCCGCCTGGTAGTAGTAGCCTTTGATGGATATGAATACTTTACGCAATGCTTTGGCAGCAATAACGGCATGAAGGAATTCCATAGTTAATCTCCTACACAACAATGACTGATCTCTCGGTATATGAGCCAATGACGGAAATGTGCTGAATAAAAAGCAGAGAGTCAGACAATCGTCTAAGTCGCGTAATGCATCTATGAAAGTTGGATAACGCTCCTTGACTATATGATCTATCTTTAATGTAGGATGGTTACTCAAATATCTCTTTACTTTGGCAAAATCTCTCATTGCCTTCGCGCGTCCAACTTTTCTGTTAAATATCTGAAAAACATATGCTAATAGAGCTACACTTATAAACCACTATAAACATTTGATTCCAAGAAGTTATGTTATACCTTGTACTCTCTTAATTTCCATATGATTGGTTCGTGCATCAAAAACTGAATATCCTTCTTGTGATACAAGGTTTTAATGCCAGGCTCACCCTTTTGTGCTCTTTTACGGTTGCGTGGCTCCCTTGGGTATATACCTTTCAATATACATAACTTGCGGAAATCATTTAGCGTCAATTGTAATTTCCTGAGGGCAGCTCTCCTCGTCATAAATTGCGCTCCCTCACCACTTTGATACTGCAAATTTCAAAGATATCGATTTTAATCCACAGGAATGTCGCTCCATTAAATTTCCACAGAAATTTTAACATAACCTCCTCGTCTAGACAAAATGAGGTAAATATCATATCAAATAAAAAAATCCACTCACCTTCTTTTTACCTATTACAACCATTGTAATGTGCTTTATATTTAATACTTAAATATAATAAAATTACATGCCAACATGTAAAATGCACAAGCGTAAACACGCAACACGTGCAAATAATTCGAACCGTATCCTCCGTATCAGAGAGTATAAAGAAGATGGAGTCGATAGAGGAAAGGTATTTTCTTATGGCGCTCGCGCACTAGACGCGATAAGCGATGAGCGATATCCAATGAGAGCTCTGCTTTTCCAGTGACGTCCAGATTATTCTTATTACAGATCTAGAGGAATAATCCAATCTGGAACTCAGAAAACTTCGAGAGCAGGGAGCGTCTCGTTTGACCAGTTGCGATTGACTTCCACAGCCACTCACAGCCCCCGGTGCCCGGAATTTTTCCACTGGACTAGCCAATCAGAAATTTCTATTTTAAATCAGCCAATTAGTCAACGTGGTCAATTGAGTCCCACTGGAAAACTTACACAGTTGCAAAATAAATGTTCTGCTGAACGTGGCCAATCACGAAGAAGAAGAAGAAGAAGTCAATTCGCAAATGTGGTCTCCCGCCAAATAGTTCCACTGTTGAAACAGTTGAAAGTGGGTGCGAGCTATCAAGCAATCGAGTAAAACGTAAGTAAATGGTATCGAGCAAAACGCCGCTCTCCAGATATACTTATATGTACTTATTGTATATTAATATACTTATATTTTACTTCTGTAAGTATATATATCAATTATATACAGGGTGTCTCAATTCTTTCCGTACAAACTTTAGTAGAATATTCTATGAGCAGAAATAATGAAAAAATGTTATATAAACATAAGTTCTAAAAGCTTTATTAAAAAGTTTATGCAAAAGTTAAAATTTCACGTTGAAGAAGTGAGTGACACGCTGTATATACCCTAACAGAAGAATGCCACATCACACGCAGTCTTTACCAGTATGTTTATTTGCAATTACGCTTGACCAGTTCATTTCGTCCGTTGGCAGAACAGCGTGGAGCTATGCGTCGTTCTAAAAAAAGTCTTGATAATGAGTATAATGACCCTACTGCAAGGATTTGGCCAACGTCATATCAGCTACAGCAATCTCGAAGTATGGTTTGGACTTGGAGAACAATGCGAGCTGGTAAACAGGTATCCCTATCATTTCACACTGATACATATAAAAACTTCTGCCAACAGATTACGAAAGGCGAATACAATTCTGTGAATGGTACGTGCAACAAGTACAAAAAGATGACCTTTTCCCATCAAGGATACTATGGACTGACAAGGCTATATTTACGAGAAGCGGTGTTGTCAAAGTTCAAAGCAACCATGTATGGGTAAGGCCATACGAAGATCCATGCGCTGTGCTAGAAAAATGTTTACGACGTGACTTCAGCTGTAATGTATGGATGGGCATGTACAACGACATGCTAATTGGTCCCTATTTCTTGCCAGAACATTTAACTGCGCGTACTTTTTTAAACCTTCTCAGTAACGATTTAACAATTGCTCTCGAAGATGTACCTTTACTGTCTCGCCAACACATGTGGATACAGCTAAATGGATGCCCAACATATTCTGCAAAACAAGTACAACAGTGGTTAAACGAACATTATCCCAAAAGGTGGATTGGTCGAGAAAGTCCGATATCTTGGCCTCCAAAATCACCGGATCTTACGCCGTTAGACTTCTATCTGTGGAGGACAATGAAAAACAAAGTTTATCGAACAAAAGTCAAGTCAAGAGACGAATTAATACAAAGAATTATCAACGCAGCTGCAGAGATAAAGCAAAATCAGCAAGAAATTCTTAGGATGACAAATTCAATATTAAAGCGATGTACAGCTTGTATTGATGTGGCCGGACGGTACATTCAAACGTAAACTTAATTGAAATTGTTCCTTACATATGTATTTCATATTTTTGCTAACTTTCTAATAAAGCATTTTGAAACCTACGTTTATGTAACATTTTTTTCTTATTTCTGCTCATAGACCATCTACTAAAGTTCGTCCGGAAAAACCTTGGGACACCCTGTATATTAATTTCCTCTTTATTGATGTAAATTAATGTAAATTTAATCATATTTATGAATTTTTCTGAGCAACGCAAAATATACTACTAATGAGATATTAAGTTATGATGTATGTCAAAGTTTCGTACTTGTTTCTTCACATAGTGATAATACACAAGCGATCGCAATATAACGCATTTCTAGATGCAACATTTTCAGATTGTACTGTGATTTAAATTATGAAAATGCAAACCTCTCGTATGGTTAATAAATAAATATAAAGATTTTTTCTTTTTACTATTAATATGATATTTTTGATTGCGCACAGCACAAATATATACAAAATTGTTAGCATATTAATAGTGCTTCTAATCTTCTTCCGAGTCGCTACCATCCTCGCTTTCGTCTTCCAGCTCCGGCATTGGAAAACGTAATAAAGCTGCTATCCCAGTTAATTGCTCTAATTCTGAAAACAAAATCGTAATTTTGTTTTAATACATAATTAACATGCACATTAGGACACAATAAATATATTTTGTTTATATTTTCCAAGTTTGAGATAGATATTATTCATACAAAACTTACGTTCACCCGAGACATGCAGACTCGAAAATATTTTAACATCGCCACCTGAGTCTTTCACACTTTCAACCAGCTCAACATATTCCTTTCTCAGTGCTACGTCTTGACACCTGAACCACGATGGTTGGAAACAAAAGTACAGGAAATGTATTATAAAGTAGAATCAAGTAAAATTAATATTGAGACAAGTAGGAGGGTAATAAAATCACCTGAATAATTTATCTGATATAAGTAGAGTTTCCACTGCTTGAGCAGCGCTGGCTTTTTCAACATGTTTCTTGCCATAAAATGCTCTAGCAGGATCCGTCTGCAGAATATTATAAAATGCCTCTAGAGCCCTTACTTCTCCTGCTGCTTTAGTATCAGAAATTCGAGAGACTACAGCAGGATCAGCTAGAACTTCTGTTGTAACAATGGATCATAGTAAATATAAATACAATAAGAGACAATTGTACTTTGCAAGCATTATGCTCGTTGAGATTTTATAGATACATATACACTACCTTTTAATGAATGTTTAAAACCCGAACTAGTGTGAACTAGCAAAAATTTACTTTTATTATCTAGGATTACTTTATTATCAGATTTAACAGCTTGTTGTATCATGTAATCCATAAACTGATCTTTCACAAAACCAGGGCTGGCAAGGATAATGCATTTCACTAGATCAAAATTGATGTGCCTTAATATGCCTTGCATAATGCTCTCGTAAAATCGCGCCAAACCCTAAATATGTATATATGTCCAGTTAGAAATTCTTCTTATACTTGTCCGCATAAAATGTTTCTATACGTTTTAATACTAGCGTAAAATGTTTCTCGAACCTTTTCATGTTGTGAAACGTGTCCTTTCCTCTTCCTTGGTATAACTTGATCAATTTTCGCACGGACTATTGTCATGTTGGAAGTTATCAAACAAATTTGTGCTATGCCTTCTTGCATAATTGCAGCAGCTACATCAGCATTCTAAAACAAAATAAAAAAGAAAGTTACAGTAAATATACAAATCTTTCTTTTCGAAAATTATTAACCTGTGCAGGGTCGCATGCAGTATCGACTCTTTCCAAAGCGATAGAATCCCATTTAGTTTTAGTAATACTGAATTTCCGATTTTGCTCAACATCCAGTGTGTGATATGCTCCTGTCTGTAAAATAAAAAACAAATGTAATTACAAATCAAACATTTTACTAACTTAATATTTAAAATAATGACTGTTAGAGCTAAGTGAGCATAAAAATATATATGAAGAATAACTCTGACACAAGGTTCTATAATTGAGATCGTTCAGATGGTCTAAAATATGAGTCAATTCCTCTACTATAATACCAACATAATGCAAATAATAACGTAAATAGAAATGTGAACAAAAAAAATTTATTTAAATTAAATGTACAAAACCAATTACAAATGGACTGCCTTAATCCACTTTAGCATCATGTACTCAAAAAAATTCACTATAAAATCTCACAAACTGTGCACTTCAATGATATATAATGAACACTTGGCACTAATATAAGACATTCTTTTAAACATCAATAGAAATCAACTGCAATCAAAATCTAAGTATCGCCATTTAACTTACCTTAACATACTTATTTTCTTCCACATTTCTACCTTTAAGTCGTAGAACACATGCTTGCGTATCAAAATCAATATTTTCTACACATATCGTTAAAGTAGTTCTGACTCTATAGCTGTTAGAGCTACCAGTTGCAGATTCCGTTTGCACTTTCCTAAATTAAATACAGAGAATTGACAAAATAGCATTGGTTAAAATTAAATGTAACATTATTACACAAATTTGAATATACCTGATAGTAGAACAGCTTACAAAGTCTCCTTCGCTAATGAGATTATAGGCGTGCCACATATCCTCGGTATTTTCAGGGACAAGAGACACTCGCCTAGAGATTCATTAATTCTAGTATTACGTTCAGTCTTAAGATTATATTAATATATTTATACGCAAGATATATATTTACCCTTCTCCATCTTTATCTACGTATCTTGATACTAACTTCATCTTGAAGAATATTTTTATCTTAAATATAAAAAATACAAGTTATATTTTCTATAAACAAGACATTTATTGTCATGCAGTTAAGAGTTTTATAAATTAAACTTAATGTAAATATGCTTCTTTATCAAAATTTTATATCATGTAAAAACTAATATATGGAAAGAAATTTAACGTACAAACGTATTACTGAGAAATAGTGAGAAATAAACAATATGATTATATATTGTAGAAGAAAAGCAAAACTCGTACTTATAGGTTAAACCATGATGATACTTGGTTCGAAAACATCCAAGAGTCATAATAGAATCAGAAATTTACCTTTATATTTATTGCACGATTATATCTTTAGGAACATTATCGAATTTATGTTTTCTTTACTCGAAGCGTCGCACAATAAATCAAGCCATATGTCAAACATGATACTCCTCGTTTTTCAATCGGCGATTCATTCGCAACCACGTTCACGATCGCAACCATTCGCAATCTTCGTAAACGTGAAACGTGATTCGTAGATAACCTCAAATTTATCTCCTACAGGGCTGCGTTCGGAAACGTCACCCGAGTGCACACGAGTATACTCCCTTCTCTTTCTATCTCAGCGAGTTAGAAGGAGAAGGGAGTATACCCGTGTGTACCCGGGCAGAGAGAAGCCTGAGAGAGGCCATCCCGGCCTTTTTCCTGGGACCGTCGAAAGCCCCTGTACACTACCGCCAGTACATCCATTATCGAAATTGGTACTACGTAGCCACGTTCATTTTCCGATACTGCCGATAAAACATCATTTTGTTGTATATATATATATATATATATATATATAATATATATTACATAACATTTGCGATGTAGCACGGACGCGCACTAGAATGATGTTTTATCGGCAGTGTCGGAAAGAGAAAAAGTGTGAGAGGGAGAGAGGGCTATCACTATTAGATATTAAACATACAGATAATATAAATATATAAAATAAGTTAACATTTATCGATACATGTAAGATATAAATATTAAACTGATCCTCGACCAATTACAATCGAGAATATCTTACATGTATCGATAAATATTAACTTATTTTAAATATTTATATTATATGTTAAATATCTAATAGCCCTCATCTCTCCCTCTCTCACTTTTTCTCTTCTTTCACTTTCACACTTCCCAGACAGCACAATATCCAAAATCAGGACATAAGACGTCTTTTAGACGTCTTTTAGCCATCTTTTCGTAAGACATCTGAAAGACCCGCTTTTGGACATGTATGTTGTCTGAGTTATTTCAAGATATATGTATCTCCTATCAATTTAAAGATCCGAATACGAGACAATATAGGCCTTTATGGACAATTTTGTAAGCAAAACGAATAATATTTGGGGAACAAGCAACAGGGAATGTTTTATAATTTTTAAGTATCTTGACGACGGTTTATCGTCTTTTATGGAATTTATGGTATGCGCGATCACCGCGCTGCAAGAACGATCGCGACGAAATTTTTACAAACGATACATATTAATGTTAATTTTCTACAAAGTTAGATTAGGAGCACATACAAATAAATTTGAAACATTTGTAAACGTAACGAATTACGTGAATTACGTGAACGAGCAAATTACGTGTCTGTTCTTGAACGAAAAACGCAATTGTATTCGCATACACACGTTTGAGCTTGTTAATTAGCACTCTCGACGCTCATACGCATTTTGGAGCAAGCTCGCTCCTTCGTTCACGATCGTTCGCGATCGCGACGAGCAAAGTGACATAACGCCAAACGCGCGATCATTCTCTTTAATTACTTAATAGATTATTAATTCCCGTGCTTAGTGAGAGATTCGAGCTATTCACCGAAGCGTCTTTCCACGCGATTCACTCATTCGAAGTAGAAATCGAAACGGAGGCAAGAGACACGACACGAATTCCGAGGTTATCGTCTCGCTGCGACACGCGGGACAACGATTCTATTAAAGATTCGGATGTGTCGCGCTTCGAATCATTTGTCTCTCATGCACAATTCACTTACCGATCACGGCACATTGCAGGAGACCCGTCAAATCACAGCCGGGAGGAACGGGAGGGTGATACGACGTACGGGCGTCCTTTCGGCCATCCCACTCGTTGCAGACGTTGCAGTCGACACGAGAAGAAACAGAATACAGAATATTCGGCGTACATTCAGCTTGCAACACACACACACACACACACACACACACACACACTCTGTAACCGGAGGATTTCTTTTCTTTCACGAGAAAGAAATTACACGAGCAACAATGACGTCTCGCCGCGAGTGCCGCGACTCGTACCGACGTACAACGAGTAACGTATTACTTTCGCGCGCGCCGCGCGGCGAGTCGAGCCAGGAGCCCCCGAATCCGGCCGAATCACGTTCAGTCGCTCTCGCCGCCCGCCGCCGCGCGCCGGCGCCCGGCGCGGCACGCGGCACGTGGCACTGCGGTACTCGGCAGTTCGGCTGTCGCAGTCAGTCACGTCGCGTTGTCACGATGCCACGATCGTTGAATGAATCCGCCGATTTCGGAGCAGCGTACGTTCAAAGTCGGCGCGCGGACGATTGTTTCCATCGGCGAGACGGCCTTGCTAACTTGTTTTCGTCGACGCTCGGAATACCGTTACCCGCGGATATGTTACTCAATCATTCTCCCGATGAATTTCGGACAGGTGTGAAGTGTTTGTGCTCCGTGCCGTTGGTGCTGTTATTCGGAATGCGCGCTCGTTCGCGCGATTGGCATTCCTGCTCCTCGATTTCGCGGGAATAATCGACGACGCGCTCAATAATTTGCATCAAGATCAAGTGTATCAAGTGTCGTGAATGAATGTATCGCGCGAATTGAATCCCTCGCTCGAGGCGGAGATGTCGAGGCGAAGGTACCTGTGACGGCAATTGTGAGTTGTGAGTGATTTGCAGTCTCATCGTGATATTCGCGGGCGATAATCGCTCGTCCCGCCCCGGGCCGCCATATGTCTGGACTATCGAAAGTATCGAATGTGCATGGCATTCATTTACGCGGCATATCTCGAATCGTGTCGTGCTTTGAACGTGCTGTGTGCTGTGCCGGAATTGTCGTGCGATTATCCCCGATTCTTTTCGAAGAGCGGAAAGAGGGCCGAGTGACAACGTGAAATCGTATCGTGATTCAAGTAATAGCACGCTGTGATACAACATAACATACAACGCTCGTTCATGAATATTTCTTATTTTCGTGTATTTCGTGCCGCGTAATCCGCGGCTCCTCGTTGTGCAAAGCATGCATTAATATAGTACTTACATACGCGAGATTTACGTGCTCGATACGTAATGTGCGTACGATATTTAATCTTAATTGTGGTTTTGTTTAATCAACTGCACGTGTCTTTACTAACCGTCCACTTTATTCGCGTAGTATCTCGCGTCAAGATCTTCCAACATTTCATCGCCATTAACGCGACAGCCACACGGTCGGCAGTGATGAAACGCGGGACGAATTGGGGCAATCGGCGTTGCGACTCCTTCAAATATGCACGAAAAATCTATGTTACCTGCTTTTATATTACTGCAGAGTAAAGTACTTCCTTCCCATGGGTACGACCTTGGCGAGGTGGGAAGGCCCAGTACCCAGTACGAGGATTTTACCCGAGCAAAACTCTTGTTCTGCTTGGATAAAAATCCAAAGACGGGGAAGCTAACGTACCCTCGTCCGCCGATTTTATTGAATGAACGAACCGCAACCGGTTCGTCGCGTTTGCTTCAGGAGTGCCGTACAAGTAATCGGACTAAAGGACTTTTTTAAACGGGAGTGCCGTACAGTATCGCGCGAGAAAGACTTTTACTGAAATTAGTCCGCGCGCGATTGTAGTTTGTTATCCGCGAGTTTCTCGCGAGTGTCCTGTGCGGTGAGAGGAGGAGGCCTGACGTCCTGAGAGGAGGAGGAGGTCTGAGAGAGACATCGAGCATCGGCGGAGCAACCTTGGGGTGAGTATCATCTCTTATCTGATAAAAATTAATAGTTCTTTTTTATTTATTCGAATTGTTATCTCGATAAATTAGAAATAATTACAAAAAGAGAAATTATTCAAAATTTTATTCTTATAAAAATCGTTTTCAGAAAATAACTAATTATTGCTAAATATCTCATTAAAAGACGAATTAGAAAGGCGTAAAAATTATCTTTTGAAATGTTGATTATTTGGAGCATTTTTAAAATTTGAATCTTATGTTTGTATGTTACAGTATCATCGTAGCTACGTGGCTGCATAACTCCGTCCGTTGCGCATCGAGTTGGTGAGTCAAAAATTTTTTTTATTGAGGTAACGAGTCTCGCGGCGGCAGTGACACGCGGCGCGACTTCCCCCCTTGCTCGCTTGACCGTATAAATAGGCGCGTTGTCTACCGGCGGCAGTGACACGCGGCGCGACTTCCCCCCTTGCTTGCTCGACCGTATAAATAGGCGCGTTGTCTACCGGCGGCAGTGACACGCGGCGCGACTTCCCCCCTTGCTCGCTCGACCGTATAAATAGGCGCGTTGTCTACCGGCGGCAGTGACACGCGGCGCGACTTCCCCCCTTGCTCGCTCGACCGTATAAATAGGCGCGTTGTCTACCGGCGGCAGTGACACGCGGCGCGACTTCCCCCCTTGCTCGCTCGACCGTATAAATAGGCGCGTTGTCTACCGGCGGCAGTGACACGCGGCGCGACTTCCCCCCTTGCTCGCTCGACCGTATAAATAGGCGCGTTGTCTACCGGCGGCAGTGACACGCGGCGCGACTTCCCCCCTTGCTCGCTCGACCGTATAAATAGGCGCGTTGTCTACCGGCGGCAGTGACACGCGGCGCGACTTCCCCCCTTGCTCGCTCGACCGTATAAATAGGCGCGTTGTCTACCGTCGGCAGTGACACGCGGCGCGACTTCCCCCCTTGCTCGCTCGACCGTATAAATAGGCGCGTTGTCTACCGTCGGCAGTGACACGCGGCGCGACTTCCCCCCTTGCTCGCTCGACCGTATAAATAGGCGCGTTGTCTACCGGCGGCAGTGACACGCGGCGCGACTTCCCCCCTTGCTCGCTCGACCGTATAAATAGGCGCGTTGTCTACCGGCGGCAGTGACACGCGGCGCGACTTCCCCCCTTGCTCGCTCGACCGTATAAATAGGCGCGTTGTCTACCGGCGGCAGTGACACGCGGCGCGACTTCCCCCCTTGCTCGCTCGACCGTATAAATAGGCGCGTTGTCTACCGTCGGCAGTGACACGCGGCGCGACTTCCCCCCTTGCTCGCTCGACCGTATAAATAGGCGCGTTGTCTACCGGCGGCAGTGACACGCGGCGCGACTTCCCCCCTTGCTCGCTCGACCGTATAAATAGGCGCGTTGTCTACCGGCGGCAGTGACACGCGGCGCGACTTCCCCCCTTGCTCGCTCGACCGTATAAATAGGCGCGTTGTCTACCGGCGGCAGTGACACGCGGCGCGACTTCCCCCCTTGCTCGCTCGACCGTATAAATAGGCGCGTTGTCTACCGTCGGCAGTGACACGCGGCGCGACTTCCCCCCTTGCTCGCTCGACCGTATAAATAGGCGCGTTGTCTACCGTCGGCAGTGACACGCGGCGCGACTTCCCCCCTTGCTCGCTCGACCGTATAAATAGGCGCGTTGTCTACCGGCGGCAGTGACACGCGGCGCGACTTCCCCCCTTGCTCGCTCGACCGTATAAATAGGCGCGTTGTCTACCGGCGGCAGTGACACGCGGCGCGACTTCCCCCCTTGCTCGCTCGACCGTATAAATAGGCGCGTTGTCTACCGTCGGCAGTGACACGCGGCGCGACTTCCCCCCTTGCTCGCTCGACCGTATAAATAGGCGCGTTGTCTACCGTCGGCAGTGACACGCGGCGCGACTTCCCCCCTTGCTCGCTCGACCGTATAAATAGGCGCGTTGTCTACCGGCGGCAGTGACACGCGGCGCGACTTCCCCCCTTGCTCGCTCGACCGTATAAATAGGCGCGTTGTCTACCGTCGGCAGTGACACGCGGCGCGACTTCCCCCCTTGCTCGCTCGACCGTATAAATAGGCGCGTTGTCTACCGTCGGCAGTGACACGCGGCGCGACTTCCCCCCTTGCTCGCTCGACCGTATAAATAGGCGCGTTGTCTACCGTCGGCAGTGACACGCGGCGCGACTTCCCCCCTTGCTCGCTCGACCGTATAAATAGGCGCGTTGTCTACCGGCGGCAGTGACACGCGGCGCGACTTCCCCCCTTGCTCGCTCGACCGTATAAATAGGCGCGTTGTCTACCGGCGGCAGTGACACGCGGCGCGACTGCGCGACTTCCCCCCTTGCTCGCTCGACGCGGTGTTACGGTCACTCGTGGTGGTTTTAGCCGGTAGGCTGCGGGGAAATGGCGGAACTTTAATGTTCTGCTCTCTGCAGAATCCGGCACTCATGACATCACGCTCGAAAAAATTAAGCGTGTAAAAAATCTTGTCTATAAACGACGTCACGCTTATAAAGTTAATCGTGTAAAAAATCTTGTCTATAAATGACATCACGCTTATAAAGTTAAGCGTGTAAAAAATCTTGTCTGCAAAAGACATCACGCTTGAAAAAAATTAAGCGTGTAAAAAATTTTGTCTGCTAAAGACATCACGCTGATAAAGTTAAGCGTGTAATAAATCTTCCCTCCAGGGGGTGGGGGGAGTCCTCCCGGACCCTTTAGGGGCACGGGGGAGCCCTCCACTACGGGTTTTGCGCACCCGGAGTACCCGAGCACACCAGTACCGCAATCTACGGCAGCCCTACGGGTCTGTCGTGGACCGGGGAGTCCTTTTAAGGACTCGCGAGGTAAGCGGCCTCTATAAAAAGTCCGCTCGGCTGGTCGGAGCCGTGAGGGAGGAGCTTAGGCTCTCCTAACCGACCTAAGGGAAGGAAAACCCTGACAGAAAACCGGGGGTCCGGCTGCCCTGCTTAGGAGTCTGTCGTTGGCTTCGGCCACCCAGACTCCCGCGTCGCGTTGTCTGCGGAACGACACCACGCTTAGAACGTTAAGCGTGTAAGAAATCGCGTCGCGTTGTCTGCGGAACGACACCACGCTTTTCTCAGTAGTGAGCGTGTAATAAGTAAATCCTCCTAAGGGTCTGCCTTCGGCGACATCACGCTTTTCTCCAGTAGTGAGCGTGTAATAAGTAAATCCTCCTCCTGTCTGCCTTCGGCGACATCACGCTTTTCTCCAGTAGTGAGCGTGTAATAAGTAAATCCTCCTCCTGTCTGCCTTCGGCGACATCACGCTTTTCTCCAGTAGTGAGCGTGTAATAAGTAAATCCTCCTCCTGTCTGCCTTCGGCGACATCACGCTTTTCTCCAGTAGTGAGCGTGTAAAAAGTAAATCCTCCTCCTGTCTGCCTTCGGCGACATCACGCTTTTCTCCAGTAGTGAGCGTGTAAAAAGTAAATCCTCCTCCTGTCTGCCTTCGGCGACATCACGCTTTTCTCCAGTAGTGAGCGTGTAATAAGTAAATCCTCCTCCTGTCTGCCTTCGGCGACATCACGCTTTTCTCCAGTAGTGAGCGTGTAATAAGTAAATCCTCCTCCTGTCTGCCTTCGGCGACATCACGCTTTTCTCCAGTAGTGAGCGTGTAAAAAGTAAATCCTCCTCCTGTCTGCCTTCGGCGACATCACGCTTTTCTCCAGTAGTGAGCGTGTAATAAGTAAATCCTCCTCCTGTCTGCCTTCGGCGACATCACGCTTTTCTCCAGTAGTGAGCGTGTAAAAAGTAAATCCTCCTCCTGTCTGCCTTCGGCGACATCACGCTTTTCTCCAGTAGTGAGCGTGTAATAAGTAAATCCTCCTCCTGTCTGCCTTCGGCGACATCACGCTTTTCTCCAGTAGTGAGCGTGTAAAAAGTAAATCCTCCTCCTGTCTGCCTTCGGCGACATCACGCTTTTCTCCAGTAGTGAGCGTGTAAAAAGTAAATCCTCCTCCTGTCTGCCTTCGGCGACATCACGCTTTTCTCCAGTAGTGAGCGTGTAAAAGTAAATCCTCCTCCTGTCTGCCTTCGGCGACATCACGCTTTTCTCCAGTAGTGAGCGTGTAAAAAGTAAATCCTCCTCCTGTCTGCCTTCGGCGACATCACGCTTTTCTCCAGTAGTGAGCGTGTAATAAGTAAATCCTCCTCCTGTCTGCCTTCGGCGACATCACGCTTTTCTCCAGTAGTGAGCGTGTAATAAGTAAATCCTCCTCCTGTCTGCCTTCGGCGACATCACGCTTTTCTCCAGTAGTGAGCGTGTAAAAAGTAAATCCTCCTCCTGTCTGCCTTCGGCGACATCACGCTTTTCTCCAGTAGTGAGCGTGTAAAAAGTAAATCCTCCTCCTGTCTGCCTTCGGCGACATCACGCTTTTCTCCAGTAGTGAGCGTGTAATAAGTAAATCCTCCTCCTGTCTGCCTTCGGCGACATCACGCTTTTCTCCAGTAGTGAGCGTGTAAAAAGTAAATCCTCCTCCTGTCTGCCTTCGGCGACATCACGCTTTTCTCCAGTAGTGAGCGTGTAAAAAGTAAATCCTCCTCCTGTCTGCCTTCGGCGACATCACGCTTTTCTCCAGTAGTGAGCGTGTAAAAAGTAAATCCTCCTCCTGTCTGCCTTCGGCGACATCACGCTTTTCTCCAGTAGTGAGCGTGTAAAAAGTAAATCCTCCTCCTGTCTGCCTTCGGCGACATCACGCTTTTCTCCAGTAGTGAGCGTGTAAAAAGTAAATCCTCCTCCTGTCTGCCTTCGGCGACATCACGCTTTTCTCCAGTAGTGAGCGTGTAAAAGTAAATCCTCCTCCTGTCTGCCTTCGGCGACATCACGCTTTTCTCCAGTAGTGAGCGTGTAAAAAGTAAATCCTCCTCCTGTCTGCCTTCGGCGACATCACGCTTTTCTCCAGTAGTGAGCGTGTAATAAGTAAATCCTCCTCCTGTCTGCCTTCGGCGACATCACGCTTTTCTCCAGTAGTGAGCGTGTAAAAAATAAATCCTCCTCCTGTCTGCCTTCGGCGACATCACGCTTTTCTCAGCAGTGAGCGTGTAACAAATAAATCCTCCCCCTGTCTGCCTTCGGCGACATCACGCTTTTCTCAGCAGTGAGCGTGTAAAAAATAAATCCTCCTCCTGTCTGCCTTCGGCGACATCACGCTTTTCTCAGCAGTGAGCGTGTAACAAATAAATCCTCCCCCTGTCTGCCTTCGGCGACATCACGCTTTTCTCAGCAGTGAGCGTGTAATAAATAAATCCTCTGTTAGGGTCACTCGTGGTGGTTTTAGCCGGTAGGCTGCGGGGAAATGGCGGAACTTTAATGTTCTGCTCTCCGCAGAATCCGGCACTCCCCCCGCCCCGCCCCGGGGAAGGGGGGGTCTTCCTCCCGAAAGGGGGGTCACTGGTCACTCAAACCCCGGAAGAATGGAGGCACTCCCCGACCAGTGGTGCTCCCCGATCGGTGGCATAGCCACCGTGACTGGTTGCCACTGCTGACGGGTTGCCTCCAGGACGTCGTGGGGATTCCAGTGATGGAAGATTTCCACCACGTAAAAAAAAAAAAAAAAAAAAGGGACCTAGTTAAAACGTAGGTAGGGAATAATTTTTAATTCCTTTCAGCAATTACATTTCCATTAAGCAAGAACAGTCAAGAAACATTTCGACTATATTGCAAAAACGTTGTAAAATTAATGCAATATAGCTGAAATGCTTCTTGATTTTTCTTGCTTAAGGGATGAAGTCACACTGCATTGCCACGAGTCTCAATGTGGCTCGAGACCGGAACAGCATGAAAGAAAGTGGTGAGTTTAATTGATTTTCACGTACTATGTCACTTATGTCCAAAAATTTTCTATCTCTTCTGTCTTTACTTAATCGAATCGTTTATTTGAATGTTTCAGAAAATAACGACGCAGAAGGTGACATCGGAGCAGCGAGGGAATCCTGCGTAGCTGACATTCCGAGCAGCCTGAGAGGAGGAGGAGGCCTAGGATAGGCATCGGGCATCGGCGTACCAACACTTCTGGTAAATGTTACTTTTTATTTTTTCTAAAGATATAGAATCTCTTTTTTTGTTTGTGCTTATTCAGTTGTTACATTAAATCGTGTTTCGAAATTTAAATTAGTAAAAAGAAATATTTTGAAAAATTTGATTCAAGTTGATTCTAACGTAAAAATTTTTTTCGAAGAAGTAATTTAAAATATAATATTAATCTGAATAACGAATAAGATGTTCGATGCGCGTGACAATTATTTAATCGATTCGATTATTTTTATGTTACAGAAAATATCCACGCGGGAAGGAGCAACGTTGCTTCGCATCGAGGGAACACGAGGGACATCCCGAGCAGCCTAAAAGAAGGTGGTGAGTGTAATTGATTTTCACGTACTATGTCATTTATGTCACAAATTTTTTATTTCTTCTGTCTTTACTTAATCGAATCGTTCATTTGAATGTTTCAGAAAATAACGACGCAGAAGGTGACATCGGAGCAGCGAGGGAATCCTGCGAAGCTGTGAGGTCGTATCTTACACAATTCGAGGTCGATTTTACACAATTTCCGGTTTTTCTGCTTAAACGCTTAGTCAGGCAACCCCGAAGCTAAGTGTCTACATCCTATCTTAAAATAGATTACCAAAAATGAATTGGTTGTCAAAATTTTCTCGTATTTTCTCGTATTTGTAGATACGACAAATTTGCACTTCAAAATTATAATCAAATAATGAACAAGATACGACATATTTATTTTTAAATAACAATAATAAATGTTATTTAAAACTAAATATGTCGTAACTTGTTTATTTGATTACAATTTTAAAGTACGTCGTATCTATAAAAATTGCGTTTTTGCGTTTGTTTTCCACGAATAATATCAAATTAAACAATAAAGCTGTATTTTAATTCCAAATCACTATACTTTTGAAAGTAAAGCAAACTATCTTGTTTGTTGCTTATCAACAAAACAAAAATTTACGAATCCTGTAAAGTGACAGTTTTTAAGATACGACCTCCCGAAAGATATCAGTCGATATACGATAGAAACAATAAAAAATATGAACAGGAAAAGATTTTGTCATCGTTGAAATGGAATTCGAACTTGTGAAGATCTATAAACGACAAAACATTTATGTTATTGAGTTATTGATTATTTTTACTGCCTAATCTATTGTAGGGTATATGCAAAAGTTAAGTGAAAAAGCAAAACAAATGTAATGCGTTAAACATATTTTAATGTACGTTGCTTTTTAGTATTATATAAGTGTTATTTGCAATTGGGAACAAAGTTCTTTGGAAATTTTAAACGTCATCGCAGGTGATGACCATTACATGATTATAGGGAAGATAAGTATAGGAAGATTTTTCAATTTTAAAATATTTATTGTTATTTTATAATAAAACATTACATTTACATTCTCTCACTTTATGAGATTTTACATTATTTTATATCACGTTTCACTTTATTAATAATTGGATTTGCCACAAAAAACCCTGTCTATTTTAGAACCCTCGCGTCTAACAACGAGACTTTGCTAAAATAAAAAATTATTGTTAGAGGATCAGAATATTCTACAGACATAATCCTCTAAGTCGACATTGTTTAGAGATACACTTTCTGAAACATTAGAAAAATATACTATATAGCATTCTTTCATTCGATTTCTCGGCATCCAGGACTTTTTTCCGTGGTGATAGTGGTAATGGTTACAATCAATTATTTTGAATATCCCTGACTCACATCCAGAAACTTGCAATTAGCTGGATCAGTAGTAACAAATTTATTTGTATAAAGTACTTCAATTGATATATTAAAATAGTTTATTATCCGTCATCACAGGGAGGTGCCTAGGACGTCGAAAAATCGAATGAAACAAAGCCATTTCGTACATTTTTCTAATTTTTCAAAGAGTGTATCTCTGAACGGTATTAACTTACAATAAAGGATTATGTTTATATAGAAATATTTCGATCTTCTAACAATAATCTTTCATTTTAAATCTCGTTACTAAACGCGAGGGGCCTAAAACCTTTATAAAAATGGGCAAAGTTCTTTGTAAGTGAGTTTAATGCCAAATTGGCAACAATTTGCTATTAATTTACTTACTGGATTATAAACACGCTGCTGTGTATTACAGACGGGTTGCAATCATATCTACCCATTAGAGAATAGATATTTTGTACT
This sequence comes from Temnothorax nylanderi, assembly GCF_030848795.1. NCBI lineage: Eukaryota > Metazoa > Arthropoda > Insecta > Hymenoptera > Formicidae > Temnothorax > Temnothorax nylanderi. The sequence goes on along the minus strand of NW_027249155.1, from coordinate 655,166 downwards.
CTAAACGGTAAGATATAAATGCACCCATGTGCACATATGGGTAGCAATTTACTCCATTTGCACGAATTCTTGTATGAACACAGTGCACAAGATGACACTAATGCAGATAGATGAGCGAGCGTATATTTTATTTGCACATTATAAACAGCGCTAAGAGCAGAATGCATTTTGACAGTAGTCACTGCGGCGAGCGCAGAATGCATTTTGACAGTAGTCACTGCGGCGAGCGCAGAATGCATTGCATTTTAACAATAGTCACTGCGGCGAGCGCACAAAGTTTGAAAACAAATGGGATATTCAAATTTTATATCACGTATAATCATCGATAATTTCGAGAATTTTCTTTCTCTAAAAACTATAAATTTTCTTCAAAAATTAGTTATTAAGACTGTATATTTGACATTAAATTAATATAATATAAGAACGCCATCAAGTCCGAGCTAGGATCTAAGTAGCAAATAATTTCCGTGTGAATTTCTAATACTATTTCGAACTAAACTGCGCGCCAACGAATTGTCGGTCTTGAAACACAGTTTTTTCGTTAGAACAGTAAATTTACTTAAATAAATCGCAAATCGATTTAATTTTTGATGCTGATACAAATCGTATCTAACATCCCCTCTTTCCCCGAATATTACTGTAAAGAATTTATTGCGAAAAAATATTATCTCAGTCAGGGTTTTTTCGCAATAAGTTGTTATGTAATACATATAAACTAGGAAAATTATTTGACAATCATTAAAATTATTCGCATATTTTCTAACAACTTTAGGAAAGTTAACGATTTGCTAATAAAAAAATTAGAAATTATTTTCAAATTACAAAATAAGTTTTCTTTATTATTATATAATAACAATAGTATTGTTCATTAATCCTCGGTCTCGGCTTCATATATATATATATATATTTTTTTTTATATTATATATTATATATATTTATATTTATTTATTTATTTATTTATTTATTTTATATGTATATATATAAAATCAATAAATATTATAAGTAATTAATAAGTACGACAAGACCTAGGTGCGCGCGCGCGAGCGTGAGCGTCGAGAAGCCTAGCACGATTCTCGCCGGCTCGCGGCTGACCGAGCGTCGAGCATCTGACATCACTGCTGAAATCACCGGAAATAAGTTGGCGCTGGAAGTTCATATTTTTTAATAAACTATAGCTCAAACGATTGCTCCCTAATTGCTCCCTCAGAATCAACAATTGCTCTCCTTTTAAAATTATTATTTTTTAAGATATTTAAAAAAAACGTAAAAGTTATAACTTTCACTCAAAAACATATTTCTAATAACTCTATGCAACTAAATCCGGCATAGAACGATTGCTCCTTATTGCTCCATCATTATTTTAATGATTTATTGCATTTTTATTGAAAAATTAACAAATTAATCATTTCACAAGTGACGCCGCCGCCACTTATCGGCCGCCTATTGTAACTATGGCTCGGCAGCCATTGGCGGAAATATTTAACTAATTTTAATCAGTTATCTAATAATAAACTAAATTTTATTCATACCTAATTTACAGAGCATTCTTAAAGATACTGCTACAAAAGTGGTTCTTTCAATGCAACAAATTGTCAATCCACAACATCTTCAACACCTTCCATATCTTCATTATCTAACGATACAACTTCTAATTTCATTGACGCTGCATGTTATACTGGTCCCATAAAGTTATCCAAACACCGAGCCATGGCTACACATAATGTCTACACTATAGTGCAGACATTAAAACAAAACCCTGGCGTCCCTCGAATCGGATCACGCGGGAGTATTAACGGCGATCGGCCGCGAGGCCTCACGCCACTCTGACACGCTTGGCTGTAGAACACCGTGACCGCCGGGGCACGACCTCGGGGCACGCGCTCCTCCTAACCGAGTAAGTAAGGAGGAGGACTGATGGATGGCCGATGGATTAAACGCACCCCGGAGGATGGCTGGTGGATGACCGATGGATTAAACGAAAGCCGGAGTATGGCTGGTGGATGGCCGATGGATTAAACGCACGCCGGAGGATAGCTGGTGGATGGCTGGTGGATGGCCGATGGATTAAACGCACGCCGGAGGATGGCTGGTGGATGACCGATGGATTAAACGAAAGACGGAGGATGGCTGATGGACGGCCGATGGATTAAACGCACGCCGGAGGATGGCCGATGGATTAAACGCACGCCGGAGGATGGCCGGTGGATTGAACGCACGCCGGAGGATGGCTGGTGGATGGCCGATGGATTAAACGCACGCCGGAGGATGGCCGGTGGATTAAACGCACGCCGGAGGATGGCTGGTGGATAGCCGATGGATTAAACGCACGACGGAGGATGGCCGATGGATTAAACGCACGCCGGAGGATGGCTGGTGGATGGCCGATGGATTAAACGCTCGCCGGAGGATGGCTGGTGGATTAAACGCACGCCGGAGGATGGCCGGTGGATTGAACGCACGCCGGAGAATGGCTGGTGGATGGCCGATGGATTCAACGCACGCCGGAGGATGGCCGGTGGATTAAACGCACGCCGGAGGATGGCTGGTGGATGGCCGATGGATTAAACGCACGCCGGAGGATGGCTGGTGGATGGCCGATGGATTAAACGCTCGGCGGAGGATGGCCGGTGGATTAAACGCTCGCCGGAGGATGGCTGGTGGATGGCCGATGGATTCAACGCACGCCGGAGGATGGCCGGTGGATTAAACGCACGCCTGAGGATGGCTGGTGGATGGCCGATGGATTAAACGCTCGCCGGAGGATGGCTGGTGGATTAAACGCACGCCGGAGGATGGCCGGTGGATTGAACGCACGCCGGAGAATGGCTGGTGGATGGCCGATGGATTCAACGCACGCCGGAGGATGGCCGGTGGATTAAACGCACGCCGGAGGATGGCCGGTGGATTGAACGCACGCCGGAAAATGGGTGGTGGATGGCCGATGGATTAAACGCACGCCGGAGGATGGCTGGTGGATGCCCGATGGATTAAACGCACGCCGGAGAATGGCTGGTGGATGGCTGAGTGATTAAACGCACGCCGGAGGATGGCCGGTGGATTAAACGCACGCCGGAGGAAGGCTGGTGGATGGCTGATGGATTAAACGCACGCCGGAGGATGGCCGGTGGATTAAACGCACGCCGGAGAATGGCTGGTGGATGGCCGATGGATTCAACGCACGCCGGAGGATGGCCGGTGGATTAAACGCACGCCGGAGGATGGCTAGTGGATGGCCGATGGATTAAACGCATGCCGGAGGATGGCCGGTGGATTAAACGCACGCCGGAGGATGGCCGGTGGATTGAACTCACGCCGGAGGATGGCTGGTGGATGGCCGATGGATTCAACGCACGCCGGAGGATGGCCGGTGGATTAAACGCACGCCGGAGGATGGCTGGTGGATGGCCGATGAAATAAACGCACGCCGGAGGATGGCTGGTGGATGGCCGATGGATTAAACGCTCGGCGGAGGATGGCCGGTGGATTAAACGCACGCCGGAGGATGGCTGGTGGATGGCCGATGGATTCAACGCACGCCGGAGGATGGCCGGTGGATTAAACGCACGCCGGACGATGGCTGGTGGAAGGCCGATGGATTAAACGCACGCCGGAGGATGGCTGGTGGATGGCCGATGGATTAAACGCTCGGCGGAGAATGGCCGGTGGATTAAACGCACGCCGGAGGATGGCTGGTGGATGGCCGATGGATTAAACGCATGCCGGAGGATGGCCGGCGAAGGAGCGGCCACGAATAAACCGCCCGAGGAGCAGAGCGAGAAAGAGCGAGAGAGAGAGAGAAAGAGAGAGAGAGAGAGAGAGAGAGAGAGAGAGAGAGAGAGAGAGATAGTGAGCGAGGAGCGTGGGAGCGAGGGAGCGAGGGATGGGCATGGCACGGCAAGGGGGCATGGCAAGGCTTGGCAAGGGGCATGTCAAGGCAAGGGGGCAAGGCAAGAAAGTCTTATCAAGATTATATACTATCAAAAATTATTAGATAATAACAAACAATTTGAATAAATAATTCGTATAAACTGTTTACTAAAATGTTTTTGCTTCAATAAATTTTTAAAATAAAATAAATATGTGCGTTTCGTATTTACTTTTGTACATTTTTTAATATTTTTTAAATATTCTATATATATAATAAATAATATATAACAGCGTAAAACATATTTTTTTTATGTATATGTATATTTACAAAATAAATTAGTATAGATAACAATCTAAGATCTAAGACATATGTTACGCTGTAACGCTGCACACACATACACACACACACACACACACACACACATATTTCCTTTTCTTTTTCTTTTTGTCTTGTTTTATCGCGATGCGAGGGAGAGGTAGAGGCCGAGAAAGAGGCAGAGGCAGAAGAATAGGAAGAGGCGGAGCTGGTGAAGAAAAAAATATATCGGGCATCAACATATTATTACCAAAAATAATCTTCAATAAATAATAAAGTAACAATTAATATATATTTCATTTATACATAGCTCTCTCTACTCCTAAAGCTAACTCCTAAATTTTTGCCTTCCTGAATTAGTGTTTATAAATATTTATTTCATTTTATTTATAATTTTTACATTTATAAATAAATATTGTATATATATTTTTTTTAATATGCATATATATATATGGAGGGGTTAAAGCCATAGTGGTGTAAGTCAATTTTTTTGACCACTTTTTTTTCTTCTTTTTTCAACATATCTGCATGTGTAGACTGCATCTATGAACTTAACTCGATAGGTTAAAAAAAGTGACTTACACCATCACTATGGCTTTAACCCCTCCATATATATATATGCATATTTAAAAGTTATAAATATAAAAATTGTAAATATGATTAAATAAATATTTATAAATATGACGTAGCGCATCGTCGACTTGGCAGTCGGCGAGGCACGAGACACGATACCCAAAATGCGTGGCATCGTGGCAACGTCGCATAGCCGGCGCGTGCCGCCGCTGCGGCAGCATATCCCCTCCAGCTGGGTAGTTCGTACACGAACCATCAAAGACCGACAATATCGAAAAGTGGATGTATACATAGCACGGACTTGAACCAAATTCATCGACACTATCGAAAAGTGGATGTGACTCGTAGTTCCAATTCCTGAAAGTGGATGTGTGGCGCTACTGTACGGCCTAGCAAAAGCGTCCCAAGAAAATCGCCGTCATTGCGCCTCTCATCCTTCTCTCTGGTTAGTCCGGACTCAATCCTAGGGGCAAAGTCTGTCGGTAAGGGGCAAAGTCTGTCGGTAATCAAAGCACGGAAATGCTGGTCTCGACTTTTGAGGGGCCATTGGCTATCTTCTGTGAAGCCACACAGCCAATTAGGAATGTTTGGTGTAAAACTCGGGGCAGATGGCGCCATGGCGTCCAGTCCTGTCATGGCGGCGTCACCAACACTAACTCAATATACATGTGTGTGTTGGTGTATCTGTGAGCACATCCGTGAGATATAAGGTCTGTTTTCTGTTGCTGCACTGCTGAACTAGTGCACTCTAGTACAGAACTCTGTAGTACAGAACTCTGTAGTACAGAACTCTGTACTAGAGTGCACTAGTTCAGCAGTGCAGCAACAGAAAACAGACCTTATATCTCACGGATGTGCTCGCAGATACACCAACACACACATGTATATTGAGTTAGTGTTGGCAGAGAGAAGGATGAGAGTGGTCATGCCCGCATTTTAGGTGGTCCCCGTCCATGAGCGCCTCTATGTGCACAAAACGTGCACATTGAACTACGTAGCCATGTCCACGAAAATTTCTGATGGGTAACGCGTTATGTGCACGCTCTATTGGTTCTGTTCCGTGCTATGTGCACGATCTTTTGGTTCTGTTCCGTGCTATGTCGAAAGCGTCGGTAATGCATAATACTTGTATGGAGGGGATGTGCTGGCCGCGGCGGCCGCGCTCGACGCTCGGCAACACTCGGCAAGCTTCGAGCCAGTTCGAGCGAAGAGAGAAGGACAGACATACGATCTGCTGTCTCCTTATTATGATGTAGCTGTAGCTGCTTAGCACGCATTTCGGGTATCGCGTCTCGCGTCTCACCAAGCGTCGAGTCTCGAGTTGGCAAATCGACGATGCGTTGCGTTACATTTAACATTTGACGACTAAATTTGTTAGACTTGAAACACAGCTCCGGTTGGAGTAGTAAAATCATCCCCCCCTTCACCTAATTAAATCGATTCGATTTAATTTTTGATGCTATATGCATCTAAATAACTGTAAAGAAATCATTGCGAAAAATATTACCTCTGCCAGGGGGTTCGAACCTGGAACTTTCTTCCAGGTTCTGTGTTTCAAGTCTGGCAAATCTAGTCGTCACGCAGTCAAAGGTTGGAAAATATGTAAAATAAAAATATAAATAAAACTTTCGCGCATCATTTACCGCGCTGGTTCTTAATTAGCCCGGTTTCTATATTCATGCGGATTTCGATTGGAACCTATACTTCGAATTCAAAATTAATAAATTCCTATAGGAATTTGCACATCGCTTCTTCACCATTGTTAAGTGTGCAAATTAAGAATTTGCACGTTGCTTCATCAACCATTTGATTTCGCTCACTCATAAAGCTTCTTCTATGAGAAAGCTCTTGTGTTTTATTTGATGCATAATAAGTATTTATTAATTTGGCTTTCTCATAGAGGAAGAATAGAACTCCGGTTAATACTTTCCGAGATATAGCCGATCAAAGTTATACAGTATCGAACGAAAAATAAATTTTTGTCACACAACTGTCATAATTTGAATTTATCGATAAAAAAATGTTTGAACCCAGAAATAGCTTTCCTATTTTACCTAGTTAAGCCTTGAATTTTTTGAGAGTTTTCATTCAATGCTAAAGTATTGATATTGAATTTTACAACTAACCAGAGCTAGCGACTGGCGAATTCCTGATCGCGCGACTTCGGCTCATGTCTGAGCTATTAATTTTACAAGAGAAATGCCCTCCTCCCGGATCTTTTTATAGGAAATTTAATTCTCTACAAAATTATCTTTGTGCAATTTTGCTGTATTTCGAACGGTTTTCGCAGCGTTTCGAGTAAAAGGTCGAAAGGGACCAATTTTTTATAATTTATATTTTATTGTTATTATTTTTTTACAAAGCACAAAATTGATATGTTTATATCTGCAGTGCCATTTACTATATCGAATGGCACATAAATTAAACTTCCGAATTCAAATTCGATTAAAACCGTAAATTGACTGGCCTATGAGGCTACATGCTGCGGACGATATTGCTGGTCCCTCGTTTGTAGAAAAATGTCGAAAATGTTGAACGTTTGATTATGAAAATCTTGCAATTGACATTACGCTTATAACAGATGAGCGTGCAAAAATCTTGTCTGTATTTGACATATCACACTTGTGAAAGATAAGCTTGTAAAAAATCTGCAAAAGAAATGTAAACGTGCAAAGAAACTTGTCTGCAATAATACATACGATACAGACACAGAAGAAAATGTAAATATATTGTAAATAATTGATTTCTTCATTATTGCAATAATTTGAATATTGAAACTATTTTGTACTATATGCTTTCTAATTACTTATATATGAATTACCAACAATATATATTAATAACAAATAATAAATTAAGGAAGTATTTTGATTTGAAAGTTCGTAAAAATAGGTATTTTTCATGAATTTTTTGTAGGAAACGGAGAAAGCGAATAACATTAAACTTTTCATGTTCTTTTAACATTATTTTGAGAATATATTTTTATTTTTTAAGTAACAAAAATGCTCTATTTTCTATGTTATATCCTGGTCACTAGAATAAGGTATAAATGAAAGACGATGTAAATGATTCCAACTGTTCTAGGTATCAGAAACGCAAAAACCAAAATTTTTCTTATTCAGAAGAGAAGTGTGACTATCGTCTGAACTAGAATAAACATTATACGTTTATTAGTTTTTTTTTCTTTTAATAAAATACTTCCAAAGTTTCGAAAAAAGTTATAATATTTTTAATAAAAAGGCCGCCAGAATGGAAATATTAGTTTAGTTCTAGTTCAGACGATAGCCACACTTCTCCTGAATAAAAAAATTTTTGGTTTTTGCGTTTCAGATACTTAGAACAGCTAGAATCATTTACACCGTCTCGCGTCTGTCATTTACACCTTCTAATGACAGGATATAATATGGAAAAGAAGAGCATTTTTATTACTTAAAACTAAAAATATATTTTCAAAATAAGGCTAAATAAACATGTATATACAGTTTAGCGTTATTCGCTCTTTTCGTTTCCCTGCAAAAAATTCCTGAAAAATATCTTTCTTTATGACTTTTCAAACCAGAATATCTCCTTAACAATTTTTTACATTTTTTTCTGATGGAAGAGATTACCTTCTTTACTTCTCAATATAAATAAATTTTATAGTTATATTGTCATCGTTTTATTCGATTATTTCGGCGTTTTTATATTTGTGATTGAATTAGATTGTTTATTTTATTTATATTATTATTAAGAGATTGTTTAATGTTTTAAAATGTTAACTTAAACACGTTATCATGTTTTTTGATATTTATTTTCTTCTTTCATAGCAATCCGTTCCGAAGAAGACTATAAGTACAGTCGAAACGTTAACCGTGTGTATTGTTTGTTTAATAAATTGTTTCTATTTTAATCCAATATCTCTCTTTTGGCGCTCGTGATTTGGTCGTTTAAACATGGATAGCTAAAATTATATACTTAATAAGAGTAAAAACAACACTACAATTTTTTTCTCGATAGTTAATATTTATTTAATTATTATTATGCATTTAAATATTTTTAAATATTATGCTATACTGTGCTAAAGTTAATGTTTTTAATGTAGGACTTTTTTCAGATAAAAAAGCGTATGGGCAAAAACAAGGATTGCTATTTTTATACATTATCCTTACAAACTTTAATTTTTATGTTTGTTAATATTTATTTAATTATATTTGTAAATTTTATATTTATAAATTTCATATATAATATAATTAAATAAATATATATTTATAAACATAACAATTAAAATTCGTAAGTGGAAACATAAATGTAACGCAACGCATCGTCGATTTGCCAACTCGAGACTCGACGCTTGGTGAGACGCGAGACGCGATACCCGAAATGCGTGCTAAGCAGCTACAGCTACATCATAATAAGGAGACAGCAGATCGTATGTCTGTCCTTCTCTCTTCGCTCGAACTGGCTCGAAGCTTGCCGAGTGTTGCCGAGCGTCGAGCGCGGCCGCCGCGGCCAGCACATCCCCTCCATACAAGTATTATGCATTACCGACGCTTTCGACATAGCACGGAACAGAACCAAAAGATCGTGCACATAGCACGGAACAGAACCAATAGAGCGTGCACATAACGCGTTACCCATCAGAAATTTTCGTGGACATGGCTACGTAGTTCAATGTGCACGTTTTGTGCACATAGAGGCGCTCATGGACGGGGACCACCTAAAATGCGGGCATGACCACTCTCATCCTTCTCTCTGACCCGGGTGACGTTTCCGAACGCAGCCCAGATGGCACTATTCGTATGTGTCAAAAAAAAAACATGATGTGCTCTGCGTGATAATTAACAAATCTCAAATAATTACGTTTACATAATAAATCGGTTCATTATTTCGTACCTTTCAAAACTTCACATTAAAACATGAGTGTTAATAATATATATAGTTTATTTTCTTGTCCCTTATTTATAATAATAAATAATAAATATATCAGTTCTTTTATCATCAATAATAGTATTCTTTTTACAATGATTTATATTAATGCACATAATTCTCATCTCTTAAGTACTTGCACGATAAGAAATTTATATAAAGATATGTTTTGTGCGATAGATTATTTCTCTAAATCTCTAACACATATACACAATAGATTTAATATTGTTTTCAGAATATAGATATAGGCATTTAGTGATGGAAGCTAATAAAAAGCTAGTCTATTCTTTTTAAAAAAAGAAAACGATTTATATAAATTGACTCGATGCAAATACTTATGAATTAATTTCACGTTAATAACATCGAAATGAGGTTTATAAGCTCATTTAAACATTTTTGATAATTTCTCTTTTTGTACACTGTCCTTCTCTTTGATGGCTGCTGCAAATGCCTGTAATTCCTTTTCGACAGTATTCTGTAGAGAGGGATCAATTTCAGCAGCCTTCCTTAAATCTCCGGTGGCATTTTTTTCGTCCCACGCACCAATGTAAGCCTTACCCCTTCGATAAAGTGCCTTCACATTATCTTTAAGTAAAAAAGAAAACTCTATGGTATTCTGATATTGCTTTTTTCAATTTGATCAACCTGATGTTGATCTTGTAATAAATTTCTACATACCTGGCTCTGTTTTTAGAACTGTTGTACAATGTTCAATAACTGAATAATATTCTTTATTCAACAGTTTACATTGCGCATAGTTCAAAAGCAATGGTATCTTCATTCGATTCAAGGATAACCATTCTTCATCGTTCGGTTTTTCGCTAAAAATCAAATATCGATTTATTACAATTTATAATGTGGTCGTGTTCTTACGTCTTAATCGCACAATCGAGTTTCAAAGACTTACGCTAGCATGAGTTGTTCTAATATTCCTATCGCCTTTGCGTATATTTCAGATGCGCTGTCATGTTTTTTTTCTCTGAATAAAGCATTTCCCTTTTCCTTCAGATGCGGAATGCTTTCAAGCTTCTCATTCTCTGTCATTTGCCACGACTCTTTCTCATATTCATTTGGCAATACCACTTTGACAAGCTCTGTAAGATACAAGAGTTTCTTTGTTAATCCTGCTGTTTTCTAGGTTTATTTAAAATCTATCTTTGCACTTTAACGCTGTGAAAAAGAAAGATAAATGTAAAAAATCATTAAAAGTATATTGGAAATTCTTATATTTAGTTCTGATGAAGTATATGATGTTTTATTGATTATATATTTGTACCTATTGTAAATTCCAAATCTTGAGGATATTTTATAAGTTCGTCCAGATCGGCATACCCAATGCCTTCATTCTGGAGAGTAACGCCGCAACAGTGATGACTACGTTTTTGTGATTGGGGCTTGCCAGCCTCTCTTAGTGTCTTGGAGACAAAAGGATATGTAGTCACTAGCTAAAACAGGATTCATCATAAAAGTATACTCCACGTTAAGTGCATGATGGTTGCAGCAATAAGTATCACAAACATACACTTTTATGCACTTTGAAACAGGCGACTTCGTTCAATGCCATTTTTTGTACAATTGCTTCCCATACTTCCAACTTGAATTTCTTCCCTAATATGAGTTCCATTGGATTTCCCATCGTCCTACTGTCATCTATCACTGTTTTGTCGGAATCACATTTTGTGGTTCTAAAGTGAAATATAACCTAGAAGAAAGCTAATTAAAAGTAACCGTTCATAACAAAGTTTACAAGTAGAAATCTTGTATGGTTAGAAAAAACAGGATATACACGTACCTTTGTTCCTGGTACAAAATTAATCATTTCTGACCCAGCATGAAGAACAGTTTTGACTATGTACTCGTTATCCATTATGATAGGGTATGTGCGGGTATCTAAATAATGGATAATATTTGAAGAACGAATATTGTACTTTTGATAGAAACTTTGGTCTGATCTGATTATTAAGGCAAAATGTTACGACTATGTTCGCCACGTATGTTATCACAGCAATTTAAAGTACAGAAGCAATATGATCTTTGAAAGCTTAATTTGAAAGCAGCTTCATAACCTCAACAATTTATTTAAAGAACAATATGGCAAAACTTTAATCCTTATACGTAAATATATAAATAATAGAGTATATTTTTGTAAACAAATAACTTGCAATCATTATCATTGTATTATGATTTATCACCGAATAATGATTATGCAAAACTCACTTATTACACTACTGCTCGGTATTTCGTCGAGTTATCAGATTTTACTTGCAGGCAGGGACTAGTGATATCACCCTTACGTATTGAACAAATATCGAAAACGAATAATCAATAAAATCGGAGTTTATTCCTTATTTCCATTGCACCTGTTGCATTTTTCACATTTTAGCGAAGTATCATATCGATCTAAGGTTCCGCAATTTTTCTGAAAAAGGATGATGGTTATATACCAGAGAGAAACCTCTCTGGTTATACTGTGGAGTGTGGTAATTGCATTATATATATATATATATATATATATATATATGCCCTTTAAAATTGCCCTTTTGCGCTTTCTTGTTTTTTGTTAAAAGATATTTTATTAAATATAGAATGCCGTTTTAAATGATCCCCTTCCAAACTTCTTTTCTTTTCGATTTTAGAAAAAAATGGGTTAAACAAAAGTTTATAGGATTTTAACAAGACTATATGTTATGTAATTTCTCGAGCGGAACTTTTTGGCTTTCACTTTCCACTCGTTCTGATTAAAATTACATAATCGCACAAAACACGTCACGTGATAATTAAGGTTCATGTGAAATTTTTCACTTTTCACACTTCCGCAAGGGAAAGTTATAATAACTTGATCGCTGCACAAATCGTAGTAATATATCTTACTGATAAATACATATATTTATTTATTTATCCGAAATATATATAGATATTTTATGTTTAAATTAAACTACATGACATCACGCTACGCCTTTGAAAATATTTTTTCATATCGCGTAAAAAAGTAATTTTAGCAAATCAAGTTTCCAGGAAATCCAAGAGAGAATTCGTCGCCGTAGGTACGATTCTCAACGTGTTCAGATAATAATGAGATATAATCTACGATGTCAGATATTAATTTTGTTGAAATCACGTTAAAATCGTGTTAAAAAATTATGGAGTCCGAAAGCGCGAACGCCAGGACTAATTTATTCAGATTTGAAAAATTAATTACTCGATAGCTGCACGTTGCATCAGGCGTTCGTAATCACGAACGGCGAACGTGAAAATATCGGCTGCGCACGGCGAGGTCACGCTTCTAATTAAATATTGCATTTACAAGAATGTTGGACGATTTTACGAACTAGTTTTACACGTCCTTGTCGCGCGAAGTCATATCGCTCGCATATGCAAAAACAAGCTCAAATTTTATGCGCGAACATTACGTGCCGCAAAATTGCTGTCGCAATAAAGTTTCAAGATTACTAATATTTTCGAATTTTCTCCGAGACGATTCTTTAACAAACAATGCCTAATATCATGTCTTTAGTGTAAAATTAGATCTTTTATCGCGCTACCCGTGTAGCAACAATAAAAAGTAATTTTTTTATTTGTTAGCTTCTCCACGAAATTATAACTATGCTTAAATTTAATTTAGTCCTACCTAACGAATTCCATCTTTCTCAACCAACCGACCCGAAATCTCGCTCAATTCTTATTCCCTTCTCTATAAGAAATTCTAGATTTTTCCCTCAAAATCGAATCAATTATTATTTCTAACACTATATATATATAGCTAAACTACCTGGCGTTGCCCAACTGCATATATATTATCAATGTTGAAGGGATGAAATCAGGGGGAGAGGGTGGGATGTCCAGGGGGGTTTCATGGTAGCTTAATTATATTTTCCACAAGGATCTAGAGAGTATAAACTGTGCAAAATTTGATCCAGATCGGTCAAAGGGCTTAGGAATTAACAATTAAAGGGAACATATACACACACAGAGACATTCTAATTTTTATATATGTATATAGATTAGGACGCGTTGCATTAATTGCGATTATTTCAACGAAGAGAACCGGCCTACTTATTAAACAAAGATCTACATTGTGCTGCGCTCAGTTCTCATCAATAATTTATAGTGAACTTTCGGCATTGTTGCACTGTATTTTATAATCTCCTTTCTTTGCATCGTCGCCTGAAAGCTTGGGTCACTCAGGTAGCAAAAGCTGGCATCATTAGTCGTCATTATGACGTCAAAAATGACGACTAAAATGTCGTCATTTGATGTCAAGATGACGACAGCTCGCTACTCGGCAAAACGCTGGGTTTCACCTTTCAGTTTTACCTCAACAGATTCGTGTCTCACCCCCCGTGTGTCTCACGCGTAACATACTACGTTTACGCGAGCGTTACTTCTGTAGTAACTTACGATAATTCACTCGTTTACGCGGAGTAAATTATCGTAATTAAGTTACTACAAAATCCTGTGCACGCGAAGGAATTATCGTAAGTTACTACAGATGTAATAACGCTCGCGTAAACGTATTAATAGTCGCAGGATACACCGGTTTGGTTCGTGCGGTAAAAAAAACATGACGCAATATAAGATAATATTATCATTAATAATCATTAATATTAATGGAATGGTTGGTGTGCGCCAGAGAAATATCGGCAGTATATATCTGCAGGCGGCGAGAGGTCTGCGATTCGCGCGTGCGAATCTATCGGGGCCCCGAGATTTCCTTCCTCCTTCTCTTCGGCTTCTCCTCCAGTGTCGCGAAAGTTCAAACGAGGTAATTGACATCTGACACCTGCGTTAGGAAAGAAAGGAGCAGAGCAGAGGAGGCACGGAGGCGGAAGTGCCGTGACTAAGCGAATAGGCGAGACAACGATTGCGCGATATAGAGGTAAAAGTAAGGGCTCAGTCACAATGAGAAAAATAAGGAATAAGATAAAGGAATAAGGAATAAGGGAATGTCGCATCTCACTTCAGTACATTCCCTTATTCCTTATTCCTTTATCTTATTCCTTATTTTTCTCATTGTGACTGAGCCTTAAATGCGCAGTGGCATATCGCATTGCACTCTCTCACACGATCGCTTTCTCTTCCCCCCTCTATCTATTCCTTTCCCTTCGCGCGTCTATTACTTTTCTTCTTTTCCACGTGCCTATTATCTCTCGGAAGTGCGAAATATAAATCGATTCAAAAGCACGCCGCTCCGCGATTACGCGTGCGGGAGCCGACCAATCGCGCGATCCAACGCCAACGCCGCCAGTGACGTCGCGTCGTCCCGTTAGGCCCTGCGCACAATAGAGAGCACATATTTAGGCACAAGAATAAATATTAAATATTAGGAATCGGAATTAGAAAAATAATAATAATTAAACGTAACGCACAATGGAAAAGAATAAAATATAAGATATAAATATAAGAGTATTCACATTTCTATATCCCAATATTTATTAATATTTATTACAGTAATATTCGCAGGGCCTTTTGCACAATGCCAGGCAACAGGCAATAGGAGCAGGGAATAGAAATCAGAAATTATGTATAAATGCAGAATAAACAGTGAAACAGGCAATAGACACACAGAGTTTCCGTCACCTTGGAAATTCTGTGCCTATTGCCTGTTGCCAACCAATCGTAGCATACGAATTTTATAGGTTGTAATTAACGTTTTTTTTTTTTGTCATTTCCTGTTCCTATTGCCTGTTGCCTGCTGTTGCCTGGCATTGTCAGCATTGTGCAAGGGGCTTTATTGTTATTAGACGCGCGATTCGCTAACGATGCTAATACGGCTCTGTGATTGGTTAATGACATCTTAAGATCGTACTTAAGACGGTCTTAAGATTCAACTATAAATACCGGCTGTGTCAGTCCGCTCACACAGACAGCATAGTCACGCACGCGAGCCGCACAGTTTTCTCCGAACGCGGCCGACGATCAATTATCGATTTCCTGAACGTCAGATCAGAACGTGTCTTCGTAACATATGATGACCTTCGAGAAGCGATGATTACGAAATCGTCGCGCTCGACGAGAAACAGGTGACGAGAACGACGTTCTTTTTCACGGACGAATTCAGCCTCCGTGCCTCCGGATACACACAAAATATGTGAGTTTTTTTTAAGGTCTCGATGAATGTCCGCGTCCGCGTATCCGCTGAAAAACGAAATCCATCTTCCCCAAGATTCGTGGCCGTGAGGTTGCTCTTTTGTGCGGTCGATATAGTGATCGACGATTTTTCTATTTGCAGTTTTACTGACAGCACACGAGAACCACGAGTTCTGTCGAGCAAGCCTGAATTTTGGTCGGAAACCGTCACGTCGAGACATGGATATTAAGGAGAGAAAGGTTTCGGCTGAAAGTGCCACGAATGGATACAAGAAAGGAGGTTAGTTCTTCGACACTGCCATCTCGTCTATTTAAAATATTTTAAAAGTATCTTTTTGCACAATAATTGAATATCCGCTTTTCTGCAGATGTCAAGGAAGTAGAGATACCGATGCCATGGGGCTACATTAGAGGTCAGTACCAGGGTACCAGGTTACGTCTTGTGTATTCTGATCTCGTCTGATATCGTAAAGTACATCGGCGTTTCGAGATGGAAAGATAATTTTACTCTATATCACGTATTTATGCAATATAATCGTAATATTGTCGCACCCGTGGAGAATGTCGGACACATGTCGTAAATATGTTTTCGCGAGAGTTAGCTCGAGGACACCGTAAATTAAAAAGCGTTAACGACTCTATAAATGTCACATAAAATTCAACGTACTGATAAATTTAGGAGAATGGTGGGGACCGGCAGATAAGCAGCCTATAGTGGCGATACACGGCTGGCAGGACAATTCGAGCACTTTTGACACCTTGGTACAATTATTGCCGAACATAGCTATACTGAGTATAGATCTGCCTGGTCACGGCCTTTCCTCTCATCTACCACTCGGACAGTTCTACTATGTATTTTGGGATGGGGTTATCGCGCTGCGTAGAATTGTTAAATATTACAAGTGGAACAAGGTTAGCCAGCGAGTCAATGTTATACAGCGATATGTAAATCTTGTTTTTTATATAAACTATGACCGCTGTTACACGGCGCCGTTAATCGGGTTTAATAACATCGGTAGTACTTAGACTAGCCAATCACACTCATTCTTTAGAAGAAGAGAATAGCTGTGATTTGCCAGCCTAAGAACTACCGATGTTATTAAACCCGATTAAGGGCGGCGTGTAACAGCGGTCTATAAGTATAACGGTGACATGGGAAAAAAGCATGGGTTTTATATACTTTATTTTGCAGAAGTTAAATGCAATTGCAGCTTAACTTATGGAGTATGTGAAAACTATTTATACTACCAATCACTTAATTTGCATTTTTAATTTGGAATATTTACATTTTGCAATGGCATTTATATGTATGTACGTTCAACATTGAGATATAGCGCATTATTACATTTGCTATTTCATATTCACATTGCGCTTAAATACATTGTGATTATTAATAAAAATGTTTAAAAAGGCTGACTGTTATATGTATGCGTAATATATTTGATACAAATATTACAACTCTTAAATACTAGCACATTGATTGTTTAAAGGGCCACTTCGACCAAGCTCCGATTAACTTAATCGTTGATTAGTCCATTGGAAATGACCAATCGCATTTGCTCATTAAATAGATTGACAAATGCGATTAGTCATTTCCAATGGACTAATCAACGATTAAGTTAATCGGAGCTTGGTCGAAGTGTGGCTCTAAAGATATTAGATTATGCAAAGTATCGTTGTATAACTGTATATTATGTGTTACATTAAATCCTCAAATAATGGACAAGAAAGGCTTTTTAACTCAGCTGTAACTTTGTTGCATTTTTAAGATTATAAAATTCATCTCTTTTCATTTAACAAATTGCTACAAGTTTATTGGAGCAAGATCCGCGCCTTGATGTCATAAGCTAGAAAAAAAGTTAAATAAAATAAAATAATTATGGGACTCTTACCTGCAGGCAAATGGTGGGGTCCTAGTGAGCTCCAACCGATACTGGCATTACACGGGCGCCAAGATAACGCAGGCAGTTTTGACGCGTTAATGCCATTGCTGTCCGATGACGTTTCTGTTCTTTGCTTGGATATGCCGGGGCACGGTTTATCTTCGCACTACCCAAAGAGTCAATTCTATTATGTCTATTGGGACGGTGTCATATTCCTTCGTAGAATTGTTAAACATTTCAAATGGAATAAGGTTAGCGAGTGGATAAGTTTACCCACTCACTGTTTAATTGAGATCAATATTACAATCTTTTGCAACAATATGATACTTATGTGTTCTCACAGTCTCATACATATCTAACAGTCATCCTTGTTTGCACTTGAATTGCAATTATATTTATGTTTCCTTCAAGCGTACTGCATGGCTTTTTTTTTATAAATATGGGAATTATGTTAATGTGAATGTTTTAACATACATGTGTTATTGTGCGTTTTAGAATTTTATGTATATAGAAATAACAAAACAAAAAATAATATTGCACTATCTAATATGTACTGTTATACGTTGCATATGTATTAAGTTAAGCTTATTGTATTGTGAAAATAGGTCAGACTTCTTGGACACTCATTGGGTGGTTGTATATCATTTCTATATGCAGCATCATACCCAGATGAAGTCGATGCTCTTATAAGTTTGGATATCGTTAGTCCGAGCACAATGGATGAAAAGAAAACGGCTGCGCTCACCGGAGAATACATTGACAGATTTTTGAATTACGAATTGTTAACATTGGACAGTGTACCATGCTACGATTACGATGAAATGGTTGAGATAGTAGAACAAGCATATGATGGTTCTATAACGAAGGAAGGAGCAGAAATATTAATGAAACGTGGTATGCAACAAGCATATGAAAAGGACAAATATTATTTTTCTCGTGATCCAAGACTAAAGGTAAAAAGACTTAATTAACTGTACAGTATATTATCTAGCGAAAAGTGAAACGTAGATTTGATTCTAAGAATAACGTATTTTAATGTTGTTTAAAATTATTTTATTTCCTTTTTAGGTTTCCCTTTTAGGCATGTTGTCTCTAGATTTAGTACTTGAATACGCATCTCAGATAAAATGTGCTTATCTCAACATTCGTGCTGTTCCTGGAATGAAATTCGGACGACCTGAAAATTATCAGAAAGTATTAGACGTCATAAAACTAGGAGCTAGGAAATTTGAATATCATGAGGTGAAAGGCACGCATCACGTACATTTGAATGAGCCTGAAAAAATTGCGCCTATAATCAAGAATTTTTTACAGAATTAATAGTAATATCGTTTAGTTATTAACGAATGCAGTTACTTAAGATAAGGTTTTGTGATTAGGATGTGCACGTGATGTACGTGGTAGTTAATAAATTATTTAATGTTAATATCTTTTTTTGTGATTTATTTCATAAGTTTGCTATGAAAAAAATGAAATAAAATACCTAATATAATCGTCTTGGTCTACTTTGGTCACCAAGGTCAGCAAACATTACGCATCGTCCAATGAACACTAGCGGCGGCAATAATGTATTAATGCCTGACAGTTAAGTAATCATCAAATACAACGAACCGGTTCGAACTACAGTCGGACAAACAATAAACATGAGGAAACGCGATATTCTATATCAATCCCATAAAATGTCTTTTAATGGCTTTAAAAGCGTGATCCACAACACGCGCTCTAGATAGATAAATTCATAAAACGAAAATATATATTTTTGTAGCATTGCGCGAAGTCGTATAGAAATAATATAAAATGATTTCGAAAAGTCCATGTAAGAATATAATGTATAACGTGAATCGACAAGTGCGGATGTTCGTGTGATATAATGTTTCAAGTGTAATACATAAGTGTACTCGTTATATTCACAATCAAGAAGCGGGTGGAATTAATTTCAATCTATATTCAAGTCCTTTTCAATCGAATACTGTATACATATTTAGGTTTAGATTTTTCGATTTATTTAGATTATTTAGATCTTTTTATCTACATTTTTTGTTTTGATTGAGATATTCCTGAGAACGAGCTAATCTTTATTTTATCTTGATTTCGAGAAAAAAATTAATTAATTCAAATTAATTAAAACGTTAATTTATGAATACATTCGTGAGAGGTGTAGCGCGGGATCTCTGACCAAATTGCGAAAGGAATGGTATCCTCGAGATAATGAGGCTGTTGATACAGATGTTTGCGGGCATCACAATGGTCAAAGTAAGAAGTCACAGCATTATTCCGTTTACTCAGCTGCTACGGTTGTACGCCACGTATAAATATACAAAATTATACTCCCGAAAACGCATTCGTCACGTTTAATTTCGTGTGCCTTCCAGTCCTTCTAGATTTTCTTGCGACGTGTACAGAACGTTTGCGCGTTGCTCACAATTAACAATTAGTCTCTTTCAAGTATTTTTCCGAAGGCGCGAAAGGTAAGTGAAGTTACGGGCAAGGACGCGCGACTTCTACGATAATTTGCATAAATTGCGCATTTTGCGAAGTACGAAGAACCATTTCGTGTGACGAGGCCGACGATAAAATTGTAAATCTAATCTCTGCCGGCGAATTCAACGTCGAGAAGTCACGCCTGCGAAATAAAAAATAGTCCGCGAAACGTCGGGATTCGCGTTTGCGAGTCGTGTGTAAAAAAAAAAGGCAGCTTGAAATAAACGCGGAGTTCTCCCAGCGAATTATTGGCCCCGAAGCCTTCTTATCGGGCAATTTCTGGATACGTGGCCGTCCTATCGTGTATGCACGTTGTGCACGCCGGTAATTATCGGCGATGATAATGCCATTGCACATAGAAAATAAATATGAATATGGCACGCGTGAGCGCGCAGGTGAACACCGTTCGCCACTTGTCCACGCATCCTCCTTATACGCATCCTTCCGCGCACAATTCCTCGAGGAAGCTCCTGGACGGCGCCGAATAAAAAGAGCCATCGGTCTATCGCATGGTAAGTTCCAACACTCGCTACGCGATTGTCCTCAAAAGGCAACGTCTTTGCCTTTATAATTAAGCCTCTTGAGACCTTTGAACGGATAGATTAGAATGGAAATTAGCTTTGTTAGATTTCAGTCTACGGCTCGTATTTCGCTGGAAAGTAAGAAGTCAACCGCGAGCAT
The DNA here is from genome assembly GCF_030848795.1 of Temnothorax nylanderi. Taxonomy (NCBI): domain Eukaryota; kingdom Metazoa; phylum Arthropoda; class Insecta; order Hymenoptera; family Formicidae; genus Temnothorax; species Temnothorax nylanderi. Next base: position 634,376 of record NW_027249155.1, on the reverse strand, counting down.
ATATCCGTTTTGCAATATATTATACGTTGTCGCTGTTCGAGTTACAATGTAATATATATGTTAACGTGTGTGGTGATAATTATTTTATGAGCGACGATAATATAGATTTGTGTAAGATATAACAGTCTGTTCGACAATTTCCTTTATTTTATACTTAACAAAAATGATAGCCGTTGTTTGCAATAACTCGAATCCGATTGTGACAACCGTACGCGGCAGGGAAGCGCGCAAAAATATTGTGCTCGTGTTTCGCACATTTTACGGATCAGTTCTCACGTCGTTCGACACGCGAAGAAGCAGCCACGTCATAAAATAGACCACGCGCCAATCAACCCGATCCATCGATCCCAACGATCAACAAACTTTTCATTTGTAAGTTTGTTCGTTCGGCTCGAGTTATCAGGTTGAAAAGATCACATGACGAGTAATCGATTACGCCGAAATAAGCTTGTCATGATTCCGCGTCTTGCATATTTCTGGAAAGACGACTTCGATAGGCCAACGAAATCTGCTGCAATTCCGCATCGGTAGGCGTGTAAGAAGCGTAAGTTCTCAGACGTGCTCTAGACATCTCCAAATCCTGCCGTAAAAATAATATGTAAGTTCCCAATTTCATACAAGTTCTATTATTCGATATATAATACCTTATATATAAGAATGTATGGATACACACACACACACACACACACACATATCGCGCAGTACATACATATAGTTTTACAAACATTTCATCATACCTTGCAAAAAAATATTACTCCTTTCAATTTAAAAATTTTAATAGTTTATAGTTAAAAATATTAAATTAAGCCCATTTTAGATAATATCCATAATTAATGTCTGATTTCAAAAAATAGAATGTATTTATAATTTTATATACACTATGTATTTTAATGTGTGTATTCTGATTTCTCTCTATATTTTTTGTATTAATCTCTATGTTTTTTTACAGTATTACAGTAATATATATTACAGTAATACTATTTTATGTATTACAGTATCACAATAATACATAAAATTAGAATAGAATTCTATAGTTACATAAAATTGTAACTAAAATTCTATTCTGAATCTGAATAGAGCCATCGAAACCATTCAAAGTGCCTTTATCATAAATTTCCAATTGCGAAAAATATAACAAAACGATAGATATCTAATATAAATAACACTGTGGACTTATCAGTAAAATTACTTCAAAATAAAATATGTTCAACATAGTTTGCATATATCTTCTACATTCTACAAACACTGATTTTTGCTTTAAATAACATTTTTCATATTTTTTTTGTGTAAAAAGTATGTTATAGCAAACCTTCAGAAGAGCCTGATTACGAATACGAGATTTTTCTAAATTTAAAGGCAAATTCGTTGGCGACGAGTCAGAAACTTTGGAAATATTCCCATTGCGAATCTCGCGACGTAATTTGTTGCTGCAAAATAAAATAGAGATAACGCGATTTTCGTTGATCAGGAAAAGTTATATGTACATGCACGAATACTTATAACAATATTAACAGATATTCAATTTCAGCGTAAATACCGTTCTTCTATTTCTTGTTCGAATTGCTGTTCTTTTTGCAGATATTCGTCAAAAACACTTCCAATATCAATACCGCCGCTCCTCGCCATTTCGTGGAACCGTTGTGGTCTACTATACGCGAGTATAATTATCAATATTCATTCACAATTAATGTTTTTACAATTATTGACCAAGATTATTCTATAATAAAGAAGCAGAAAAGGAAAACAATCGTACGTTCACTAGTGTACTGTAGATTGCATGGTTTCCATGGTAACGCTTAACGTAATGTTCCTCGTACTCTAAAAACAATCGATATTTATGTATGAACTATGGCACTATAGCAGTGTGATGTTCATTTAAGGTCGATTCAGACACAGCCGTGCCGTACCCGTACCGTATCACGGACAGAAACATTAGACAAGGATTCCTATTGTCTCCATCCTTGTCTAATGTGTCTCCAGCCTTGTCTAATGTTTCTGTCCGTGATACGGTACGGGTACGGCACGGCTGTGTCTGAATCGACCCTTAACATTTAACGAGTATATGTTAAAAATTTACAATATTGTAATCTTATAATATATATTTAATTAAATTTAATTAAAACTACAATAATAAAATACTTTAAATAAATTATATCCAAGAAAAATTTATATATCCATAACTCTAATATATATAAATATGATACACATATTAGCTTATTTAATTGTCTGTGCAAAATGTATATTATAATATTATAATACAATTTGATTAAGGGAAGATATATTTTTTTTCTTAGAAAGAAGATCCCAATGTCGAATTTATTTATTCTCCTAAAGACTGCGATTTCGGCTGCAAAAATATAATACATTACAATATAGCGTTATTAAAGCATTTTTATTGATATGTGACTTTTATTCTTACCAGTATATATATATGACTTGGTAATGAACGTTCAATCATCTCTGATAGTCGTCCTTTACCCAACTTGTGTTCCTCATCTGTACATTATAGTTGTGTATCAAATAAATGCAAATATAAAATATTTAAATTGTTCTATACAGGAGATATTATTACCTGCAGGTACAGTTAGCGATAATGTTGGAAGAGCAACAAAACCGGCGACCAGCGGGCGTAAAATCCAATCAACCCTTCGAACATTTCTAGGTAGTATGTAAATATCAACCTGAAAAAAATGCTCAATAAGGTCATTGCGTAACACCATGTGTAATACAAGCGTGCATCACATACTTGTTTTTGTCCAGCAAACATGAAGGCATCACTGCCTTCCATAGCTAAGCGCAAAGTGACGAGGTAATCGGAATGGTTTTTTATAAAATACGATATACAGAATGGCGTTCGCACCCATCCGTGGGCTGGCATTTTGGCTTCCAATCCGATCACCGCGTCTTCGACCCATAAAGGAGCTAGCGTTACGCTACTACTAGTTTCCAATGCGGTTTCGTCATTTGCTCTATAAAAATAACGGAGATTACAGACTGTATTATAAATCTTAACTTAAAGTTACTTTTACCTTTTCCACTTGATAGTATATACTCCAATACTAATTGGTTGCTCGCCACCTATCTTTGGGATCAAACAATAGGCGTCAGTCCCTGTTTCACCATCACAGAGTTTCACACCCGCCAAAATGGACTCCTGGTTGTCGAGAGTGTCCTCTCTTTGAATGGAATCTGCCTAATTACAAATTTGAATTTATCACAACGTTCTAATTTCCCAAACACAAACTTATAAAATGATTGAATTATATACATGTATTCTGTGGAGACTTACCAGTTCTACAGATGTACTTAGAATGTTTATAGGCCATGGGGAAACACATGTAATGTGAGGCATAATGATAAAAGATTCGTTAACAAAACCTTTTGTCAGTGGTTCGAACAGTGTAGTGTAAAACTGTGTTGCAACCTCGAATGGTTTCTTAACCATCAACGAATATGTTAATTCTTTACTTCCCCTAATTTGCTCGGGTCTAGTATAGTCGGCCTGTTACATAATCATGGTAAATGATAATACGTGTTATAATGAGTTGATATATTAATTTTTGGAGATAATTATTTATAAGTACCTTTATTATAATATTTCTATCGCCTACTTTATGTGCTCTAATATGCACAATATGTTTGGCTGAGGCACCTCTTACCATATCACCAACAAGAATAGATACTTTTGACTCTTTACTAAGCATATTAATGCTTAATTCAGCTGAAATACATTGTAAAATAGCTTAGTTGATAGAAACAGAGAATAGTATTACAAGATTAGATAGAAAAAAATTATTTCCAAAAAAAATAAAATACTACGAAAGCGTGAAAACATACTCGATTGCTCGTTGCTACCATCTGATACAAGTATTACATATAAACAGATTGCATTAACATTCTCATTAACTGACAAGGATATCGTGATAGGTAGCCATTCGCCTAAAAGCGCAGGATTATTGGATTTTGCGTCTAAACTTAAACTTGATTCTTCCTGTTTGATCTCCGTGTGAATTAACGGTCTTATTGCCTCAAACTCGCCTCCACTGATGCAAATAAAAATTATATTAGTTCTTCTCAAATGACTATTGAATACCAAGAATAGATATTAAGCTTCTATAAACATACCGAAGTTGTTGTATCTCAGGATACAAACGATCCAACAAATTCGTTTCTCTACCCATAGCTGAGAATCTCAATATGATACAACAATGCGCGCTATCACCCATTTGTAAGGAAACTGTGCTAATACGAATTTCTACGCCATCATTTTGATGAGGCGCTTTAAAGTTGAAGTAGAACTTTTTCGTTTCCTTTGCTTGAAAAATAAGATCTGATTGTTGAGCCTCACCAATTGGAATGTCAGCATTGTAACCTGGTCCACTGACTGTTATTGACGCATTAGACAATTCAATGATACCACAGTAAGAATTCCTGCAGTTAAAGATAAAATGACTTCCAGTAATTTTTAAAGCTATATTTCTACGTATTAAGACATATTTAAATACCTTACGACAACTTCCACTGTTATCATTGTATTCACTGCATATGTTTGTTGCAAGAACCTTGCTTTAAGATCAACAAATGATGTCATGTTATTGTCATCAATTGTAAAAATATTTGGCTCCGAACGATTTAGTTCCAGCATCCATTTCTCCATGGCAAGATGCTTAATATCGTCTGGCAGATCTGGCTCTGGATTCGGTGGTTTCTTCTGTTACCAAATGTTAAGTCATTTTTTTGTTAATTTTCATACCAAATAAAGTAAACTCTCATTTACTTATACAATGATTATTATATAGCCAGTAGCGAAACATAAATGCTTCATCGAACTGACCTGTAGTATATTCATGATATTGTTATAAATAACAGCTTGTCGTTCCACTGAGAATGTAGTTGAAGGTCCTAAAGCTTCAAAGGCCAGAGTAAGATAGTCTTGAATACTGGTCGACAAATACGCGGCTCGCAACGCATTCTTTAAGATATCTGTGAGTAAGACCGGCCATCGTTCTCCATGATATTCCCACAACATGTGCATCAATAATCTGATCAATCAAATTTTACGATTTCTATATTAACGCACGAGGATAGTCTAAAGGAAATAACGAAAGAATCGATAACTTTGCCGCCTAAATGCCGACAAAGTTTTATTTGCTAAAGGCTCTCATTATAAGTACAGAGAAAACATTCAATTAACTTACGTAAGAACTTTGCCATAATCCCGAGCATTGAAGTATTCTTCTGCCATTTGCACGACTGTAAAAAAAAAGAAAAGAAAATGTACGTATTTTATGAGTAATATTACAAGTAATTTTTATCTCTAAATTTTCAAAGACATATTGTACCTAATAATCGCCGCATTCTCGGACAACGGTACACTTTGAATTGTGATATCGCATTTCCTAGTAAACCGATAATTATTATCTGAAAAGGAATGCAAATGTTTTACAACGATTCATTTATCACACGTTACTTAAAAGCATAGATATATAAATAATTATCTTACAGAATGATTAACTGCAGTCTTCTCCCTGTATTGTAAAGCTTGTATGCCGATGGCCTCTCTAGCAGTGTCTGCCGGTTCTGCACTTAATTTCCCAGGTCGCCATGGCCGTTGTCCATAAAATTCGAGTTTCTCTTCACCTAGTAATGGATCTGGATCTGGATAGCTATTTATATGCTAAAATAGTATTGAAACTTAAGTATTATAACAGAAAGCATGATGTATTTGTTAAAAAAACAACATTTGTACCTGACAGAGTTCTTTACACGCAGATTGTCGTAAACTTGCGTGATTGGCAGCTAATTGGAAATAATATCCCGGATGTTGCGTTTGAACAGCAGGTAATCCTTGACGAATAGCCTCATCAAATAATTCTGCAAATGTAGAGAACTGGCTACTCATCCAAGCATGATGTTCAAACATAAGTTCCTTTGGACCAGTTTTTAGTTTAAATCTAAAAATAAACGGTCATTATTGTTAAAAATAAAAAATTTTATTAATTATTGTAATAAATATATTAATACCTTTCTGTGTGAAGTCTAAACTGAGAAATAGCATCTTTTGGAAGATTTAAACTAAACATTATTCTGCATAACTTGTAATTTATAAAGCCAGCAATAGTTTTTATTTCTACTGCGTTCGCATCTGTCATTCTTGTTTCTAGAAGATTGTGGTAAGCTTGCATATAATGCCTGCAAAACATTTATATGTACATATATGTATATATAAATTGCGATACACGGTTGTTCATATTTTTAATTTTACTTTTGAGCAAGATGCAGTTCTTGCTTGAGTTCGTTCAAGAATGCCATTTTAAATTGATGACGAACGAATAAGTACTGATGAACATTCTTAGTGAGTTGATCGCGATGAGTTTTGACATTCCGATATTCGTGATGATAAAAGTTTTGCGCCAAATCGTAGAACGCCGTCTCTAGTCTGTAATAAACAAGATTTGTTATTTCCTTCAAATATACAGAAATGAAAAATAATCAAATTAAAAACCTAGATATATATCCCAATAAGTGATCAGCGTGTGGCAGAATATATAAAAGCTTTGCTGTTAAATCACAAGCACCACACAGCGCTGTTGCACGCTCAGTTGCGACTACGTCCTCGGCACCGGGAAGCGGTTGAACGGCATGTTGTATCAATACTACAGCTATTTTCGTACTTCTCCCATCAAGGGCAGCTCTAAAAAAACATCATATTGCTCGGTCTAACACATCAAAAATATAATAAATTACACCCTAAACAGATTATAAAATGTTACCTTAAAGATTGGACTCTGGAAGCACATTCCATCTTTTTCTCATTCCATAGAGGATCATTCCAATCTAAATCATAGAACACAACCACTACAGAAGGAATGTCATTGAGATACTTGTTCATCCAGTTCCGTTTTAAAATTCCTTTGGGTATGTACCATTCGTACGAGCTACGCTGAAATGTATAAAGACAATACGTAGCAATACCAGACAAATAATATCGATTGAGTACTTTCTTCACACGTGTGTCCCAGCAGACATTATACTGTCAAACATACCTTTGGTTTGACAGTAGGAAATTCGTGCGCTAAACTGAGCAGCTTAAACTGAACGGCTGCGCAATCTGGTCTACGATTATTGCTGAATGCATCCCAGATAGAGCGATGTACTGGATTTGCAATGTCTAATCCAGTCAAACCTATCAGAGCTAAAGGCTTAGCTATCAATTCTGCCGGCAACTCAAACATTGTGAGGCCTTTACTAGAAGAATAAATAACAATTAATATGTGATAACTCTCACAAGTTTTCAGGCGTATTATATGTTTAGAAATTTCTCCTCTCGGCTCTTTAATATTATTTGTATACTAGTCTTTTAATATTGTTTCTTATACAAATAATACCTGAATCTGCTTACGAACGAGCTACATGGAATAACACGTTACTAATATGCAGATTATTTTGCGATTAGATCAGATTAGACACCGTAATTAATATATGTATGTCATTTTGCACTTTGACAGTTCAGATCTAAGGTTATGAATTGTCATCAGCGAAAAAGGTGCACGTTAGGTTAGAATTCGTGTGCGGAAAGTGCGACGCGTAGTCGCGGTGGAACTTGTTCCTTAGTTGCACCACGTTGTACTTTCCGCACTTAAGATAAGATAAAATAGATGTATAATTAGGAAAGAAAAGAGAAAGAAAAGGAGAATAGACGAAGAAAAAAAAAGTTCAGCCAAAAGAAGGAAACATATCGTCCATGTTGTCTTATCGAGATACGGAAAGAAAAGAGCTAGTCGATATCAATCTTTGAATTTAAATTAATCTAATTCGAATTATCGATATATATTCTAAATTGTATATTATACAATACATATACATTGATAAATATAAATAAAAATAGAATTATAATATTGAGATTAATCATTTGAGACCTTAAATCAAAGCCATTAACCACACGTAGAGTTCCATTACAAATGCATCCGAAAATGTATAATAAAGAGAAAAAAAAGAGGAAAAGCGAAAAGCACAGGCACAAAGAAAAAATTTATCGAATGCGATTCGATATGCAAAAGGAGAAAGGATCGCGACTATCGAATTTTAAATTTACCTCAATCTAATTAATCCAAATTAGCGGTATATATTATAATAATACAGAAATTGATATACACACATTGGTATAATACAGAATTATATAATACTTGAAACGATTAAACGATTTTGTACATTAATTCAAAGCCTGCATTATAATTGTACACAGCTAGAGTTCCATTACGGACGCGTCAGAAATGTACCGTGTATATAACAAATACAAATACATATGATACATAGAACAAATATAAACCGATTGCCTTTTATCCTAATGCGCAAACGTATAATTATGCGATCACACGGTGTTCTAACATAAAAGAAGTAGCCTCTGACGGCTGCGCGTCTTCCTCCAATTTTGTTTCTTTGGTCGGCGACTCGGGGGAATTCAATTTGGTATGTTCCGGTGTCAGTCGAACAGTAGTGCCATGCCGGCTGTAGTCCTCGATCTCGCCTATCGGCTGACCAACGTCCTGCCCCGTATTTTCATTACATTTTCCCTGTTTGCAAAAATTAATAAAATTGTACCCTCATCAATTGCGAATATTCTCTGCAGTTATAAATATGCAGTTGTATAGGATTTTCAAATTAGTAGAATTGTCACGGTCGATGAACACGCGATTGTACCACGAGCTTACTTGTAGAATTCGCAGCAACTCCCTTCGAAATTCCGTACTGCAGACAAGATATATAAGAATATAAATGGCATAATTGCTGAGCTCGACGATCGCCGAATAAACTCGAAACGTTTGGTAATCGAGGTCCAACGGGCGACGATCGGTATACAGTATCGGCGTGAGACTTGGCGGGACAGCCGTTACAAAAAAGCATAGAATCATCGTTGTCGTCAATATCGCCAAGTGTTGCTCCTCTCTGCAAAGAGTGATTTTTGTAAGCACTCTGGCCGGTGAGACCAGAAATATATAATATCTAATTTTTTGCTTTAAAGAAACTAAAAATAAAATCAATTTTTTTTTAATTAGACATTATTATACTTGTATCCTCGATTGCGAGACAATAACGACGTATCGGGCGCGTTGTTGGTCCGAAATTTGTCTGAAACGGTGTGGAATTGTCGGCTTTGCACATTCAGCTGTAGAAATCTCTTAATGACCAGACTATTCAGTACGATAAATATGATCGACGGGCAAATTCGCACTATGATCTCCATTATCCAAATATACGATCTCCACATCGCACTTTGCGTAACGACCACGTTTTCGCGTAATGTAAAAGAACCGCCGGATCCATCTTGCTCCGCATAAACGATTCTCATAACCGATAGCGGACCACTAATCTATAAACAGAATAAAATGTGTATCTAACAATGCGTTGTATTAATTATTACATATGCCTATTGCATCCGCTCGTTTAATATCGCCCATGTAAAACAGTTGATCGAGAAAACCGGCGGTATCGAATAAATCAATAAGCGACAACGCTGTTTATCATTCGTGCCGATTCGCCAACGGCTTTTTAGAAGAAAAAATTGTTCGTAAAAGAGCGTTCGATATGCAAATTTTTTTTACATAAGAGAGCCTAAATAGTTCGATAAAAGATAAGAGTGTCATTTTACGTAAAACAGCTTACCATGAAACCGGCAATGAAAGAAGACAGTACGAAGGAATTGACGTTCTTGCGCACGTTTCCGGTGCGAATGCGCGCCGGGAAGAATACAAAAATGTATCGATCTACAATTAAGCAGACCATGATAAAAACACTGGCGGCCGAGAAGGCGTTCAGAACAACGAGTTCAACATGAGCATGGTAGAAAGCTGATGGGTAATTGTTGCTCATGCCGTAGCCCAATCTCGGCGCTGAAACATGTATATCTATAGTTACATAAATATAATCGTGTCGTAACACCTTATTTATATGATTACTATTGAGCACTGAGAAAAAAGACTGCTATTGTGCAAACGAATGTAAGTTAATCGACCAAGAATTACACACGCTGATACAAACTGTGTCAATACAGAATTAATTGTAATCGAATACAATTGTCGCACGAGTGACAGTATTAATTGACGAATGAGTCAAGTGTCCTCGCGTTCTGTTAAATCAATTCAATTCATTAGTTTGGACGTGGACGCAACAGTCGGTTTCTTTTTCTTTTTCAATCAAGCAGTGTTTTCTTCCGCAGTGCGCGCTGTCGGGATCAAATTGATATCGAATTGGTACAAACTGATTGTTATCCAAGACAGGATAACGCCGATGTGCGCCAGCGCGAGTCCGTTGAGGTACAAGTACGCGATACCGCGAAACATTGGGCCGGACAGCACGACAAGGATCGCCGCATTGCCGAAAACGCCGACGGCCAATATGATCGGGACTACGACGCCGTAAGCGGTCCATATCAAGGACGATGCCTGGCTCCGAGTAATGTCGTCGTCAACGTCGATAGGCGTGCGCCCGACAGTAAAGTTGTCATCCTCGCAGCACAACTGAGTACTGCAAAAAGCATCTTCATCGGGCATCTCGCATGTGTCATAGAAAAGAAGTAACAAATATTATTGCCGACGAAGATAAAAGTATGTGATTGTTAAAAATTGGTTGTTTCGTAATAAACGGTTTGTGCCGCTCAATTAACTCAACTAACATTTGTTAAAATATATAATTAAGAGTAAAGTAGGAACAAGACGACGTGTGTTTGCTAATGAAGGATTTACTATGGAACTGCGATATACGAACCCGTCGATCACTCCTGTCAGCATTGTACGTTCCGTTGATTGTCAATTATACGAATTTATATTTATAAAATCGTCGTTAGAGAACTTGTACTGTCGACAAAGTGATCTAAATGACGTTTCGCGTCTCTCTTACACGCACATCTGGCCGTTCGTTTCTCCTCTTCTCGCTCTTAGCCAGCTGCAAATCTACTTTCAATAAAGACATGATAGACTCTAACAGGTTTACCTGTGGCATATCCACCTCATGGGTCTTGCTTCGGAAAAATATACACTGCGCAAGCCCCGGGAAGGTAACGCCAAGGCATATGGGGTTTATTTAAACACGTAATAGAATGATAGACTTAAACCCTTTATTAAGGTCAAGCTGCTTGAACAAACAACAAGGGTCTATTATTAATTGTTGTTTACGGACAAATACTTCACCGTGGAGATAATACAGATTATGCAATGAAGAAAGATTAAAATGCAGTTAATCAGGGTTATCATATTGCATTACAAATGTGTTCCTTTGTTTAAAAAGCTATCATCACCTTTCGGTCATTTCATTATTATGGCTCGTCTACAATAGCCGCAACAGTATGCAGTAAGACGTAAGCAGTAAGCTGTTGACTAATGGGATTTTTACAATTCAAGAATAATCGATTGTGGTTGGTCAATAGTTTACTGCTCACGTCTTACTGCATACTTAGCCATTACTTGTTTATTTATTAGAGAATATTGTGAATTTACAGCTATCCTGATTATATCGCACTTGATAACGACGCCATAAATATATGTTCAAGTGATTCGTGGAAATTATGAAATAAAGGGAAAAGAGAAATATCGAGTTTTCTAGCGTTTTCTGCCTTTCGAAAAGCGATGTTGCACTGAAATTTTGGTATTGTTTCCGGCGGTTTTGTGACAGCGCGATTAGATGGTAACGCAAAGAGAATAATAAATTTATCAAACTAAATGAGAATCAGATTCGTATTTGCAAAACAATATGAAAAGATCGTGGGCTAATGAACGAGCGGACAATAAATTTGTCGTTTGTTTCCGCGGAAAATATGACATACGTGTAATCTCTAAGACGGATTGTCTTCCGGCACTCGATACGTTCCAAGAAAAGAGATATGTATACTCTCTACGGTTCAACGATTAGTTAAAAAAGTTGTAAATTTTGAAAATGACAGGACTAATCCGAAAAATCAAGTCCTTTCTTTCGAAAAGTCCTCAGAAGATCGTCAGAAACTCCGACGGAAGCGATGATATCAACGGCAAGCAGCGAGATGACGATGAATGAACGATGGAATCTCGATATGGAGATTAATAATCGCGGTGTCAAATTATCGGAATCGAGGTCGAAAGGCGCCGCCGAGCCGAGCAAACGCCCATATCCGTGAGACGCGATCGATGGATAGTCGCCAATGCCGAAGGAGGATATCCCCACGACCACGACGTCGCTGATTCCTTCGAGCGGAAAACATTGTCAGAGACATTTCTCTCGCCCGATCGCGTTTCCGCTCGGTCGATCGATAAAGACCCACCGGCGACGGCAGGCGAGTCCGAGGCGCCTCGGCATGATAAGGAGCTCGTCGTTTTCGCGCGGAAAAGAAACGGACTCGCAATTCATTCGCGATGTGAAATGAATGAGCCGCGGCAGAGAATGAGCAATTCTTGCGCGAGGAAGACCACTTCGACGAGGAAAGGCGGTCCTTCTCGAACGTCGACACACGAGCGAGTGCACAGAAAAAAAAAAAAAAGAAATGTCAAATCAACATTTATATACACTCGTATATACGCAACAATCTATAATCTTCTTATAAGGATTTCAACTCTTCGTTTCAACTTTTTTTTCTTGGTTGAACTATATAAATGACTTCATTCAAGCAAGTTTTCTTCGTTTAACGCAATATATTATGTTATTTCAAGATTATAGATTCTTGCGTATATACGAGTATGGTATATGGTAAGTCTTCTTTCAACATTTCTTTTTTTTCTGTGTATAGTGCCGTGGATAAAAATGTCGAGGAAGCAGCTTACAAAGACGATGCTGTGTGAGAAGAAGATACAAAGTTGTTGTTATATAGGATGATCGATTTGCGATCAAAGGAGGAGGAGATGAAGGAATCCGAAGATAGAAAAAGGGCGACAGTAAAGGATACGTCAAAGCGACTACGCGCGACTGTTCCGACGCAATAAGAATTCTGACTTCCGTCAAAATTTTAACTCACGATGTTTTCTTAATAACGCGAGGAAGAGCGCAATTCGAGTAACAGCGGACTCAAGAATCTCGATTCGCGACAGGCTGTTTCTAACGCTTCTACAAAGCGAAGAAAGACCTCCTTATATATAATGAACAATGTAACAATGTAACGAAATATAAAAGGATAAATTTGATAGGGTACCGCTACGTCTTTAAAGCTCCTCCGGCTTTCTTGGCCAGAAACGAAAATATCTTAAAAAATTTCAACAAGTGCATTGAATTTCAAAGTGTTCGATATCATAAGCTATTGCGACTAACAACAACAATTTATATATTACATATATGCACACTCGATACCGAATTCGCGTAATTTAATTCTGTCGAGTCAAGATTTGTCAGAACGAATCAATTGTCATTTAAAAGGTCCGTTTTTTAATTGTATCATATTGTCTCAATTGTATCAACTACCGCCACTTAAGAATTATCGAATTATCTTATTTTTGGATGTTTTTACTATTCTATTTGTCAATGTCACGTTCCCTGAACTGGTTTTGGTGAGTTAATCTCGTTTCTCTTTATCGATTAGGTTCAATTTTCATTTCTAGTTCAATCATTTTGCAAACTACGAATGTTAGCAAAATTTTGCTAGTATTGTCTCGTGAAAATTATACTATCTTTGTGTGTGTGTGTGTGTGTGTGTGTGTGTCTACTTTGCTGAAGATAGCTCAAAGTAAAACCGAAACGTATGTACATTTTCTAATTTTGTACTAAATTGTTAATTACAAAACTAATCTCTCTCGTTCGACTCTCAATAAAGCTCATTTTTTCCTTTAGTTTTGTTTACTTATTTTTTTTTACTTGCTTACTTACGATACTTTCAATATCGAAAAATCTTTAGTTAATTACCAACTTATTTATTTAATTGTACATTACTTAATTAATTGTACATTACTTATTTAATTGTACATATTGATAAACATTCTCAGGTAGCAAGACTCGTCATTTTGACGTCAATTGACGTCAAAAGTCTGTCATTTTGACGTCTTTTGACGTCATTTGACGTCAAAATGACGAGTGCTTGCTACCTGGGTTACATTTCTCATATCTCTTTAATCTCTAATTATCTTATCCATATTTCTGTGGAGAAAATTAAAAAAATTGATTCAACCGGAAGCAATTTCTGCTGTCATGAAATTTTCGACATCTTAAAGTGGATTGAATATATATTAATTACACAAGAGATTAATTCACAGAAATGTCATTTGACATGAACGCAGATAACTAACATTGTTAAAACGTTATATATAGAGATTGCTAATACAATTATTATAAATTCATTTTTTTGCAAATTGTACTCGGAAGTGTTTCAATATCGAATTGCCAATCGGTAACCAATCAACCCGAAATAAAACGCAAACTGTGCATCCTTCCGAGTCACTGAGTTTATTCGCAAGCACGACAAACGAACAGGTATGTGGACAATGAATGCGATAGGGTCAACCTCGCCAGCGCGTTTTGGGGGAAAAAAAACGAAAAAATAGTAACTGCGATTAAATCTAACAAATAATAAGTTAAAATTATAAACAAAAATCATACAATATAATAAAAAAATATATAAATATGCACAAGATCGCACAATAATATTCTAAATATAAAATAATTAAAAATTAATATGAAATAAATATGATCTTTGTTTTCTCTGTGTTCTCGTATATTATTTATTTTAATTATATATTTCAAACACACTATATTTTAAATTGTATTTTAAATATAATTTGAAAAATATCTGAATCTCGATCGCAGCACATAAAATGTTATCTTCTGAGAATTTTTTTCCGTCTAACAGGAAACTTGATGTGACAAGACCCTTTTCAAGCCGCAATTATTGACTTTGTCAAGTCCGCTGCACACGATCAGACTTTTAGTTGGAGCATTTCCTACAGAGGCGCCACGATCCACTTCCGAATGCACTTGTAATATTCCCGAAAGGGATCGGTTAGATGGCGTTGAAGAAAAAAAAATAAAGGGAATGCTGCATGCTGCATCTTTTCGCATTTATATTTTTAAAATGACAAGATATCTGTACGTTCTTCTGTATTATCTGAACGAGAAATGATTGTCGATAATCCGTAAGTTGCCACTTAATAAATTCGAGCTCTACGCGTAGACTTCTGTATAATATAATTAATTTAATTGAACGATCGGACCAATTAAATTATTGCACGTTGCAGAAAAAAATGTACTGCCTTTTAATAGCTGCTGTGTTCTCAAATTATAGAAAGGGACAATAAATTAAAGACATTATTTCTTGATAATCAACTCGTGTGAAGATGGTGTTTTTATAAATAAAAAATATTAAACGTGGAAAATTTTCTATTGCAGGGTTGGGAACTCAGGGGAGAAAACTTACACGGAATATTATGCGGAAATTTGGCTGACAAAATGTGCTGTTACCTGCTCGAACACTACTTATTCCGCCTTTATTTTCAAAGATGTCGACGTGCCGTGTCAAAAGTTAAACTGGGATACGTGCTCTTTTGCTTCGGCATGATAGCGCTCCTAGAATTTTTCGGAGCGTTTGTGCACTTATTTGAGATCACGTACGATGAGAACTTTGTGTATCCGTACGAAGGCAACGTACACGAGTTCGTGAGTGCTCTGCGACGCAACGAGAAGCCCGAGATTGAGCCGATAAACGAGTACAGATATGCTTTCATCTTGAAGCAGCCACAAAAGTGTAAAGAAGATGCGGACGACACGCTTCGTCTTGTATACATAGTCAAGTCTGCTATAGAGAATTTTGATAGAAGGACCGCTATACGTAATTCATGGGGAATTGAAAAGAGGTTCTTCGATGTGCCAGCGAGGACTATTTTTGTAGTGGGCAGACATCCGGAGGACGAGGAAGTGGAGGCCAAACTAAAACTAGAGGCAGGGATCTACAAGGATATTGTACAGGCAGACTTCGTAGACTCGTATTATAATAATACTATAAAAACAATGATGAGTTTCAAGTGGTTAGTCAAGTATTGTACCAATTCAAAGTTCTACATGTTTGTCGATGACGATATGTACGTATCGGTAAAGAATGTAGTGACGTTTATTAGAAACCCGGCTAACTATCCATTTCACTTAATGGAATCTAGAAAGGTGTACAGTGCGCACAAAAGAGAAATCAAACGGTCGGATTTAATCGATTATAATGACGTTAATTTTAATAATAAAAATGCGACGTACGACCCAACAATCAAAATGTCTTTTACGCATAGTTTTGCTATTCACGAATCTACAAATAACGATAGTCAGAAAAATGTGTATGAGAAACAAGATAGTCAGATTAATGAAAGCCGCAAGATAGAAAAGGAACAATTGCTCAGGCTAAATACAACTACGTTGAATAGAGTAAAACGACAGTTTTTCGATTTGGAGCTGCCAGATGACATTAGACTGTTCGCTGGATTCGTATTTATGCGATCTGCGCCACATCGGCATAAGTTCTCTAAATGGTACGTCACGTTAAAAGAATATCCGTATCATTTGTGGCCGCCATATGTCACAGCCGGTGCATATATCCTGTCCAAGGAAGCCCTTTTGGACTTGTACTACACAAGTTTCTATACTAAGCACTTCAGATTCGACGACATCTTTTTAGGTTTAGTAGCTAAGAAAGCTGATATAGTACCGTTTCATTGCGAAGAGTTTCATTTTTATAAGAAAGCTTACACAAAATATAGTTACAAGTATGTCATAACATCTCATGGATACGAAGATCCAAACGAACTCTTACAAATATGGAACGAGCAGAAAGCTCTCGGAAACGCTTAAATCTATAAAATAACGCAAGAAATTCGTAATATATATTATCACATGGATTTAGATGGGTCCACACGGGTTTCCAGTTAAGAGTGGAAAATAAAGTGTCGCAATAGCATATCTTGACAAGAATATCTTAAAGAAGTTAAAATGCAATTGATATACACATGTATGTACATACATATGAAGGAAGATAAAATATGGCAATGTAAAATAATAATTATATGAAAACGTTCGGGTTTTATTGTAAAAAATATTCTGTAACTTTTCTAGAATAGATTTTATCCCATATCAGTCTTTATATACATAATACCCTTTAATAAAAAGTTAAATTGTTAGTATTATACATATTATTCACGCATCACATTTAAGTAAAACAATATTGTTAATAGTATCTACTTATAATTATTTCGTGATAAATTATATACCGAATATGTATTCGTTCGAGTTTATAAATCGATTATCGTTCGGTTATAAATTTTATTTAATCACACATATAGACTGATTAATGTTATTTCTATAAAATAGTCAAATAACATAATTAACATAAATATGCGTTTGTATAGTTCATAAATTTTGTAGAGGCTATAAAAAAACTCGTATGTTCTAAAAGTCTATATTTACAATTTTGTACTTGTTAATTAATAAACTATATCTCTGTGATAATGCATCCATTGATAATTTAATAAATACATTTTCTGGATATCTGGCCCCTCATAAATTTTTTATCGAATTCTAATTTATATCTTATTATCGATACTGTTCGGCTTTAACTAAAGTTTGATCCAGGCTGACAGCTTCTTTTTTGATCATATTAAGCAATAATTGGGAACTCTCTAGAATCTACAATAAGACAAAAATAACTTGAGAGATGCACGATACCGGTAAGATTACCATATCCGATTTAAAACATACTCAAAAATACAAAAATACCTTTACCTTCACATAAGCTGTCTCGGTATCGGCAATTGTTCTATCGTATTCGTTTCTGACCGTGATTCTTTTTGCCAAACTGTCGTTCAACTGTGTAAGCTTACACGACATCTTTTCGATTTCACGTTGCAAGTTGTTCTTCTCTTCTTCCTGGGACTCTATCTGAGCTTGAAGTTCCGATCGCTTCAGCTTCATCTCTTCTAAACCTAGGAAAACAAGTTTCTTTTTCAGGTACAGGTATAGGTACATCCAACGAGAGACTGATCATCGAAACGATCAAAGTAATCCCGTTAAAGGGGAACTAAAGCTATCGAGTCATGATATGGTGGTATAAAGTGTTTGGAGATCTGATATTTGAGTGACAAATTCTTGTTTTGCAATTATGGTGTCTAACGCTACGGGGTTATGTAGCACAAGCGTATATTGTACTTGTATTTTATTTCAAATCTCCAAAATCAGACCAATCAAAAAACTCAAACTAATCTCTCTGTTGTGTCATACCACTCCGCTTATCTTCCTCGTAAACTTATGAAGTAACAAATAATTTTTAGGTTAAACGGGACTTACATTTGACGAGCTCCTGATTATACGTTTGCAGAGCAGCTCCGTGTTGTGACATCGTGAACCCTCCATTCACGGGAAACTTCATATAAAATGTGTATCTAAACGCGGACGATGACGTCAGGGCTGTCAAAAAAGAAAGAGAGGTCGATGTTCACCAACACGTTATCGGAACTCTTTTGGGCGAACGGACTGTTGGACTTCGGTTTTGGCGCGCGATTTCCCGCGAGCGACGCCTCGCGCATGCGTGTCGGGCGCCATAGAAGTACGAAAAGATTTTTCTTTTTCTCGAGTTACTTACGATCGTTACGATCTACGCATAAAAATCCAGAGAAAATAGAAAATTAACATCAAGAGACATTCTTATACATCTAAATGTAAAAATCTTTAAATATTTTTAATAGACGTATATTGTAAATAATTTGACTTTTAAGTTATACTTGAATAAATTCAAATAATGCAGAAGCATAAATTTAAGTGTAAAAACCGTAGTAATTAAATGTGTGGTAAAATGTAAATTATTTTCTATACTACAAGTGTAGAAAGTAATGTACAATTATTTCTACTTTGATGAACTCACTATATAAAAGGCTGTATTGCACTACGGGTTGCGGGCAATTAGCCGACAGAAATGATTAATTTTGATTATTTTTAATTTTTCTAATTATAAGTGTACACATTTCAGGATCTGCGTAATGCAATCTGACGACAGATAGGTAGCAAAAACCGAGCAGAATCTGTTGTTTTCATTTAAAGTTGTATTTAATAGGTAAAAGGAAAATTAAAATACTTTTTATTTGAAATATAGGAGACTATACAAAATATATACGAGACAATTAATAATATTTGTGACGATTGTGGCGCAGAGAGATATGCGCTTTAGTAGTGAGCCGAAAATCCGAGTTCAAATTCAACTAAAAATTAATCGGAATATAAAAGCGAAACGCGATAGGACAATCGAAATTTGATTGATCCTTCGTAGTTTCGAGCCTTTGAGATATATAAATACGATTTACGATTAACGAAAATCGATATATATTTGCCTTAACAGAAAATTCACGAGATAACACCAACTCACTTTGCAGATTAATTCTTGATCCCCGAGATCGGGGCTTAACTGGACTGCTTTCAAAACCAGTTTTCTTTTTCTGAGCCGAATCCTGAATCTATATTGCATAACCGCGTACGATCGTAAAACTACTTTCGAAGTCTAAGGTACCACAGTGTTCTTGTATCAGTTATTATCTTGATTCGAGGATCATCACAAAATCCTTACTCTTCATGAGACACGAAGAAGCAAAAAGTTGATTGAGCGTTAACATATATGTGACGCGCAAACTGCACGAAAACATTCTATCGTCGTTTCGCATTTTACATTTTTAATTATCAATAGTTAGAATTGTATTCTGTTCTAGACGTAAATACGTATTCAAGCAGAAAGTGCAACTCGATAAGAAAGCTTCCCCAATGTAACAAGACATATATCATTTAAATAAATAGAATGCACCTGACATGGGACATCCCTATATAATAATATTATACAGGGATGTTCCCATGATCTTATACTTTTGCGATATCCTCCAAAACATTTTCACGTGTGCTGTTAGGGTTCTGCGGGTTTCATTTTTATTTCTCGAACTCTAAAAGATACGTTCTGTATGTCATTTGCATTCTACATTTTGCGTTCGGACAATTTCTGGAACAAGATCGTAGGTCGTATACCTATAAAGCTCAGATAGATCTCCCTTCGCGAGACGAGCGACCTGATTTCGCGTCCGTTTAATATCTTTAATTCGCACAGAGGAAGAGGAGGAAGAGGAGGGACGCGCCGGATGGAAGCGCGATCGCGGGCGGCGAGGACTAGTTAGCGCGCACACCTGAGCTCGCCTTTTAAAGGCGTCAGACGAGAGTGCGTGGTGGAAAAGCACACGCCGTGATAAACACACCTTTCGCTCGCGGTCGCGGGACGGCCGCCGACCATTCCAGCGACTTCGGCCGCGAGACGGACGAGAGAGCAGCGGGGCTCGATCGCGCCGTGCCGCTCCGGAGTCCGGGGCCGTCGATCGCGTCTCGAGCTCGAGCTCTCTCGAGTTTCGCGGATCCGCGCGAACGCGCCGTCGCCGTCGGAATCGTCGCGGAGTCGCGAGTGCTCTTCGGGCGAGTGCAGGGACGACCAGGGACGACCGATCTCAAGGAGGAAAGAAGGAAAGAAAGAGAAAGAGAGATAGAGAGAGGGAGAGCGAGAAAGAGAGGAAGAGAGAAACACGGGATGGACCAAAGGAGGCGGCGAATATTCGCGTGAGCGATCGATATGTCGCGACGATCCAGGCACGCCACGTTCGGCCAGCGCGTCACCACGAGGAGAGGAATCGCCCGCGGATAAGGATCGGCACACGCGAGGGACCGTAATCCCTCCCGAGCAAGGTACGCCAGCCCACGACTGGTCCCCGATCCTCTCGAGGGTCCCCAGCATTTCTGGGCTTTTCGAGCGGCCCTCTCCCGAGCGATCTCGATCCCGATCCATGAAGAGATCCGCACGCGCCGATCGATGCGAGCGCGTGTGCGTCCCTCGCGACGCGATCTCGGTCTCGGTCCCGCGTGTACGCTTCGCTTGAACATCTCCTCATTGACCGTTTTCTCTCTCTCTTTCTCTCTCTCTCTCTCTTGCTCGCTCTTTTTTCTTCGTTTTTCGGGGATTTATATCGTGGGAGGACGTGCTGCGCGCACAGGTCGCATCGGATCTACGGCGCCTGCGCGCGTCGCAGTCCGCTGCTTTCGTCTCCTGCGTGCACGGGTCCGTTTAAAAATCGCGACTAACGCGAGAAAAACGTGATGCGGGAGTTTAATAACCGGTTAGCTGACGAGAGTGAACGTATTTTAGACGACGAATGGCATTAATTAATCGTCGATACAGTTTGTCACATATTTATTTTGTAGAAAGTAAATGAATTCGAGCGAGCTGTTGGCGAATTCTCAGGTCGATCGCTTGAGATAAATTCTCGTGAAATTAGAGAGAAAAAAGAGATCGATCGAGTTATATACATATTTTTTTTAATATTAATTTCAGCTTATGTATCGCCAAGAAATGGACTTGGTTTACAATTTTCTCTAAAACTCACTCGCACCATCCATATTTCATCCACATTCCATATTTTATTTCGTCTTACTACGACAACACTTTTCTAACACAAAAAGGGAGATCGAGTTATTTAAGATTAGTTTAGATCTGGCAATACGGGCGTTTAATTCCGGAGAAATGATAATTTCTCGTGATCGATTTTAATTAGATATGTATCTCTCACAGGGCTGAATTAAATCACCTCGAAGCGATTTCGGAACGACGTGAAATCCGATCGTCGTTACATCGCTTATCATGAAATATATTTTGCTCTTGAGGATGCAATCGCAGGAAATGTTTTTTTTTACAATAAAGGTCAAAGAAATATCACGACGCGCTGAACGTACGTGTTTAATAAAGACATAACTGTGACAGATATGACTCTTCTCTCTATAATTTATATCGTGAAACGAATCAAAACGAAAGACCGTCTTGAAAGAATCGCGGGGGAACGAATCGGAGAGGGGGGCAAAGAGTACGCGCGCATTACTGATCGAAGACGTTGCACATGTCCTTGTCAAGTGACATCATCGTACTAAATAAGGATTTGCCCAATGCGATGAACGGCGCGCCGTGGGCACTGCCTACGGATCGCGAGACAATCCCATAATGATGCATCGTTTTGCAATCGTTATGCGCAGGCAGCACTTACAGGAACGCTATACCTAACAATAAATTTGCATTCGACCGTGGAGGACTACACAATTGGATAGAACGTGCCTCAAACGGGCCGCTGCTGAATGAAACTAAAAACGAAAATATCCGCGAATGTCCGTTCCTTTCAGCGAAAGCATATTCGTTGTGGGTGATAGCATAAATAATGCATCCGATGCATGAGTCTCTTTTAAAATATGCGATATATTTTAAATAGGAATGAAAACGGATGCGCTTTTACGTTGTGTCCGTGCAGTCTAAACGTAATCCTCTCCTGCCCTTTATCGCATCTGTAGTTCATAATTTTCGACAATCTGTGGATAAATTAATATTTATTTCTGTTTCAGATGAGCTAAACGGACATTTCTGATTAGTCACGTGCTTGTCTTTGACATTCCCTGTGCGCGAGTCGATTGATACAGACTCCAAAATGCATGCTTCGAGATATGCTGGATATCACATTAACGCAAATCGTGATTATATTACGGACGGCGAGGAGAGCCACAGAGCTCCTTCGGATCGCACCGTGTCTGAATATATCGTTGCTAACGAACATACTACCATGGTAATGCATCTTATATCCCTAGCAAAGATATTCTTTTAACTTAAAGTCTTCTATTCTATTATATTGGTGTACACATTCTTATTGTATATTTAGTCGTTATTTTTATTTTCTATAAAATTCTTCTTTTTCAGGTGAAACCTCCAAGAAAGAACCACGCAGATAGGTATGACAGAGAAGAAGATAGGAGATCCAGAAGTGCGCATAATACTCGTGACTCGGTATTGTCCGGATCTTCGAAGCATAGTTTGCATCCGCTTCGCAAAAGTGCCTCGCACGGCAGCATTTGTGACAATGGTTCAGATATATATGTCACCAGCGCTGCGTACAGAGCTACTTCCGACATAAGGTTGCAAAATTTATAAACATATAATATTCAATTATCCCGTAAATATACTCGTAGTACAAAATGTATACTTTATGTTACAGTCGAGTATCACGTCCCAGCCTCGCACCAAGCTCCAGATTGGATCACAGAGCGCCTAGTCATTATAGCTACGGTTCCGGCAGGTCAGGCACCTCGACAGTGAAAACTCGTACGTCACGGAAAGGCGGTATAATTGTGGAAACCATGTCGACGCCTAATCCGTTCTGTCCAAACACTAAGGGCGTCTGTTGCCTTATGTTACTTCTCAATCTTGGCTTGATTCTAGTTACTCTAGGCTTCGTTATCGTCATACAATTCTTCCAGCCATTAGTCGTTTGGTAAGAGTACTACGTAATAAATTTTTACATCGCGTGAATTTTACATTTTTTAAATAAGTTCAATTACTTCAGTTGTAAAGGACAAATTATAATTGCATATTTTTAATGATTATTCGTAACGTAAAGGAAAAGCATGATATATAGATGTATAGTTGAGAGTATGTAAAATGTATATATTGTACAAAAAATTAGAGATATTAGAGGTACTATTAATTAGAGATACCATATCCTATAAAATTGTATTTGTAATGTAAATATCTTTTGTAGGATTTTGGGAATAATATTTCTTGTGTTTGGCTTTTTGACACTGATTGGTAGCCTCGTGTATTGCGTACATGTGTTCAGAAATGCCAAACACCCACACGATATCAATCCAGAAGATTTATACTGGACTCATTACTGGCAAGGTCGTGTTGGTTCTACAGCACCTGAAGTTTATTATAAAACGGAAGACAAATATCAGGATGATGGCTACAGCGATCGATACAGCAAATACTCGGGAAAGTATTATGACAGGCAGAGTCAGAGATATTGATTGGAATATGAGAAATGGTATTGACCATTAATTTAAAATACCCATCATTCTGCCAACTCTTATATAAAGGGTTTTAAAAACCAATGACGAATAAAAAACTAATCTCAGTGCAATGAAATATAGTACTTATGTGTATTTGTGCATAGATACTGTACTAATATTCTTTTTCGAAAAAATATAATTTGTAAATGTACTTTTTTATAATACCAATATAAATAATCTGTAAAAAGAATAATCTCTTTCCCCCAAAAATAACATATAGAATTTTCCGCGTTAACTTGATAATTCGCAATTTAGTGTATCGGTACATTAACATTTTTAATAATAGGCAATTCTAAGTATGTATTTATATTTTATATATAAAGCATAAATATATGTAACAATAATTCCATTTTTTTATAAAAATTTGTACAATGTATTATAACAAGAGAAGATATTCATAAAATAATACTACTTATCCATAAATGTAAGCAATTATCCTGTTACATAATCAAAAAGTTTTGGATTTACAAACGTGCCTTGTTTATCAATCAGGTAGTAAAAGGATCTATTTTGTATTTTAATTGGTAAGACTCCTCCTCTGCTGGTTCTATCTGCGGTGCATCTGACCTTAAAAAGAATATCTCAAATGAGGAATGTTTCAAAAATATAAAAGAAAAACATTTTGTTTATCTTTATATTGACGCTCTAAAAGCGTTATATATTATTATTAATAATAATAAACAATTTCTTATCAAGTGTAAAATTAGCTCGTAAATTATTCACCTTCGACTGAAACAATGGTGTCTCTTATTAGAAGTTTCTTTTATACCACGAGTCAACGCTATGGAAGTGATAGCACTAAATTATTGAAAAATTGGATTAACATCAAGACCAAATCTTACACTATTAAACAGCAATTAATTTTTTTACTTCGATGCCGAAGACATGACATGTTACCACCATACATAAGGAATTTATGAGCTAATTTTACACTTGATAAGGGCCCAAACCAACGGCTGAAACGTGATTTTGTACTGAATTGTGGCCAGTTAAGTCGAAAAAATTGAAATATATTCATTATTATTAATATTATATATGAAATGTTTATTAGTCTCATTCATAACTATATACAAATAATTCTTACCATATCCACTGGTACGCTTATGGTGGATTTATTCTTTCGCATGTGAAACGTAGTAATTGAAAGTGTTTCACCACCTTTATTTAAGATAATGTACTTGATGCTACGAGCGCATGTAGCATAAATGATTAAAAACATGATAGGACCTACAAAATAAATACATACAGTTTCAAAAAAGGGCACAATTTATCTGCTCCATTTTTTTATAAATATGAAGAATTGTTTAGAAAATAAAAATATAAATCTCTCTTACGCATACGTATAAAATACTAATTTTTATTATATTATATATGAGTATAAAAAGTGATTCTCACCTGCAAGAATTGCACAAATAAATGTGCTAAGTCGAAACATATGGTTGTAACAAAATTCCTTAAACTTTATGTCAGTATAGAATATATCCCAGAATGATGGCTTATAAGTATAAAAAGCCAATACTGACCAACCAAATAATTGTCCAATTGAAAAAATTCGCATATATCGGTAATATGCACTCTTTTCAAGTTTATATAAAACTACGTTGTTCCGTACATTCGTATTTATATCCAATTGTGACATTTGTCGACGCTGTATTAATACATTTTGTAGCAACCCATTAGGTCTTAAAAAACTTGTTGGTCGTGTTGCTCCATTAGATAATCTGCAATTTTATTTATATTATTTTGTAAGATATTATATTATCAATTTATAATTGTAAAATATACAGGATATTCTAGAGTTATTGTCACTTTTAACATTCATGAATTCAATTTGGAGTTACCAATTTCTTAATGATAGAATAACTGAGTGTCACAAATAATTGTAGCTTAAAATATTGACAATAATATTCCATTTTTTGTGTTCAATTTCTTTCACCTGTAATTAAAATACATAACAATAGAGATCGAGAATATCCCATATATATGCGCAAATATTAACTCTTTCGACTTTAATCAACTAAAATATATTACTTATATGAGATATATTATATCAAAAGTTTCAATATAATTATGTGTTTTACCTTACATGTCTCATTAGAAACATTCTAATAGCCATTGTTGCTGAAGATATATTCTCGTCACTCATAAAATATTTTTGCGCTATCCCATGGATGGATCGCATTTGAGTTAATACAGTTTTAGGAGTAATAAAATGCTTGAAAATTAAACTCAACATTTTGGAATAGTGTTCGTCTTGCGTCACTACAAGAAATAATTTTTAGTAACTTCTTGTAATTAAATGTTAATAGGCTTTTAACATCATTTCCTATAAATAAAAATTTTTCTTATTCTTCTTCATTTACAGACATTTACATTATATTTATGTCAATCTTACTTAATTTTGTCTTTCTTTTTTTATTAAATTTATTCGTTACCTAAGATATACACGTATATACCTATTGAGTTAATTTTACCTGAAAAATACACGAGATTTAAATTATATTTTTACGAAGTTTTTCCTGCGAACACGTGCAATTCCTGTAATTCGTGAATTTTATTTATAAATATTCAATTCAACGATAAAATCCTAACATTTCTTACGCTAGGTTAGGAAGCACATAAGAAAAGGTAAACACGAGGCCAGTTTGGAGCTACACTACATCGTACTCTTTCTGCACTTAAAATGGGCGCGTTCAGCAGACACAACTGCTGCACAACTGTTGAGTTCGTCTTATTAACACTCTGCGTTGATTTGTTGGTTCTAAAAGTAAGAGCCAATCACGTTCGACTGCTACTGAGCGGCTTGGTCTGCTGAACGCGACCAATAAGATAAATATACGTTCGAAAGAAAAAGAGAAAGGATAGGTCTGTTCTTTTTATCTGAACAGTTCATATTTTCTCTTTTTCTCTCCAACGTGAAAAGAAAAAGAGGAAAGATAAACCGTTCAGCTAAAAAAAAACAGGCCTGATAAAAAATACAAAGAAAATGAGACGAAAGAGATGGAGAACCAGCTCGTCTTTTATTCTATTTGTTGTACTTTTCGAGAACAATAGAAAATCATCAATCAATTATAAAATTCGCTAAACAGAGACAGTAATTGTTCCCTAATCAACCCGTCGTCCAAGCAATCTAAGCATGCAGTTTACATTCCAGAGTACAATATGTTTACGCGAATGAGTGATATTTTTGTCCATTGTTTAATGACAATCTTGAGACTTGTTAAGCTCGTATCAGACTACGGATTGGGATTGAGATTGGATTGAAATTTAATCAATCAGAACAGAGAAAACTAATCTCAAGTTTAGTAAACTTTGCTCTGATTGGTCAAATTTCAATCCAATCTCAATCCCAATCCGTAGTCTGATACGGGCTTTCGGTCATTTCATTGGTTGGATGAGGTCTTACCTGACTAACCTGACAAATATGACAGTGCTCTTCTACAACAGGATTGGTTGCCAGCAGTCGTCGCTATCGGATTGGCTCTTCTCTCATCTCGTCCCGGCATTGGTCGCGTTCAGCCGACCAAGCAGCTCAGTAGCAGTCGAACGTGATTGCCTCTTACTTTTAGAACCAACCAATCAACGCAGAGTGTTAATAAGACGAACTCAACAGTTGTGCAACAGTTGTGTCTGCTGAACGCGCCCATTATCATTTCACTAGATCCGCCATCGTCAGGCGGATTCAGCTCAGGCGCCCCGCGCGCCATCGTATTCGCTAGCGCCGCCGAGTAGGCGCGCCGGAACAAACGTCACCGTCACGTCGCTGCTCTCAAATCGAGCTACGCGAACCGGGTCCGGACTCCGGGCCGTCGGATCCGGCCGCGGCGGCCCCTCGCCGCCTCGCCGCCTCGCCGCCTCGCCGCGCGCAGCTCTCTCTTCCGGCGATCAGACGAAGGGGTCCCCGCTACTGACTCGTCGAGCTCACGGTCAACTATTTACTCGCCCGGAATATATTTTCGCCATGGCTGTCGGTGACCTGAAGACCGATAAAGGCGTCGAGGATCTCAACGGCTATCTCGCCGACCGCAGTTATATCGAGGGGTGAGCCTACTTCTAGCGCGTTCTCGGCGCGACTCCAACGTCCCTCCGGTACACGTGCTCTGCTTGTCGGCATCTTGCCTCCCTATTTCTCATTTTCGCCTCGTGTACACATCACGGCGCACTCCCGCCGTCTCGTTCTCCCACGAGGAGCGACCGTCCGGTGTCCCGTCACGAGCACCTGCGCAGCATCTTCCCCGTTTGCGGCTCTCGGTCCCCGGCCGAGATAAAACTCGTAAAACACGACGTTTCCAGTGTCACGTATGGACATGTGTCACACGGACAGCACATACGCATACGCACACGCACACATCGTGCATTTATTTTTACGTCTCTTTCATCTTCTTCCTACCTATCCTTTTTGGTAAACCTTCCGTAGAATTAACTCTTTGCAAGTTCCTTGACGAATTTGTTCTACATACGGTTCCGTATGTGATTTGTTATCTATACGTACGTACCTATTTGAATATACGCATAAGAATAAGAATCTCAATGACTTCTGGCATGCGTAGTTCAAAATACCCTTTATGTTTGTCACTCTAATATCATTCTTTCTTTTATATTCTGTAAATAACATATACCGCAAAATAAACAATATTACACATGGAAAAGATAATTTTTCTTTAGATATTAATGGAGATTTTTTTATATAAAAGAAATTGCGTTTATTTTTTGAAAATTTTATGTATTGTTTGTACAATATTATTAATTTGTTCATAGTAAGAATGGTAATGAAATTGAAAAATTGGTATCAAATTAACTGTATCAATAACTCATTAATAACACTAAAGTGGTATTAAAGTTTCCGATCGAAACACTACTAGGAATTGTAATGTCCTTTTTAGTAATACGCAATGTGTAATAAGGATTGACTTTGATACAAGATAACGTATCATATAGAAGAATTTACACTCGATAGGTGGCAACCAACTCAGGCCGATGTTGCAGTACTCGAAGCATTGGGGAAGGCACCGTCATCTTCAAATCCTCATGTACTCCGTTGGTACAACCACATAAAATCCTACGACTTTAAGTCACTTCCCGGAGAAAAGAAAGCACCTGCCATCTTTAGCACCGCCGGTGCCCCGCCGGCTTCGTCTACGGGAAAGGCAAACGACGACGACGACGACCTAGATCTATTTGGTTCGGACGAAGACGAGGATGCGGAAGCTGCGAAAATCAGGGAGGAAAGGTTAAAGGCGTACGCGGAGAAAAAATCAAAAAAACCCGCGGTCATTGCCAAGTCGAGTATCGTGCTGGACGTGAAGAGCTGGGGAGATGAAACCGATATGAAGTTGATGGAAAACGCAGTGAGATCGATTGAGATGGACGGTCTTGTTTGGGGTGCATGTAAGTACCTTCGTATACTTTCGTAAGTTGTCGCTCTTTCGACAGATATACGTAGATCGACGTAAGCAAATTATACAACTGAATTATATATATATTTTTCAGCAAAACTTGTCCCAGTGGGCTACGGCATAAACAAGTTACAAATAATGTGCGTGATAGAAGACGAGAAAGTATCGGTGGATTTTCTGATTGAACAGATTCAAGAATTCGAGGAATTCGTTCAATCCGTAGACATTGCTTCGTTCAACAAGATCTAAGAAACAGAAACAGCTCATTACTTTTAATATTGGATTAATAAATATTAATTGTTTGTATATACGCAATTTGTTACTCTCTTAATATACCCGAAGGATTCCTTGTGCAGTCTTCAAGAGTAATACAATTCTATTAAAGCTTCATTGCATGTGTTCATTTTAATACCTTACGTGTATACATTATTAGGTAAATTTTAATATTGTCGAATATATATATGCAGCACGCACGCACAAATAATCATTCGCATTTATACGTTTTTATGCACGTTCTATTCCATCTCATTAGTTTTTTTTACAGAATATCCATAAATATATTATCTATGTCAAAATAAATAGAATGAAATATGTAACTCTGAAAAGATTATATATTAACGTAAAAGTTTCAATATTGCAATTATTACTATAAGAGAATATAACGATTTTATAATAAAAAATATTGTATATAACATATGAAATACGTCAATACTATCATATAACGGTTACCTGCAGCTTCAATTTAAAAATATTAATTTTTTGCCATGCGATTTTTATAATTATATATAGGTTTAAAAAATTATAATTCAAACTAGTATCGGCTTCAGCAGGAAAGAAACTGCAATAAGAAAACAAATTACAGATATTGTCAGCTGCGGACAAGAGTTGTACAGACATTATATCATGTTATTCATGTTATATCGCTTATACGATGACGCAACGGGAATTTCATATATCTTGTAGACGTAATAAATAATAAGCAAACACGTTGATCAATCAACCGTTATCGGGCATATATATAGAAAAATGGAATTCCCTCTCTTTCGTATTGGTTCGTAATATGCATCAAAATTTCTTATTTCAAAATTTAAATGAATAATTTGGGCTAATAATAGTAAATAGTATGCCGATGGCGCAACGTACGAGCGACACGCGCGCTCTTCACGCGCGCTTGCCGTCCCTTATAAACTTGTTCTCAAGGAAAAATATCAATTGTAAGATCATCGAGGAGAGGTGCGTCCCTAGGGCATTGACATTGAACTTGGGATCCGGTTGTCGTAGTCTCTTCACGATTCTGTGTTGCAAGTTTCCAAGTAACGACGATCTGCCATTTATCAGGACGGGCGTTAGGGATCGCGAAAAGATGCAGGATTAAAATTCAAGATTTGTTCTCTTCTACTGTAAAACAATGCAAGATCAGATCTTAGTATTCTTTTCTTTCATCTTCTTGTTTTTATCGCAGATTTTTATATATTGACATGCTAACGTCGATACTTTCACTGCAAAACTTCATGAAAGGATGCAGGACTTGCTTTTTTTCTGTTTTTAATATCTCTCGAGTTTTGCAAGTTTTGAATAAAAGAAGTCGAAAGATGCAGTATAAGAACTATGACAACATATGAGATCCTAAACGTATATTAAGTTACATTCTTTTAATATAAATAATTATAGCATAAAATTATATACAGAATTGATAAATATTAATATAATATAAGAATAAATATTCTTCACTAATTGCAATCAAGATATCATAAATTAATTAATATCTTTGTAATGATAACTATTCATATGATTTATATACCGATATGCAAATGTCTTATTTTAATAATTTAGCAAATTCCATGTAATAAGTAATAAAAAATAGAAGAAAAATTTGTCTCTTCTTTCAGCTTATCGATATAAAAATTATGTATATAGACATTTGCGGAATATCTTCTAATTTTGAAGAACTGTTTAATTTAATTTTTAAAGACTATTGCTACGCGCTTAGAAGATTCTTTTCCAAAGTACATATTCGCTGTTGTTAAAAAAATTTACTTGATGAAGAACGGAACGATTCCTAACTTAATATCAAACAACAGAACATCATCTGACTGCTAATTTTCGGCTATTTCCAATCCCGTTTGGAAAACGTGTTTGGAATTTCGTTTCTCTTTTTCTTCTGGCGCAAATAACGATGAGATTCTTGTCCTTCGGCCGCGAACGGTTCTTCCTTTCCCCGCTCTTCCTGTGTCTTCGTATCCTCATCGTTTGTCCTCGCCTTCGTCACGCGTTGTTATCGCCGTATATATAAGAAAGCGATCGTCGAGAAGTGTTCGAAAGCGTGGATCACCTCGTACCAGTCGACCAGTACAGTGCGCAGTAGACGTTGTTTCTTACGGATCAGCAGCATCACATCTTCGAGATGTTTGCGAGAGTCTCGTGTGTTACTGTGACAATAATCACGCTATTTTGCGTTTATACTTCCGGTGAGCTATCGATGTTTTTTTTTATTTTTTAATAGAAGATTTATAATACGAATTACAACGCGAATTTTCTCTAAATGTATGAAAGTTCTGATTTAAGCACGTTATTATAATATTACGTAGCAATTAATAAATATAAGCTAGAAATTTCAAGAAAATTTACATGTTATGAATGTGAAATAATATATTCGCTTAAAAATTGCAGAAATATGACAATCTGAAAAAATTTTGATTCAAGAATTCATTAAAAACTGAGGTATATTACAAATTATATATTTTAGCCCCAAAATACTCTCTATGAATGTGTGAATATAAAATATTATTTGAAATCTGATTTTAGAACAGAATTTATTAGATATTTTGTTTGATTCAGAAAGTTTCAGCTAAAAATTTTGAAATACAAGTTTGAAGACACTTAATAATAACAAAATCTGTCTTGATTTCAAACATTAAAATTTGTAATACAAACTTACTGCCCGTTTTCCACATTTTCCGTTTATATGTATATTTGTTTATATAATCCGTTTTAAATATTTAAGCAATATTTTATTAAACTTACATTTTGCACAAAGTGAAATTCTGCATTAATCTTCGATCAATTTGAGAAACAATAGATCCGATCAGATCCGGCTACTGTTAGTTCCAGGAATTTTTATCAGTCGCGTCATTAATAGCAGTCTGTATCTCACAGAATTCTTTAAAACATATTTTTGTGTCCATGACCACGTCCCTGACTGTTATGCAATACGTCGGCTAATCTCAAAAGAGTTAACTCTCTTATTCCATCTCTATAACCTTTCCCCTATTATTTTATTGTGCTAATATTAGAAACGTCATTTAAAACCTTTAAAAGAAAAAAATAATATCTAATATACAAAATAATATATGTATAATATTTCTAATATATATGTACACATGTTAGGAATGAATAATAATATTTAACTCGCACCTCTTTTCTCTCTCTCTCTCTCTTTTTAAATCTTTAATCACATTGTGTACCTATATATGTTTTTTAGTGATTATTAGAGACTATGTAAGACAAAAGTGTTAAGTGATTATAATCATAAATCATATCACATTGTCAAAAGTCTGCTATAATCTGTTGGCTTTATATGATATTATTTGTCACAAAAATCAAGTGATATATGTTTACCGTGAATTGATATAACTTCACCATAAAAGATACCGTAAGTAAATATAACTTTGTGCTCGGTTTACAATAATGCATGTTATGACTAGTATTCTTCAACTATGTTTTAATGATACATCGTTGATGACGATTACAGAAATAGCAATTATTAGACGAGATTTAATTGGTAAAGTGACGATGCAATATGAATATATAGTTGCGGTCTGCTCGCGACGATCCAAATTAAGATAACGAAATCCAAATATAGAAAACATGTTTGATTACTCTAATGCGAATATATCATTTGTGTCTGTGTCTCGTTTTCCCGTATAATTTCCTTGTTTTATTTCCTCGTTTTATTTTCTTGCGTTATTGCAATATATATAGCCTCGCGATAATAAACTACAGTCAGTTAACTATAACTGCCTACTATCCATCACATGATGCAAAGTTTTAACCGAAAAGAAATATTAATTAAAATTATAGAGCAATATTCACATCATATTAAATGTTATTAGAATGGAATCAATATATGTATATTATATGTTAAAAGTTATTTATATGTGTTTTTTTAAAAGCAATTTGGACATACTAATTATCAACTAACAATGATAATACTCATCTGTATAGATCCACCAAAAATAATAAAATTTAATTCAAGCTAATATAAGTTTAAAATGTAAATATATACGTGTAACGGAACGATTATCTTTTTTCTCCTCTCTTTTTTTGGGGGGGGGGCATTTCTAACAGTCTTATATTTGATTCTTTATGCATACAAAAGATTCCTTAGTTGGTATTTCGAAACTGGTTTCAATCTTTACTAAGGTCTTTTTCGCTCCACAGTCCTGAGTGTGAATTGAGTGAAAGAAAAAATGAACGCATACCTACGCTTTATGAGCTCATATTGGCCTTGAATCAAATTGTACAGTTTTACTGATTATCGATTATAAAGATAAAAGATCTAACGGTATTGACTATACACAGCATCTGTGATTAGCGATCAAAAGATACAAGCAGATCAAAGATACAGAAAGGTCTTGACTTCATTAAATGAACCGCTTCAGGCCGCACCCAACTAGTGGGAGTTATAAGAATGATCCGTTTATAATCTGACTTAAAAAATGCGGATCGTTAAAACTGGTTGGGTGGATCAAGTTCTGCAACTCATCATCGTAAATCTATAATTTAAACAGAATATGCATTTGCACTTTGATTAAAGTTTAATCGTAATACACAGAAAGAAAAGAAGTGTGAAATCAACACTAATAATATATTACGGCATACATTCAAATACGGAGGGTGCTATACTTGCAAGTGAAACAATGTAATTCATTCAACGATACTGAAAAGAGTTTTATGTTCTACACGTTTGATTTTTTGAGTATAATCCACTCGCTCTGACTTTAGATAGCCCCCAGCTAGCAGGCGTAGCTGGGGGATTATCTACTAACAGTGACTTCATGAACTTTTTTAACCTTTTAAAGACGTTTTAATGACGGTTCAATAACGTAGCCATGTAGCAGGATGACGTCTAAAGACGTTTTAATGGTGTATTATTGACGTTAGCGTTAGAGACGTCATTAAGACGTCAGAGGATTGTGAAAATCAAAATTATATAAAATTATTTTATTTAAAACAAGATAATAAGATGTTACAAGATATATTATAAAATATACATGCATTTTGTATTTATTTAATTATCACAATACTCTTATTTTATCACAATCGTTAATTACTTGAAAAAAATTCAACTCTACGTCATATTTTGATATAAATATGCTACCTAGGCCGTTATAGAAATAACAAAGGAGATATAATAAAAGAACAGGAATTGAACGAAAGAAAGGTTTTCACTATAACAGTCGTCGTGGCCATCTCTGAATGAGTTGTAATTTAAATTCATGAGCTGATTTAAGTTATATTTTTAACCGTGACGCTATACAAAACAACCGCGCCCGTGCAGGTACAAATACATAAGCTGTGTATAATGTTGCGAGATATATGTATCAAGTGATATCACACACCGAAAATTCCGGTTTCATATATTGTAGAGTCTGGAAGTCAAGCAACTTTTATGTTCTTATTATAATTCTATCGCAAGTGCATCGTCCTAATCCGCGTTTTAAATGCTGATATTTTTGTTTCTCAAAGATTCGTAACGTAAATATTTTATTTCAACAAATCTTAAAAAAATACAGAAATTCAATTACGATATATTGTCATATTAATTATTATTGTTATTATTGTTATTATTAATTAAGTTCAATTTGAGTAACATTGAAAATCTATATTCTATATAGAGATTTGAGAATATAAAATAGAATTGTAACAAACTTTGCATGACTTCGAAAGTCTAACATAAAGAGAGGAATTTTTGTATCAAAATTATTTTGTCAAATTTATAAATATCATTATTTTGTTCGAAGCGACTTATATTCCTTTTGTTTAATAAAAATAGAAAGTTAGAGTTACTAATTAGATGATACTTTTCTGTTTCATCAGTGTACTCTATTTCTGCTCGATTATTTTGCGTATGATAAGATATTAAAAAAACGTCATACATTTCTAGTTTTTACATATTAATTTGCATCTCTGTTTTTTATTTCAGCTCAAGTTATATCGCAGGTCTGTTTAGGCTGTATATGCGAAGTTAGCACAGGATGTAACACCACTCGCGGGTGTTCTGGATCCGTATGTGGACCCTTCGCCATAACATGGGGCTACTGGTCTGACGCCGGTAAACCAACTCTGAACAACGAGCCAACCAGTGACGATGGTCAGTTACTTTCTTTTATATTAAGATACTTTAGACATTCAAATAATGGAAATAATTTCCATTTCTTTGTCAACCAACGTTAATATAATCATTGTATAAATTGTATGTCTATATTAT
Source organism: Temnothorax nylanderi (assembly GCF_030848795.1). NCBI lineage: Eukaryota > Metazoa > Arthropoda > Insecta > Hymenoptera > Formicidae > Temnothorax > Temnothorax nylanderi. Next base: position 598,619 of record NW_027249155.1, on the reverse strand, counting down.
TTATTTTAATGACTAAATAATAAATATAAATGTTATAACCTGATTGATAAATATAAGAATTCTATAATAATTGCTTCTCTTTTTTTTATTATAGCTTATGCCAGATGCGTCAATGATCCCTACTGTGCTGCTGGTGCAGTACAAAGCTATATGGCCAAATTCGGTCACGTAAGTAATTCACTCAATTTTCATGTAGAGATTTCGGCTTATACTACACTTCTTCATCTTAACAACTAATGTGCATTAATTAAATAGGACTGCACCGGAAATGGAGTGATCGACTGCGAAGATTATTTGCGTATTCATCGACTTGGCGCAAACGCCTGCAACGGCGCGCTAAACAGCAAATATGAGAATAAATTCAAGTTGTGTTTACAAACCTTCCAAAATCAATAATATGTGTATGTTACACTACCGCCTAATAACAATCCCTTAATTATCGTAATATACATGTCCGATGAAAACCCATCTTGTATCTTTATCAAATATTTGTGATACAGTCATTCATTATTATTAGCAACGAAACTAGTTCCCGCCTCTAGTTTTGCCCATTAAATTTTATCTAGTATAAGTTTATCTCTTAGGATTTGATATGCAACAAATATATCAATCGAAAACATATATGTGTGCACGTGGTGTTCCACATACTTTAATATGTCGCATTGTATTAATTTTAACTTACTTAAATATTCATGCTGTATGATTGTGTATTTGACGCATAATAATCAGTCTTACTTATGCTAATATAGCTAACGCAAAAACATTTATAATAAAAGCTTTAAAAATTTAATATGTGGAATTTTTACTAACATCACAATTTCCTGAAATTCTTCTTATATTATATTTTATAAAATTATCGAGTTTTCACATTTTGCGTAATTAATAAGAAAATTTTAGGAAAAATCGTGGTTCTTCAAATTTCAGTTAATGCTTATATAACTTCCTAACTGATTACACTTTTTTTATACTTATTGTTATAGTTGATTTTTGAGAATTTATATTTTCTTAATTTGAAAATTATTTGATTGGTAAAAAAGCGAATAATTTTACGACATAATTATCGACGGCGCCAAGTAATAATTATGGACATTAAGAAATTTTTCTATTTGTTAATATTTAGCAAATCACAAAAAACTATTCTCAAAAAAAGATAATCAAGTAAAAGAAAAAGTAATAAGGTAACAATAATTAAATGACATTAATTTTAAAAATTATACATATATGCAACTTTTTGTTAAAACGTTTATAAAATCATGTGTAGAATTTTATAGCATATTATTTTATAACATATTATTTATAAATTATTTATAAATTAATATCATATGAGATTATATTAATTTTAATATCAGTTCTTTCAATCCTAAGTTACAATTATAAAATTTGTAATGCAATTTTAAATATTACATTATATAAAATATATAAAATATAGCTACGCAGATCGGTTTCACTGCACGTTGATAGTGCATGCCCTTGACACAAGATATACTACCGTTTCTCATGGTCACATGTATAAAATCAATACGATTGAAGGTGTACGTCGATATTCGCACATTTTCATATTTTCATAATCATATTAAAAATACTTGAGGTTCATAATCGGAGTCCACGTATTATTACGTGTTTATGTATCAATTGTTGTTATATCCTTATTGCATTTTAACTTATTATCATGATTATGCGTTTTGCTAATAATGTTATAATCAAATTATACAAATACGTGGAATATTAAATCTTTTGCGGAGGGCTTCTTATAGTGCTAGTCGCTATCGCTAAGGCAACGCTGATAGATCGTAATTACATTAATGTAGCATATACACATGTTTAGTGACCTTTGCGTAAGGATTTGACTGACAAAAACTTTAGCGTCTAATAATAATTCATTATTATTGTTTTTTTGTCTTGCTCAATGAGACAAAGAAGAAGCCTTTTATTCGCGAGTAAAAACTTGAACAGGCTTTTATTAAACCAAGCACCAAATTCTTATTCCTCACCTATCACCTAATCACATATTTATAACGATAATCTTATAATCTCATTTCGCTATATTTTGCATACTAAAATTTAATTTTTGCACCTAACAGTTTTTATTTTATTCTAGTTATTGAAAGTTTAATAAAAATCAGACTGCCATATGAAATGCAACGAATCGAATGTTACAACATAAATATCATATTTTCAAATCGTATTGCATATTTTGCATTTTGCGTAGAAGGTGCTAAACAAACATTATACGATTCGTGTAATATTTGAACGAAACGCATATTCTGTGTAATATAATATTAATTTTATGATTTACTGAAAAAGAGCTCTTTTGCTTCGCCAGATACTTTATGAATGTATTTATTTTATTGTTTGAATATTACGCCCACGACTTCGTTAACCCGAACGGGCACCTCATTTCTTTGCATAAACGGTCATTTAACCTACTTTTACACCCATATTAGAAGTTACTGCTATTACATATTGCATTATATATTTACATATTGCATATTTTGGACTGTTGTATAATTTATCAGTACTTGAAAACAATATGTATATAGATTTACTCAACATTTTCTGAAAAAAAGTAAGAAGAAACCAAAGAAATATTTAAAAAATGAAAAAAGCACATTAATTACTGAAACGTGAGCTTTATTTTTTCGCCACGGGCATGTTTAAGTAGCTCCAGATGTCCGTTCTTGGGTTAACAACACCAAACTACGTTATTTCATCGAGGTTTGTGTGAAATGACTCGGTCGGAATCAATCTCAAACTCGTCAACTACGAAGTCGACCACGCTGACACACGTACCAGCTATGCGCTATCTCAAAATTGCTAATTCCTTCGATTTTAAACGATTATACATATAAAGATGTCAGAATGTTATCTGATGCACCGCTTTTTGAGAGCAGAGAGATATCATAAAAATTATATCTAAAAGATTTCTCAAACAGGACGTCGTTATAAGATATTTGAAGTTTGTCAATATATAGAGTTCTTACTTATGATGTCTAAATAAGAACTGATATATGCACGTCAACATATAAATTTCTCATTTATGATATCCAAAAGATAATATCGTAAAACATTTTTTGAATAAAAGTTCTACAGTAAAAACTATATGAAATAATCAATAATCTTATAACTTTTACTTTTATCAACTTTAATATTACTAAAATTTAGTAATATATTTATCCAAATTACTAGCATATACCCAGACAGAGCACTAAAAAAAAAAAAAAAAAAAAAAAAAAAAAAAAAAAAAAAAAAAAACCTTACTAATAAACTATCAAGTTTTAGGTGACACACACACGTAGCTTGCTTGCTACGTGTTTGACCAAGTGTGGACCAACAACCTGGCACGAATGCCAATTTAATTTAATTTCGAGACCGCTCAGGCGGCCAGGTGGGACTCGAACCCGCTTCCTCGCGGTTATCAGTCTGGCGCTTTACCGCTAGACCACACTCCCACCCATTAGCAGAGATGCCAATGGTGCTATTTTGCCCGCTGCCTGCGCGCCTGGTGGGGACACGCACACAGCTGACGGAGCCGTGTACGTGTGCGCTGGGCGCTCGGCGGCGGCTCGGCGCGGCTCGGCCAGCTTCGGGCTGGTAGAAGAGCGCAGACATACACTCGGATGTCTCGTTCTTCCTCGAATTGTAGCATACCGCGAACGCACATGTGGGGAACACAGACTTTTGCATAACGCATAATACGTAAGCATAAGAAAACTGATTGGTCTATTTCCTTATGCACATGTGTATGGACCAATCAATTTTCTTATGCTTACGCATTATGCGTTGTGCAGAAGTGTGTGCTCCCCGCTTTAGAATGACTTATTTCTTATAAAGTGTCGATAACCTCACCTGATTTTTCGTACACATGCTCCTTATTACTGTGTATTTAACATATATCAAATTTAGGTACCTATCTAATACTTATATTCTCACGAAAGGACTACCTTAACAATAACCCAGCGAGAAATGACCCGTCGAATCGACGTCTAATTAGACGTCTATAGACGTCGATTCGACGGATCATTTCTCACTGGGAAATATGTTAAAACTCGTTAAAAGTAATTTGTAGTTCAGTCGCATACACGCGTTATTCCGTTGCTTATAAATAATTTCACGCGTTTCTATTGCGAAATTTTCCAACCAGTACACTTTTGCTTAACATTGAGAATATAATTGTGAAGTACTTATGTGAAATATGTTTGAAGTAATTCTCTTGCTATTTCCGAGTGTGCGGCACACACTCTGCACTCGAGGAGAGACGGTCCTGACTTTAAGAAAGAGGAGTACTGAAAAGTATGTTTCTCTCTCTAACTTACTCCGGACAGGCGTCTGCTATGTATCGTCTCAGTCCATAAGGTCTATATATGCGAATGTCGGATCATCCGCTAGATGGCATCCGCTAACTGGCGTTTCTCGTATTTAAAATACGAACGATGGTATATAAAAGCAGCTTGTTGGAATACTTTCCAGAAGTTTTTAGACTGGTATTCATAGTCAGATCTTATAAAACCGAAATAAGATCCGATTATGAATACCGGCCCTTAGTATGCCTTATTAACATAAAAAAAAAAAAAAAAAAAAAAAAAAAAAAAAAAAGCCGTTCGGAATCGGCGTTATAAACTGTAGGTCCCATGGTGTCAAAATGACACCGAATAATATTGTAAAAAAAAATAAAAAGCCGTTCGGAATCGGCGTTATAAACTGTAGGTCCCATGGTGTCATAATGACACCTAATAATATTGTAAAAGAAATACACAAGAACAAAAATAATCGTTTCCCGTAATTTTTGAATGCTAACTATGATCCCGTTTATTGCTCTATTAAGTCATAAATAAATTATTTATAAATTAATTTTATAGAAACATTATTTGATATTTCTATATCAAATGATATATATATATATATATATATATATATATATATATATATATATATATAAACACTGCATAAATTCAAATAATACATTAATTTTATTAATATTTAAATTTATATCTACAATTTATTTATACTTTCTATATCTGTATAATATTTTATATCACAAGAAAAAGAATATTTTTTCACAAACACATGAACACAAGTCGACATTCAAAACACATTCAAAACACATATTCGCTCTTATTTAAAAATCTTTCTGGACGAATTGATTAGAACAACCGATTCTGAATTAATATCTAAACACAAACGAAACCTCATAATATAAGGCTAATTTTCCGCTACTTCTAATTCCTGTTTCCAAAATTTCATACTTTTACTTTTGATATTTTAACAATGATGAAACTTTTATCTTTTGGACGTCTAAAACGGTTTTTCTTTTTGTCTTTCTGTCTTCATATCTTCGCCATTTATTTTCATCTTAATTCATCATGCGGCTGCTATCGCCTTATATAAGAAAACGATCGTCGAGAAGAGCTCAAAAGAACGGATTACTTAGCATCAGTCAACCAACACAGTGCGTTAATAAACATTGCTCCTTGTGAATCAGCAGCAACACATTTTTAAAATGTTTGCTAAAGTTTTGTGGGTCTTTGTGACAGTGATCGTGCTATTTGGCGTTTACACTTACGGTAAGATAGTGTTTTTCCATTTTTTAACAAAAGTGAGATTTATAATACACGACTTATTTTCACACGTATAAAACTTGTAAAAATATTACTACTATATTCAATGGCTACAAATTTTATTTCCACGTTATAATTTTTAAATAATAATGTACTTGAAAATTGGAGAAATTGATAATTTTAAAAAATATTGATTCAAGACTCGTTAAAAACCGAAGTATGTTACAAATGGAATGTTTTATCCTAAAATACTTTTTATCAGTGTACGAAAATAGAATTGGAATCAACTACATAAATCACTAACTTTGGCTGATTTAAAGAATATGAGTTATAAACTTTGCAATATCAGTTTTAAAACCATAATTTTTAATAATAAAATAATAAAGAAAAACATAGTACTAAAACTTGTCTTGATTTGGAAGAACAGAATTTACTTTGGAAAATAACTGCCTATATTTTTCACAATTTCTGTTTTGTTTTTTTTCTATGTATAATGCGCTTTCAAAATTTAAGCAGTATTTCATTAAACTTTGTGCGAAGTAGAAATTTTGCATTAATCTTCAATTGATTTGAGAAACAGAGATCCGATTGCATCCGGCTATCGCTAGTGTGTCATGAATTTTTATCAGCCGCGTATGTATCATCATAACAGTTTGTATCTCGCAGCGTTTTTTAAAAATATTTATGATTCCATGACTGTGTGCGTTTCTGACTGCTATGCGACTTTCAACCAATTTAAAGATTTCCCTATTTCATCTGTAAAATCAAATTTTCTCTTATTATGTTATTGTGTTTATGTTTAGAGGTATCATTTATGATTTAAAAAATATATTTTTTAAAAGATATCTTTCTCTAATAAATAAAATAATATATCTAATATAATATTTTTCATACACACATGTTAAGAATAAAAATTAATATTTAATTCATTTGTCTGCTGACTCTTTTTTCTAATCACATTGAGTATATATTTTTTAGTAATTATTAATAACCATTCAATATAAAGTATTTATGTAATTATATTATACTATCCTAAAGTCTGCTACAGTCTAGTGACGTTTTATCACAAAAATCATTTAACTAACATGCTTATTGTGAAACGATATAACTTGGCCAATGACGTAAACGATATCGTATAGGCAAAAATAAGTATGACCGTTCGTAACAAATCTCACGATTAATATTCTGAAATTTCTTATGTTTTCGTAATACATTGTTAATGATTACAGAAGTAGCAATTAATCAGAAAATCCGATAAAATAATATTGCAACAGACGCACTTTGTTTGTAACAAAATCTAAATTAAAATAACGAAAAAACCGTGATCGATTATTTTAATGCAAATATAGTTTGTTCTACTTCTTTATTGCTTCGCGATAGTAGAATATTATTAATTGTAAAATTGATTACTGTCATTGTGATAAATATTTTCCTTTAGATTCAAGGATATAAAATAAAATTGTAATATACTTGATTTTGAAAGTTGAACACGAGAAGAGAATCTATCAGAATTACTTATCAGTATTTTGCTCAAAGCGATATATGTACTTTGTTTAATAAAATTAGGAAGCTAATTAATAACTAAATAATATTTCCTTGTTTAATCGACGCATTCTATTTCAGCTGGATTATTTCTGCGTATGATAGTGCATTAATTAAAGCTGTTGCTTTTTTTATGTTGCTAACTTTTAGTATTAATAACGTATAAATATCCATTTTTTATTACAGCTCAACTCATGTCGTTGGTTTGCTTAGGCTGTTTATGCGAAATTACTACAGGATGTAATACTACTATTGGTTGCGATGACACGTCGTGTGGACCCTTTTCGATAACAAAACCTTATTGGGTTGACGCTGGCAAACCACCTCCAAACGGAAAATCGAGCAGTGACGACGATGGTGTGTTACTTTCTCTTGTACAAAATACCTTAGATATTTATTAGAAATAGTAATTTCTAGTTATTTCCCCTTTATTTACAATCGCACTTTTTTATACATTTCGTGATTGGAATGAGTAAGCCTATAGTATTATACTCCAAAAAGAAAAAAATGGAAGAAAAATGTACGTAATGTATATGTATTTAGGTAAATATAAAAAAAATGTTTAGAAATAAATTTAACAAATGCTAAGCTAAGAAATCACTTTATATTATTAATTCGCATTGAGAAGGTTGCTCCATTCGGTAGATTAAAAACGGAACAATACTGCAGAAACAGCACGTGTTCGAAAATTCGTTATTAATTAACTATAGAAACGGAAAATATACGATATTTCTGTAAAAGTCTTTAGATATCTGATTAAGTAGTTTCTTTGTGAATTATATATTTCCAACTTAATTAAACCTAAAGAAAGGACAATATTATTAAAATAGAAATGCAGTATACTGTTTTAAAATCGTGCATTCGCGTAAAAAAGTCACGGTGCGGTCTCGCTTCGCGTGTACTTGGCGCGAGACACTACCGTGTCTCTTGATATTTCAAATTATATTTGAAAGGTAATTTCGAACGTTATATGACTTTTTACTTCAGTCATTAATTTATTTTTAGTTTTATTTCTTAAAATTATAATAAGAACACTTATAAAGGAGTTCATATGTATAGAATTCTATGTATCAATACTAATAATGTTAATTAATTCTGACAATAATTTTATTGACTTTTTTCGTTACCCTTTATTTTATATAGTACAGACTTTACATGAATACTCTAATATGATGGCATTTAGCATTAAGTCAATATTAGTATAATCTGCCCATAGTTTGTATGCCTTCTTACTTTAGTAAGTAATAGATACATTTTTATAATAATAATAATAATAATACATAATAATCGATTTTTTCTTTATTATAGCCGATGTAGCTTATCGCGAATGTGCCAAGAATATATACTGCGCTGGTTATGCAGTACAAGCGTACATGGCTAAACACAGTCGGGTAAGATCAACATGTTCACATTCAGATTTTGGCCCATACTTGTTTTATACTACGCTAATGATACGTTTAATCATAACGTTAATTGAATAGGACTGTAACGGAGATGGAGTGATCGACTGTGATGATTACGTACGTCTTCATCGACTTGGCGCATACGGTTGCACCGGCTTACTAAGCAGTGTTTACGAAAATAGATATAGGTTGTGTTTACAAACCTTCCAACATAAATAATATATGTATATTACGCTAATATTTAATAACAAATATATCGTGTAATATACGCAATATAATAAATTAACGCAGTCAAACAAATAAAGAACGGTTAAGTCGTTACTTTTATTGTTCGATTGCGTTAATTTTCGACCATTTATTGTACGACTGCGTTAATCCCCGACCTAATTTTAATTTCGTATGACTGCGTTAAACTTCGTTTTCTTTGTAATTCGCGTGAAATTTAATGATATCACGCTGAAAATGACCCAAAAAAGAGTTGAAACGTCCGTATTTAATTTTTATAGTTACTTATTCATATAATATATTGCGCACTAATTACTGCGCCTGGCTCGTATTGCCTTTTTTTTTATTATTTTTTGACTTTCTATTTAGTTTAACCCACTCTATCTACTTTCTGCGAGTTACACTTATTATCAGACACCCTGTATATTTAAATAACTATAGTATAAAGTAACATTTGTTATCAGCTTTACAGCAGAAAAATACGGAGTTGCAAAAAGAAAACAAAATTAGAGATATCACAACTTGAGACAAGAGTAGATAGATATTATATCATTCACATAATGATGCAAAACGAGAATTTCAAATATCTTGTCTACGTAATGAATAATAAGCATTACGAACACAGAACACATCAATTAATAGACTGCCATCGGTTATCAAACGTGTAAATATATATAAGGAAAAGCGGAATTCCCTCTTTTATTGATTCGTAATACGCGTTAAATTACGTAATACGCATATAGTTTTTTAAACGTTGCAGATATAATTGATACTAACTTCCCTGCAAGGCGCGCTCGAATTTCACGAAAGGATTCAGGACTTGCTTTCTTTTTATTTTTAATATATCTCAAGCTCTGCAAATTTTGAATAGAAAATTGGCACAAGACACAAAGATATTAATTCGAATGTTAGTTACATAACGTTCTTCTTCAGTTATTACTTAATTTTTCTTTCCACTTTAGTTTCTTGAAATAAAGATACTAAAAAAGCGTATGTGTGGAATCATATATGAATATCGATTCTAATAATGTCAATTAATTCTGACTGTGATTTGGTTAAATTTTCGCTACTAATTTTGCTTTATATAGATATTTTCGTATCATGTAAATATGTACTTTAAATATGACGATAAGGATTAAACAAACGTTAATATAATCTGCCCATAGTTTGCATGCTTATATTATTTAACTTTAGTGACTAATAAATACAAATTTCATAATTATAATGTAATAAAAGTATATAATAATCGATTCTTTTTTTTTAAATTATAGCCTATTGTAAATGTGTTAAGGACGTGTACTGCGCTGGTTATACAGTACAAGGTTATATGGTTAAACACAGTCGGGTAAGATTAATCATGCTCATATTGAGATTTTGGCTTACCCATGTCTTCGCTGATGTAACATCTAATAGTTAATTGTATAGGACTGTAATGGAAAATGGAGTGATCAATTGTGAAGATTACATACGGCTTCATCGACTTGATGTATCCGGTTGCATGGAGTCGCTAGGTAGTACTTACAAAAATAAATACAAGTTGTGTTTACGAACTTTTCAATGTAAATAATATCTATTATACTATTACTACAGTATATTATGTAATGTAACATGATAACAATTCATACCGTGATATACATAATATACTATTTAAAATACTGAATATTCCTTATATCATATTAAATATTAAATATTTTATAGAAAAGGTATAAGTAACACAAATATATTTTTTACATTTATATTTCATATCTAGAATTTTATATCTAATATATACATATAAAATGTTTTACATATGCATTAATTATTATAAAAATATCAGTTAAAATATAAGTTTTGACTCTCGTGTACTTAAAAGTTTATCTACCAACCTCGCCCGGTTCTTCAATAATTCACTATGTTCCTGTAAGTTTTCAGAAGCACAAATATTTTTTACAAGAAAATGATTTATAAATAATCTAAGACTTTCTCTGAAAGTTTGCAACTTTGGAGATAAAGATATTCTTCCAAATACTTCTAAACAGGCCTCCTCGTTCTCGTGTAATAATATTCCCAGCATGATTTGTCGTACAAGCCTCATGGTTAACTTGTCTAATTCCGTAAATTGAATAACCTGTAATTATTATGTAATAATAAAAGTTAAATATCACATAATAACAGGCATCAGTGTAGGAGAAAATAATTATAGAAAAAATAAATAATTATTTCTATACCTTTAAAATGGAAAAAGGAAGACCTTTGCCCAAGAATAGAAAGGTCAAAAATTTTGCCAGATTTGTTAACTGTTTTGTACTCAAATCATCCAATGCCTTTAATTTATCCCACAATGCATATTGTATAGTTAACTATAACAATTAATCATTATTAATGATTATAGAACACAAAGCAAAATAATAATGTACTATTACGCTCGGAAATCCATATGCAAATTATTCACACGTGAACTTGATACTTCCGTATTCTCATCAATAACGGAAAATAATATAATTTTACTAATAATATTAATTTTACTCGACATAAAGTGATATAGAAAAGCAATAGTCGTGACACACTCATACAGAGTAATGTTTTCTCACAGATTCCTGTTTTAAGAGCCAGGTTGTTGTCAGAAAAATTATTTTCTTATCGCTGATTAATTTCCTGATTGATTTCTTCGTTCAGCTAATTCAAAGTACAGCTGGCAATTTAAAGAGGCAAAGTACAGCTGGCAATTTAAAGCCGCCAATTCTTCGCAATGTAGATTACAGAGACGCGACAAGACTTTTTATATATAAAATTATATTTATGTACCTGATATTTTCTATCGGAATCACAGAGCCTTTGCGCCAATACAGCATAATAAGGATTGAACTTTTTCTCTTGAATGCAACAATTGAGGATAACGTAAATTATTTCCCTTTGTTGTTGATTTTTCAAACCAAGGTGATGCATTTTTTCAAATGCGTCTAAATAATCTTCAGCTGTCATAAGCACGCAAAAGATATCTCTTCTGATATCAGTATTCATTCTCTGTTTTCGTGCTAACTCCAATATGTCTTCACTGTACTTTTGTTTTTTGTCTTCTGAATTCTTTTCTAATTTACCAATATCCTTGAGACCAGTCCAGGCTGATCCTACTATCCACCATTTTCCTCTTTCATCGGCTAAAAAAAGATAGAAAAATATATAACTTTATTATTTAAGAATAATATTTCAATATTTTTCGTTTGTATTCCATGTATTATTTTTCATACCTTGTAGTAAGTCTTCTAAAGTCACATTAAATTGTGCAACACTATTACCCTTATGGATAAAACTCTTTAGAATTTTCTTCAAGTGTTCTATCTGAGTTGGATCATACTGTGGTATTTTGCTCACATTATTATTTTTTATTGCTAGTAATACATCTAACATAAATTTGACCCTCGAGCTACAAAGATAATAGTAATATGATTAAAAACATAAAAATGAAAGTACGCAGGTAAATAAGGATTTATGCAATAGTTAGAAAAAGTAACTCAGAATAAAATAAGTATCTGTATTGGTGCATAAACAGTATTTAAAAATATAAGACTTACTTTTCGAGGATAGCATTATTTGCCTTTTGTTGCAAATTTAATATAAGTTCCTTCAAAGCAATTGGATCGTCTTTTCTTAACTGAAAGCCCACTGTCCTTAAAATCAATAAAATCAGTTCAATTTCCTTCTCTGTAAACTTTGCTGCTAGTTTTTCTAATATTTGATACAGAAGGCGATGACCATACACCTAGAAAAAGACAAAATCATAAATGCTCTATAAGCACATAAAAAGCAGCATTAATATATTACCTTGAAATTATAGAGATGTGAAATCATAAGGATAATATTATCTAATTCCTTATTCTCAACACAATGAGATTCTTCAAACATATGGTGAAGCTTTTTTACAATAGTCAACAAAAAATGTGCGCCAACTTCCGTACCAACATTTGCTTGTAATACAGCGATTAACATCATATGTTCACTGATAAGTCGATCTGGAGTTAATATTGGTGCAACTATACTTTCCATCATTAGTTTGGATAACATTACATTCATATCGTTACGACTGTTTGACATATACATTTCTTCTACCTATATTAAAAATATTCAGATAAATCTTTGTCAATCAAAAATAACATTCTTCCTAATAAAAGTATTTAATTTATAAATAATTATAAATAAGGTCATTATTTCTATATATATTTGACTAAACGCATATACGTGTTAATAACTAATTACCTGATTTACAATGGTATGCATATTTTGCTCTGCTAATTTATTTAAAATACCTTTCAGCTGTCTTTTCAATCTACGAACTTTCTCATCATCGGAAGAAATATTACTTGCAATGCGTCCAGCAGGTGGTACATATTTCTTTGATACAATGTTACCCCCTTTGTCTCTTTGCCTACCATAAATATCTTCCCATAAATCTTCATCATCTGACTGTTCTGATGCGTCACTCTGATTCAACTCTTCATTCATTGTCTCATCTTCGTCATCTGTTGCATACTTTTTAGATTTGTTTATTGTATTTGTCTCTTCTAAAGAAATTTCTTTGTTATTATCTTGAGTTAAATTTTGATCGGACAAAAGACTTTCATTTTCTGAATCTTGTTCAGAATCTTCATTGTCATCTATGCTATCTTCTTCGTCATTTTCATGCCTATCCTCAATATCTTCCTCGCCAATAGCCAAGTTCAAGTCCTCTTCGAGTTCTTTACTCACTTCAGTTTTTTGCAATTGCTTCTCAGTTTTAACAATGTGACTTCTATTCTCCGAATCACAAAAATCCAAGAGATCTAATTAAATGTTAAGGAACTATAAATGATTAAACAAAAAAATTCTGGCATAAATCTGAAAATGTAAATTTAAGATATAGACAACCTAACAATTTATAAAAATAATTTTCACGTAAAAATTAGTAGTATTTTAATATAAATATAGAAATGATATAGCTATACGTTTCTTTGAAGAGAAATATACGTACATACATATAAGTACATATATTATATACACATATAATATGTTAATTAAATGCCTATTTTAAATTTTGTTTGGAGTAAATTCATTATTCTTACAAATCTGTATTATTTAGAAAACAAAAGAGAAAGAGCCATACAGAACATACAACACAATTACAATTGAATTTATTCAATTTCCTGAAGTTACCATCGACTTTGCACAATACAACATTCTCATATATTATACTTTTTTCTTTACATTATTTACACTAAATCTATCTCTTATTACATATACATTTGCTCTAGCATCTTATCTAGCCCTATTATTCTGTTTCTATTGTCCTTCATTATCTACGACATAAAGATTAATTCATTTCTGCGATCAAAAAAGATTAAAGTATCCTTGTGCTCTCTCTTTCTCATTTTCTCCATTCTACCTCTTTTCTAAACCTTGCACTTTTTTCTTTAACTCCATACAGGATAAAAAATTTTAATAATCTTATAAATAAATGTCTAACAATAAGTAAATGATCAAGGATACAATCTAATCCATCTGATACGAAAGACTTTGGGATAGATTTGCTCTTTCGTTTATTCAACTTCAATTGCTTTTCCAAGTGTTTAATCGCCTTGTCCTCCTCTATATTGGCCTGGTTCAATTGTACCATTCTTTGCTTTTTTGCATTCTTCTGCATCCTTTTTTCCTTCGTATCTTTAGACTTCTGTCGTTTTTGCGTCTTCGTCGATGGCACCTGCTCAACGTCATCTTTTTCTTCTATTTTCATCGATTTATCACCGTCAGTCCCTGATACTTGAACAATTTTTCCCGACTGATTTTTCGACTTTTTCTTTTCATAATACTCTGCTCTACTTATCTTCTTTTGTTGCCTTTTCTCTTTACGTAGCTGCTTGCGCGTTTTCTGTATTGATTTAGCTTTGTTGATTTTGCTCTTAGTATCCAGTGTCTTTTTACGTTGAATACGCCCCATTTTGCGGAGAAACGCTTTCTATTTAATGCTTATATCACGATATATATATTATACTTCATACAACATATCAATAAAAGTAAATGTTGATTTAGATTTAGATCACTGAGCATCATAACTGATTATAACCTCAAAATTCATTAGACACGTGCGCTATGTGCTATGTGACATGTGTGCTAGCGCTTTCAGCGCCAACGTTGGGAGATGCCGCTATTAGAAATGACCACGCTAGCTGGCGTTTCTCGTATTTAAAATACGACGAACGATGGTATATAAAAAAGCATTGGAATGATACCTCCAACCTCCAAGCCCCCAGCAGCGGCGGCTCGGCCAGCTTCGGGCGGGTAGAAGAGCGCAGACATACACTCGGATGTCTCGTTCTTCACTTCCTCGAGTTGTAGCACACCGCGAACGCACATTTAGAATGACTTAATATTATTATTTCTTATAAAGTGTCGATAACCTCACGCCTGATTTTTCGTACACATGCTCCTTATTACTGTATATTTAACATATATCAAATTTAGGTACCTATCTAATACTTATTCTCATGAAAGGACTACCTTAACAATAACCCAGCGAGAAATGACCCGTCGAATCGACGTCTAATTAGACGTCTATAGACGTCGATTCGACGGGTCATTTCTCGCTGGGAAATACGTTAAAACTCGTTAAAAGTAATTTGTGGTTCAGTCGCATACACGCGTTATTCCGTTGCTTATAAATAATTTCACGCGTTTCTATTGCGAAATTTTCCAACCAGAGTACACTTTTGCTTAACATTGAGAATATAATTGTGAAGCACTTATGTGAAATATGTTTGAAGTAATCCTCTTGCTTTTTCCGAGTGTGCGGCACACACTCTGCACTCGAGGAGAGACGGTCCTGACTTTAAGGAAGAAGAGTACTGAAAAGTATGTTTCTCTCTCTAACTTACTCCGGACAGGCGTCTGCTATGTATTGTCTCAGTCCTATCTATAAGATCTATGTATGCGAATGTCGGATCATCCGCTAGATGGCATCTGCTAGATGGCGTTTCTCGTATTTAAAATGCTTCGAACGATAGTATATAAGAACTCGAGAGAGCAGCTTGTCGGAATTAAAACTTTTAAGTCTGTCTTTGTGACAGTCATAACATAATTTTGTTCAGAAAAGGTTGTCATTAGACATGATGTCAAAATGACACCTAATAATATTGTAAAAAAAAAAGATACACCAGAACAAAAATATATCGTGTAATATACGCAATATAATAAATTAACGCAGTCAAACAAATAAAGAACGGTTAAGTCGTTACTTTTATTGGTCGATTGCGTTAATTTTCGACTATTTATTGTACGACTGCGTTAAGGTAGTTCGATGATGAAACAACTTTTGCCAAAAGTGATAGGTTTTATTTTTTATATCGAAAGAAGGAACTCTCCTGAATCGATTAAGCCCAGAAAAAAGATAATTCACCGTCCCGTTCTCAAGCTATTAAATTTCAAAATTAAGTGGTTTTAATGATTTTAACATTGGTCTAATAGGAAAAGAGGTATAGTTTCCTATGAATAACACGAGTTTGCGAAAAATCTTTTGCCAAAAATGTCTGAACAATATATATCGATGGAAAGAGGACACTGTAGGTGAACACCATCCACCGTACAGTTTTTTTTAAATTAATAATTAAAGTTAAAAACTAGTCAAGCGACGCGTTAACACACACTTTATTTTAATCTATTTCAGGCAAAATATTATTCTACAACGTAAAAATTACTTACTAATGGTCTTTTTACGTCGTTACGAAGCTTTGCGATGCGTTATTCTATTTTTTTATAATTATATAAATAAAAAAATCATAAACATTGTTTTGACTTCGGCCATTCATCATCGAACTACCTTAATCTCCCCGACCTAATTTTAATTTCGTATGATTAGTCCAGTCAAAATACGATTAGACCTAGAAAAAATTGCAACACAAGGTTTTATTACGTCATTGTGTTCAGAAAAATATACTGAACAACATATTCAAATTCCGCCATTTTCCGCTATCCCTAAGTATGTTTTTTATTAACAATTTATAAACAAATTCGTTTTTCTCCACAAATACGATGAATTTTTAAATTTTTGTAGAGATCAAAGTTGTAGAACAGACAAATATCTACAAAAAATGTTCTTATGAGTTTTTCGAAATATCTCATATTATTTGAGATATTTGCAACGGAAGCTCAAAACATTATAGCGCTGCGCGCTTACGGCCAACATTAGCCAGATAAATTAGCATCTGTTTCCAGGGTGGCCACAAGGAGGCTGTTGGCTCGATTGTCACTCCATTTTTTGTTTTTTTTATTGTTTTTGTTTTTAATATTTTTAAATTTTTGATTTTAATTTTTAATTTTTTTTTAATTTTTTTGTTTTTGGTTTTTTGTTAAATAATTAATAATTTTGTGTGTGTATACATAGACACATATACTAGTATCGAGAACCAACTCAAGTTCCTTGTAGAACCTAGAGAACTAGCAGCGACCGGTAGAGACTGCCGTGTGCTTGTTAGAACTCTCCGCTCCGCTCCGCGCGTAGCCTAGTAGCTCTTGTTGCAAATATCTCAAATAATATGAGATATTTCAAAAAATTCATAAGAACATTTTTTGTAGATATTTGTCTGCTCTACAACTTTGATCTCTACAAAAATTTCGAAATTCATCGTATTTGTGGAGAAAAACAAATTTGTTTATAAATTGTTAATAAAAAACATACTTAGGGATAGCGGAAAATGGCGAAATTTGGATATGTTGTTCAGTATATTTTTCTGAACACAATGACGTAATAAAACCTTGTGTTGCAATTTTTTCTAGGTACCCCCCCTTTTTTCCGTATTTTGACTGGACTAGATTGGTATCGATCGCGACTGCCGAGAGTGCCGAGTGCCGCGTGCCGCGTGCCGCGGCGGCGGCGCGCGGCGAGAGCGGCCGAACGTGATTCGGCCGGATTCGGAGGCTCCCGGCTCGACTCGCCGCGCGGCGCGCGCGCAAGTAATACGTTACTCGTTGAACGACGGTATGCATACGAGTCACGGCGAGTCGTTGTCGCTCGTGTAAGTAATTTCTTTCTCGTGAACGAAAAGAAATCCGGTTACGGAGTGTGTGTGTGTTGCGAGCTGAACGTACACCGAATATTTCGTTCCTTCTCGTGTCGACTGCAACGAGTGGGATGCCGTCGCTGAGCGAGATGAACGCCGAATGCCGTGCTGGACGCCGCGGCCGTACGTATCACTCTCCTGGCTGTGATTTGGCGGGTCTCCTGCAGTGCGCCGTGGTCGGTGAGTGAATTTGTGTATGAGATACAAATGATTCGAAGCGCGATACACCTGAATCTTAATAGAATCGTTGTGTCGCGTGTCGCAGTGAGACGATAACCTCGGATTCGCGTCTCTTGCCTCCGTGCTCGGTTTCGATTTCTACTCCGAATGAGTGAATCGCGCGGGAAGATGTTTCAGTGAATAGCTCGAACCTCTCGTTAAGCGCGGAAATTAATAATTAATAGAGTAATTAAAGAGAATGATCGCGCGTTTGGCGTTCTCACCTATTGCTTGTCGCGATCGCGAACGATCGTGAACGAAGGAGCGACTGGAGCAAGCTTTACTTCAAAATGCGTATATGACGTCGAGAGTGCGAATTAACAAGCTCAAATGTGCGTCCAAGAATACAATTCCGTTTTTCGTTAAAGAACAGGCACGCAATTCGCTCGTTCACTTAATTCGTCGTAAATGTTTCAATTTAAATTTTTTTGCGATCGTTCTTGCAGCGCGGTGATCGCGCATACCATAAAAGACGCTGAACCGTTATCGCCGCCAAGATACTTAAAAATTATAAAACATATTATTTTTTGTTGCTTTTGTTGCTCCCACAAATATGGAACGTTTCGTTTTGCTCACAAAATTTTTCATAAACGAGCCTATTGCTTCGTATTTCGTGCTCCTATTTTGCGTAGATTTATTAGCAAGAAAAAGAAAGAACATTGTTGCAATTGCGTTAAACGTCGCATTCGGTCGCTGTTGGTTCGTCATCTCGTTGACTGTTTCGAGAATCCTCGAAGTCATCGCAGTGCCGTGTCTCGAGATCGAGAGATATGAAATCGCGTTCCGGAATATGGAACCACGGCGCGATACCGCATTCTTGCCGCGTCGTTCGCGAGTGAAAAGGGACATCGTAAGTACGCGTAGAATAACAGCAATTAAGTGTCTCTCGCAAAGTGCTTGAAATTTTTCGCGGAGAGTTGTAAACATCGCGCCAGGAATCCGCGCGTCTCGCACTAGAGGTCATACGATATTTTCGTACCTGTTACCTTCTGTACGCTCGTGGTGGTTTTGCTCGGGATGCATTAACGATGGAATAAATTCGTCGTGATCATTGTCAGGTACGTATACGCATGTCGTCGTTTTGCAGTTAGTTATTTCGATTATATATTTTCCAATGTTTGATTTAGGGATAGGTATTATACCATTTTCCAATTTTGCGGACAACTCACGCACGCTTTACGCCACGATTGGCATGAGGAATTGTCCTTAAATCACGACTGCTTTTACTTTTTAATGGCTCTTAAATTAAGAAAACAATTATTAAAAGTGAATAATTGTTTACCGACCTTGTAAATGAAAGATTGCCTTTCACTTTTGGAGACTTTAAGAACGATTATTTATCATCAAAGACAACTTGGGCCAAATTTTGATTAACTTAATCGGCGATTAATTCAACCGGCAAAATTGCTTGAAGCAAAATTTTTATACAATTCATTGTTTCAAATTTTTTTTCGTAAGTTAAATAGTAAAGCATTAATAATTTTCATTTATATCAACAAAATAGTACAGATATTATTTAATAAGTTAAGTATATACTGAATAATTTGATTAAAGTTTGGTCAAAACTCCAATAAAATAATTTTATATGTATTTCTGATAATATCTTTGTCATAATAATGGCACGCTGGCTCAAAATATATCACTGATTAAGATACGTAACTGTTAATACTTACGAGGATTTGCTTAAAAAGTTTGTCGTGCGTTAACTTGATAAATGTTGCAGAGAAGTTTATGGTCAGAAAAAGTATAAGCAATAATAAAGAAATAATAATTACGCTCATTATTATTAATATCGTTCAATTTTGGTTTAGGAATTCTCCAGCTAATACATCATATTTTAATAATATTGGTCTTTTTTACGCAAATAGAAACTTCACATTATTACATTTATATCCCGTCTGATTTAATCTGAATTGTTAGAAATTTAAAAATACACAGCCTAGTAAGGCCAAAATATTAACAGTATATATTAACAGTTTACCAATAGATTTAAGTAGAATATTGTGGCATCAAGCTGATTCTGCATTAAACTCGTGTTCTGCGAGGTGTTCTGCTACACAGCAGAGCCTGCCGATATAATCTGATAGCAGATTGTTATCAGAAACTGAGTGGAATCTGTCATTTCGTCAAATTCGTATTCCATTCAAATGGAATATATATCATTTAAAATATTTAAATAGTTTGATTTCTGAAATCAGTCTGTCATCATATTCCGTTAACGGATTCTGTTATGTTTCTGCTAGCATTCTGCCGATACAAAATTTGTAGCAGACACTCTGCAAAATTTGTCTTGAACAGATTTCGTTATCCGAGAGGGAAGGGGATGATGAACATTAAATAAAAATTCTAAAAGGTATCTAACGAAAAGATGTAATCCCTTATCGATTTTAAGAAAACAACCATATATTGCAGTTATACCGCATTGTAATTTGCTCTTTTTATTTTGTTTTCTTCATGAGTGTACACATATTTCTCGGTAGATCGTCCCTTTGGCGTATACAAATCTCAGAATCGTCGAAGTTGTCAAAACAGCCTCTCTTTAGCTAAGCTTTTTCATCGTGTATATAATTTTCGTGTTGCTCCATATTTGCTTTAATTATTCGAACGGACAGTCTTGATTTCGCAATTCTATCTGTGCGATAGATTACGACATTTACGCTGATATTCTCTTAAAGTGACTCTTATCGCACTTGTCCCAACTGTTTAACCGGCAGTTTTGCGATTGCGATTGCTATGAAATGAAACATCATACACACATGCTCTTCTCTTCTAATATTATTTTGCCTCTCTTGCGCTTGCTCTAGCTATTCCAACGTCTCTCTCATCCTGTCGGAAGCAGATGAATCGTGAGGAATTAACGATCCTTAAAACTATGCCAATTTCCGGGAGTCCGGCATTACAGAATGAATCACCGCCGATTTTATCCTCGATTCATCCATCTTCTGCAGGATGACTGTTATGATATCGATCACGATACATTTCGCATAAACTCTTGTCCGAGATGAGCGCGAAATTCGCGCGCGCGAATCTCGAGAAATCGTCTGATCTTCTGATCATCTCCATTTATATATACATATTAGATCTACGCGATAACCCGTTATAAAGTAACAAGAGACGTATATCATGAATTTTCTTGAGATTCCTACGAGACTTAGTCCCAACTGTCTTAAAAACAACCGCGAGAATAATTCTAAGCAAGTCTTTGTCTCTCTTTCATTAAAGTAAAAGGGAAATGAAGAACGTCGCGCGTCGCATGGTTCCGTTTGTTTCTTTTTCTTTTTGAGCGTGATCGGAAGTGTCGCTCGATCGGAACGATTAACCGTTTAGGGCCGGTTTCACCATCTCCGATTAATTTAATCGGCCGATCAAGTGTCAACCATGATTGGTCAATCTGCTTAACGACAAATGCGATTGGTCAGTTCCAATGGAATAATCGGCCGATTAAACTTATCGGAGATGGTGAAACCGGCCCTTTTACTCTTGTTGGCAAAAATCAATTTAAGCGTACTCGGTTAACGATCAGTCTCACGTTACGGGAGAGATCTTTGAAAAGAAACCGAATCTCCGGTGAGAAGCTACAGTTTTTTCGATCGCTCTATGCTACACGATTCTCGATCTTGTCTGCGGACATACTATGACTCTCTGTGCACGTGGTATTTCATAATCGTTAGCGTTATTTTACGATCACATCGATAAGTGTCGTTTTTCAAAGAGCAGTTATTTACACAGTTAAGGCGCTAGCCGCTTCTTATTCGGATAATCGATTCGTAAATACTATTTGTTATAGCGCACAATTACGTTCAATTAGGATAGAGAAAGGAGCACACGTAAGCCCTCCCTATCTTCCCAAGTTTTCGTTTTTTTTTTCTTTTTCATAACGTTCTTAATACTATACATTTCTAATAAAGTTGACGCTATTCGAAAAATCGTTCGTGGAAAGTCGGTTTCGTAGTTGAATTGCATGAAATCGAATCGAAGCACTTTCGAATTTCAAACCGAGAGGAATTTGAGAACCAATTTCCGATTGTCAAGATTAATAGGAATTCAGTTTCATTTCGAATAAACGTTCGTCATTAGCTTCGAATTAATTGACCTATTTCTTAACGGGGGTAACGTGTAACGTGTAACGCTGCGGCCGTTGCAGCGTTTTTTAAAATCTTTTAAAATGCAATACTCATTACCGCGAATAATCGGTCGTTCCTATAATCATACGTAGAATAGCTCATTAATAAGTAGATCGCACTAGTGAAGCGGAGGTACTCGCATGGAAGTTGGCGTTCACCCTGTATATCAATAATTGGTCGTCGCGAAAGTAATGGATCGGTCAATCAGACTTTTTTTTATCGTAATCACGTTCCGTACGGTAATCGTAAGACAATGTAATCGTAATTCGGTGATAGAAAGGATAAATGCTATCAAAAACGTACAGTTAATCGAATGCTTCCGTTACTTCTCGATTGCTTAATTGCATCATGTGTATATCGCCGACAGGATTTGGTGTTCTTTTTTTTTTTCGAAATTCGGCGTTACATACGTGGCACATACAGGGTTATATACGAAGGCCATGTTTTGTGTATAATAACGGCAGTATTTGGCGCAACGCAGATCAGTTATTGAGACGCCTCTTCGACACAAATGGACCTGAGAGTCTCTTGTATCCATCTTCATTCAAAATTAAATTGTCTCTCACGCACTCTTTCCAACACATTAAAATTTTCTCCAACGGCGACGGATAGTTTCAAGGAAAGAGACGACTTGTCATCTCTTTCTAAATAATGTTAAATCGTCCGGCGAAGATACCAAGTCGAACCAGCGAATCTCGATCATACGTGTATAGTGAATTCTTGTCTCTCTTGCTCCTTCCTTTGTTGATATCTGCAACAGATAACGCATATGTTTTTAAAAGTATTTTATTTAATTCTCTCTCTTATTAATTTTCAAGTATCTCGCATTCTTAAAACGAAAGCGAGTATATGGTAGTAATTTTTAAATGAATCAATGATATTTCAAATTTATTCAGAGAATGTTTTATTCCTCGTCTTGAATATTTGATATTAACTACCTTGATAAGTAAAGGCTTTATTAAATAATATAATCTACTTGATGTTATTTTAAATGTATATATATGGGAACATATAATATTAATATAATAAATATTATATTATATTAATATTAAATATAAAATACAAGTTAGGTAGCAAGCTGACGTTATTTGTCGTCATTTTGACGTCAAAATATCGTTAAAAATGTCATTTTGACATTAAAGTGACAATTGACGACAAATAACGTCAGCTGGCTACATACTACTGATGTTATATAAAAAGTATCAGTATCCAAACAACTATCATTTTTCCTCAAATTCTCATATATTATACATGTGTATAACGATAGTCGCGAGACATCCTATATACAAACAAATAAATTTCCGAGGATTAGACCGGTCTCGGCTGCTTGGTACTCGGCATGCCTGTTTACGGAGACTCGTGCCGATACCTAGCGAGCATAGATTCGACGGCCTCAATCGGAAGTCTGCCCAAACTGCCGCCGTGACGGGTCCCGGCTGATAAACCTTGCCATTCGCGATCGCGTTCGCGATCACGGTCACGGTCGCACTCCACGTCGCTCAATTCGCGGCTGTCACTGAACCCGCTTGGCGGCAATAGTGTCATATCCTCCACCGAACTGTCAAACAGATCAGCGGATACATTTGTCGAGTCAGAAGGAAAATTTTTCTTTAAAGTTTGTGACACCGTTGCCTGAATTAAGAAATTAATAAAATGCAGCTTTAACTAAATACGATTAATCAAATCCCTTATTCGTAAGATAATGTTTCACGAGGATTAATTATAAATTGATGATTAATTTAATGTCCATTATCAACATTATCTTTGATATTATCTAAATTAAATATATATAGGATGAGGTGGTACATACACACAATGCATCTTTTATACGTGTAAGGATAATTTTTTCATCGGTCACGTAAAGGTTTAGTTCAATTTTTTTTCCAAAAATACGAAAATTTTGTTATGTTTAATAGCGAACATATTAGAACATCCTTAAATGCTTGGTATCCTTCGTCGTATAAAATATGAGGCTCTAGAATGAAGCGCAATGACGTGAAAACTCAATATGTCATATATATGTATCACAACATACTCTATCGGGATATATGTATTTTCAACATGTCTCTTGCAATAATAATCATAAAATAAATATATATAAATGTTTGACACTGGTAAAAAATTTCTAATTGCTAAATAACTCGCGTCGTTGCGCTTCTTTCTCGCGTCGGTGTGAAAACGATAAGAGGCCGATATCGAATAGTCAAGACTGAGTGCTATGTGGAAACAAACAAACCTTGGCTACCTGCGAGTAGACCGGCTCGGCTGTCGGCTTCGTCGTCTCGCGAGTGAGGGCGAGCCTTCGTTGTTAGATTCCGTACTCGATTCGACACCTCGCGAAAATACATCTGTAAGGAGAATCGCGTTGTTATACACGCAGATTTATTCGAGTGCAGCTGGTTTCCTCGATAAATTATTTTCTATGCGATTTCTTTTTGTCTACAAAATTGTGAGAGTAGGAATACATAATTGTACCTCTACAAGGCTTTACTGGCACTCTATAACTAGGCCCGGCGCATTCGCCGCAAGGGCTTCCGGACGTGTCGCTCCCGGAGCCTTGTCGACTCGATCGCAGCTTGCTCTCGGCTTCCGCGATGCTCGGAAAGTAGCGTTGCTTGTGCCACCTTGGTGTTTTCGACCTGCGCGTCAAAGAACACCAGAAAGAGGAAGAGAAGAGGAGAAAAATAGGGACGCAAACGCGAAACGGATTTCACGAAGAGTCAGAAGTTAAGAAGCGGCGGAAGAAGCCAGTTACCTTTCGAACTCCACGCTGGATCTGTCATAATCGATAGTGTTGATGTCCTCGTTCTCCAAATGACCAAAAGTCTTGAATTGCATCGTGTAGTCGAGCGTCGCAGTTGTGACCGAACGGTTCTCTCTTCCGGGAACGCTAAACGTGGCGTACGGACTTATCTCATACATTTCTGTGAAGGATAACAGAGGATTCGTAAAGGTACATTCACGTTACACAAATAACTCATTGCCCCGCGAACACACGTACCAGATCCGTGATCGGCGGATTTGTGGTTTTCTTGCTTCACGGGCGAACTAGTGTAAACCTGATGATTACGTCTGTTGTCTCGTTCAGCCGTCGACTTGAGTTGTACGGTCGACATACAACTGGACAAGTGATGATGTTGTTGCTGGTGCTGTTGTTGTTGAACTATTCCTAAAGCTTGTTGTTGCTGCTGTTGTCCCGGTAACATCTCGCCTAGATAGTTCGCTCTGTCGAAAAACAATGTTAAAAGAGCGATTAATAAGAATCTGATCGTGGCGGGTGGTAAAGGCTCGTATTCTCAGTTTACTTTTATCATAAATGCGCGCATTTAGCATATAGTTCACGTTACATATACCATAGAATTTCAGAAATAAATGCGGGCAGAGAATACGGGCCTTTACAAAGTAAATAAAGTAAAATAGCGTTTCAAGAGTTCGGAATTATGCTTTACCTGCCGTTACGTTTAAGCATGACATATCCCAGGATAACGGCAGAAACAACCAAAACGATTGCGCAGATGAGCGGTACGATGACATACAAAACTTTATGATTAGGCACAGTCTTCTTGATATCGTCCTCCATTATCAGATCGTTGGGCGGACCGATACTGACTCCGCTTAACGTGGTCGTGGCAAACTCCATTTGAGCCTGAGTCGAGCCAGCGTCGTTGTGAGCCGTCAAACGTAAACTGTACCACGATGCCGTTTTTAAGTCACGAATCACGACGTTATCGGTCGCTCTACTGGCCACCAAAATCCACGGTTCCGTATTGATTCGCCTACGATACTCGACGGTGTAATATTGAATGGGGCATCCTCCGTTAGGCCAAGATAATAAATTTAATTTCACCGACGTGCCGTTTGCCGAAATAATATCTCTTTCCTTAGGCAATAAGGGCGCTGGAATGTAAGTTGAGGGAAATTAATAGTCGCCGTTTTAATAGAAATAGAAAAGTTTGTATTAATTGACACTTGAACTTGATTCTAAGCCAAATCGATCTTGTAGCTTATTTTAATAGAATATCTTACTTACCGGTGCCCTTCGTTGTTGCGCTAATTAACGGACTCGGGTCGCCGGTATCGACGCGATTGTGTGCTGTTAAATGCGCTAAATAGGAAGAACCACATTTTAATCCAGAGAGCACAAATTCCATCTGCTCAGGAGATAAGGCAATTTCTTCCCATCCACCCTGATCCCTCTTGTAGCTTAACACGTATCCTGGCATAAAAGAAAGATACTTTACTTATAAAAATACATATATGACGCGATTATCGGTTACTTTTTCAGTACCTTGTATAGTAGCACCGCCGTTATCAGGATGATTCCAACGGAATCTGATACTGTTGGTTGTCGTATATTGCAATTCTAATGTCGGTGCTCTGGGTGGCATCACTACAACTAATGAATACGTGATGGAGTCGTCGCCGAATAAGTTGCTAGCCGAACAAGTATAATTCCCTGCGACCGATTGCTCCAATCCTGAAAGATGATCGAGAAGATTATTATGATAATAATTTGTAGGTTAAATAATTTAGATTAAAAAAATAATTAGTTTATGTAATGTTATAGATTTTAAATTTGCACTTGAGTGTCTAGATCAAGTATAGTGATTTTGCAAGTAGCGAGGAATAAGTTAAAGAGTGAGATACCTACCGCGTATGTTAAGGTGCCCGTCGGGTGTAAGTTCGTAATGCCTGCCGGTGGTGATTTGATTGTTTCTGTATGTCCAAATAGGTCGTGGCGTAGGATTTCCGACCACTAAACACGACAGGGTGACCGACGATTTTACAGCTCTTCTTAATATTTGCGAGAATGACGCCACTCTAGCGGGAGCTACGGAATGAGTTCTATCAGTTCTATGCTCTTACAATTATACGATAGAAAAATTTACGAGAAGTATATCAGGCAACGTATAAGACATGCAATAAATAAATTAGAAATCTTAATTCTGAAAGCAAATTTTCGAATATGTGATCCACAAGCACCTCTGGTATTCGTTGTTTGCGAAACTATGGTGGTCCGTTCCCCTTCTCCGAGACCGGTCGTTGCCGATACCCAAAACTCGTATAATTGCCTAAGAAATTAGGAATCTGTTTGTAAAAAACATTGCAAAAGAGTTACAATCAACACGTTATGATATTCGTACGTACCTCTCCACTAAATCTCGTAATTCCATCGTAAGAGTATCTGTAGGCGATGATGGCGGTTCGTGCATTGTGTGCGCGTTATGATTTTTCGAGCCAGCTTCTCTGCTATACACAGTGTATTTTGAGACATTTCCGTTAGGCTGCAACGGCGGTAACCAGGAAACTAATATGCTTTCCGCCGTTAACGCCAGTGCTTTAATGCCAGCGGGCGGGCCTGGAACTGCAAAAGAAATGCCGGATTATTTATTTTATAATTTGAGATAACCAGTTCTTCTTATTTACTAAAATTGCATTAGATATCTCACCATCTTCTTCCGTCATACAGAAGATCGGTGGACTCAACGCTCCGTCACCCGCGCCTGTGTAAGCCAATACCTTGATGGAGTAATTCGTGTACTTGTACAACGTGTGCAAGTAAGTGTCCATGCTGGAAGTTCTTTTAACTTCGCCGACCGTCGATATATCCACTGCGATAGGAAAAAAAATTAGCATCTAATAATGTCTTGTAAAACATAATAATGCCTTACAAGATTAATCTCTTGCGAATATTTTTTGTTCATTAATGTAGCGAGTGACTCACTGTTATCAGTAGGAACCGGCCTGTAATAGACTTTATATCCTTGAATAATTCCGCCGTGCTGATGAGGCGGAGGCGGACTCCAAGACACTTTGACGCTTTGGGAAGACAATGGAACGCATGTCACTTGAGTCGGTGGCGTTTCCGGTACTACGAAACGAATGTGAATGGAGATTTAAATATGTCCGGTCACTGTTGCTTCGCATAGATACGATTTCTCGATCATGTACCTCCTTCTTGAGTAGTGCCCACGATGGGAGCACTAGCTGGTCCACTGGCTATGCTGTTGAAAGCTCGGATCGAAATGCCGTATTTCGTAAATTTTCTTAAACCGGTCAGCTGCACCTTTGTCGTCGCCCAACCGTTTACGGTTAAACTTTTGCTTTGATTGACACCCGAAGTCGACGACGAATGTTCCGACCACGTCACTATGTATCCTAGCAGATCTCCGTTGCACGATTCTTTTGGAGGTGGCTAAGAAACAAATACATTCCAATGTGTTTTCAAATTGTTTCTCGATTTTTTTATAGCATTGATACGTTATTTATTTCAAGAGCATTAATCCTAAAGTACTTGTAAGTCACGTCTATGAATTGGCGTTACTTACTTGCCAACTGACCATGAGCTCTCCAGGCCCGGCAGATTGCACTTTGATGTTTTGCGGTGGTTCGGTAGGTGCTGTTGCAGATATCAATGTTATACAATACAGTAAGATTTCAGTCATACGATCGCATTGTCATACGAGTCATTTACCTTCCTCCTGAGTTTTCGCCACGACTGGTTCCGTCGGTCCGCTCGCGTCGATGGAGTTTATAGCGAATATCCTGAAGGTATAGGTAACGGCCGGATGAAGACCACCGACCAGAGCTACCTCTTGATCATCGCCGGTGGTTTCGAACGGAGATAAGCCTAGAATTGATACAAGTCACGAAGGGGACGGACAGATACCGCGATATCGATCGGAGGTATATGGACGAACCGTTTTGAGTCGGATGTATAGAATTACCGCTATTGGAGCTTCCTGGCGTGTACGTGACATTGTGCGTTTTAACGGGATTCCAATCATCGGTCATACCGTGGCTCAGCGAGCGATATTGTATCACGTAATTTCTTATAGGGCTGTTTCCGTCGAAGGCTCGCTTCCATAATAACCGTATTGATCGGGAACCGATCTCTATTACTTCGAGTCCAGCTGGAGGATCCGGCCTCTCTGTAAAATACAAACATGGTTTGAAGTAAAGCCTTTTCGTTGCACGTCGATTCGGATAAAGCTATTAATAAAAATTAATGCTGACCTGTGCAAAATCAGAAGATTTAATAATAAAAATGTATGCTTTACCTTGAACTGCTAAATAAATCAGATGTTCGCTTCTTCCATAAGCGTTATCAGCGGTGCATCTGTAGACCCCGGAATCTTGCCGATCACTGTTTGCGATAGATAATTGGGACTTCAGGCCGTTGTCAGTCTTTATTTGACCGATGCTTAGTCTATGATTGCTCATATCCAATCGATCACTGTTGTGCATCCATTGAACCTCTATAGGATTATCGCCGATTACAGTGCAATCGATAGTTACGGATTCTCCACGGCGAATCGTCACATTTTTACTCTGAAACTCGAATCTCGCCGGTTCTGCAAAAATCATAAATTTTGATTTGATGTTTGCTCAGCGAGATTTTTAATAATTTTCAAATATCAAATATCACATTTGAAATAAAATTACTGTGAATAAAGAGATTTTTATTATTAAAAAAGGTGATTATTAAAAGAAATGCTTTTTTTTTATTATCAAATAGAAATTATTTTATTTCTTTCTATTTAATCATGTTTTTAAAAAATATAAACTCATGAAGTGTCGATTGACTAATTAACATTTTTGTTGGACTTTTCTGCATTGATGAACTGATTATTTAAACAATCGAGAATGTACTCATATTTCTAGATTTTGTATTGGATCTTTATAATTAATTGGTCTGTAATTCGCATAATTATTCTTACCATGGACTGACACGTATATCACTTTGCTTAGTCCGGATCCGATGCCATTGTTAGCCCTACAGAGATAGTAACCCTCATCCTGCGGACCGGCGGAAGCCGTCCACAAAGATCCATTAGGCAATATCGTGAGTCTACCATCGGAACCATCGACCAGCGGCTGATAGTCGTTGGACGTTCTGCCTCTGGCACGCAGCCACGTGATACGCGGTGGTGGAAAACCTTTGGCCTCGCAATGGACATTTAACGGGTTACCCAGGAGAGTCGCCACGTCTAGCGGTTCGAATATCCATTGAGGCGGTACTTTTACCAGAAGTTCGGCCGTGTGGTTGACCTTCGCGGCGCTATTCGTGGCCACACAGGTGTATTTGCCGCTGTGCCGCGACGACAGTTCCTTGAAGACGAGGAGGCTGAAGAACTCGGCACCTCGCTCTTCAATCTGTAGGGCAGAAACGCGATCATAAATAGGAATATGATTTATGCGAAACATACAAATTAAGATATCACGCTATTTTTATTATCCTAGATAATGTCCTAGATAAGTATAAGACACATATTTTTCGAATTAGAAGAAAAATTAAAGATATTCTCTCCTTTGCATTTGTGTAAGGCCGTAAAATCGATAAAATCTCTATTTTCTTATATGCTATTTTTAAATTTTGCTCTTATTGTGCTTCCATTTGTTTGAAGAACATTATTCACAAAGGCTACTAAATATTTTTCACACTAGTTTTATTACTAGAAAATGCGTATTTTTATTTTCAAGAGGAGAAACTTTTTCGAAGAATAATATAAAAAGATTAAAAATTAGTTCTTATAGGTAAAATGTACATAGATACGTACATAGTTTTAAATAAAGTTGCAGTTTGCGATACTTTTTTATCTTTTGTCGTCGAAGACACAAAAATTAGAGAGAGCGTGGAGAGAAATTGTCGAATATTTCTTCGTATAGAGCTGAACTTTGTGATGTGAAATAATGCTTACGCGAAGGGAAGAAGGCAGTGGCTCGCCATCTTTCAACCAGGAAATGTAGATTGGAAGATCGCCCGACGTCACGCTACAAGTCACTTGAGCACGACTGCCTTCTTGCGAATTCGCGGGAAAGCTGAAGGGACTCATTACTGGTGGACCTGCAAAGTACGCACAAAATGGAAAAGTTACATGTTGCGCTATATTATACTATTACGTCCAAACCCCGAGATTCCTTTCTGTTTTGGTAAAGTTAAGTGAAATACGAAAGGACACAGATACAATCTTGCCAGTTAACGCTTTGAGACGCGCGACTACGAGTCGAACGCATCATACAAATCTCAGATGTAAGTCAATGTCCCAAAAGGATACTCTCTGTGCACTCATCGGTCCTTTGTTTCAGATAAAGTAATTTAATCATTATTTGAGAGTGAATTACCTTATACGATTTTGAATGATAAAGACTTGAGGGCAAGAGCTCTTTAAATAAAGAAAAAAATTATTATTATGGATTTATTATACAAATCTTACAAATAATTTCTTCGGAAGCTATAAAGTAAATAATATACGTGATTTGGAAGTGAATGTATGTGGATGATTCGCGGATGTTACATGTGCGGATGTTCGTGCAGAGGACATCAATTAGAATCTTCGTGAAACAGTTCTAATTATTAAATTAATTTTAGTTATTATAATCTCATTGATAAGAAAGCTAACTAATTATATGTATATACATGATGGAGAAAGAATCAGTTGGAAAGTTTTTGTATCTCTGCTATAAAAGGAGGAAAAAATGGGAAAACTGTAACGCGATCCGAGTAAAACGGAAAAATTGCCTGTCAGGAAAGCAACAAGATTTTCGAATAAATCTAAATTTTTATTAGTTAAATTTAAATGTTTAAAATTTCCTTGCGCTTGAGCTAACAGTTTCTGCTGCTTCCCTTAATTCCGAATGTGTTTCGTAGTAGATTGGGACTTCCGATATTATCTTTTAAGTTATGGAAAATTGAGACATTTATTTACACAAAATCAATTCACGTAATTAGTCAACCGTTTTTCAATTTTTCAAAAATATATCGATTTTTAATAATAATAAAGCAAAGGAAGGATAATTTTGGATTATACCGTGATTGTTTTCTTTTTAAATCGTTTTCTTTTTATTTTTATTACTTAAGAATGTGTGTGTGTGTGTGTTTGCACGATTCTCGCTCTGTTATTGAACTCAATAGAACAGAAAAAAAAGGAAAAATTGTCTGGACTATTGTCTCCTCCACTAATCAGTAACTGTTCGCCCGCTTGGTGTCTATTCATTTCTTTCGCTGTAGAATGGTCTCACCGACAATTGCGCGAAGAAAGGAATCATAAGGTCTGGAGAACGTAACAATACATTGCATCACAATACATATTGCAATCTTTTCCACAACTTTATATTTTCCTGCATTGATCCTCTTGAAATAAGATTTGCAATGCTACAATATTTCTACTCAAAAATATACTGTCGTTAGACAGGCAATACATTTCAGAGCTTAATAAATTATATAAATTTATGAAACATCCATCTAATTAGTTCTACTTCTCTGTTTCACGCTGACCACTCTCTCGTTCTCACTTACTATTAACAGTTAGTAATATATCCCTGTTGGCAGTCTCCCCGGAACTTGCTCGAACTATACACGTGTAAGTACCGGCATCATTCGGATCTACCGTGAGGATCGTAAGGTGGCCCTCGCTGTCGACCCGCTGCCTAATGTCAAAGGGCAACTCGGCACCACCTCGGGTCCATCCGACCGATGTGATCGGGTATCCTGAGTAAGGACACGCTATTGTAATGTCGACACCAGCGATGGCGCGAACCGGGCCGATCGATCGGATGTACGGCGGTCCTAAAAATGGTTTCTTATTATAGAATTACCCCGATTTGAACTTGCTTCCACGAGTTGAATCAATTTTCCCGCTTACTCGAGACTCTCTTCCTTGTCTCGCTTAAAATGTTCATGTTCTCGATATTTGCGGATGTAAATCTAATAGATCTAATTAACGCACTCGATTTTTGAAGACTCGATTTAAATGTATGTATATAATTATGAAATTATTATCTTGTATGCATGCCGTACCGTAAATGTTCAATCTAGCTTTGTGCTCGACGATCGCTAGAGTGTTGGACGCCACACAAGCATACAGGCCACCATCCTCGGCTCCCGCCGATGAAATGTTTAAGTGACTGATCACGTCACCGGATTGATCCACGTATTGGCCTATCGCGTATCTACGCGTATAGTTCCTGATTAGAAGATAGCGCAATATAACGCCAATATATCAGAACATAGGTACGATCTACCTGTGTCCAGTTGCAATCTGACTCAGTGGTTCACCGTCTAGTAGCCACGTAAAGGATGGCGTCGGTGAACCAGTAGCAGAACATCGCAGAGAGACCGGCGGGCCCGGTCGTAATGCCTGCTCAATAAACGTGTACTGCAATTCCGGGACCGTGTCTAAAAATTTTTTTTCAAAAATCCGTTTTTTAAAACAGGCACGAGCCAGTTCTCTCGGAAGAAGAGAAATTTATACAGGAAAAGCAACGAAAACTTAATTATCCAATAATAGAACGCGGAAAATATGCATATATTTATGCATATAAATTAATGGTATAAGAATAGATTATAGAAACGGCCAAACGAAAATAGGATATAACGGGTATTAAAAGCGGCCTATGCGTTTGCTGACCTCCGAGCTTGAGTTCGGCGGTGGCCTGAGCATTTTCCTTGTCGCTCCTCACCAAACATTGATACATCCCTTTGTCTCTGCGACCAACGGAGCCTATCACGAGCACCAAGGGAGCTAACAATCTGATCCTCGTGTCCTGCGCGGTCAATACTGGGACACCGTCATGTAGCCACTCAACGCTCTCGACTGGATATCCTTCGACCGTGCAGTTCATCGTGGCGGTCTCGCCGGAATTAATGACCTGCGAATGATGACAAGCGAATCTATCTCGCAGTCGGGCGAATTCGTGTCTATCTCTGCGACTTTTATGTTGTTTTCTTGAGAAGACTTCCTCAACATGCAATAAGACTAATACCCCCGGGAGAGTTGCTTTTGTTAAGTTAATGACACATTTAATGTATTTTTATATTTAGTGCCAATCTGTGATGAATTCATGACCAAGTAATCATCATTTAATAATTGTTTTATTAATTAATTTTATGTCGAGAGCGAGAGAGAAAGTAATAATTGTTAATTAATTATCGTAGACGCAATTACCATAAATATAGGTAACGCAATCATATTTAGTTTAACCCAATTTTCCATTACACTACGATAAAAGTAGAGCACTGTTATCTGTAAGTGGATTAAATACTTGATTTGCATTAATTGTTTTCCCTATTATATCGGATAAATAACTTTCGCTAATATTATATCGTGGCGCAAGTTTAATAATTTTTCATAGGATACAAATTTTCCTTTTTCATCACATTAATTCCTGAATTTCGAAGAAAATCTCTTTGTGCGTGAGACGATGTTCTATCTACCTTTATATTATTATCCCTCTTTCAGTCTGTTATAAAATGTCATACATTTAAGAGAGAAATTATCCATTTGCATAAATCAGACTCGTACTTGCACACGCGGCTGAATCCGAGCGTTTAGCTTTGATGTGACTGACAAGTGCGTCTCCGCTCGTTGCTCGCCAAGTTGATTGCTGGCCCGGCAAACGTATCTTCCTGCGTCTTGCGCATCTACGCGACGAATTTGCATCAAATCACCCCAAAGCTGGATACGGCCGAACGATTCGACCGGTATTGAGTGGCCTAGAATAAGACATTCAGATGTATCTGTCCTGTAACGGTCATATCAGCAAAGTTTGCATATATTTGCGTAATATTAGATTAAATTTGCGTTAAATGTCGATAGTATTCCGTACACAAGAGAGGGAGAGAAATCGTCGACAATCTTATAGCTTTTTTGATAAAACAAACAGATTTCTTTTTTTCCATATCTATAATAACGTCCGATAGCGTCTTTTAATATTAAAGAAGTACATTTTTTAAATATAGATTTTTCTTCTTATTTTTAACGAAGTTATTTATTATGTGACAACATTGTTTAAACGTAACACAGTATAAACGCTATCGAGAAATCGATGTTTGAACACAGCTGGTATAGTTTGTTCGGCGCTACTGTTAACATAGCTTATTCGGTAAACATTCCCCTAATTAAACCAACCATTAACATCGCGATACCAGGTAAATTGCGGTGGCGGGCTTCCTTGCGCCGAGCACGTGAGGTGAACATCGGAGCCGCTTTCGGCGGAAATGGCGATTTCAGATCGTTGCATCAATCGCGGCGGCGAGGAACCGGTTGGTTCTACAAATAAAACAGTGATAATAAATTTAAAAAGAGATGAACGAGTGGCAAGGAATAATCTTCCTGGCCACTCTATTATACAGCGGAATCCGCGGAAGTAGATTAAATTTTAATCCGGATCTTGATTTTATATTTATCTCGCAAAAGGTTTATCCGGCTCTGGCAGTTACCCGTGACTGTTAAAGTGGCGGGTTCGCTTTTTCTTCGTTCGCTGGTCAAGGCATGTAGGGTTAGACATGAATACGTCGCTCTGCCGTCTTCCGGTCTGGCGCCCCTAATATGAAGGTCACCCTGCGAGGTGACTACGAATCTCCCACCTGTGAACAAAATCAGGCCGCATATACACAGATCGATTTAAAAATATATAGCATGTCTCAGGCATCTCGCGCTTTCTCTCGATTACAGATTCTTTAGCAAACTTAGTACCGAATTTTCTCATATATTGAACTTTCATCGAAAATTATCGAATCTTTTTATCGAATAAACATATTAAGTACATAAAGTAAGTAAGAAACATTCTCTGATACTCCGTGAAAATTGAATAAGAAAACAAGGCTTATTATGCGAAATGTAATTTGTCAAAATCCACAAATTTTCAGTCACTTATAATATTTATAATTGTTAATCAATTCTTATGACTTTTTTTATATAAGCTTCCGATTTTACTTACAGTTCAGATAAAGTGCGCGACTTCTACACGGAACGCAATATTTATACATGTACAAACAGATTAGAAGTACAAAAATTTCAATGCACAGTGCTGAAGATATTTAACCTGAATAAAAATTTTCCCTCTATCACTATTACAGTGAGGAAATGCTTCTCTCGACTTCGCGATTTATTCCGCTTCTTTCTATAGCGCGGCAGACTGAGTGGAAATACTATTCGACTTCTCAGAATTCGGAAGCTAGGAAATATCAATAATAAATCCCTGAACGTGCACGCGGTTCCAGCAATATTTTCTCTCGTATTTCAAGTCTACAGGAGCAAAGGGTTATGCAAAATCCTCAGCATCTGTCGATGAAACCTCTTCGGATCACGGACGGGTGTACCATCAGGCGTGAAATTTTCAATTTGGCTCAACCATCGGACAGCCATCGCGCAGCCCGGTCTACCGACTTGCTAAAGCTGTCTGACTATCTCGGATTGACCTGCCAGAAATCTTTTTTTCATCACGCTCGGAACATTATTCGGATTTTCGCGCGCCGCTATCGCTTGCAGAGAATAATTAATAATGTCGGCGGAATATTTTCGCCAAAGATAGACTTCCTGTAGCAATCTTCGACATATTACTCGAAGACTGAAAAATTACGGGGTCACTATTATACGGATGCACCCTTTTATTTCAGTTATTCTAAATTCTTCATTATTTTTATAAGTCTGTTATTTTTCACTGATTATTTCAAGGTAAAAGAACTCTATATAAAATAGTTTTATTTTCCAAATTTAAACGAGGGCGCTTACATACAAAGTGTCGAGCATTTATTTTAATTAAAATCGTACTCTAAAAATTATACTAAATTTTATTAGAATACACGAGGAATATTCCCTCTTATTCCGAATAATACGATTCTAATGATGATATGTCCCCGGATCTGCGCAAGATGTATTCATCACGAATAGGAACGGATTCCGAGTGGTTCTCCTCCCTACGATGTCTAACAAGAACTATTGTCGTTGATTCGATATCGTTATAGTGTGCGTGAGTCAATGATAGAAATGTCATGTTCTTCCCGCAATGTACAACCGGAATTTCATGTCCTCGAATCTGTGCGATATCCGCGACGTTACAACATGATAGTTATAGCAAAGATCAATACGCGTACCATACGAGTACCATATCTCTTTACTTCTTAAATGAAAAGTTATATCTTTATTTTCTATCATTTTTGTCAATCAGATATTTTCTACAAATTCTATGTTACAGTAGAGAAATAAATGCTGAACAAATATTCGAGTTTAAGAATGCTAATTTTAGAATAGATAGATCGACATGCTAAACATTAATTTTGTTTCGTTTCGTTGAGTGGCATTAATTAATTCTGTTACAATGTGAGAAGAAGAGAAAAAGAACAAAAATTTTCTTCCGGTATCGACAGAAGATGGTATCTTCGTTTCGGGGGACAGCTATTGTATCAATTCGGCTTCGTCACGAGGACGTCTATATGTGTATATGCCTGACGCTTCATTCCTCTCTATCTTCCGACACTGGCGCGACGTCGGTTGACGGACGGCGGAATCGACGACGTCGTCTTCGGATAAAGATACGGACTGTTCTCGCGACGGCGCGCGTCCGCACTTCGCACGCGTGCGGCGATAACCGCGGGAGAGCACACACACACACACGTCGACGTATACGGCGCCGGGAGACACGTAACCGCACCCCCGGATGTGCAGATGGTGCTTTCGTATATATGCGGACGACGCAATGTTAGCCGCCTAGTTACGAAACAAACGTATCAAGCCCCGACATGACGCGATGCTTCCCATGATATTCCAACGGCACACGCGTACGTACAGTTACGCGCACACCGCTACCGGTTACGTGCAACCGAGCGGCATAAATATGTATGGGACATGAATGCTTGAGCGTGTACAGGACGATCTAAATCGCCGAGTTAGCGCACGTACGTGTGTAGCCCGACTGGTACGTGTGCGAGTATATGTGTGCGAATCTGTGGACTCGCGCGCATACCGGATGCTCATCCAAGAGATCAAGCATTTTGCACACTCTCTCTCTCTCTCTTTCTATCTGTATGTCACCCGCTCCGCTAACGGTTATAATTGCGTTAATTTAATCCTTTTCGAGTTATGTGCCCTTTTCTTGTGAAATTTACCGTAATTCATAAAAATTGCAATAATCCCTTAAGTAATGCGACTCTATGATTATAAATTATTATGTATGAGGGATTATGAGCGATGAGGGGGTGTGAATTGCACTTCGGATATATCCTTTTACCTCTTCATTTATATGCGTTTATCCTGAACGTGTGTGCATTTCCCTATCAGATTTTTTTTTATTCTCTCTAACCACGGCGAACGCATTGACACGTTTACGTTCGTAAACTCATTTCGACACGCAAACCTCATATCCACTTGCATCTCTGTGCATGTCGATAAAAAACTGATGGCTCGGCGTTGAATTAGTTCGAATTTGTTTTTCTCGACAATATGTTCAAAGCGAAAAATTAACGACGGATACGTGATACGCATCGTATTCCGAGTGTGTTGTCGATACTCGAACATAAGAGCTAATCTCGAGAAAGTTTAGCGTCAACGCGCGCTACCTTTGATCAAGTAAAATAGCAAATAAGTCAACGCGCAGTTACTCACCGGTGTCTGTGTTTCCAGGTAAGAGAATGGCGTCGTCACGAAACCAGGAGGTTACAGTGAGATGTTCCTTAACATCTTCCCGAGCTGTACAGGACAACACTGCGTTGCATCCTTCTATGACGGGTTGTCTGTTTACCCTGACGTCGTATCCGGGTACCGTCAATACTGCAATGTAAGTAACAGATCAAATTGTTCAAACAATACATTTTATTTAATAGAATTAATTACTACAAAAAATTTACATTTATGCGAAACGTCTCCCAAAATTTCTAACAATAAGTCAATTTATAAGAAAAAAAGTGCGATTTAATCTTGATATTCCTCTATCAAATCTTTTTAAAACTAAGCTTTCGAGCTGCTAATAGATATTAACAGTTTATTCTTCATAATTTTAAATGGAATGCAAAACCGTAATTTTTAAAATTTAATTATTGAGATATAGCTCAATAATCTTAAAATTAGGAATATTATACCATTACCGTCAGTTTTCGATAAGGAAATTTGATTTAACATTGATTGAAGAGGATCTGCGAGTCATATCAATTACATTTGATGCGAGACACCCTCTGTAATAAAATTCTGTTATATTCGTATATAACAGAAAGTCGGAGAAAAAGGGTAGGAAAACTAAAGCGACCCGAAGTGACATAGCGTTGAAAGCGGAAGATGGATGATTATTAAGAAGTTACCACAGGCAGAAAGTGGAAAATAAGACATAGGGAAGTAGAAGCATGCATAATGAACGATCAAACTTATTTCAAGTCCATGGACAATGGCTGCGTTGTAATGCGATTCACTCCTCTTATTCCGTTACACGTTAATTGACGAGCGTAAAATTTTAAGCACCTGAATCGCCTGTATTAGCAAGAGGTGATATATCAAAAATGTATTAAAAATATTTTATATTCCTATATACGTGTATAAGAAAACATTTTATTAAGTTCGTTTTCTGACGGTGAAATTTTAGATGGAAGAATTTTTGATCGTTATATATGTAACATCCAATCAATTTGTCTTTCGATCAATCAAATTGTCTTACGTATCTTATTCGATACAATTGCAAATTTCATTCGCGGTTAAGATACAAGATGCTGAGGTACGAGACAAGCTCTCTCTCCAAATCTAATCACCCTCAATCTAAGTACACACTCATACATCAATATGTATAACAGTGATGCTGGGAACAGCGCTCAGGTCGCGCATATTCCACTCTCCGGAGACACACCTGCTCGCGCGTATACACACGTATTCTACTCACACGCTTCGCTATAATGAATGTTGGCACAAAGTGTGCGATTAATTTCCTGCATTTGCATCTTTAGTTATATTAACCATGTAATCGCTTAATTAAGTGAGTACGGTAACTCAAAACGCATTATTACGTCTCCATCGCCCTCGTTACCTTGAAATACATATTATCTCTCTGTTTTGATCGATTTTAAATGGAATCTAATCTATTAGTGTATCTTTTAATTTAAAAGACACATGACCGCCACTTTTAATACTGCCATGCTCAATACACTCTACATTATGATACGTTTACAAAAAATGAATATGTCTTACATTATTATTCAGTTATCATGAAAAATACTTTTGGGCCGGATCGGCCCAAACACGTGACCAATTTCCACGATCTACGTGCCGCTAAGGTTACTGAAAAATTCACGTTTTTTAAGTGCCGACGAGACACCCTCTGGATTCGTCCGTAAACATTCGTGCCGAAGTAACGCGCGCGATTTCCTCGATAGCTCGCGAAGTATAGAGGGAGCGAGGCAGCAGGACGGAGGGGAAGGTGAAGGGAGAGCTTAAAAAGCTCGGCGAACGGAGCCAAGGAATGTGCACCGGGAAGAAGACGCGAAACGAGAAAAGCCAAGAGAGGTTGTGAATCGGAGGAACTGCCGTTCGCTTAGTGACGAGACGGGTCGTGTCGTTCCACCCTTCTCGCCGTCCGGGGCGTCGGAAATTGGGGGCTTCTCGGATGGTGTCCCGACGCCAGGCGCCCTACCTTCCCCTCCCTTCGGTTAGACCCCTCGGTTTGTGTGAATCGGAAGATGGAGGAAAGGGTAGGACGGGACCAGGTATGCGGGAAGGGGACATGGTACGTGACGATAAAATTGAGATGCGCCAGTGAGAGGATACGAGAGAAATAGCACAGGCACGAGTAAACGAGCGAGCGAAAGGGAGAGAGAGATAGAGAGAGAGAGAACGGGGTGAAATGAAATGTGCAAATAAAGCCAATATGCGCGGATCTCCAGCCAGGCGGGCAACGATATTTCCACGAATTCCTAGAAATCGTTGAAATTAACTTTCCTCCTCTCTTCACGGACGGATTCGTCCTTCCCCCTCCCTCGATCCCTTCCCTCGTCTCCCTTGTGTGAGATCGCTCACGCCGGATCTCTGATACCGCGCGCTCTGCGCGCTTACCGCCCATTACGCGCTGATGCGGCGTGAAAATGTGCCGTGCACACCGTGGCGTATCGATGCATCGCCGCAACGAGCGTGTTTTGCTAAACCCTTGTGCTTGTACAGGGTTCTCTCTGAAGAGACGGTAGATTTTTTAAATCGAATTTTCCGAGGATGGATTTTACGCCGGGACGGGACAGATATATTGCCACTTATATCGCGACCAGCCAAGGACCGGTTAGAAAACGACGCAAATACACATTAGATAGTCGAATAGATAGAGAAGACTAAAAACGAATAAACTTATCTAAATTCTTTGTTTCGCTGGAAATTGCATTGCAATTAAGCTGATCGATTAAGATAATTCTTTAATTACCTTAATTTAAAGTCCCGCGCGTATTTTGATAAGTTTCGTATCTTATCGTCGTGCCGCGAGATATTTCTTGTGTACATTCCTCTTAGGAACGTAAAACGTGCTTTGTGCGTGATTAAAACCGTCGACCGTTTTGCTGGAATTACACATATACAAGCATTTGTCGTCCGAAAGGGTGGACCTTTTTCTGCCCAAGACCATTTCTCGAGAACTAGTGGCGGGTTGCTAATGTGGTTACGTTCTTTTTCTAGTCGCGCACTTCCCCGTTGATAAAATGAAGAAAATAAAGAAGAATAAGAGCGGTACGCTAGAGAATCGTCCGTCTGCGGAAACGGGTGATCTCTCACCGTGCGGTGGGCAATAATTCTTTCCTATAGCATCCATACTCGGCACGTGTATAGAGAAATACGGTTTCGTCGCGTAACACGGCCGGATAAATATCCAGTATACAAATTTCAAGGGATTAGAATGTACGATACAATGCAGTGCGCGCGCGATTGTTTAATTCCTTATGCACGCATGCACGTGCAACGCCCATTGCGCTTCGCGGCACATTCATACTACGTTTCTCTCCAATTTAAATATATTTTTAATCAATGAAACGAATTTATAATTTAATATAACCTTTTAGTTTTTAATTAAGTGCCAATTTGCATTTATCGCATAAATAATAATATGGAACGATTATTTATTCATGTTTCCATGGTTAAATTCGTCGAGATACTTTATTTTGCCGACGTTAAATACCCCTCGAGCTATTTTTCGCTACGGGAAAATCGCGCGGGAAAGCATGTGAAATATAAGATTCCACGACCGTTACGTACGGTTCTCGTACACCTTCCGTAATGAAATCATTTGAAAAAAATTAAGATTAAACGGGAGCAGCTCTTGGCGAGCGACGATTATTCTCCCCCGCTAAAGGTTAAACCAACGCGATACACCCCCTTTTAAATTTTTAAAACGCGACAGCTCTTCAGACATTATTCTCCGTACTACCGGGACCGCTGACGGTATAACGTAGGATAATGAATATTCCCATCGCTGTGTTCTCTATTCGGTCCTTCGGGAGTGTTCTTCTCGCCCGAAGAGAACGAAGACTGGACATGTTGATACCGAATTCTCAAGCTCGTCGGGAAACGCGATCCTTACAAAAGGGAATTTCGACAATGACTCTATCTCCCTCCCTTGCAGAATAAGTTCTTTGGCGAGCACGTGGGGACGGCCGATGTCATTTTAGATAAGTGAACCGTTCCTTTTTGGCTCGCTCGTTTCAGAAGAAGCACCGCTAGAAGATCTCCTTGGCCGATGTTCTCGCGTATAGAAGGAAATAAAGTGAAACGAGAAGTTCTCCGGGGATCTTTGTTAGATAACTTGCACGTTGCGTTAATGAATGCGTGTCGTACGATTACATGCGAATAGTTATTAATTTCTAACTGCTTTATCTTCTAACTATTATTATGCAAAATCATGGCGCGCTATCGTCATACACTTGCTATTACCATTTCAGATTTTTTTGATACAATAAACTCGTCATATATTAATTCGTCATTATATTACATTTGATTTAAATATTTAGTTAAACTTCATTTTTTACTCACATCGGAAAAATTGATAATTATATAGTGTTCATAGTTAGGAAGAGTTTTTTCTTCTTCACCTTGATATTAATGAAAAAAAAAAAGAGAAGTATCAGCGGTAAAATAATTTTGAATTTATTAATTTTTGTTATTCTCGAAGAAACGAGGTTCATTGGAAAAACAATTCCGATTTATGCTTGAACGACCTTCATATATCATTTTGGAACCATATTAAACTTGTTTTCGCGAAAAGCACGAGCAGAATGACTTGATTATTTATGCCTATACTCCGGGGCGGACTGTGAACTTTTAACGAAAGCGTTCGTTGGTGGGAGTAGATAGAAGCTTTATATCGGCGGACGGTTCGCGCGGGACAAGGACAGCGCGGCAAAGAGGTATCGATTGGGACGTTCTTTCATCGTCCAGTGACTTTGGGGGAAAGTTTCCGAAACCACTAGCGGCGAAGCGAATTTTTCTTCCCGTTTTAGACGAATCATCCTGATAAACTTTCCGACGAAAGTTTTCCGACGGCTGGAGCGCGCATTCCATGTCGCTTCACGTGAAGCGGCTTTGAAAGGAGAGACAGCCGCCTTTGGACCGGCATCAAAGAGTATTTGGATTCTCGCAATTTCTTCGAATTTGTATGCACCGTGAGATGCGACAAGCGTGCCAGTTTTGT
Source organism: Temnothorax nylanderi (assembly GCF_030848795.1). NCBI lineage: Eukaryota > Metazoa > Arthropoda > Insecta > Hymenoptera > Formicidae > Temnothorax > Temnothorax nylanderi. The sequence goes on along the minus strand of NW_027249155.1, from coordinate 555,072 downwards.
TACAAACGAGCGCAAAGTATATTGAAATACTCGGTTAAACACATTGTTTGACATGCGGGATTCTTGGGTTTTAAGGTTATCGATATTTCGCGCAAGAATGTTGTATGTGTGTCATGAGACGACGTCATTCTTTTGCCTTAACTGACGACAGGCAGATCTAAAACCTGTTTTAAAAATAGTAATTTGGCTCGAATTTTTTACGTTAAACTTTTTTCTTGCGGTTTACATAGTAGCAGTCATTTTTGCAAAATCGACGACACTTTTGCCTTTACTTGAAGGGTTAAAAACACGTCACGAAAACGCCGTTGAGAAAGCAAGCAACCTAAGTGCAACGTAAGCTTAGAGCTTCGTGAAAGCGATCAATGTTTACCCATTTAAAAGGTTACATGCACCGGCTAAAAAGCGAATAAGCACATCGCTTTTTTTGCAGTCAGTAAATATTATACATTTATTATTTCGCGATTTGATTTATTCGATTTACCTTTTGTTTTTATCATTGAAACAATATTTGAAAGACTGCTATAAAACGTAAATATCATTTAAATAATATTACGCAAAAATCAGTTACGAGTTACACTAATTTTTTTATATTTTTTTCTGCGATTTTATTTCCAGGAAAATATTTTTATAATTAATATATGGTTTATAGCGTCAAAGTTGTGACTTTGATTTTATGATATTGATAGATCCTACATTAAATATTTTTCTACCTATATAATTGACAGAATAAATGAAAGTTTCAAAAAATAAAAGTCAACATCATATTTAATTTCATATATTTGATTGCAATGCAATTCTCCAACACGTCACATATCATAGTTATAATATGCCAAAGTGTCCTCAAATAGCCCTTTTTTACAACTTTTATAACTTTTTTATAACTCGCAAATTTCTGAAAATTTTAACGTGATAGAGCAATTTGGTAAACGAGGTTGTATTCAGTGTTCAAAAACTACGGGAAATGAGAGATTATCTTCCTTCTTGTGCATTTTTTTGTTGAACAGTGTTATTACTGGTATACTCGATAGTCATTCAGATCAAAAGTAAATGAAAACGAAAGAAGAATTCTTTTCCAATTGGATTCGTGCAGTATGTATGGCGGATGCTGGCGAATTCAGCGCGGCCGCCGCCAGTAGTAATGATCGGCTTAGAATCAGCCATTTAAATGATAGCTCACGTAGCTCCGCCCGGACAAAGTTTTGTCCCTCCACGGGTCTTTCGGAACGGCGAAGACTTGCCCACGTACTCGAGAATCGAACTTCCTCCGATACAATTTAACGGCTTTCAACCGTTTCCCCATCGGTATTTACTTGGATAGCGCGAAGCCTCTCGGTTGAAAATGCGAGGTGTTGGCTCCGCACTCGCAGTAGCACTCCGACGTAATGGGATGTTCGGTACTGCCAGTCCGTTATTGCAACGAATCTCGTACGTGGCGAATGACGTTTCTTCGATAAATAATGGTTATCGTGTGTATCGGCGACATTGGCGGACTGTCGATCCACACGGTAGCGTGGCATGGTAGTTTGAATCTTATTCGCGCGACCACATTTTCCACTTAGAGTCGGAAAGCCATTTCCGCCGGTATGATAAAACATTTTGAAATCTTTTGACCGGATGAGTTTCCACGTAAGTCTACAAGACTATGCTTTCACTTTCGGAAGGGATAAGACGTGGATAAGACAACTTACCAGCGCGGAGAGTGACCTCGCGTGAAAGTACGGTCCCGACGGAGCTGGTCGCTCGGCATCTGTATCGGGCATTGTGAACCTCGGCTCTGAAATCCTGAGCCAGGAACGGCGGAAAGTATAGCGTACCGTTGCCCAGAAGTTGCCTGAAAGAATATGAAAGGAGCTCTGTTGATTCGCATAAGGGACTGCTAGAAAAAGAGACGCGTAGATCCGCGAGAAAAGTATAAGGCGGATTTCACACTCGAGTTTAAAACAAGTTCTTTCACTTCGCGTACGTTCAAGGGGTACTACGGTTTTATTTAAACGAATAGTGTCCTGACAAATTTATGCAAAAGTGACCCATGACCACGAACGTGATCGGTCGAAGCGGTTGGACATTCAGAAACGTGATTTACGAAACGTGATTTACCTGAGCCCCGGAACTGCTGTAACCGATCTCTGATCCGGGCTGGTAATCCACGTGACATGCGGCGTCGGGCTGCCGTGTGCGGAGCAGCCTAATTGGGAGCCCGTGGTATTTGAAAAGACTAGGGTGCTCGGCGGCTCCAGGATGAAGACCGGGCCCTGCTGACCGAGCGCAAATTTCACGCTGCACCCTGAAAATGAAAGGCGTATTCGCTCATATTAACATTGTAACGCCGGTTTTGTTGCGGCGCGGCGGTCTCTTAACGATCGCGTCGTGCGGTCAATGAGAAGCGGTTAAGCGCGATTAATTTAGCTCGACTAACTTATATTGTCTTTCGTCCACTTAATTTTTATCAAGTACACTGATGAGAAATCACGCGGCTCTTAGCTAGGTGGCGGTTAAAATTTCAACAGCGCTGAATTAACGAATGATGAGATGGATCGTTAAAATACGAATTGATTTTATGATTTTACGCGATTATGACTGGAGTATTCTATAGAACATTATTGCTGTTTTACAGCGTACATATATAGATACACTTTTGCAATTTAACAAATAAAATTGTATCCAAGTGCTTGTTACGTTGTATCGTAGCTATTTAGAAATCAATATTTTCCTCTCTCTTCTTCGCGTGGCGGGGCCGCCTCAGGTCAAGCGATAGCTCCGATCTGGATTTGCCCGTGGATTAAACTCGATGTTGAAACGATTATTCGATTTGTTGGTTGGTAAGCGCCGCGGATAGAATTTTATCTTTTGTCTCGTTGAAGCGGGCGGAACGACCTGATTCGCGAAGCCGGTCTAAACCCCACGACGTATACATTGTTCGCAACCGAGAAACCGGAGAAATCAATTCCACTAAGCCGAATTCGACCTAGATTTCGAATCGATTCGGGACCATGCTCGCTCCGGGATTAAATGCACGCTGGAGCGAACGGTCGCATCACTGCCCGATAGCATCTACCAAATATTTCAGTCGAAATCCCCGGATTAAGAAGCAGCGTACGCGAGCTTCTATAATCCGTTCTCGAACGTTGAAAGCTACGTTTACATATAATGCAGGTTTTCCTCGATATATCCAAGTAAAATAAACGCCCGTTGGCAGACCATCGGTTATTTGGAAAACAAAACGCTTCGCCGAGAATATGATGTTCGCTGTTGTCATGCACTAGTTGAACAAGACGAGTATTTGTTTTGTTTTTATACAAAGCGAATCTACGGAGAGATGCGGAAAAGTTGCGGAGGTTGGACTGTTGAAATAAGCAATGTTGCACGATTAGGCGATGATCGAAGGATACGTAGCGCGGGACAAAGTGCCGCGACGGGTACAGCGATCAAAGAGATTGATTTTCGTTGCTAGTCGGGAATAGGAACAGAAATAATTCATGGAATGAATTATTTAGACCGGCGCGACCTAAGGGGCAACGCGGTTTAAAATACGATTGACGTGGTTTGGATTCTGATGTATCTATGCAACTGAGAAAGAGGTCGAAATTAAATTACTGCAAAACAGTAGAGTTTCGTCAAATGGAAATGGAGTATTTAGAAATAAAGTCGGAAGAGTTATTTTGCATATAACATCTAAAAATATAATCTTTTGTATCACTGTTTCAAAACTTTTATTCTATAAAAATTTGCAAAGTTTCTTTTGATTTCTGACTATTTCTATACTACGAGCGATGAAAGTTCTTTAATTTCAAACTTTCATAGATCAATCAAAAACGTACAGAAACGAAAAAACATGCTTTGAAATAGTTAACTGTAGATACTGTAAGTAAAAATAAATAGAAAGATTTACTTTGTTTGCAATAAATATATAAACACAGTTAAAATCGTTATTTTTGGATTATTTTGTTCCATTTTCTTTAATACTTGACATGATAGCAAAATTCTAAGATTAGAGTCGATTTCAACTCGTTGAATTTTATTTCAGATATCACTATATAGTCTCAAATAAACTCTAACATTTGCTAGTTTATGTTATGAAATATTAATCTATGTCCTTATTACCTAAATTTATATTCTTCTCATCGTCTTTCCTCCCTCTCTCTCTCTCTCTCTCTCTCTCTCTCTCTCTCTGAAATAAATAAATCGTCGAATATAAAATAATGTAATTACTTTATCTAATATTAGAGGATTTTGAATGGAAGGACAAAGTCAAAAATTTTCCTCCGTTCATCCTCTTTACCGGACTGCGCCAGAATGCATAAATTCTTGCACGTTGTCAAGAAGGACGGCGCGCGGCGGGCACGTAGCCACGTGTTTGCTTGCCTTTCAAAGAGCAAAAGCCGAACAGTACTCCACATCGTCGTTTCCGCACGCGCGTCTGTATGCGCGCGTGCTCGCGCACATTTATTTGCGCGTTCATTCTTTTCGAATAATGCACGAATCGTCGCGCGTATATATACGGTTGTTGCATTTAATGCTACCCTTCCCAACGCGGAATCATTGGCGTCGAGTCATCGCATCTTTCTGTACGCGTGACCGGAAAAATATTTACTGGCGATATAACGTGACGCTCCTACGTAGTATTTTATTTGTAATAGTTTACGTGCTCCCATCTTTACCAATTCCACGATTTTCCAGCAGCTTTTCGCGCTATACACGCCATTGTTTTTAAGAGGGGGAACATTTAATATTTACATGAGGTGAATATTCGACGTTTATGAACGGACGGACGCTCTTGCATCACGCGCGATGCAGATGAAAGAAGTGCAAAAATAAGAGAGGGAGTCGGCGCTGACGAAGCTTTTGAAGAGATATGTCGCATTGTCTTTACATCGCATTGTCGCCGCTGTATCTCAGAGCGTATTAATGAAGCATAAGTGTGTATGATGGCGCGCAAGCCCATCGCTTTTTTCCTTCTTCGAATTTCGATATCTCTTGCATGTGTGGATATGGGCGCGCTTGCGCATTTATATCCGCGAGGACGTTTTCTGCTCATCGGTCACTGAAACGTGAACCCAATTTGCGATTCGATCGAGACCGGGATTTTTCCCGGCTACGTTTCGAAGTGTCAGAGTACGAATAAAGATTGCACGAATGAAAAGTTTACGTGATGAACGTGCAAAGCACTTATTCCGGAAACAAGCTATGCTTTAGCCGATACATGATCGCCGGATCAAAATATCTTCGTATATGTATCGTCACATATATGTATATTTTTAAATTATCTTCTAGAGAGAGGGAGAGAGAGAGAGAGATTTCAGAATGTGATTCGAAAATTGAATAATGCATGAAAAATATAATTTTACATTTCTATTGATGCCAATCAATCTGATGCCAATGCATAATTTATTTTAGCAGAACGTAGAAACATGTTACAGTTTGCGAGTCATAAATTCTATGCATATCAATTATGTAGGCATTTTAAACCAAAAGTGACAAACGTCGTACTTTCATTTCGAAGATTAAGGAAATAAATATGCAAAATCCACTTTCATGTCACGTTATCGATCGTTCTCGTTTACGTATATTGCATCTTTTATTATTAAACGAATATCAACATTTGAACGTCTCGCTTTATCGGCTTTCGTGATAAATTTACTAAGAAAATCCGAAGAAACTACATCGCGGTGCAAGACGAGGAGCAGATGCGGTTGTACGTACGCGACGGGGACGGAACGGGGGCCAGGATTCCAAAGTCGACGTGAGAGTAGGTAGTCACGTCGACGTGAAAGATCGTAATTGCGAATTCGTTGACCCACGACTCGAATAAGCTTTTCCACGAAGTCACGACGGTGGTTGGGAATCGACAGGCACGGGAAAGAAATGCGAGAAATGAACGGCGAGGGATCGAAAGGACGATGACGATGACACGGTGGTGGTGTGTAGGTGAAGCATGCACAGGAGGTAGCCAAAGAGGAGATAAAAGCGGACGAGGATAGACCGAATGGGGGATGTAGCTGGCGCGAGAGGGTAACTCTAGGAGGGGCGGCGTGGCGGGGGATCAGAAGACGGCGGGTACGAAGAGTTCTGCCTCGCTGTCGTCGCGGGAAGGCGATGGAGAAAGATGTGGGCAAACAGACATTGCGATCGTTTATTTTTCTGGCAATTATATCCTTTCGTGAAAAGGAGCCCGAGCCCTTTTCACTCCGTATTTATTTCTGTCGTGAATGCGTCGCGAGCCTACTGACGGTTCTCAAATAGGTGGATATCCACCGAGGGGAGAGAAAAGCTAAAGGCTTTCACGGTATTATGAGGATCTCGGTTTAGCGAACCTGTTCCATTCGCGGCTGTTCCATTGGCGCGTTTAACGTCTTAATCCAATTTAGCAGAAGTTCTGTATACACGAGCTGCACCGCGTATACATCTTAATGACGATCTCTTTAGATCGTTAAAGAGATGAATCTTTCTTAAAAATTATGAAATAGATATCGTGAAGAGATGAAGAAATTGAATTGGAGAAATGAAGAAATATTAAGACATTGAATTGAAGAAATGTTTTTTTGCAATAAATATTTTTATTCGCGTTTTATATAGCAATGTAAAAAATTTTTTTATAAAAAACGTATAGCCTTCCATCTCGGAAAATCGCGGTTTGGGTATATCACGCTGTTTCATTAACAGCGATGGGGCGTCGCAGGAGAGGCAACTTACCGACGCGGTCGATACAACGATGAAGATTAATGATTGTCTGGCCAAGTAATTACCACCGCGTTTTATTACCTTCGATGTGTAACTCCGCGAGGAAACGACGTTTCCTTTACTTGCGCCTCGCGTATCGTGTCGTGCTCCGGCAGGACCGCGATTGGACGCGACCACATATGATGAAGGACGAAAATTATTCAGCAGCATTGGCACGCAATCTAAGACGGTTCCCGAGTGTCCGTAGTGCGATCTGTATATGTATAGCCTCCGTATTCGAGGACACGGCGCAAACGGGTAATTCTCATTTGATGCGCTTACATAGTCTTCGCTTCCTCCAACATCAGAGGTTCTCAAACTTTCTGAGCGTTAGTGTCAGACAGGATTTACTTATATTAGCAGCACCAAATTAAAAAGCAGAAGCTTACACTTTATAGGATACCTTATTTCACGATTCTATAATGTAAGTATATACATAAAGAAGAATAAGATAATATGGGCGTTGTACAATATAATATATTCTGTCGAAAATACTAATTAGATAATTGAGATCATCAATATATAATAATTTATATTTTATACATAATAATAAGAACTATTATTATATGTATATTATTATATAAATAATAATTATTATATAAATAAATAGTAAAATTATCCAAATGAAATCGATAGTCTATTCAAATCTATCTATTCAATCAACATAGAATAGATTATCGATACCATTCAGATAATTTATTTTACTCGTAGCGTCATTGCCTCGTTTTGTGTAAGAGATTCGTGAACCTCGTAGATAGAGATCTCTTGTTGCTGCAAACTGTAGATTGGAGATCCCTGGCCGTGTGCGAGTGCGCCCGTGCGTATTACGTAGGGATGCATCGCGCGGGGATTCGTCCGATAGAGAGACATCGATGACACTATACATATTGACAAGACACTCGAGACCGTCCGCAGGTCTGGGTCGCTGGAGTTACGCCACTCTTGTCGTCCGCCCTCTCTCGCACGGTTGATACCCACGGCGAACCCTTCCGTCGCTGACGATATATCGGCCGGCGTATTACGCCGAGCGAGAGCGCAGAGAGACAGAGAGAACGACAAAGAACTTTCTGTATCACTATCGGCGCACAACCGCTCGGAGTTTACTCCGCGAAACTCGAAGCACCCGACTTGGTCAAGTAGTACTTCATGAGAAAACGCGAGTTTGCACAGCGACGTCCACTTGGACTACCGTCAGACTTGGCTATCGCGATCGGGCATTACCGGTTTTTGAACATTGCAAAATTGCCAGTACACGCCAGAGGAAATCAAAGTGGAAGAAGTTTTAATCGACCGACGAACGGCGAAGAGGCTGTAAATGTCGAAACCAAAGATGTTCTAGAGCCCTCGACCTTAATGACAGATCGTTTTACGAATTAAGAGAACTTGACTTCTTGTTTTACTAAAATACATTTAATGTAAAATGGTCAGAAGTCGCGAGAGAGACAGAGAGAGAGAGAGAGAGAAAGAGAGGAGAAAGATGACATCCAATTAAAAGTTTCCATCAAACGAAGGGTCGTTTTGAATCCCACAAAGAATATATTCTCCAAGTTTGATGAAAATCTCACGATAAAGCAACTGCAGGGTGAGCATATTTGTAAGATCTTACGAATCCGTAAAGAAGAATCAAAAAGAGAGAACTAACGAGCCTCGACCTCTGTCTATGGTCTCGATAAACGACGAGGAACAATGTCCTGCGTTTATACGACAACACCACTCGAAACAATAAGTGCTTCGATACCGCGGAAACAATGCGTCCCTCGACAACAGCGATATCTTTCTGCCGATGCAGATTCGAAGTCATCGATGAAATAATGTTCCAGGATCGTATGCGCGTTTCGAGTGTCACGCGAGGGTCGGAATGAGATCGTTAAACGATACTATTGAGAGAAAAAGGGGGAGAACACGGCATACGGTAGACGTTTCTATTGTCTCGTATGCAAGCGCAACATGAAAATTACGCAGTTCGAAATCGCTTAGTCTGCGATTCGATTTAACGTATACTTATCGTGAAAGACTTGCGTGTGGTTGTTTCTCACGTGTTTTACATCTCAAGTTTTCACTTGTGGAAACTATTTTCTGTCCCGGATCCTCTATAATACTCTATATCATTTCTATACTCTTGACAGACGGATACACCGGCGAACTGATGTACAGGCGTTCCACAGAATCTGTACGAAAAAGGGTGAAATCTATCTTTTTATTTTTATAAACGATTAAAAATAATTGTTCTTACTTGCGCGCACGTGTTGCTCATTATTACTAACTCATTATTACAAACTCCACGGCGCGAGCATAATCATCTTCGTTGAGCGTCTGTACACGCACCCGTCTTTACGCTAGAGTTTTTCCAATTATAATTACCCTTGCATGATAACCGCAATTGACATTACCCAGGATAAACGCGGAGGAGGAAATAAGATACAACTGCGCCTTGACGAGGCGTAATGCGAGCTCATAAAGAAGCAGCGGAGTAAAAGAGACTCGGAGATAAAAAAAGGGGAAAAAAATGCTAAGAGAAGAGGGTAGCTGGGAGAAGGCTATAGCCTCGTCGTAATGGTTTAGAGGATTGGCGGTTTAAAGACCGGTCAAATATTTACCGGGACTTCGCCGGCCCAGACCTCTTTAATAAGTTTTTTATTGCAGTTCGCTCTTTGTTTTCAGGCCACGCTCTCGTATTTGCACTCGCTCGATCGCGTTTGATGATTGAGAATCCTTTCGGCCTTTTCTGTACAGCTGTGTTTCTCAACATTGAGCTTCTTTGGATAAGCTTTATCAGGAAAGCAGCAAAAGCAAAGTAAACGAGAATGCGAGCAGGAACTTCTGGACGAGTATGCGAACTCTTGTTCACTCTCACAGATTAGAAATTTTTTGCTAACGATATCCCGATCAAATAATATCTATGAATTTTACAAGAACATGACTTTGTGCATACAAGGAAATGCGATTATCACGGAACTATATTATCCAATGTTTTAAATAAAATTTAAAACTTATATGTATTTTAAAAACGTCACATTTTCATGTATTTTCATTAATATTGGAATTTTCATGTACATTTGGAGGGGTAAAAGTCATAGTGGTGTAAGTCAAATTTTTTTAAATTTTTTCTCGCGTGCATGGATGCAATCTATACAATATATAAATTGCATCTATGCACAGCACGAAAAAATATTTTTAAAAATTTGACTTACACCACTGTAGTTTTTACCCCTACATTTATACATTTTTAAAAATATTATAGAAGATTCTGCAAATGTTATGCTAACGCATTACAATTCGATGTAGCGCTCCGAACTCGAAAGATCGATGTGGTTAGTATTAATTAACTCGTATAAAACATTGAATACAGTACCTACAGTCAGAATTTATTTTTGACCTTACGTCGAAATGCAACTCTACATCGACAGTGAGGTAAGGGTTAAAAAGAAAGCGAGGAAGGGTTGTCGTGCGTAGTCGACAATAGGACTTTGAATCGGAGACTCACCTCGCCAAGTTATAATAGGCGTTCTTTGTAATCCGTACATTTTGCTAATTAAATCAGAAAAAAATTTTACTCTCTACTTACTGCCTTTACCTCTCTTTCTCTTCTCTCCTTTTTCTCATGTTGAAAGAATATCCAGCTTCCCTTTTGCCTCTCCAGGTATCTTGTCGCGTTATTCTTCCACGCGTTGACAGTTGTAAGTCAAAGCGGATGTCTCTGACATTAGCGAAGCAACGAGAGATTGCAACGTAAATGAGTGCGCGACGAAAAACTAACGCTTCTATTTTAAAATTCTAAAGTTTCTTGATTGCAAGAGAAATGTAATTCCGGCAAGAAAATATCTTAATTATCTTTAAAATTTCAACAAATCTTTAAATAAAAAATAATTTTTTGTGAAACGCATTAAAGTTTTTTAAATTATGTAAAGTTGTTTTCTTTAAAATTAGATAGTTAATCCTCAATAAAAAATGTTTTCTGTTACATTTTGATAAACTTGAATTGTGTGTCAAGTATATACGTCTATTGTCATAAAATGTTTCTTTCATGAAATCGTTTAGCTTCGAAATGTGATGCGTAAAAGATAAAGCGGGACGTCTGTTGCATTGTGATTTGCTTTTGCATAAAATTTGCTTTGACTGATAGCGCTGAATCAGTAGGAATGCTGTCGCGGAAAAAGAGGATTTTCCCGGAAGGAGGATAAAATTCGTTTTAACAGACGAGATGATTTCCATCTTGGAAATATCAAGCCTGACGTTTCTAGTGGAAAGTAATAATACCGTATTAACGATAGTTCAGTTAATTACCTCGCGCATAGCATCTCGTTGCGTGGCTCGCTGCCGACAGCCTCGTTCGTGAGACTCAAACAAATTTGCCCGTGTTCCGTTCCATTCGTTTGCGAAGTCGAGCAGAGTGGCGTGCGAGCAGAAGAGAAAAGGGTTATATCGAAGCTTTCGAGGTATTGGGGCTTTTGGGATCAAATCCGCTCGTCCGTTCACGCGCTCGTCAGGCTGTTATAGTGTAAGCCGATTATGCCGTTGCCCCATGCGACTCTCTCCATCATCCTTCGTTCCCTCTCCTCCCCGCGACCCCCCTCATCGACTGATCGTCCATCCCCAAATTTATCTATCCTCTTCCCTGCGGCAAAAAAGTCTTCGAACGTACTAATACGAAGTGGTTAGCTTAAATTCTTAATGCTAATATGATAATTGCAATGTTCAAACGTGTTTTTATAGTGATTATAAAGCCGAGAAAGTCTGTTCATTCTTTTTGCAAAGTATTTTAATACTCTCTTGAGTGATGTGAAAAATATTTAGCAACGTGAGACATCAAAGACGAAAATGCGATTTGATTAATTTATTCGATCTTAATTTGAACTCATAAAAATGTAAAAAAGCGACAAGCGTCAGGTGGATCACATTTCGTAGGTCACAAATATTTAGTTTAAAATAAAATTTCAGAAAAATTGTTTTCCGCGTTTTATTTAGTCTCATATTGAATATTATATGAATATAGCATGCGATGGCATTGCTGGAAGAGTTTTTGAGACTAAACTTTTTAAACGCATTTTTCTTCGGCATAGCCTTCAGTTATCTCACGATTGAGCCGTACGACCATAAATGGAAGAAAAATACATCGAATTAGGGTTCCATAACCGTACGTGACATAGCAAAGAATATAGGCATCAATTTCAAAGCGTTTTCGAGTGGCGTCATAACACGTTCGAGGGGATAGTCAAATTGTTTTTGACCCGATTTCCCAACATGTCGACGCACGCTCGCGTATATGCATCGATAAGCAAGAAAAGTGTACTCTATTGCTCTAGGGTCCTCGAACGCGAGAATTTGAGATTTATTTGATACGTTCGCTGTCTGCGAAATTGAAATACGCGGCGGACTCCCGGTGGAAAGTGCTACTTCGCTCTACTTTCGCAAGACAAACATATGAGATTTTAAATTTTAATATTACTCCGCAGGATCCGCGTACATGCTTCCCGTTTTGTCTCTCCGGTTAAATCGGCAGTGCTTTTAACGCGTAGGCTTACTCTAAACGCAATTATGCCGTTAATATATGATTGATTATTTGAAATGGCATGTAGCAGGGATTTGGGAAGGATAGGAAAAACGTGTGTATACAAATGGAATATTAACTGCGCACAAACATCACATATTTATAGCGTATAACATACCCGGAGCGAAATTCAAATCGAAATGTATCTGTTTTTCGACGCACGCATTAACGGTTTTACATATGCATTATTTACTTGCCGTTTATGAGTGTACCGTGATTATAGGTTGTTACTGGTTTAGGTATGCGCATTACTATCAGCTTTATTGAAAATGCAAACAGCACATGAATAATGTTATATAATATTATATCAACAATGAGACATGGAATATTGTCATTTCTGAGATACTTAATCCTCTCAGACCACACTTATTTTTTGCATACGTGTCTGCCACACTGGGGTCTGGAGGAGCTCAGTCATTTTTCGCTCATAAGTTTTGAAAAAATAAACGTATTGTAATGTTCCTTTTTTTCAATCGATCGTAAATTTTCTGAGAATCATGATGGCAGTCTCAGAATTTATTTTAAAAAAATTACTCCTAAAAGATATGCATTAAAAAATATAAATGATAGTTCCAAACGTAGTTTCAAAATTTTGTTGAGGTTCCTGAGACTCCAGTGTGGCTTTCGAGGGTTAAATACGTACGTACATATTACGTATATTTTCAACAGTTTTATTCTACGAAAAGTATCTATATAATACAAATAACTTTATTCCAATAACTTTTTTCTATTGTCAGAACCGATCATCTGAACTTATGAAGGATCGGATGTCCTAGTTATATCGGATTTAATGTCGAGCAATCTACATCCTATTTTACTCACGTAATACTTCTTTTCTTATATTTTTATTTTAGTTTATCCACTTCGGTCATTAGCATATAATCGCATTGGAAGATATCTGAACAAGAGTTCGCCTGTACATCCTTAATTAATCGCGGATCTTATTTCTCAATCCACTTTACGGAAAATGAAGTTGAACGTCAGCAGCTAAGCACACGAAAGCTGCAATCAGCCGCCAGCATCGGGATCTTATATCCTCGAGGGCTGACAATCTAATGTAATTTACTTCCCGTCTAACGCAATTAAAGCGCACTTTGAGGTGTGGCGGGACGAGAAATTAGCAGTGAACTTCGGTTTACCGATAAACTTCGTCGGTGAAATCGACACCGTCGTCTCGCTACACATCTTTAGCGGAATTCTGGCGCAGCAATGCTTACTAAGCTAGTTCCAAAATGCCATCATGTTTTGACGCCTGTATTTATAGCCGTTACGCGGAATCTCATATGAAAATTTTCACATCTTGAGACACATACTGTTTAATTAATCATTTTGTTTTGAGATCAACCGAGAGTTTAGTAGTGTACTCAGCGAATTGTCAGAAGCAGCAAATAATAATTTACTCCCACAATTGCTCCACCGTTGCCCGATGTCTCCCAGGTCTCTTTCTTCTTCTCTTCTCTCTCTTAGGTTTTCTCAATGCACTCACAAAATACTTAACTCGCGAAAACACGGTTAACTACGTTCGCACGTACTAATCGCCGAAATAGGATAATCGCCCGGCACTTTGCACGACACTACTGGCGTTAATCGCACGCGACGCGCATTTTAAATTAACTTCAATTACGTGTACGACGACTGGTGCGTTACTCCGAGTTTCCGACCTGAGAGAACGGTAAGCAAATTACATTGGACTCGACGAAAAATTCGAGGCACGTTACAGGATAAAAAAAAAAATAATTCCAATAATTATTGCCCGCAAATATCGCAATGTAATAATAATTCTTATTCTTTGTTGTTTCGAGTAAAATAAATAAATCCCAAAATATCACGTTTTGATAAATCACAGTCATCTTAATACATGTTAATTGAGGAATTTAATTAATATTAGATGTTCTTTAAAAGAATTATTGTTTCGAGTTTTAATGCGATGACACATGGAGTGATTCGTGCTTATCCTGAATTGTTCGCTCGAGTCTTGGCTGCGCGAACGATAACACAGCTCGCGACAGCCTTGTATCATACAAATACAAAGGCCAAAATGCCAGCCAGTCTAGCTTTTAACGAAATATTCAACGAAATAAATATTAAATATTCTCTGTTCCTTTTATATCAAATTAATTATCAATACGATCGATCTAGCACGGTTTCCCGTTATTTTAATAACTCGACCCGGGTGATTCGTATATTATTTCGCGCAATATCAATCGCAAAATGGTAGATAAATTACATTTAACCTCTTCAGAAACACTGGTATGTACATACGTGTATCTTTAGTTTTAGATTAGTTTTACAGTTATAAAATAAATATTCGCCATTGAATTTCTCAACAAGAAAAAAAGAGAAATCTCATATGATGGTAAACACAATATATCACTTGGAATCACGTGATATTAAAATATTTTTTGCTTCTTTATTTTATAATAATGTCCCTAAAAAGGTTTAACTAAAAATTCAAAGCGCGACACGAGATATATTTGAATTCAAGCATTATTAATTACGGAAATTAATTCAAAACGCAAGATATTCAAACAAAATATATTTGACATAATTTTGTCTTGTAAAGTATTGAATATTTCGATAATAAATAGCCATTGTCTCTATACTTGCCACTTACAAATCTTTAAGCGCGAGAGCTGATTATAATTGGGCGAGTAATTAACCGTAAAAGGTTCGCAATGATAGCGCTTACTTAGTTCCGACTTGATCACACTTCAATATGTTGGGCGGCATGAACTATTCTGCTGTGACACTAAGTACCGTACGCCGCTACTAACGATGGGATTAAGTAAGTATCTTACAAGTAGGTTCGAATCCATTGGCGTAGTTTCGAACTGTCTATAATTACTTCGAAAAATAAAAGCAGTATTTTCAAGTGGACTCGAACTTGGATCAAATATGTTCGAATATTTTATGAACACTTTACTAGTTCTACGTTCCTTCGAATCAAATCGTTCGTATATAAAGTAAGAATTATTTTAATATGTTATTTTTTGTTAATTACGAATATTAGATTATTAATCATTGAAATTAAATATAATAAAATATGATTAAAAATATAGAATAAAAATTACTTGAAATCTTTATATATTTATACGTTTTTTAAACCTCTTTCTTAGAGTTCGAGTACTACTTCTAAAAAATTTGATTTTTTTGCAATAGAAATTACTTATAGTATACTTCCTACAGATAGTTATTCTAAAATTCGAAACTAACTAGTCGAGATCAATTACTTTGCAAGTACAATATGTATGAAATATTATTTCTTATGAATATTACTCGAATCCTAGAAATTGAAACTTGATTATTGAAATTGACTCGGATTTTTAAGTACATACTCGTGTGAAATATAATTATTGTCAATAACTGTAATCTGTAATAAAAGCCATATTATTAAATAAATATAATTTAGAAAAAGTATTGGTATTTAATTGCAATTTTATCAATCGCAACTATATTAGTCGAATTTCATTGTACAAATAAGTCGCAACAATTATAATTGCATAAAATAAATAAGATTTCTTTCGTGGTACGGGTTAAATATTTTTATTTAATTTATTATTTATAACACAATAATTGAACTTGATCTCATTTCTATAGACGTGATAACTATAATTCTGTTGACGCGCCTTGGCCTTGGTCTTGATACTTGTCACGGCGTTCGACAACTCTGTTTACGAAAGGTCACCGCGCTAACATTCGTCGACCGACACTCGATCGAAGAGGTAGTGTGCGAGCCAGCCCCACGTATTGAAACGCAATCGCGTCGAAGCGTGATTCATTATTTCCTATTAACATTTTACGGTTAATAACCCGCAAGATTATAACTCTCTCGCTTAAAGATTCGTAAGTGTATTGAAGCAATGATTATCTTTCTCGTATCTTGCACGTTTAGTAAGTAAAAATCGATAGAGAATGAAATGATAAATCGTTGTTTTATAATAGTCACTAGCGATCTTTTTGATGCTGCTTAAATTCGAAATACCTATTTTTCACCAGTTTAATCCTCAACTCAGCGGATATTCTTTTCTCATCTTATTTACATTTGCACAACGGAGACTCAAGCTGATAAACAACATCGCGAACCGCTTCATATTTTATTGTCACGTCATCTTTTTCGAAACGAAAGAGATCTCAAGTGCTTAGAGAAAACGTTTTTCTCTACAAATAGTTAGCAATAAACAACTTGCGTATTTAATTAATTTCTGTAATAAACTTCGTGTATACACAACAAGACAAGCGACTTAAAAAGCTATAATTTAAACAATTCAACAGTGTAGCTTCGTGCAATCGTACTTTTCGTGTTATTCTTCTGTCACAATGAAGTAAATGCGCGTCGCGCGTGATTGATATCAAAAGTACTGATTAAAACGTCGCGCAAACATCATATTTTGTTCATTAGTATTAGTGCGCGACAATAATTGACCGTGTTTTCGTGAGTAAATGTTTTGCGACCCGGCATAGAAATCTGAGAGCGGGAGAAAGCCTGAAAGGCATCAAGCAATAGCAAAGCAACTATGGGTGGATAAAATTTATTACTTTAGTTATTAATTGTAGAAATAATTGTTTATAATTGTTCAACGCAACAATTATTTTTGTAAATTTCGTGGGCCTTTCTAATTTAAGTATAATTATTATATTTTACAGCTCAAAGCAATTTGCAACATGGTCTCCAATTCCATGCATTCCTACGCATCGTATCGGTGAGTGAGATATATTATCTTTTATTTTAATTTTAGGTAATGGATCTATAAAATATATAAGATGAATGTAGATGTATATATCAAGTTTGCAGCGTAAGAATAAGATTGATAGATATGATATCTCATGATCCATTGCCTTAAAATGGATCAGGCAATGATAGCTAAAAAAACTAACAGGCTAATAAGTATAATAATGAATATTTAATATTGGAATATATATGTACAATCCGATTTATTTTGCATATAAGGATGTGTATATATACGCATCTCAAATAAAAAGATTTTCAGAAAATTGAAAACATAAAACATGGCATACTAATATTACTTCGGCATTTTAATTATTAATTAATAAAATTTTTAATGTAACTTATATTATCATATAATATAACTTTTACGACATATGTAAAGTTTTTATTTAATTTTTTTCTGTGTTTATATCTTTCTGGATGCTAAAGATTAAAACAAGATATTTATATATCTTGTTTTGTATATATCTATGTGAAAGAAAAATAAATTATCTATAAAAGATTAGAGAAAAATTATTAATTTAGTTGCATTATTTTATTTTGAACTTTTTAAATATTTTTTGAACAGAATCTAAAGTTTGTATGTGGTGTTTTTTTGATAAGCTTTCATGATTAAATAGCATATAAAAAATATTTTTAGAAATTTTGTCTAATATGCAAATAAAAGATGAGATTTTACTGTTATAGATCACATATTTTAATTTGTTTGTAAAATAAAAGATACGTTGATTTTTAATTATGCTTATAGTTATTATAAAACCAATTTTATTCTTCATAGCCTATTCTATTCCGATTTATTAATAACTTGCCATTATACTGAAATAAAAACCATTAAAATATCGTGAAATTCAATAACTAGCTCATTATGTATTTAACGTACGCTGTGCTTCACAATAGTCGTTGCTGTCATGCATAATACTTTGGTGTCAAATTTCACAGAAATACTCATTCTATTTTCAGTTGATCTCTAATCAAAATATGAATTATTCTCAGATTCTTTTTGACCCGAAATTCAATTATAAATCTAATTGTAAGCGTAAGAAGCACTTTAAGCTAAGAGATATAATTTATAAATCTCTTCTATTTCGAGAGATACAAAATTACGGAAAATTACAAAAAGGCGGAGCATAGATACTCGGCTCGCCAACGTATTCAATCTTATCTGTCATACATTAACGCACCGCGAGGCGCGAACGGGATGGAATTTCGCAGCCGGGACAGCGGCGGAACGGACGTTCGCGTTTGAAGGATTGCGTGATTATTGATATCGGCAAGTCGCGCTTTTTCCCACGTACCCATTTCTCCAGAGTAAGGAGCACTATATAGGCGTTCTCGCGCGGTATTTGAGTGCGGCCGGGGGTTTTCGGAGTGCGCCGCGAGCTTTTGATACCGACCAGCTTGCGCCGAGCGCCGAAAGGCAAAGAGCCCGGGAAGAACGACCGGAGAATCGGAAAGCGGCAAAACGCGCTCCCGTTAGAGCTTTGATATACGACCATTGGACCACCGATACCACTCTCCCGCCATACGCCCTCTCCCGTTGCCATATCTCTCTGCCGGCTGCCCCCGCATCCGTGACTACCAATAATCGAACGTTATTGCGTTACCTTGCCAAAGCACTTCCACGGTCGCGACACGTGCATTCGGAAGATAACGTGGCGCGACTACGCTCCGCATCACGTGTACACACGCATACACCTGTACCTATACACGAGCGTACATTACGGGAACGTATTCGCGAATCGTATGCGGGAAATGCGACTCTTGTCGCGGCACACGCGCCATCGAACGAACAACGCTTACAAACTGCGAAACGTTAGGAAACTCGACTTCACAATAGAATCGAAATAGTTGCGACGGTACGTGACCAAGCCGCACGGAGGGAGTTCCGCGGGCGGACAACCGAATAAATCATTAATGAGATTTACGGTCGGTTTCATCAATCTTCCTCAAGACGGATAGTCTCCATTAATTTTAAACGGCATCTTTAACGCGATTTATTATTCTATTTGAAGGGCGAATTCATTTATTAAGATCCGAATCTATTTTATTTTACGATTGCATTCTCTTCCTTGTCACTTACTGCGCGTATTGATATCAAAAAAACTTTGATATCATATATTTTTATATGAAATAGGAATGTATTTTGCAGTAAGCACTTGAACATGTCGTTTGTAGTCGGCTTTAGCAATTTACAGAGCGGGAGAAAAAGTGGCGTTCTTGAGTTACGGACTGCAGGAATTCGAATTGTGCCAGTAGCTTGATATTGCAGCTCGTCGGCGCGCATAGAATGTCTGCTGGGTATTGGTGTACCAGCATCCTGCGTGACACGTCTGCGCGAAAATACGAAGGCGCTTAGAGTTCGCGCGGTGCAACTCAAGTTCCGTCGCATTTCGAAATACCGAATTACTACGGATCTCGTAGAAAAATGAAATGAAATTAATTTAAAAAAAACGAAAGAAGATAAAAGATATTTTTACGCACAGAATTTTTACATAACTCATGGGATTTCACTGGACTTTGAATTCTTTAATTTATAACTCAATTTATAACTCTGCGAGAATAATTGTGGTATAGGTATACCATTTATACAATTTCGTGAAATGTTTGTAAAAAATCTTCCTTATATTCATTCAATAGTGCACAATCTATTATTTCGTTAACAAAATAAGAGATAGAGATAATAACAAGTACTATCTTTTACATACATATATAGTTTTTCCGTACGATAAAGGAGCGCGATTTATCCCTGTCGTCGATTCATCGATAAAGGAACCGATTTAATATCCCTTTCGACGATACGCGTTGCTCGTTTCGGATTCACGCGGTAGGCTTTATCATTCAGAGAGCGACACGTCCACATATTTCTGCGAGCAGCAACGACGGCGACGCGATGCGACGCGACACGACGGCGCACGTCGTCGAGTCGAGTCGAGAGAGCCAGAGCGGGTCTGGCTGTCTCGCAAATGTTTTCTTCGCGCGTACTCCGGGGTTATCGCACCCGCGATTATCAATTTTCTGGCACGACGACGCTCGCGCTCACGTAGCCGTTGTCGTCGTCACGTTGGCGCGGCACGGCTCGCAAGCCCACGTTTGTTGTGTCGTGCTGACAGCCAGAACGAACTTTAACGTGCAATAACGAGCATTTGCGCCGACGTGGCGACGCGCTGCCTAACGCGGTTGCCGCGCCGTGATGGATTAGATACGAGAACGACGTATGACGGATACATCGCGAGGAAAATGTGTTTCGAATTGGGAAATGTTGACACGTAACGCGCGAAATGTCTTGATATACATGTGTCGCGCGCTATCAGGATATTCAGGATTAGAAATTATTAACCCTTCTCTCTACAAACCAAACCCACGAAGTTCTTTAAATTCCTTCCGTACTGTCGAGACAGAAGCCATTTGATTGAAAATTTTTGTTTCTTAAATAACGTGTTCATCTGCCATGTGGTTGAAAAACTTTTGTAGATATATCCGTTGATTGATCGCGCAACCATCCGATGAATTAATAATTTCACTTAATGGTATGTTTGAAGTTACGGAGAGAGACTGACTGTTTCCATATGAAAAATTAATTCGATTACAGACAGTTCTAATTTTAAAGAGTCCCGTCGATTTGTTCTTTTTGTTGTTTTTCGCGAAAAAAAAAGTATCTGTGTTTCGGAATTGCTTCGTAAAATTCATTTCCATGCCGCAAACGAAACGAGAATTTAACAAACTAGATATATTGCTTTTCCGAAGCTTTAAAACAATGGTGTGCAAAAACTCATGAATGCGAGTAACGCGATTCGTACTGGAAAACAGAAAGGAAAGAATGTGGGGGGGGGGGGGAATCGTCGCGAGTTGACAAGGAAAAATCGAAATCGAATCAACGTAATAGTAATGCCACGCGTGAAATTAGTTTTCAGCGCGATGCGACGTAATCCGATAAATATCGATCGATATCGGAAGATACGCGCATTGCTCCATTCGTGGTAATTACCTCCGCGTATGTATCTATATCGGGGAAAATAATCGATACGAGACGTCTCGCGCGAATCAGAGGAGTTTTTAAATGAAAGCTAATTTTCTCATCTATGTAGTTCACATCTTCTTGAACACCGCGTGGTTCTCTTCTTTTCTATTTTATAGTAATTAGATATATACGTGTGCTAGCAAAATAAGCTTTTAATATAATCACCGCTGCTATTATACAAATTATACGTTAATGTGCATGTGTTTACGCCGATATCCGCGTTCAAAGCAGAAATATTATTATATATACAGCAGCATATATCAAACTAACTAATGTAGCTTTATGAAGTAATTACTTAAGGTGCAATTAATACATATTACATATAATTATATTATACATATAAGAAAAAAGAAATTTTATTCTAGATTAGATATATAAGAATGGAACGCAATTTCTCCGTGTTAAAAATAAATAAATAAAATACTGTAACATAATATCAAAAATTGCAATAGTAACAATTCTGAAACAAACCGTATTCAATTAAACGCTTTTATTTAACATGACTATGATTAGGGGAACGGGGGGTAGCCCCGGACATTATTGAAATTCAAGTATCCCGCATATGTCGAGATACGCAGAAGGGTATATTAGAATGTTTAAACAATGGCCATAGATACGCGGGATATTTGAATTTCAATAATGTCCAGGGCTACCCACTGTCCGGGGCTCTCTCTCTCTTTCTCTCTCTCTCTCTCTACCCCCCGTTCTCCTATTTTATTTTTGTTATTTGTATTATTATTTTCGTTATTATTAATATCATTATTACGATTTGTTATTTAATTATTCGTGCACACTAATAATAATATTGTGCAATCGTTCTTGGTTTTTGTGTACAAATAGCGGTGCACCTTATAAATTGAATGATCGAAAATATATATTGATACTTCTGTAGTAATATTTACAATGTCAAAATTCCATTTCCATGGCTCTTGTCAATTCCATCATTCGATTATCATACCATATTGGATGGTGATCTCATTGGTGGTATTATCCTTGGTATCGATTTCCATGATCAAATAGGAATTCGCTTTTCAGTTCATACGAATCGGAAATGACCGGGAGTAGAATAGAAACGTATCAATAAATGACCAGTCGCAAAGAATATTGATAATTGGATCTCTTTGTGTTATTTGAAGTGTAAAAGGGTAGTAAATAAATTACTACACTATACACTTTTAATAAATAATCTCTTTAATCTCATGGTTATGTAATAATTAAAACCGAATAACATGTGTTATACCTTTATCTTCGAACAAATACAATTATAAGCTACTCTATGAAACTGCGTAAGAATAAACATAAAAACGATCATTTGTTAGCATATCCGCCTTATGCTTTCGATTACCGTAACCAATATTTGCTGCCAATGTTTCTACCGAAAACGCCGTTCGGTCGTCAGTGTCCTTAATAATGAAATTTATTATGCCTGGCAGCCATACGTTTCGCCGTGCGGTCTGGAGTAAATATTAAGCATATATTTTAGCGCCCCTGGCAACGCGCCCCGTGCGGTCCCCACGGTTCGCTAAAATCCCGACATCACAAGCGCGGTATGTGGCACGGTGGCCGATGGCGCGACCGTTGCTGTTCCAAAATCGATTTTGTCGAAATCGAATGGTCAAAATGCAGCCCGGTTCGTCCGCTTTTACGGCGTAACTAGATGCGTCGAAACCATTTGACATGTTATTTCTCGTTTTTTTTTTTCGACCGAAGCACAGAGAAGCGTACATTTCACACCAATATACGATTTTTCAATTCGCGTGACAGCAGCGTTGTATAAATAACATGAAAAATATTAGCACGTACTAGAGAGAAACGAGTCCCTCCTCCCGGGGGAGGGAACCCCCTCTTCGCATAATGGGTTTAATATAATATTCACGACGGTAATCCGCGGTGTCTTTCATCAGATTTCCGCATTCGTGATAAATTTAATCTTCAACGCTTTGTAACGAGGACTCGTATAACGCACGCGTCCCGAAATGAAGAAAAAGAGGTAGATATGAAAGGGAGAAGCGATTCCAAAGGATAATAGAAACGAAAGCATTATAGAGCTGCGTATGGATAAGAGCTTTTTGTCAGGAATATTCATTGGCACGATTTTCGTGTGCCGATAGAATAAACTGCCGCGATAAAGTTATCGTTGGATACGTGGGGTAGATCGCGCAATCCCGTTACAGTGGCGTGTAAACTGTGTGTGATGTCAAAAAATATCACTCAATCTCTGCGACCACCGGCGAATATAATGACATTCCGCTGACATTATCAATAATTTCTCCAAAGACTTCACCAAAAATCATATTTTCTCTCACGAAAAAATTTACTCTCCATATATTTTTGTACAAAATTATTCTGTAACGTTACTATACACTTGCACTTTATCCACCTTCGTATTTGATTTGCGTTGATATACATCCCCCGTCAATAACAGTCGCCTCTCTATGTTTACAAAAAAAAAAGAGAAAAGAGAATATTACACATTTTTACGTCAATCTAAAGCAAAACTATGTTGTTATTCATCACCATTTATTTGATCCATTACGATGGAATATCGGTCGGCCGTCGATGACCCCCGCAGTGAACGTGTTAGCCGGTGGATGTTATAGCGACCGTTGTATCTTTCAACGATAAAACAAAAATCAGGACATCCATGTCATGCTGTCTATCCATCCTGCCCGGCTCACCGAACGTAGCCTTCATTTCGAGATAAATAATTCCATCCAACCGGCGAACGATTCGCGCCATTCCGGATGCAGTGATAAATGAGTAGGTGTGAGCGGAGAGGTGTCCTCCACATTTACGTGCACGTATTGTTACGTACTTTTACGTGATCTCTCTCGGTCTCTCTCTCTCTCTCTCTCTCTGGATTTTAGTCATGCTGCGTCCATTTTACATTATCATTTCAGTGCGTAGCTAGTCTGTAACGATTGCACGAGATTAACTCGCGTTTGCGTGTGATTACCAACAACAGTCGTTCACATATCTCGTATTTTTCAAATAAAAATTGTCTGAAATAATAAGCGCTTTACGCACTAACTCGACTTAAACTATTTTTCTACGCTGTCTATATTAAGTGTTTTCTAATCATTTCTTTTTTTCGTTTTGTCGTTACGAATTTCTATTACGAAATCGTATAGTTTAGGATTAAGAAGCCGCTATTAGCTCGCACAAATGTGTAAGGTCGGAAAAGAAACTCGTCAAAGTAATGATCTATCTCCGCCTGGACGTCCACCTTCGCTTCACGTGCGGGCACCCGGCACGGTATTGAAAATCGCGATACAGATACAGGGACACGCGGACGCGAGAGGAAGCGAGAGAGGGACTGAGTGTGGGGGGCCGATGGAGGACGGCGGAAGGGGGACGAAGAGGACGAGTCACAAAGAGAGGCGATCGGGGATGGAGAGGTGCGCGAGAGGTGGTGAGAGGGCGAGTATCGCGATACTCCATCGGACAGAAATCGATACAGGGACGGCCGGGGTAACCGGGTGCGAGGGGGGACGGGTTGCCAGCCGGGGGTTTCTGTATTTTTCGTGAAAGCATTACGAACTCGTCCGCAAATATCTCCGGCGCATGGCTCTCAGCTATGCTCGGGGATTTGCGCGACGACAGCTTCCGATGGCCGGCTCTCCTTCGCGAGTTCCTCCTACCGACAGGTATCGAATTTCATTCGAAACTAATTCCCGATGTGTCGGAGATCGACGCATCTCCGTCTATTATCGACGGTGGCGGTGGAAGACGTATTACAGCACGAGACAAGTCACTCCGACGATTTCTAACACGTTTCTCCGAGGTGTCAGACTAATCGCCCAGATCCTTCCCGTCGCGTTCATCGTGCTCCATCTTTCGCGGTTTCATAACACGCGGCTACACACTTTCGAAAACGGCAGATCGACGTTTCGCCGAGGGAGAGAAAATTTCTCCCGCTTCGGGTTGAATGAGAACCGCCGTGCTCTTCGCCACGTAGTGTTGGCAGAGTGTTCGTGATCGATTACTCGTCATCCGCGCGCGATGTCCCGAGTTCGACGCCCACCACCCACTGCCAAACCAAACGTACTCCTTTCTTTTTTCCTCTGTTTTTCCCGCTCCTGCTCTCGTATTCGTCCTCGCTTCTACCTTCCACGTGGTCATCGACCGTGGGGCTACGTGGGGCGCGCACGTAAATGCTCGCCGCGAATGGACGCGTTTTTTCGCCTTTCTCTCCACGGCCGCGGCCCGGAGGCAAGAGGGCCGGGTTATTCTGCAAGTTCACGGAGCGTCAAATCGAAGTCACTTTCCCCAAACGTTCTCGCCTCGATGGAGACCACGAATTTTATTCTGTCCTTTGCACACCCGTGTGCCTGGAGAGTAGAAATGCGGCGAGTCAATTCGAAGACCCATTCGGAAGCTCGTTCAGAGATATGATATCGCCAGTTTTTGCGTCACCGACCTACTGATCGTATCGATATTGTATCTTCCGAAAATTTAATTCAAGTTTTGAAAAATAATACGAAGTTTCCATTTTTGCCCACGTTATGACATAAAAGTATTACATTTCTCTTCCATCTATATCTATTATTAAACGGAACATGAGACACAGTTTTGTCACAATTGAACAATTCATTGAACAATTCGTGAAATGATTATTGAACGGACGAACGAGCTTGCCTTTATTCGTGTTTATAGATATCGCGATGCTACTTCCGCAGACAATTCTATTTTCTTTACGCGGATACGAGAAGGTTTTATTAACTGTATAAAATAAGACCAGGAGAAAAATTTCTAGTAGCAGTTTGCGAACCGTTTTATTCCCTCAACATTGCGGAATAACTCATTGTTGCAAAGGGAGAGTGTTGCCGGACCGAAGTTTATAATAAGTGGGACTTGCTACCAAAGTTTTGCCGGGACTTTTAGA
Organism: Temnothorax nylanderi; assembly: GCF_030848795.1. Taxonomy (NCBI): domain Eukaryota; kingdom Metazoa; phylum Arthropoda; class Insecta; order Hymenoptera; family Formicidae; genus Temnothorax; species Temnothorax nylanderi. Next base: position 529,178 of record NW_027249155.1, on the reverse strand, counting down.
TATAATCTCTGCGTGAAAGTCCATCTACAATTGTAGATCCTACGTTAACGACTCCAACAGTCAAGCCAAAGAACGCCGACACTTCTTCTATATATTACTTGCCGAGAAGCACAGTATTTTATAAACTTACCGGTCAGTAGGAGCAGCAATAATGTCGAATCCATTCCCAAAACCCTGAGTATAACCGGATAGAATCAGCTCAACACATTCTTGAAACTTTCCTGAAACAGAGTACACGGCGAGGAAGTTAGAGAAATAAGTTTTTAATTCAAAGTTTCTGTCAATCTATCAATCAATCAATAACACTGTTCAACAAACAATTACTTCTTTTCGAGCATAAAAACAAGATTAATCGTTTCTTATAGTATATTATGTAGTATAGTATGTTTTTTGAACATTAAATATGATCCCGTTTGCCAAATTGCTCTATCACGTCACAATTTTGAGAAATTTACAATTCAAGTTAGAAAAAAGGGCTATTTTAGTGTATTTTGGCAGATTATAATCGCAAATTTCTCAAAATTGTGACGTGATAGAACAATTTAGTAATACGGGATCGTATTCAGCGTTCAAAAAACTACGAAAAAACTATTATTCTCGTTCTTGTATTTTTTTTTGTTGAACAGTGCAGTTAAACAGCGCAAAACTGCAAGAAAGTTAAACAAAGCTCTAATCCACTAATATTATTGTACGTATTTACAAAACGAATAGAATTCTACTTTGACTATACAATCGCTTTGTTATTCGTTCAAATGTGTACGATCGCAACCGTATTATACTGGGATTCTCCCAACGCGTGATATCAGCGCGGTTCGCGGAAGTGTCGAGTGACAATTACTACAATCAAATGTGACTAGACGGCTCACGGAACTATGATAAAACGCTTGGTTTGCACGACGTCAGGAACATATGTAGCGCGTTGCGTCAAATGGTCACGGTTCGGACACCGGTCGATGGCCAAAGTCGGACAGGACAGTGGTAAAGAGCAGAAAGGTAGAACACGCCGTGGGGGTCGGTCGGATGAAACGCGTTTCGCCTGGGACGAGGGCGTCAGTAGTAGAATTCAGGGCAGGGAACTGCGAGGAGGGATAACGGGCTGAAGGGGGAGGCGGGGGGAGGAGGAGAACGTTCCTGTCCCGGAAGCGCAACGGCGGCCATTTTTCACGGCGCGGACGTCCGTTTCCGGGCCACGATCACCACGAAATACAAACAAAAATGGCGGACTTGGGGTGAAGACGAGGGTGGGACGAGCAGGGGGTTCCGGGAGATACGGAGCGAAAGAGGAAAATGGGAAAGACGGAAATCAAGTGCCGAGAGACAGAGGGGGCCGCGAGGCGGAAAAAGGACCGACCGGCTTGACGACACGACGGTGGTCCCTGTCGTCCATTGGATTTCCCTTTTTCCCCTTTTTTTCCCCTTTTTCCTTCCTTTTTTCCGCCGCTCCCTTTTCCATTCTCGCTGCTGCGTCCGCGTGTTACACGTGTAGAATACTCCTCGATCATACGGTACCTTTAAGATTCCTTTCAGCTTTGAAAAGCTTCCTTTGTACGCTCAGGCGAGATCGAATTTTTATGATACTTAAAGAGAAAGAGAGACGTATATCGATAAGTTATAGATTTTATACCTATACTTTCATCGCCTCAGCTGTTTAGATGGGTTATACTTCAATCACTATCGCCGCTAAATCTTTAAAGTCATGAAAGAATGAAAGGAGAAATAGGAAGAATAAAATGATCTTAAACATCAAATATTAACTTTAATCTCACTTTAATAGATTTTTCCTTCTTTCAAGATAAAAGACTGAAGAGCGAATTATAAACTTTTTTCTGTTCACACAACAAACGTTCACAAGGAAAACGTAGAGAATCAAACGATGACGCATGATTAGCGGGTAAACGCGTTTCAACTGTATTATAATGAAAAAGAAAGAAGAATAACCGACTTGAGCGGTAATAATTCGAGTTCTGCGGATATAAGGTAGTCGTCTTTGCCGTTCGACGCCAAGGGGAACACCCGGCATCCTTGCCAATCTCCGCCCTCGCCGTTCTCAATTTCCATCGCTCTCCTCGTATAATAAAGCCTCTTTGTCTTCTCCGTTACGGCGACGTGGTCTCTTTTCGCGGTTCACCACCGCCGAGAAACGGAATGGAAATTTAGTTTTCTAGGACGGGGCACGTCTTCGGACCGGCCGATTATCGTATCGGACGACAAAGACGAATGAGCTCAACGTAACTTGGCACCGATCTGAGCACAAACGAGCTTTTGAAGTTCACCGTGAATATCATAACCCGAGCTTATTAGAAAGATTAAGGCAGGCGATATGTGACTATGGGAAATGCGAGTCCTTATCCTTATCGAAAACCGGGGGGACTCCGCCATTTGTGTATCCCCATTCAATTTTTAAATTAAAGTACTTTGAATCGGATTCCACAAAGGGAATTTCTGCAGTTTAACTGACCGTGAAAGCTTTCAATTTTCGATAATGTTGAACATGTAAAAGTTAAAACACACATGAATTTCCAGTTATATCCGCGGCAAACTGGTACTGAAGAACTTTTGCGCTTTAAAATATCAATTTTGTATTTATATCAAAATAACATTTTGTTATAATTTTATTATTGAGTCAATAATAATCGTGGCATCTAGTTCACTGAATATTCGCTAATTTTCGGTCTTTCGGGGGTGATTCGGTTTAAGCTGGCACGAGCAATTCCGCAGAAGTTGAATGGCCGTGCGGGCGCGCGGGCGCGCGCGAGTAGTAAGACAAGGACGGGCAAGAGTTATGCATTATGATTCGCTCCGTTCCCTCCCTTGCAACCCTCGAGCGCCAACCTAATAACGTCACTTGTTGCACGAGCCCCCCTGACCCCCACACTAACCCCGTCGTGGCTTCTCTCTCGCTTCGTCTTGCGCGAAACTATCGCCCATCCGGCACGGGAAAGTCCCGTCTCAAGGATATCATTCCCGTCTTATGAATTTCATTTATCTCGAGCGCGAACCGACGCGAACCCGCGCACACAAACCGCGCGTCGAATTTGCCGTTTTGTGCGTGAGTATAACATGTACGTTTAAGCGTACGTAGCTCGCATATCCCCATTCACGAACCGCAGACCGCGACATCGCATCGCGTATACGCGTGTACGAATTCTGCGTGTCTACATCGACGGGCCTGTTTTTTCTCTTTTTTTTTATTTCTTTACCCACGCTCGTTAATACTGCGCAGCTTCGCTACTTTTCGCGTTCTTCGAGTGCGTTTCACGATTCGCTTCGATTTCACGCACGGCAGATGTCCGGTAGTGTTACAGCGAGGAAGCGCCAGGAGAAATTGTAACAATTGAAGGTTAAATCTACATTTTTTGCCCTCTCGCTTATTTCATAACGGTGATAACGCAATATCCTTTATCGCGTGTCCAATATTGGCATACATCGTACCGCCAGCGAGTTTATCGAAACAGAAAAAAAGGTTCACGCGGAACACGTTCCGGATTTCCTATTGTGCTTTCAGCTGCACGTTTTAAATTGCGTACTGATAATTTAGCGATGTGACAATTTTTAGCGATGGGTTCATAACTATTCGATCGACGTTGCTAGAAAGATGGCGGCATCGAATAGTTTCGTCTAACTACGAGAATACCGTACTGAAACGAATCAATTTGTTCCTGGAATTTTTTAATTAAACGTTCCCTTTCTTTACCTCGTTACGCGTGCGGCCGACCATTGCGTGACTCGCTTGCACATTGTACGGAGCACACGTATAAATGCAATTTGTATGAATGTGGGTGTGTGTATGTGTGTATGTATGTACGTGTATTACAAAGGTATAGTAATATAAGAATATGAAAACTCAAATTTTTTATTTCGCGAACAAAACATACCTGAGAAAATTTTTATGACGCTTTATTTTTATTATTTAATTTTTATTACAACAACGCGACAGTGTCTTATATCCGTCTTATCCTATTCTTTACGCTTCGTTGAACAAAGCGCGTTACGAAATTCGTACGTGGCAGAAATAAGCGACGTATCATTTATTACTTTGTCGGATAACGCGTTTATACAAGACAATAATTCGGTTGCATGAGTCGTAAAATGCGGCATCGTGAAATCACATCTCTCGAGAACGCGCGGGCGTGGAGAACAGTAAAGGGAGATTGTTCGAATGACTTCGCGCTCTTTGCGCGTCGGACGACCCATCGTGGCGCATCGTTAACGAAACTTCGTTGGAATTTCAGCGCGCCATTCCTCACCGCGCAATCACCGCCATATATCACGAAAACCGCGCCGAAGTATCAGCCTGACACGTTTGCACGTTAATGCGGAAATGATCTCAAGTATACTCTGTCCGACGGAGAATTTATCAAATGTGTTCTCTCAACGGCAACTGAGAAGATTTCGACTCTCACAGATTGATTACGTATAATGTACGATTCGTAGGTGTAGAGTCATATGACAGTAGGTGCACCAAACGATTGTGTGCATTGCAAAAAATTTGCCAAGAGAATCTTAGTATTATTTATTAATTTACCTACTCGAATCACAGATCGTTGCTCCGAAAAGGAAAATTGCTTTAAACAATTTAAAGTTTTACGAATGAGCGTAATATAAAATTGTTTACTATCTTCGAATAAAAGCGCTTGCTGCTTCGAAGCAAGCTCTACGACTTCCGCAAAAAAAATATAGGAAAAACGATCAACTAGTCTTGATAATAGGAGCCCCAGGCGATTTTAATCGAATCGAAAGCAAGGGAGCCGCAGGAGGTATTCTGATTGTAATCCGATAAAATTTCGCTCACGCTCGTTACACTGTCAGATCGCATAAAGCATAAATTTCGGACGGTGTTTAACGAACGCGAGAAAGAGAGAGCCTCGCCGCTGGTTACGGTTGCGAGATACCGCGGCACAAATGTTTCACCGCGGGGAAAATAATCGACTGCCGGCTGTCAACGTGTGCTTGAATTGTAGGCAATAATAGCATCGCTGGGTACGCGGGATTAAAAGCGACGGAAAAACTGCGCTGCGCTCGAGATATATCACTACCCGATGTATCTCGCGCTAAGCTTTCTGTTTTCATGCAACGCGGCAGAGCGCGGTTCGGTCGAACGCGTTATATCCCAACGAATCTTCCGGGACGAAAGTCGACCGAAAATCGAAATACTGCTATTCTCAATAAAACGAGTAGCTAAGTGCGTTTTGGAAATTCCGTTTTGGCAACACCATCGTCATTCCGAAATATCACTCTCCCGAGATATTTGAAACGAGATATTTGTACGTATATATATTATATTCCCAAAAAGTTGAGAGAACAAGAATGAGCCGTCATAAAAAGTCATTAAGTAAAAATCGTATATGTCAATCGTTCTTTTCTCATAGTTTTCCAGGATACCGTTTGTTTTTCCGGTTTTTGAAATTGTGATTTTTCGGAACGCCTCTGTGTTCTCGAATATCTCTGGAAGTGACATTTTCAAATAATAATATTTCGGTGCAATGAATTTTTCGGCGCTGTGTCGTACTTTTTTAGGTACAGAATTTCAATATTTCGAAACGTTGTATGTCCATTTAAAATATAAATAAAACAACATATTTTTTATATTTTATAAATTATAAAAAATATTTTATATAATATTTATTAATAATTTTTGCATTCTATGATAAAAAAATTTGCAATCTATTTCGTCGTCATTAATCTTAATCAATTAATAGAATAAAAGTTCAAAAATGGCTTTATTATATTCCTTGTATAGTATTACGTGAATATATATAGAGAGACTTAAAAGAGATCATTTACATATCTATAATCCGAACAATGACTCTTTGACGGTAAAAGGGAATGGGTAGACATTATGTGTCTTTTCATTCTTCCTCATAAATGCGAATTAATTCTAATGCCTTTAAGCTTTAATGCTCGTTGAAATATTAGAAAGGAAGATGTTTTCTGCGAAACGCGCATTAAAGGATGTAACAAACGTATAAAAACACTCATTATGCATTGAAAATACGCTTAATATCGCAGAAGGCATCAATATATCAAAAGAGCTTTCGAGCTTTCGTCGCGTTTGAATCTGCGCTATGAGTTTCACCCATAATGCGAATTCATAAACGACTCCGGGCGAAGAACGAGGGTATTTCTGTATGTAATACTGTGCTTTTCCGCTGAGACACCATCGCGCAATTAACTCCTCCCTTCGTTAACAGCCTTCTTATGCATTAGAGGGTGGTATTGGACTAACAATCGTCGCGGTTGGATATAATCCTTTATAGAACAGAAGGCCAAGGAAGGAGACCAGATATAAGACGCTATAAAAGACGCGAAGATAATTACGTACGTACTTTAGCTTGCCAGATGATTATATTTAGATGTCAGTTCATTCATATTTTAAACTTGCATATAAATCATACGCTATAATATTGTTACGTAAAAATTTACCGTAAATTTCATATATATTCTCTCTATTTGACTTAATGTGTATACATAATTAAAATACACCGAATACAAATATCTTTTCAGATGTATTAACTTATTTCAAATTGCTATTTTATTGTAACAGTTAAAAAGATTATTTGACGTAAATCTGTATTTTTTCCTTACTTAAATCTTTTCAAATAATTGGATATCGCTGCTGAAAGCGTGGGGAAAAGGAGAATGAGTATAGCGAAATGAAAAGAAGGAAATGGCGAAGAATAAGGCACAGTGACGCGAGGATGTGGTAGATACGAGCGAGGGTAAAAGGGATTGCGGGAGAACGTTGGAGGATGTGCCGTCGTTCCGAAAGGATAGATCGTTAAGCTACTGCTGAATGGGGACGTCTCCTTTCTAACTCTCCCGTTCGGCCTTTTCTTCCGCCTGTCTCCCGGCCGACTTTTCGATTTTCTACGTCGTCGCGAAGAAAGGATATTGTTCGACCAGCGGTGTAGTAGCGGCGCGATAGAGACAGCTGCGAGAGAAAGAGGGTCCCCGAGATCTCAATGAGAATTTTTCATCAGCGTTTGCTCGCTGCCAAAGTACTGATTAGCGACAACGAAGCCGATGAAATTGTTTTCCGCATCGTTTCCCTCTCGTCACGTCGTGGTCGGTCTCGACACTGAAACCTGTTTTGAAGGATCTCAGAGGATTGAAGGATCCTCGAACGAGACACAGACAGCCAATATCCACAAATTTAGTTGGCTAGCCGACTAGCTAACTGAATACGATAGCTTAAATAAGTTTGAATGAAATTATTCGACATTTCCGCCGCTATTAGAGAGAACTATAGTCGCTCGATAGTATAAAGAATAATGACGCGGCTACGATCCGTTAGCTGCTCCCATGTAAATACATTATGAACATTTTATCAAAAGTTATATGTTTTCGAAATATAACGGTCAGAGGTGCTGCCATTTTAATCCCGCGCAGAATTTTGTCGGTTCCGTACGATCTGCATGTATAAATTATCCCACAGAACCATTGATGCGTATATCTTTTCAATTACGAATTGTTTCGCAAATTCGTAATTCGAATGTTAAATATCTTGATTAATTTGATCTTTGGCTAACTAAATTTTTCACATTTTTATCGAGACGAGCTACGACTTTTGGTAATATAATTCTTTATAGTTAATATAATCCTTTATGATAATATAATCCTTTGTCTTTCTATCCAGTACATAACTGATATAAAAATTGTTACTGTAAGTAGTTAATAATGAAACAGATAATATCGGAATCAACTGATCAAATGGTAAACACGTACGTAAATTATACCTTCCATTATAATATTAATCCATAAATAAATTACTCATTAATTAGTAAGTATATTTTATGCTACACCAAATTGCGGAAACTGTTGTTGCTGTCGGTCAGGCTGAATGGTTCATTATCATTTTACGTTATTAAATTGCCTGTTTCAATATCGTTAAATCTTAAAATAACAAAATATTTATTGTAGGAAAATTTTGCTTAATAATATAAAGCGATTTACTCTCTCACAGTGATTTAAATAAAATACGCGTTAACTAACTTCCAAATTAAAATCGAGTAATTCTGTAATTAAGATTTGTTCCTCAAGTTTGGCGACGTATTATATACTTCTTCTTACATTTATCTAATTGTCTCTTTTCTGCATAATTTGCATTTTGCGGCATAAGTTATAAAGTAACAATAAGTAAGAAACAATAATGAAATAATCAGATTGTGACAAAAATTGGTTTTAACAAAAGCCTTTCTTAAAATTTACTATTATTTTTAACGGTAATAATCGCGCTTTCGATATACAGCTTGAATTCATAATCAGCATTATAAATTTATTACTAATGCGATATTGATAGGCTACCTAGCCTTGCCATGCATTACTCAGTCACGTTGCATCTGCTGAACATTATGAACATCACAGGCCATCATATGTAATTGTTGAATTGCCAAATACTTGATAAGCATTCAGCGTCTATCGATTGCTATCCGAATCAGGTCAACAGTCCGTTATCCTTAAAATAAGGGAAAAATTACCAAAATTATTTTGGCGCTTTGAAAATTGTAATACTGTTAAATTGAAATATTATTTATATTTATATATGCTAGAATATTGAGCGCTAAGAAAATCTCGCTCAGTCAAAACCTTGTAAAAGTTTGCTTCTGAAATTACTCGCGTTAGTCAATAGACGGTAGATGAACATGAAAGCCTTTCAGTTTGACCGTTTCCAAACGGTTTACTCAAACAAAAAAGGAAGGAAAAGTCGTTCGAGAAAAACAAACATAAAAAAAACATCTTGACGACTCGGAGAGAATATTCCAGAAATATGAACATACGTTAACATCTCTAGAAACGATCACGTTACACACAACTACGATTTACAAAGTTAAATCATTGTTTCACTGGCGTGCGTATATCGTTTTTCTTAACTGCCTACGATATTTATATGAATTTTCTCCCCTAGCGTTCGCCCGGCATTTTCCATCGAATCGCGATCAGGTTTTCGCCACTTTAGAATTTACCCGACCGGAAATTAAACCTGCCGCTTGGCCGATCCGTCCGTCTTTCTCGCTCTATCCCGCTTCCGGGCCGCGGAAACGGATCCTCTCCACGTACTCCTCCACGTAGCCCTGGCGAGATGGAAACGATCTCTGAGATGTACCGTGAGAGTGACCAGAAAGTAATATCGTTGCGGGTATTGGCCCGTGATCGGGTCAAAGTAGATCTGAAATTTGCATCGCCGCTTCTCTGGCTGCGGCTGTTATCGCGGATCTGAAATAATATATTGGATTCCCGTGAAGACGTATAGCACGTAAAGCCGACGATGCACGAGATAATTCGTTATCGTTCAAGTGCCCAAATACGCGAGAAACAAATCAGCGTGTTTTTTTTTCTTTCTTTCTTTCTCTTTGCTGCTCGATTAATTCTAAAGTAACAATTCCGAGTAACGTTTAGGACTGTCAAGCAACCCGTTAGGTTCTTCACTGGGCTCACAACGTCATTTCTCGTTGAAAAGGAATAAGTAACTCGCTATTCCGCTCGCCTCTCTATTCCGTCTGTACAACCCCAGAACGGTGTTCTGAACTCGCGGAGTGACCGATACTCGCGAATGCAGCTTCCGGCCGTAAAAAAAAAGTGCGAACGCCGTGCTGCCCGAGGCGCTTCTTCCGTCGTTCCGTCGTTCGGAGCCATCGTTTACCTACCGGCGAATAAAACCCGTCCGTCTCCATCGTTTCCTGCGGCGTTGTCGCGGAAACGGAAGAACGCGTATTCGTAAAAGTGGACGTCCATTACGTCCACTCTCGCGTTGCTCTGGAAAATTCCCCGCCGTCGCCGGTACGCGCTCGCGTCTATAGACGCGTAAATGGTGCTGGCGAGAGAGAGAGAGAGAGAGAGAGAGAGAGAGAGAGAGAGAGAGAGAGAGAGAGAGAGAGAGAGAGAGAGTAGAAGAGGACCAGAGAGATCCCGGGGACGTTACCGGCACAGAGAGAGAGAACCTCCGCAGATTTATGTCCTATTCATTACTAGCGACACACCGACGTGGCGCGCGCCCGCGCTCTCGGGGCCCGCAAACTCGCCCGCTCGTTCACTCACTCCGCTTTCAACCCCCATCGTCGCTTTTGCTCTCCCTCCCGTCCGCCTACACCGCGAGCACCGATATGTTTACCGTGTAGCGAACCGGTGTTTGCTCGACGCGCACAGCACACCGTTGGTGTACCGGAGGTACCACCCGCTGCGGTACCAGCGTACGTATATGTGGCGATGCATTAATGACAGGACGACGGACGACGCGCTGTCGAACCGCGCGGCGACCGTAAACGCGCATTCAACTAGGCCCAATGCGAAACATCTCTTGAACCCCCTTTTAATACGCCTTATTCTCACCAGACCGTCGAATTAGCTGTCTAACGAGACCGAGTTGTAATCGATACCATTTAACATAATTTCGGTGGACTTACAAGGGAATCTCGTGAACTCGAAAGTTTTGATTTTGAAACCTTACGTACATGTAAGGAGAAAATAAATAGACGTACTTAGAAATGTTCAATTGCGGTCCAAAAACGATTTTAAGGGGTAAAACCACCCCTCATGCATATGTAGAGCGACTTTTTGCTATTCTCGTTTCATCTTTGAGATACGTGTGTGGGCGTCGATTGGCCGATGAGTAATTTGGTGGAATTGTTTATAAACTTAGCGCGGCCAGGCGCTCGCGAGAAAACGTCGATTTGCCCGCACGCGGTTGTTTGAATGTAATGCCGGGCTATCGTCTTACAATTAGTAGGGGCACACGAGACCACCACACACCCTTTAAAATCGTTTTTAGACCGCAATTGAAAATTTCTAAATTTGTCTATTCCCCCCCCCCCTCCCTACATAAAGTTTCATCAAAATCAGAATTTTCGGATTTGCGAAGTTTTCTTGTTAGAGGTATGGAAGAAATTAATTATCGTTTAACTCTTTATAAAAAATGTTTTTTAAATTCGATAATTGGTTAGTAGACAATTATCAATTTAAAGGCCAATACGAGCATACGGACGCAAATGTACGTGTGTGTGTGACAGTGTACTTTAAACAGTTTTTCAAATTTAATTCATGGTGTACGTGATAGATTCCTCTTCGAGAAATCGAGATTCGACTTCCACCAACAAAGATCTTCATCAGTCTATGATCCAGAATAATTTTTTTTTTTACTTAATATTGTGAAGATTCTTTACAAAAATCTTTTGTAAAGAATTTGCTTATTACACCCGTATGGAAAATTACCAACAGGCATTACAAGTGACCCAATAGAATTTCTGAATATCAGTATAGCCTCTAGTCGGTTTTGCTAGTATTAATTTGTTAATCCGCGGACCATTTCCTCCGGCTAACTCTGTAACTAAATCGTGTGGCGGGTATTCGATTATATCGTGTCAGTGTGCTCGGCAGAAACTATTTGCATTACCGGAATAGGAACAAATGGTGCGCGGGTCGTGACCGTCGCGCACGGAGCCGTATATTTAAGTCAGGATATTTGCGTTCGTGCGGTGGAGACGAGGCCGGGACAGGGACACGAAAGGCGTCCCGCTCGGATATTTAAGCGTAAACGTAACAACGCCATTCGATCGAGTCCCGCTCGAGTCGTGCTATCGGTGGAATATTGCAAATTCGCTTTACAGGACCCGTGAATGCACACGCCCGCCCCATATGTATGTATACGGGCATTCGAGGTTGCGCTGCGGTATCGTCGCATTTGATGGCGTGGCCATTCTCGCTGAATTACGGTGGAAGTGTGCACCGAGCACCCCCTTTCCGTCCTCTCTCTCTCTCTCTCTCTCTCTCTCTCTCTCTCTCTCTCTCTCTCTCTCTCTCTCTCTCTCTCTCTCTCTCTCTCTCTCTCTCTCTCTCTCTCTCTCTCGTCGCCGCCGGTGGTATTCCGAGCCGGTGATTTCTCCTCGCCTAACTATACGCGGGCGGGTCCACGCCCGGAAGCGTCGCGTTACGACCTTATCTAACTCACTGACTGAAAAAATTCGTGATCTTGAAATACGAGGACTAACGCTTGAATCGCTTGAATCCGCGAGATTCAGGGTGTTCCCGGCAAGCGAAAAGTATCCGGTCGGCAATACCGTTCCCGCGATCGACGATCGCCTTAATTTTACTGGCCCATCGCACTTTAGCTCGCTCTTCGCACGATCTTACAAACAAAAGTGTTAATTTGAAAATGACTTTCATTACTCGCGTAATCTTTTTGAATTACGCTTAAATTTCAGCGTTACTATTCAGAGTCGCATGCGGAAAAGATCCTTTGACTATACGATTTGCGAGAGATAATGGCTCGTATTTACCGTCCCTTTTAATTTTTTTCAGACCGCGCGCACTGAAAAAGATGAATTCTCGCAAAAGATGTCGCTTACACGACACACAAAAAAACGAGAGACGAAAAAAAAAGAGTCTGACGTACCGCAGCTTATTCTGCTTTCATCGTACGAACTCCGAGCCCATCCAGTTTATACTGCCGACGCTCTTGTGTAATCTGTAGGTTTACTCTTATTCATCATGACTTATCCTACCATATTCTGACATTTTCCAGCATACTTTGGCACGGTTGTTTCGCCGTGGCCGGCGCTATCTGTACGCTCTAACTTTCTTGATAACGCGCTTTAATTCAAGCGACAATTAACACCCTTAATTAAGCGCGATAAAAATGCGATTCGATGAAGTCGTCGAAGCGCGTATCTTTGCGGAAACTGCGAGCATCGATGATCTGTTTGCGAAAGATAGATGCCTCTGGAAGCTTTGCCAGTCATGTCGAGAAACTTTTATCGCGCGTCAAAAGTTCTCCCATTTCGTCGGCGAACGGCGCGAGGCGGACGTGTGTTATCGAGGTATCGGATCACCCGATAGCGAGAAATCGATAATGTCGCACCCCCTACCCCGAGTTCTTATATAGCGCACCATATTAGCGGCAATCTCTTCTAACCGAGGAAAAGAGGTGTTTGGTTACACCAAGTTTATTGAGATTTGGAAAGTCGCTCTCTCGCGAACCGCATTATACCACATTTTAGCGTTATAACTTGACTTTTATCTAACTTGATACTAAAAGCTAATAAGGGCGGATTATAATGTTGCTATAAAAATTGTATGACAGATGTGTGCCCCGAGTGCGGATGAAACAAATAATGGTAGAAAATGAAAAACAAATATTTAAATGTCTCTACGAGCGATAAATATTTGTACGCGTCTGCCCTGCTTATACTTTGTCTCTCGTAACCACCCAATTCTACGTTCCATTTCTATTCGCTAGAGAAGCAAATAATCAATTTCTCTGATTTACTTCAATGTGTAGAGATAAATTTGTTCACGTACGTATATTTAACTTCTCGGTCCCGTATTAATTGCGATCATTTCCATGCGATAAATCTAACCGAACTTCACTCTAATCTCGAAATGTAAGTTCATATCTCAGGCAGCCGCTGTTGCCCGACATTTGGACTGATGGCCGAGCCATAGGGGATGAAATCTTTAGAGGTGACGCTGATGTATCGTCGCTCGTCCCGTAAATGTCGAGGAAGATCTGTCGACTACGCCGAGAGACAGAGTTACATTCGCGGTAGACGCCGGGAATGTAACGAGCGCGCACAGCGGAACATCGTGATGGCGAAGAAAGTCGCAGAATTCGTATACCTATATGCATTTCGGCTACGGCGCGCATACGCGAGTAGGATAGATAAAAGGAAAGAGAACGATGAAGCATTTGCATGCGAGTATCCGTATTTGAAGGATCGATAGCGCGATAGAGAACTTTTCGCGTCGTTATTTTGCTACGCTACATTCGGTACGCGATTCTGTTTGCGCGAGGGCATTCGTTTTACAAAGAGCGATTCAACGGGATATTATTGCGCTAAGCAGAAACCGCGTTAATCGATTGTTACAATGTTAACGCGTTGAGTGCCATAGCGAATATTCGTGTCGGTTGTGATATTCGACACTACATGCCGCGCGATGTTTCCTTTTACGTTCAACATTCCGGCCCGTAATAATTGTAATATGCAAATATAATCGAGTCACAAAATTATTTCCTCCAGTTAAAGATATAAGGCCTCTTCTCTCTAGCTGCGTTATATTATATTTTTTTCCAATTAAAATGATACATAAGTTAGATAGATATACAATTAGATGCTGAAGGAAGGAAAAGGAAAGATGAAAAGTACAAGGAACAAACATATATAGTCTGCATAGATCTGTATTCGAATCGATGGTTTGTCTAAGTTAAATTATCGTTGACACTATCGAATGGCGATATTGTTCTTTAATATTCGACAGTAAAATTGTTTAGACGAAGCGATTGGAATTAGACTTACAATTAGCGATTAGGACTCACAACTTGAAGTAGAAATCCACCATTGTGACTTTTCCCCGTTGGAAATGCAAGACCAACGGCATTAACGATAATCGACAAATGATATACCGCTGATTGTACGAGGGACGCGTGTTGGCTGTTCGACCGTGAGACCGAATAATTCCCATTCAGCTGCTAAAGAGTACAAAGGGCCAACGTTTTGTCGTGCGTAATATGAGAGCTACGCCGGAGCGCGTTGCCGAGCCATTGGCTCTCAAACGTTGCACAATGAAATACTTTCGATCCCGCGCCTCCCCCGCGGCGCGGCCGTTTAAACGCGAGTCATGAGCGTGATTCTCCAAATCGTTCCACCCCTCTAACCGCTACCCTTACAAATAGATGGGTGTACCCTGCTCGGTCCCTTAAGGGCAATCATAAGGTGTTTATATTACATTGCGCTACGTAACGCGATCGCTGGGGGCTAATCGTCGAGGCCACGCGCGCACAATTGCGATCACGCTACCGTATGGGTGGAGGGATAGGGCGAGAGGTGAGGTTTAGACGCTTATCTTTGTACACACCGTAATCCCGTTGAAACAGTGATAGCGACGCGAGTACTGCCGTGATATGTGGGAGTAATAAACGACCGTTTACCGAGATAGTAAATACGGACGGCACTCCGCGCCTCCGTTATCCATCGCCCCGGTAAGGGATCTTGATCGCGCGAGTACGGAATATTGAATCGATCAATTTCCCACGTTGCCGTTACTCACCACGACAAATTGGTGACGTACGTCCGAGTGGGATTGCGATTCTATTATTCCAATGATTTCACGGCGAGGATATTTTATATTCCGCGTCTTCAACAGCGCACGGGCAACGCCTGTGATCATAGTCGTGATTTAATGCCGTTAAATTTATTGTGTTGCCGAACGTTGTTAAAAATGTGAAATATATTTCCCCAACAACATTGGCGATGTAACAATCGCGCCCTGTTTTAGCGGCCTGCGACCTATTACACGCCGCTAGTTGCCACTACGTTGACTGTTACAACTAGTTTATTATGGTAATTAATCTGCATAGTGCATGTTTTTGGCTTGTTAATTGCCCACAGGGTAATTGCACAATGCAGGGTCTTATAAGTTTCAAGTATGTCCTACAATTATGTCTCGGAAATTGTATAGCAAGCGAGATCGGATTTTGAACAATCGACGATTTTGCAGCGAAAGTTATGTAACGCATGAAAGTCTTGATAAAATTCGCGCGAATATCATTTCTCATCTGACCGTGCGGATAAAATTTCAAATGAAATAACGTTTTAATATGCGCGCAGCGCAAGGCAGTTCGCGCTCTTCTTGTATATGTCGCGTTCGCATTCCATCGCCCCTAAATCCATCTAAAAAACGGAGGGTATCGGGGAGTTTCTTACAGACGAGCGAGCATCGGAAATTGTTTCCGTAGCATAAATTCTTAGTGTGAAATTCCTCGGGGGAATTAGGGTTTTCCGATCCCCGATAAAGATGCTGGCGCCGATGGAATATAAACTACGGAGTGACCTTCAACTCGGGGAACTCGTCGAGCGAAAAGAATATAGATACCGAAAACGAACCCGATGATCGGATAAAGGATATTTCTAGGCGAATCCTTCGGCCGTCGCGAGTGACAATTCTATCCTACCGTATCAAAACGCTGGTATAACATTGAATTTGTCCGAAATCTTTCTCGGACGAGCGATGGAACGTGGAATATTTGTCAAGAAGAGTAACACCGGCTGTCGTACTGTCGCTGCTTATTGTTAGAGATGCTAGCAGATATATGACATATGTGACAGTAAACATATGCGACATGCTTTCAATTCCATTTTCTAAAGTTTGAATACTTCGACACATAATCACTCTCTGCTAAATTTAAGTAAAAAATAAAGAGCGTAAAATGGGAATCTTGAGCAATGCTCGATCGAGCGAAGGGTTGCCTTTCGTGACGCACGTGTATGCAATCGAATCGAGTGCGGAACATTAATGGCGAAGTATTTGACCTGAGGGGACTTTTCAGGGGTTGAGACAAAAGCGGCCTCGAAATCAGCTCGCGTTTCATCGATCGTGCCATAGAAGCACACTGCCGCGCCGCGGAAACCGCGGCTGCGAACACACTAATTCGAAAGATCGCTTTCGAATTAGCTCAGCGATGCGCTAATGGATCAGAAGAGCCCGCACGATGCTCATAGAAAGCATTATCGGTGAGTCAAAATGGCCATGATGCTAGTGAAATCATTGATAAACGATCATCACCCTTCGATAATCGATTTCCCTTTAATTTACAAATATCTGTATTTGTCGAAAATATATAATTAAAATAATCTTTAAAAGTTATTTAAAAAGAGAATTATCTCATCGGAAAATAATCTAGCAGCTTCCACAACCGTGACAATTTTTTCTCGTCAGGATAGTAACTCAACTCGCGACACACTTCCGGACCCGACGCTCTAAGAATTGCCGAAATTTTATACAGAAAAGTATATTCCGTGAGTCAGCGGGATGTAGTTTTGACGAAAGGAAATTAGATGGTCCTTAATGGGCTAAATACGGATTACGTAATTATTCACTGGTGACCGGTCGTTCCCTGACTACCGTAGCTGCCTAGGCGCGCGCTGGCTCGTCCGGTCAATAAATCTAAACGTATCGAAGGGATTACCGGGCGGCTCGCGAGTTCCATGACCGCGCGGCTTTGGCGCATTAGCTATAATTACGGCGACGGGGAGGCGAACCTACTGGGCGCGACGACGCATCACGTAGATCAAACGTTGTCGCAATAATGATGGAGCGCCTTGAAACTGAACGGATAGGGATGTTCCGTCGACCTTTAGTCGGCTTTTGACCTCGCTTTCGTCGTTATTAGCCCCCGTACGTATGTACGTATACATACGTATACATGTATACGTGTACGCGGGCACCTGACTATCCTGCACCATCCGGGGACACTGGTCTCTCCACTCTCTTCCCCCCTCCCTCTCTCTCTGTCTCTCTCATGTTGGTGTATCGCTCTCGTATCCTGCCATCGGTCGCACGTGACACACGGCTCGTGGTGCGAGCGTACGATGTTACGCGAACGGATCGTAGATATCTTGCGGCATGGACGTTCTCCAATGGTCAAATACACGCTACATCGAGCATATGCGAAGGCACTAGAAATTGTCCAGCTGCACTCGTTATTACCTGCTGACGCTCGTCACACAAGTGCCCGCGTTACGTGACGCACTGGGAAAAAAAATGATGCGAACCGACCTGCATGCGATTTCAAAGAAATATTGATTTTACTCCCGCGAGCGCACGATATATTTTAATTAACAATCTCTCTGTGCGCTAGAACTTTTTTTTTTGGATTCTCATATGGAACAGGAGCTATTTTACGCGCATTACGATAATTCTATTTTCTCATTGTTCCCAGTTGTTCCGATTATGCGAAATATTCCAAAATTACATTCGTAGCGTGCGTCACATTCGGCTACGTTAATGTAACGTATTTTAAATTATCTCTTCTATGAGTTTACCTAAATTTTCGTAATTATTATTGTCCTTCTATTGTATTTCTATACGTGGAACAATTGAATACTATTGAAGAACTTCGTTTATTACATAATTTATCACGTGATTAAACAGAGCGTTTAATAATTGATAGACTGGTACTAAATTCAGTGCAAAATTATTTATATGGTGTATTGTGGAACAACGGCGCGGCACAGCGGGCCGGAAAATGGGCGTCTTCTCTCTCCTTCGTGTTGGTTAAGTGTTATAAGATGGGTACCAAACCGCTAGGGAAGCCACAGTGTACATATCATTTAGATAAACGTGGGAATGCCATTTGGGATTTAAATCCGACCAACCCATGTTTGAGTCTTCGTCCATTTTAGATCGCGAGACTATAATAGCCTCTGGTACGATGATTCATGTTACTCTCATGAACAATAATTCATATGACAGTAAAAGACTTTAATACCTGGCAAATCACAAACTTTCCTTAAACGGTGCCAATTTCGTTGTAATTTTCAATTCCCTTCAACATAATGCATTGCGAATTTAGAATTAAAACAAAATGATCGATCTCGAGAAATATTGTTACCCCTTGTTCTTTAAAAGTAATCGCAATTGAACTATGTATTTTCTCTTTACGGATGTTAAAATATTAAACAAGAAGAATTTGTATACTTTACGATGCTTTTTAACGCAATAATAATAGAAAATGATTGTCAGTGTGTACGTGCGCGCGCGCGCGCACGTTGAGCTTTAGATATAATATCGGATTATACCAGGGCGGTAGAGAGAAAGAGAAGAGAGTGCGATAAAAGATCGCACAAATAGTGAAATAAATTAGAAATGCGAACGGAACTGCAGAAACCGACGGGCAGAGACGGAACCACGTGATTATGTCTGAATACCGACACTTCCTGTAATACATTTCGTCGTTCGCAGGAGCGGACAGAAATTCTCTCTTCCCTCGTTTCGAAACTACATTGTTTTCTTTTTTTCTTTGTCCTACTATAACGTCGCGTTCTCTTTCGCTCTTTTCATGAAGCGTACAACGAAATCCTAAGCCGCTTAGAGGCTTAGCAGACCCGACGAAAATTCCACCCGTTCTAGCCGCGACTGAAACGAAATTCTCTGGTCTGATTCTCTGGCCCGTCATCCTGCCTTTTTCTCTCAGCGCGTAGTTACTTACGGCAAACCGTTCAACGGCCAAAAAGCAAAAAAATGAATTAACCCTTAAATGACCAATTTTTCGTAGCATTCTGAATATTTTTTTAAATAAATAATGACTGCTTAAAGTATTCTAAGCAAATATTTAAAAATATCTTCTTTACTAATTTGAATCCTTTACTGGGAATCCCCTAAAAGGACCTTCTCATCCAGAAGGGAAAGGAGAGTCAGAAGGACCAGAGAAGGCTCTTTACAGATGTGCAAAAGCCGCGCGTTTTCAGTTCGAACTTCATAAGGGAGAGTACACAGAGCATCGAAAAGTCGCTTTGCATATGCAAAGCTGCGCACTTAAGGGTTAAATAAAGTAACAGAAGTAACATGAAGACAGAAATAGGATGATTAGGAGAAACATCAGTTTAGACACAACACATACAATGATAAAGGATAGTAAAGTATAATGTAAGTTGACAAAAAGCGATAGTAGTATAAGAGACAAACAAGGCGGCCGGTAAAACCGGCGGGGAAAAATAATAAGAAAGAAACGGAGGGCAGACACAGTAGGAAAAGGGGAGAAACAGAGGTACACGGCGAGTGAAAGCGACAGGCGGAAAAAGACGCGGGGAAAAAAAATGAGCGAGCACGGGACCGTATCTCTTGCCGGAGAGACTGCGGACACTGTATAAAAACGTTCGATTTGGATGGTACGACCGGTGGTGGGACGAGGCACAACGGTAACGCGATGAATCGCAATTACTTTTACTCGTCGCGCGCGCGGGGGATGGAGGAGGAGGGGGGAGGGCGAGCGACGAAACCTCATTTGAAAACTGGCCGTATAGAGTAGGCAATTAACGACAATTAGTAGCGCAACCGGTATTTTACTCGCGCCAGTGGTGGCGCGCTCGTGTACAAAATCTATTATCCAGGTGTACCGCGTGCGATACCGTGGTCGTCGTCCTGCATACGCTCCCTCCTCTCTCTCTCTCTCTCTCTCTCTCTCTCTCTCTCTCTCTCTCTCTCTCTCTCTCTCTCTCTCTCTCTCTCTCTCTCTCTCTCTCTCTCTCTCTCTCTCTCTCTCTCTCTCTCTCCCTCTCCCTCTTTATCATCGATATAATTGTCGTTGCCACTCTCGAGTGTTTGTCTAACAATGCTACCACGCCTTGTATCCCGATACATTGTCATATTTATTTAATAATTTGTGATTAGCGAATTACAAATCGCGCGCACGCTCTAAGCGGCTGTGTCGCTGCGCATGTCACGACTAGGGAGATAGATCGATATCGCGCGGATGAGCCCGAATCTTTTTATTTTCGTCCCATTTGAAACTGGCACTCTCGCAATTTATATTCTTTTCTAGTTTGTCTTTGATTTCGCGCTCAGTTTGAACTTTCGTTGAATACTGCAAATAACGGAGATGTATTACCAATGATCGATGATAATATCGAATAATGTTGAAAGAAAATACTTTACGTGAGGCTTGTTCTAGAAATTTATAGGCGCAAATTGAAATTAATTTGCTTTCAGATTAACTCGCGAGTTGAATAAATTTCGCTTGTTGAGAGAACGGAGATTTTCCACTTTTAGATTTGCGGATTTGCAAGTCATACTTTTTTCCGGTTATGATGTTATGTCCTGGTGGAATAGATTTCGCGGGGATAGAACACATTTTGCGATTAAAGGAAATGAAATATAATCTTGGATCAACATAACCCGACAATGTAATCCTCGCATTACCAGCTGATATGTACCGGTTTTTCCGGATTAAAGAAGAATTGCCATTCCGAGATTTTACCGTGCTAATTTCACTTATGAAATTAATGAAATTCTCTGTCACGTTTCTGCTGTCTGAAACAGATTTCGCACAAGCTAGCATAAAGCGAGAAGAATTTCGATCGGCACAGCAATAATCCCGGCTCCCGAGAACGGCTTTACAGCACAGCCATCTTATTTCGCCACAGGCGACGACTCTTTGTACTTTTTCCCTGCCAAACCAGCGTCTAATGGAGCCCAGAATATTTGTGTCGGCAAAAAAATTTGGTATCACTGAAGGAATTCCGCTCGATGTTCGGGTATATCAAAATATACCTCATGCCATTCGATGGAGAGACATCGCCATTGCGAAATACGCGCACGGATCATCCGAGAACAGCATATTTTTCCTCTCGACTACTTTCTGTTCCACTTCGGTGCGAGAAACGCTAAATCGATATCTTCTATTAAAACAACCGTAAAACGAAACGTATTCACAATTTAGGTATTCGTTGACGTAACGTCAACGCGTTAAGAATTAAGATGACCGATTGTAAAATAAACACGGACGGAGAAGTTACCATATTAAAAGCAAGATCGGAATGGCATGGTCGAGGAAAGTACTACTGTTCTATTATCGGCGCACAGCTCGAATATTCCGGTTCGAGTAACGAGCTCGACGATAATAACGTCCGATGGTTCGCAACGCTGGAATGAATATTTTTCGGAGACGTGTGGCGGCGACCTGGGATCAATTCTGTTCGAAAAAAAATTCATTCCCCGGAGAACGCACTATATTTTATCGACGAATAGAACTAATCAATAATGCAGGTACGATGCGCATCGCGTATGCAAGGCATGAATTTTTACTCCAATGATCGCGAAATACTTTTCGTCGTCGTGTATGGTGATGAAAGCTTTGCTACTCATCTTGGACAGACATTTAATTGGATTATCGTATTCCGCTTTACGTTTGTATCTCTTTCAAGATGCGTTAGCGTATACGTTTTTGTAATTTAAATTTATTTTAAGTCGAATAAATTTGGAGAGACTTTACAAAATCAGCACCACAAAGATATATTTGCGTTAATAGATCTTTAACTATAGATCACTGATCACCGGAAAATTATGTTGTTTGGAAAGAACTCATGAATATTGTAAGAGAAAAAGAGAATGATGAAATGGTTGGAAGAAGAAAAACGTATTTATTTAAACATTTATTTATGTTACAATATTAGTAATTAAAGATATCGATTTTTTTCTCGTATCTCAATGATACACGCTGCGTGCAAATTAATTGCAACCGTTTACCCCGCTTTGACGTTATCTAGTCAGATACAACGTCGCTACTTTTCGGATTTGCTCACGGCGGAAAAGAGGGACATTAGGGTCTCCGAGTGTGTGTACGCGAAAGCAAACGTCATTTGCCGCGTTCGCCGAGCCGCGCGCGAATGAGCGAGTGCAGAAGTGACGAAAGTGCGGGAGGGGGACGAGAGGGAGACGCGAGGCAACGGCATTAAATTGCAAAATAGTTTCGCGGTAAATAACGAGCGGAAAGTTCGCTTCTAGAAGATGTACTCGCGGTGTTCGTCGGTAGTAGACGTTTTTCTTCGTGGTATATCATTACGCGTGCGCGTGTACGTGCAGAATGGGATCTCTGATTCCTTCCCCGCTGCCTCGAGCAAACAAATTTCAGACCCGCTTGCCTACAATATTTTTTTCTCGATTTTTCCCATTACATTTTATACTAACACATGTTGACATTTTATAGATTCTGTTAAATTAATTTGATCGTGGCGAGAGATATGTGTGCGGCGTAGCTTAAATAACTGGTCGGAAATATGTGCTTTGTGTCGAAAACACTTTCTGAAATAACTATAAAAATGGGAGAAATGTTTTCAATTTATCAAATAGCTAGTGATGAAATCGTTTATGTTATTGTGCATCGCGAAATTGTTCAACGGGCTTAAAAAATTGGATATTTAATTTTTGAAGTGAAAATATATTGGACCATATAGAATTGTGAAATTTCTTAAATGCGTGCAACAACGCTACAAAAAATTACAAGTACAATTCTAAAGGAATCACCCGATATATCGCCGTTTCATCCTCTCGAGATTTTCCCTTACCCGAAACCTACAGTCACCACGAACTACCGAATCGAATTTAATTACCGATGTGCAGATATTTACTTCGTAAACTACCTAGGAGCGAGAGAACCAAATGGAAGGACGAGCGGCGAGCTCGTTAAAAATTTAATTTTATACGACGACAGCCGTCTCCCCCAGTTTCTCTGAGCTTCCAGCTGTCTGTCACAAAGGTCATCCAAGATGGCGGGCACCCCGTCTGACAACACGATCCACGGGATTCGTTTTCTAATTAAATCTTTCTCATAATTTTGTCATCTATTTCAATGCGCTGCCAGTATTTAGCGTATCGTAAAATTCAATCTCGTGCGTTACATACATTCGCAAAAAGTAATTTCTCGTGTTACTTTTTACTTTGCTCTTGCTTATCGCTTCGACGTAATATACATTTTATTCACGTTAATGAGTTAGGATATATATAGAATAACTCGAACGATGCTTTCTGTTGATTGTTTTTTTTAATACAATACATAAAAGAAGGATTAAGATTAAAATCAAAGATTTTCGGCGTCGTTTACCAAACTGTCCATAAGAATTAACGTTAGATCTGTAGCAAGTGCACGGTATCGCAAAATTTTTCGGACACGTATCGATTCGCGACAGATGAAATTACAGACCAAGAACATTATATATTCATTCCGCACAATGATATCGCTTTTTTACACGAAATCTATATCGCGGATAATAGTGAGACTAAGCTACTTCCCAGGGTCCGACCAAAACAAGTTTTGCGGACGGATATGCGCTTATACCAGACCGCAAGGGGTTAAAGCGATTTCCGTTAGTCATAGAAACGCCAGACTCGGGTAAACCGTCCGCTCAGTTTCAAGCAAACCGCCGAGCTCGTTCGCCTTTTAAAAGTTTTCAGCTATTGCCGGGACCGCGATTCTCTCTTACGCCGGCATTTTCAATAACTTTATAATGCCCCGCAGGAGGAAGACCGCAGCGATGAATATAATTGTACCGAAGTTTGGACAGTTTGCAGTTATTTCTCGTGATGTCAGGGAACGAGTCTCGGGTATAAAAAATGCACGACCTCTATTTCCATTAACTGTCATTCGGACTCGTCCAAAAACTTAACGAGTTGATCTGGAAATTGTATTGTTAAGCCCGAAAAAAGCAGAGAGGAGAGTATTACAACGACAATAAAATATATACGTGCACACTAGAAAAGTAGATTACCTAGATTAAGAGTAAAAGTTAATAGCATATAAGAGTTAGTGGTACTTATGAATCAAATGGAAATCCACTATCCTAATAATCGCTCAGAATGACGAAGCAAATAAGTTGCGAATGTAATGACTCCCACAAAAGCTTTACGCAAACTTTAATCCTCTCTCGTCGTAGTAAATATCTATATAAGCAATTCGCTGTTTTATGCTTAATGAGCGTTCGTGAGAGCGAAACTATGACCAGGACGAGTTGTTGGCACCATCGCCGATTTCCATTCCTTGAGTATCATGATTACATTTGCATTTAAGGTGCTTCAATTAGTGCGCGGAGACAGCCTCGCGTAATGACGAAAAAAAAGCCCGCGCCTTACGCGACGCCGCCGTCCTTCCCCGGCACTCCCGCGTACACCTTCTTTTAAACCGCGATCGCAATTATCCCGGTGCTGGTTACCGAGCGGCAATCGCGAACGTCGATGAACCCGTACTTTCCCGGGTCTCTTTGCTCATACCTTCACGCTTGTTAAATCCGATTAAGTGAGTAACGTAAAGAAATATGAGCGGAGTACGCGTAGTTAGGCAGTTTCGCGCGCGTCGTTTTGTGATTCTTAGTGAAGGATTACTCGGGATATTTATTTTTTATTTTTACTCTCGTTTGAGTGATCCGCGCGCGTAAACAAGATCACCGTTTGCATCGTCCTGTAAATTACAGTAAAGTATAGAAATGTTTACTGGATGCACACACACAGTAGCAAGAGCTAATATTATAATTAATAAGCTGATTGAGTTTTTCTTCAATTATTGTGCTGCGAACATACGTGTATCATTATTAATTTTTTCGCACTATTTTCGGCGAATTTCGAACTTTCTCCTCTCTTAAATATCGACTTTTCGAATTTATTTTATTCGAAATGAGTTGGGATCAAAGAAATTACTGTGAATTATTAATAATCTTACGTTGTTCTTTAGCTAATAATTCCCAAAGTTCCCTCGCTAATCGCTACAAGCAGGCTATTGTCCGAAAACTTAGAATCGAGTATTACATCTCGTAAAGCTCGCCGGATCTAATAAACGGCATCTAATAAAGTATCTTGAACTCCCCCCTAGAATCAACAAAGTTTCATTAAAAGCGACCTATAATAGCGTAGCCCACTACGAGTCGCCATAAATGAGTAACTCCTTGTGCACGTATACGTATCTCAAATCGATTTCCATCGAATTACCGAGTCTATCCTCCCTCGAATTCAATTCTTCGGATGTATCTCGTACGAAAACGTAACCGAGGTAACTTGTATTTACGTCTTTCCGTACTACTTTCCTCACACTCGAGCGGCAATGTAAGTTTACACTCGCCCGGATACATGTAGCGGTAGTGCAATCGTGTCAATATACGATCTTAACAATACTGCACGTTTACGCATTACTCAGCTCGATATATACACGTGACAAATCTCGTGTATTCTGTTCAATATATTTACAAATCTTAAACTGTAATTTGTACTAAAACTGCCAAAGCAGTCAAAATGACTGATTTGTAATTTTTTATTAAATTTATAACGATAAATTTTCTGAGATTTCTCGTAACTTTCGTTGCAATATGTAAATGATTTAATTGATCAATTTACTTTTCCCCTTTATTCCCTTTTTTTTTAAATATACATATAGTGTAACTGTAGTTACAAATTGATGGTCAGTACAAGTCTGAGTCAGTACAATCTGGCGATTGTGCATGCAACTAATCAAATTTTATAGTAGAAATAATTATATTTATAATTGATTGCAAATTCTAAAACTGGTTTTGAATCTCTGAGATTCTCTTCAGTTGGCGGCCTTTGATGGACAGGTATATATACATTAATTTGGTAATTCTAGTATTAAAAAATTAATCGAATTTTAGATATGGAACTTCGATTATCTGTCATCCTATTTACCGTCAGTCTTCGTTAATCTCACTGACTTAATCTCGCTACGCGGTAATGCATTCTGATATTGACGCTTTGTGTCATTCAGTCTTTGCTTACAATTCACTGCCCCGGTAAAAAATAAGTAATAATTTTAGTTTAATTAAATTTTACTATGTTATGTAATAAAATTATACAAATTTAACGGTCTATTGTACGTATGATTTTTAATATTTGTAATGTACATATTTTATTATATCCATGTATTTGAATATCCGTCGTGATTTCGGTTTCGTACTCTGACGAATAATTAAAGTTCTACTGTACGTTAATTTTAATATCTTAATATTCTCAAGTCCACGAACGGATTGTTTTTTAAATTGTAACATCTTCGTCTGAAGGTACATGAAGATTATATTGTTTTTTTAATTGTTTGGTGTGTTATGCTCTTGGCATACACAATTTTAAGAACATGATATATTCGGAAGAGGATAACTTAAAAGTAATCTTTTTTTTTTTAGGTGCAATCCTCTTGCACCGAGATATCGATCTATCGGACGTTGTAAAGACCATTGGAGAAAATCCTGCGTGACTAGGCGAGAGGATTTAACGACCCTCGTTTATATCGCAGCAGCCCGTAAGCGCGAGGGCGGGTTGCGATCCAATTTTTTTTGCTTTCCCCTGTTTCGCGCTACGCCCTTCGTAATACGAGACGCCATTTCTTTCGTCTCACCCCTTACCACTTCGTACCTCTCTCAGCGGAGGGCAATTACGTACGCAAAGAGGCCAAAAAGTAACGATCGGTTAGACTTATCCGCGGGATCTATCGGCCGAAGCAACATCAAATCGCCTTTTAAGTTTATTATCCCTTTGCTTTAGAACGAAAATGTATAAAGAACCGAGACCGCTAAATCAATTGCGATTCATAAGAAAATGATGATGTTAATATAATGAACTTAAGCTTAAGATCTGTATTTATAATCGCGTAATCGTTGAAGATTTCGAGTTGAGACGAAGTTCCAGATTGCGGTTTGATAAATGAATCTTATGGCAATTTTAGACCCAATCTGCGCTCCGTTTCTCGCAGTTCAATAATCCAGTTCTTGTAATTAATCTTGTAATATACAATTTATGCTTAAATATCGTTGTTATCCAAAAATAACGGGCTAAACAACGCGCGATAACAAGTATTAAATAGAACGCAATATTCGATGTGGATTTTATTACCTCTCGAAACGCGATTATTCCCTATAAAGAATTAACAATTATCAAACTCGAGCGATTAATTGACTTTCGCGATTAACGATTCATAAATATAGAGGCAGATATTTCGCGTGATTTATTCATTTGAAAGATATAATGCATAAAAAGATAGGTAGAAGAATCGAAATCATACAGCGGAGTTGCAGTAAATTATCATTGCGTCGCTAGGAACGAAATGTTCAGAATTGATGTCTTTACCTTACAGTACGTTGAACAATATTCCGTAGTTGATCAGTTGTTACACGACTTTGGTATTTATTTTCGCCGCATGTTTACGCAAGGTCGGCCACGTTATCATTCACACGACGACGCTCGAACGGGAAGGTAGCAGCGCGTCTCGTCGCGTTATTATTCTTTGAGATTACGTCACCATGAAAAATTAACATACAAGAAATTAGCAATCCGATTAACTTTCACAATCAATAAATCTCGTGAACGTATTGAGACGACAAATATTCATCGAAGCGAACATCTCGCATTTGTTCACTCGAAATGTAGATCGCAACGACAAAGAATCATAAATTATCGCTACATTTAAGGCATTAGTTATTTCTTTGCACTTCTTTGCATTTTCTCGCGTCGCGTATTGATTTTTTCACCAGTGTAAAATGCGATTTACCCGTTATTTTTGTATCGAGAGCGCGAAATAATACACAAAAGAGCGAACGATACAAGTGATAGAAGTCCGTGATATATCGTCCGTTTATAATATAAAAACACTTTTATTATATAAATTTAGTCCAAGCTATTCATTAAGGCTGGTTAAAACCTGACCCGTTCACTAGTTATCGAGATCTCAAAATCTTGGGTATAATACTCACAACTCGTCGCGTCGCATAAAATAATCACGGTCGGTCTCGCTCCGCGCGTACTTGGCGCGAGACATTACCGTGTCTCTTGATATGTACTTTGCCACATTTATTATACATGCGACACACTAAATATCGATCGTATATTTTCAGACAGTCTTTTAATCATTTTAATTTGCCATTAACTTTATTTCACCAATCAAATTGCATCGCGCGGTACCGAGGTGAAGTTCCTGGTGCTATTCTCGAGATATTCGGTCGTTAGCATGTCACGATCGCGGAACGGATCGATTCCGACGGCATCGCAGTACATTCAATTAGTAAGCATTTTCGTTATTAATCCCGTATTTAATATTAAACAATCGCGTATCTTAATATCAGACAAGTATAAAACATAAATTTGACGTTCGTACGTTGGTAACTTGTTAAAACGCGTATTTTGCGAGATTTATTTGATTAAAATCAATCGTAATTAAGCAAAGTGAAGGATTTATCATATCCTTGAATATTACGTTTTGCAGATATTTTAATTTAACTCGTATATGTATTCATTTGTATTACGAGATTATCTAACAATCGCCCTAAAACAATCGCCCTATAAATATACGCTATTATTCTTTAGTCATGGTGTGAATAGTACGCGAAGGTTTTCAGAAATAATAAAAATAATAGGTGCAACATCGCGGTGAATGGCGCGTGAAATTGACTGTGCGATCTTCGAATTCCCTTTAGCCGTTTACGAGACGTCACGAGTGTCGAGCGGATTTGTGATATCACGCTTCTCTTGCGTTATTCCTAATAATGTGTAAACGAAATGCGCGGTCGCGCATACGATTAATCTCGCAAGTGCAATGTAAAGTGCCACGCGATCGTATATTAATTAAACACGTTTTGTTTTAATGAACAAAATTGATTTTGTTCATTAAAATCATCAATTGATTTTGTTCATTAATTAACTGCATTTTCGCGAGTGAGTATCATGCGAGTGCCACGAAACAAGCACAGCGGAACGAGAAGGAACGAGAGAGGAAAAAGGGAAGGCCTGGGAAGCATTAGATGATGGCAGAGCACTCGCGGAAAGATGAGGTAAGCATATTCATTATTTATTTAATTATTACTACTTGCGGAATTAATTTTTTATTCGCGTTTAGTTAGATTTTTTTATTTGAATAATTTATATGCAAGCATTGAAAAAAAGAGAAAAAACAGAGAGAGAGAGAGAGAGAGAGAGAGAGAGAGAGAGAGAGATTTATATAATTTTTTTGTTAAATATCTTTTTTGCTAAATATTTTCTTGTAAAATGAATAAAGAATTTAATGCGCGTGAAAATTACTTTTTGGGATAATTAAATCGATAAATAAATAAAAGGCAATTAATAAATATAATTATTTTAAACATTACTATAATTCTGGATGTATTTTATAGATCACATAATATATTGCAAGTCTGCCGCTACGCACCGTATCAGTTTTTATTTTAACCTGACGTAATGAATTTATTAATATTACAAATAATGTCTCGTAGATTCTTTGTGCCTTGAACAACGCGCAGAAGAACACTGTATCAATTTCATTTTACCGCGAGCGTAAAGTGAGAGCTTTGTTACCTCCCATTTAGAGGTGTTTTATGCGCGCGGCTTAAAACTCGTCGCAAAACGCTCGTAAACCTTCTTTTTCGTAATAAGAAACGATAAGACACGATAAGACACGATGAAACAGTCGCCTGAAATAGTTGTTCCCGATTAATTACGAGCAATCAAAAAATAATAACATTCTTACACTACAGGTTCGAAATTATTCTGAAGTGATCGCAAGCATTTCTCTTTCTCTTTCTCTCCTCCCCTTCTCTCTCTCTCTCTCTCTCTTTCCTTTTCTTCTGTCGCGATGTTCATAAAAATTCTTACAAGAACATTCGCAAGATTCATGTAGGTAAGTTATTAGTTGATGCTATTTTTTATGAAAGTGTTTGTGATGAATCAAAGATGCGTTACCGGCTATAAAGCACTTTACGAACTGCAATTATGTGTGAATTTATATCTCTCCTAGTCTGTTCATAAACAATGTAAAATATTTATGGAATTACGAACGATCTCAAAATCTCATTTCATGAAATTACTGGACATATATTAATAATGTAGATTATGACTATATAATATAGACAAAACATATAATAATATAAATTACGAGTAATATATTAATTGCTTCGCGTCTAACTTTGGTTATACAATATGCATTTTCTTTTTCTTATAAACTTGCATTTTTATAAAACGGATTTCAGACATCTTTGTGCTGGGTCTAAATATGAATCTAACTTTTTCCCCAGAGTATTTCTTAACTTAAACAGTTTCTACCAATTTATAACTAAATTATCTAATGATATTGTGGATCTAAGTTTCGAACAATATAACATATTTTTACTTCGGTTTTGATATGCAAAGACAAAATATCCAGCATTAAAAGCAGCAACGGCATATCAAACAATTGGATGCGGCATTATTATAGCATATCTTTTATATTTTCTTACTTGTACAGACATTAACCTTTCAGCTTCTTAAAAACAGATCTGTTCAATTAGTCTTATTTGTTTGAAATTTCGTTGCGCGCATTCAAAGATAGCTAGATAGAATTAGACTAAAGATGCTTTCTCAAGAGTATGCTCTTTCAAGAGGTCGAACGTCACTCGGTTATTTTTGCCAACGCTCAAACGCTTAAGTTTTTCCAATTAATCTCAGTCCAGTCGCGGGAAGCGTCCGCGTTGTTTTATCAACGACAAATAGACCGACGTTTTGACCCAAGGGTCTCTGATCGCAGCTCGAAATAATTGAAATTTAAGACGTGAAACGAGCGTACGGGCGGTGACTCTTCCTCGTCGTTGCTTCGACTCGATTCGATCCAATTAAGCGCGGCCCCGAGGGCCCCACAGAGTGCTGTCGGGAACTTCGATTCTCTTTTCCTCCTGGTGTTCGTCTCTCTTTCTTCTTCCGACACTCCTGTCTTCCCGGAGACCTTTACCGCGTTAAGGAGGCGACATTCGAGCGTGAGCAAAAACCGGCCGAGACGACGAAATACGTTACCCCCTAGCACTATCCCGCGCGATACTCGTTACCTTAATTACATTCGGAACGTAAACCACGTAATCAAAGAGGACGGCCCCATCTGCTAGCGACGGGGAACATTTTTCGTGACATAAAATGAAGTTCCGCGTGAAACAGCGCGTGACAAATTCGCTCATACGTTCCGTAGTACGTCTTCGTAAAACTCAACGTCGATATTTCGCCGACAGCGAAAATACTGCGCTATACGCGCTTGACATTCAGTGGAATGTCTCTCATAAAACGTATTTATATTATGATACAGTAAAGTTTGCTAATAATCGATGAGAAATTTATTGTTATGAGATACCCTAGCAGTCCAATTACTATTTAATTTAATTTTAACTTTTCGACAAAATTGAATTATCAACACCTTTTTCGCAAATATCTTTCTTTTAAAAGGGAAGATACAGTTGCGAAATCATAAAGCAAAATTACTTCTGTTTATGTTCCTTTTTTCTTATTACTGGATCAACATATTCGATTTTTGTCCTTTTCTCGTATGATATATTTTTATTGAAAATCATGATGACATTTTGATTTATTTTTTTTCCCCCTAAATAAGCTCTTCCTGAATTTTAATTAAAAAGTTTCAATAAAGTCAATTTCTTTTGCAACTTTGATTATTCGTAATTTTTGATAAAATCATAATTTTTTCGAACCAGGCAATCAAATAGTCTATTTAATCAAAAAATTTTTTTCAATCGGTTCGATACTTCCTATGAAAAAGATACATGTAGGTCAAAAAACACGAGAGCACTTTTACAAAAGAGCTCTTCAAAAGTTTTGATGCTGTTTGGTGTCATTACCTCACAACTGCAATTTATTTTTTTTTTATTTTAAATCAATTCTATAAATCGAAAATTTGATATCACAATAAATCAAAATATCAAAGATTGCAGAAGATTCGAAAAATAAAATACACAAAGTATCGTGATTTTTATTAAGTAAATTAGTAAATCATGATGATCATTTTATTGGTTTTTAATGGCAGCTTTATTATTTGTATAAATTTTTATTAATATTTATTAATATTTTATTAACATTTTATCATTTTTATTAAGTTGTATGCTTATAATGTGTCGTTTAGTTTATACTTATAGAATATTAATAATAAGTTTTACTATATTTTTTCAACATAAATACTAGAAAAGAATACTGGAGGAGCATAAATAATAGTATTTAATAATAATTATACAATTAGGAAACTTTCGTTCACGTAGTCGCAAATGCATTGCTTAAATGCTTACTCTGATCTACATAAGAACTATATGTTCTTTCTCTTTTTTTAACAATTACAATTGGATATATCCGGAAATTGTTTCAAAATGTGCGAAAAACAATCTACTTTTAAAATAATAATCTACGTTTAAAAAGATTAAAAATTGATACTTTGATTACTTTCAAGTGTATTTTCCCTTTTGCGCTCTTGTGCGCTATTTGCTGATGATAAAGAGACGTGATTGCTTGGACCAACATATGTTTGAGGATTTCGGTATTAATATAAGCAATCAAGAGTCCATCAATGTTCTCAAGATTCTCTTCCGCCTTATTCTTGTTTCTATCTTGAGGTCGACATTTAGTCTTCGAAGGAACAAACGGGCAAACGCGAACTACAAGTAACGTCACCTCCATTAATCTTCCTCCCGCTCGGATTAGATCCAACCTAAGGGATTCTCACGATCTTGTCTCGACCAAAATTACGATCGCGACCTCTTCGTGACTCCGCATCACGAAGGCTGATTGAATCCCGAAAGGGAACACCGGGATAATTGAAAATAGAATACATAAAATATCATAGAAGTCGGGTACTTTATAACGACTATTAAAGGCAGTTATTAGGTTGTTCCTATTTCAAAATTATTACTGATTATATAATTAGCGAACAATTGCTTAAATTTTACAATAATACAAAACACTGTTATTTCAGAATATAGATGTTTTTCTTTTTTTTCTCTTTTTCTTTCTATATCAATATTTCTAATAAATCTTTGTGTGTGTGTGACAGGGAATATTAAAATATATGCACAATCTTTAATTATAATCTACGTTAAGATATAAAAAATTATTCGACGCAAAGCGTGACGGTGCATTTCTATCAATGCAATCCCGACGCGAATATTTCAGACCACGAGCTTGGCGATAGGCAACGTACAATAGCGCGACAAAGGATAATAGATAGCAATGAGGTATTGTTCCGTACCGCTTTCAACGAGTCCCTCCAATTAAAGCGCGTCCTTCCGTCGCCCTAAAGTCGGAACACGATGGAGTGTTTTTTTTTCCGGCAATGAGTGTAACGTATGTGGGAAAGAGAGTGTATATTCTACGTTTCAATAAAGTCTCGTCACGCTCGCTGCAAATTATCCCTATTCCGGAATATTTTCTGCCCGATCGCGATTGTGCATCGTAAAATAATTAAAGCATAACAAATTGACATTGCAATAAAAACACGTATTGAGTTTTGCGATATCCTTTCTTTTTTTATTCGAACAATATTCAATGATACATACACGATTCGATAAAGCATTCGGTACGCATAGGTTTGTGATGGACAATTGAGAGCTTTATAATCTAACTCGAATCGGATTTGATCTGAAATATTAAACACTATCTTGAGAAACAATTTTTCATATTTCAAAATAGAATAGCTTTTTACTCTAATAAAGTGTAAAGGGAAAGTTCAACATCAGAGATTTATAACTGCGTACACGTTCCGAATTCACAGAGAATTCTAGGCAGGCATAAATTTCAAGTAATACACGTGACACCAGGTGTTTTTCACATAAATTATTTATGCAAGATTCATACAAGACAGGTGCTAAATCCAGATTAGCTGCGGTGGGTTCTTTATTTTTCTTTTCTGTAAAATGGAAGTTCCGTCGATGCGGTCGCGACGCCGGATCAATACCGGATGAAGACGCCGAAGTAAGCGAAAAACAAAATTCAATTAGAAATGCAGGCTGCGGGGCAAAGTCGGGACCGCGCATCCGGCAGGCTGAATGTAATGCGATTACCAGCGACTGAAATTGTATTCCGAAGAATCGAATTTGCGGTCAAACAAAATGGTCAAGGTGCGCAACGCTCATGGGACGATCGATGAAGAACGATCTCTCTCGCGAAACAAAATGAGCGACCCTGTAAACTTCTTGCGAAGGGTGGAGGGGGGGGGGAGTCTTTCTGTTGGTAGAATAGTAGTAGCTATATCAAATGATAAACTTCTCTTGTATATAAGAAGTAAGAAGGATGAGTCACAGTTGCCGAGAGCGAGAGAAATAGGAAGGAATATTAAAGAAACTTTGTGTCAATATTTGTCGGCGGTATCTTGTTATTGACGAGATTATTGAACGTCTGGCGCAACAAATATCTGAGGATTATCAATAATGAAAGGAGGAGATATATAATGGAAATTGAATCGTTTTCCACATTACGGACGAATACTAATGAATTGAATAGATAATGTAGCTTATCCTTTTATCTTCCAACTGCACACCGCAGCTCGAAAAAATTCCAGAATACATTTCTTCACATTAAATAATAAAGTACTTATTCTCATAATAGTATTTTTCTTACATTTTATTATTCTCTATTTCAACACGTATTTAAGACGTCATGAATAAATTTCTATCTCATTTTCTTGAAAAAGATGAAAATATTAAAAAATGAAGTAAATAAATATTTTTAAAACTCTTATATACCCCAGTGTGCATTTCCAGATTAATAACAGATTAATAATGAAATATTTTTCGCAATAAATTTAATTATTTAAATGAGATGCTTATATATAAGTACCAAAGATTACATCAATTTATAAGGACCAATTTCTTGGTTAAAAGAACGTCTTGACGATAATCGGACCAAATAATGGTCGTATTGTCATGACGATTATAACTGGCCAGTAGAGTCGGTTAAAAATTTCATTGCCGTTAATTATTTGACTGGCGAAGTAAATGTGATTTATTCGGTTTTAATAAAGCTTTGAAAGCTTTGAAAAAATTACTTTGTCAACTCGACGAGTGAAATTATGAAACGGAGTTCTTTACTGATTATCGGCTTTGTACTGCTAGTATCGGTAAAGAAATGAAGAACGTCATATAACATATCTCAAAGAGATAACAATCCTTTCAAATAATCCTTTTTGTCGCGTCAAAGAACGAGGAACGAGACATGCCTGCCTGCCTGCCGCGCGTTTTCATTTGGATGATTTCTGTCATCCGGCATACTGCGTGTATTGCGTATCGCGCGCGAGTCGAAAGACTCGCGAGCTCGTACTTGTATACGCGCGAGAGAAAAAGGGGGATGAGAGTGAGAAGGGTGACACCGACAAACAGAAAGGGGGAGGGTCAAGTGCGTTTGAACAGACACGCGACACTCGACCGTACGTCGCCGTCTTTGTTCCTGCCTTCGTCCCGCTCGACTTGCGTGCGTCTTCTTACTTCGTCTACTCTCCGTCCTTTGTATCGTTTTACAATAGAAGCGACGTAGCCGGTAAAGATTTTTGGTCCGGCCTCATCGTGCCTGAAATCAAGTACCGTGCTCGCAGCTCGCACTCGGGAAGGAAGATCGGTATGCGAGAGGAAGTAATCACGGAAAACTTGTGCAAATGTTGCCGCATGAACGACAGTAATGGAAGTAGCTTGTTAAGAACGAATACCCCTCCAACTCTCGTAGCATTGACATAGATTAGGTACGAATGTAACAAGTTTAACAATGCGTTTCTTGAGTTCCATACATAGATACTCGCAACCAAAGATTTTGCTTTAATAATAGCGGATCTTCTCGGGGATTTCCACGTATACGGAGCATCTTGTTAAAAATTTGACGTTAATCCTAAAATTAATGGTTTAAGGTTAAAAATGGCAGAACAGTTATAATCAACATTTGTTTGTAGCGTTATTTTTTCCTTTTTTTGCCCGACTATGCCGTATTAATCTCAGAACAGATGAGTTATAATAACGAGAAACGTGTTAAGAGAAGCAGATCGATAAAAGACTTTTTAAAAAGACATCATAAAACATTACTATAATTATTATTAATAATCGCAATTCATGAACAAAATTAAAATAAGTACGCCATGCGCATAATATTTTTTATTCATAACAAGAAAAAAGGACGACTTTTTTATGTTCAGATAAGTTTCATTATACATCATGAGAAACATGCAGGTCAAAATGAAAAGCAAATTAATTTAAACAAGAGTTGCCCATGTGAGACTATTCAATGGGTTAACACAATTATCAACGGAAGAGGAAAGACCAACTATAAATGGCTGCAGTCTTCGTACAGGAAATCATAGCGGCAGCGTAAAAATGCAACGCTGGGCGATTTTACGCTTCGCACGGAGGTCCTGCATCCTTCCGCACCGCGCGTCTATATACGGTGTCCCGTTATTATCAGATAATCCATCTTTGCAATCGTCCTAATGGTGGTATATCCCGTTTTAACGGCGATACATTGTGCTACGTTAATGGAGAACGAGAGAAAACGCCAATTAAGGAAATTTAAAAAATTTTGTTTACACTTGTATATCTACACACGGTTGTATATTCCACGTTTTCATTTAATAATCTTCAATGGTTTTTGACGTAAAACATAGAGCTCGGTTTACATATAATTTGTCTTATAAAATGATAGTTTATAATTCATCTTATATAAGACGATGGGACTCGTGCATTTCAAGATTTACTTTTTTCTCCAATATTTCTGTCATTTACACTTTTGATTCTTTTCGTTATTGGAATCGTAAATATGTATCAAAACCCTTTCATTTCATCACGCATTTATGTCATGTAAAATATTGTATTAAACATAGAAATAAATAAAAAATTCGACCTACTAATTGGTCGCAAAAGTTCATTAAAGTTGAAATTGCTACGTACTACATATATAAAGCTCTTTTTGGATGATTTACAATTTGCGTCAGAATTTCGGGATAAAATTTTATTTATAATTTTATATTTTAATACATGTTCGTATTTTAATATATATTTTATATACAATATATATATATTTCTGTCTCTTTAAACAATTTACATTGTAGATGTATAAATTTAAGTTATGAATAGAATTTTATCCTGAAAGAAATCGTGAATTGTCTAAAGCGAGTTCTATTTAATAAATATGCTGCTTTTATCAGCTTTTATCTAAAATACAATCGAATATATCTTCCGAAAAGTGTTCATCAGAATATTTATACGCTCAGTCAGCCAACAAAAAAGCAGCGCTGACAAACGTGACCAGATATGACTGTCCTCTCGCCCTAATCTTAAACCAAGTAACTTTAAAGTAACCGTAAAATCGAGTTTTAGCAGAGCACCCTGTATACGCGGAAGCCTCCAACAGATCCGCGATTTCGAACGTCTCTTGGTATCCCACATTCGTTCATACGCACGCATACACACACAGATATACGCGCACGCACGTAGAAAGCTCTTTCTAACCCAAGCCAACAGCTCCTGAAAACGAACTGCTTTTCACCGCAGTGGAAACATTTTTAACCTAGCCTGCGCTCGCTCGTTTCTCTCTCTAAATCGCTCGGTGCCGCCGCGATACGTTAGCGAATCCCCCGAGCGGTGGCTTGCGCCACCAGGCTCGTTTCTTTCAACCACCGTTGGGATCAAAGTCGTCTCGTCGCGGTTACCGATATTCCTCACGTATAATCGCCTTACGATCTTCGATCGTTCGTCTCTCTCTCGAGTTCTCTCCCGTTGTTTATCTCGGATTAAGAGGGATAGAATAAGTATAAGGATAAGTATAAGAAGGGTAAATATAAGTATAAGCTTCGCATAGTTCACAGCTGGGAAAAAGGTGTGTATTTAGGGATGTCCTATAGCCGGTAGGTACACGTTGTATAGCTTCAGTGAG
Organism: Temnothorax nylanderi; assembly: GCF_030848795.1. Lineage (NCBI taxonomy): Eukaryota > Metazoa > Arthropoda > Insecta > Hymenoptera > Formicidae > Temnothorax > Temnothorax nylanderi. Next base: position 491,237 of record NW_027249155.1, on the reverse strand, counting down.
GTAATTTACGAGAAACGCATTACATACATTAATTTCCACTCTAATTACTTGCTATTTACTGTCGTGGCCAGAACAGCTGCGATCAACATTTTTTTCTTTTTTTTTTTGTGGACTTTAGAATGCACAAAAATCGTCCTCGCGATTTTCACGTCGCAAAACTCATTGAGAGAACGAGCATTCTTGTCCACAACAATACAAACTGGGATCGTAGAATAACACTGAAAAATTTTCGACGATGGCCGAATTAAGAATTTTGAAGTGTTCACTGTTGCAAATATCAGTCATTGTTATCGATGTAACTCGTGGAAACCGCATCTCACGATCTTTACTTTTTCGTGTCTTTTCGTTCGCGTTCCTCAATCCCATCGATCCTGCTTCTTCCCGTTCTTCTCAAGCCTTATTCCGCTCTCGTCACCCTCTTTCGCATCTCTCTCGCGTATCGCAAGTTATAAAATCGTATTACCTCGCGTTACAAGTCTGGGAAAGTTATATGTATCATTGACATGTTTTACGGCGTGAAAGGGGATGAGCTGCTTGCTAGAAAAGCACGGAGGAAAACATCGGTCGTTGTGCGGCAATAAAGTGCGCTCGGCGGCTCGTATTTGTATTCCAGACAAGCATGATCCCCCCTATTTCCAGTACCACTGGAATTGTTTCGCGTGGCCGGTCAAGCTTGCCGATTTTCTTAAGGCGCGATCGTAAAGGCAGAGCCTTGTCGAGACTTGTCGTACATGACTGATTCTGACACTTTTGACGGTTAATAAATTAAGAAAGACGTTATCAAAAATTGTCAAAAACTCGAAAGTTGAAAGATAAAAGACTTGGCTGAATTTAACGAAGAAATACAGATTCTTTATTGATTATAATTAATATTAAAATTATATTTAAAGTACGTATTACAGAGTATCTCCCTTCTGTTCAAAAATTAAATTCCTTATTGTTGACTCTTACACTACTACCTGCTTGATATCAAGAGAAACCTTATTACATATTGAAGAGTATTTAACTTAACATTTTTGTTAAAATAAGTTATAACGGAGAAATTAGAAACTGCCGCGCGAATATATTTTACTTATCTTCAAATTAATGTCGTCACGTCGTAAAATTAACTGAACTTATCGAGAGTTGAGAGGTGCTTTCGGACATGTTACTAACTCTAGTTCAGTACTACATTTATTGCCCGACCGCCCATAATTTCCGCTCGTAATCGTTTATAACTACATGTACGGTCTAACAATAAGCATTATCTGAGCGCTTTAAAATCGTTAATTTCATGCGACAGAGGATTATTGCCTCTCGATTCGACTCGACGTCTTCCCCTAGGATCGGCCGGCGGCCCCGATGTTCATCCCGACGGAATTATGTGTTCGTCGTTTGTCGCGCGTGGTCGACAAGCTCCGATCTGAATCGACGGACGGACAGCGAGTTAACGGTACGCTTACCTCGTTTCAATCCGGATGATTATGAACGTTTCGCTCCCGTGCACGTGCATCTCGTTACAAACCGCCTGATTATAGCCGACTGCTTTCACTGTGCGGACGCGTCACACGCATTGCGGATAGCTGCGGACATGCTGATAGCGATAATACTGAATACAGGAGTGAGGGAACTAGGCATTGACGTTCGTTTCCTAAACCTTAATCCTATAATATGTGATCTCTTTTCTTTCATTTGTCCTTAAATAAAACTATTTATTTAAAAATAATATTGAATACCCTCTTTTAGTATATACATTAAACGACAAGCATAAAGATGTAGTAATGTAATGATTTTGAAGTTCTTAAAAAGGGGAGGATTCTTAAAATGAAGTTTAAAGAACGTTTCCTCGCGTGAAATGTTAATAACAATTGCTAAACATGAATTACATTAGTCGTAACCACGCTAATACAGGCTAGTCGATATTATATTAAATTACGAAGATAATACTTCGAGTGTAAAGGATTTACGATCAACTAACTCCCAACATAAAGTAATACGGTCGCACATAAATGCGTGCACGATATCCACGTCGAAGCCATCTTAACGCCCATAAATACATTAACGAACGTGCTCAGTGCTTATGTCGCGAGTTTAATTATGCACGCATTTGCCTTGTAATTAGCACGGGCTGTTTGGTTACGCCGACCCGATACTCACGGAACTGTAACTCACGTGACCTGTTTGTGAGGTTTGAATTACGTAATACGGGCTGCTATCCACACATGCGAATCCTGGAAATGACACGCCTATGATACATGACCGTAACGTATGTATCTTGTAGAGATGATTACATATATAAAGATATTTATTTTCAATTAACGCCCACTTGGTTGAATCCATAAAATACATTGCGGCATTGTAGCCACGTTTGTTTACACAATTCCAAATATCTTAATAATATTATTGACATTTGCAATGTAACATCGATCATATTATCGATATATTAATTATAGCGATAGATATTCGATTATATCCGGCGAGCTTGCGAAATGAGTTTTACAATTAGTCGTAATAAAAATTCGAAATGATATTAAAAATTTCCATAAAATCAGAGGTATGTGAATTTTAATGCCATTATCGCGAATGCAAGTTATGAACTTTCACGTTTGTTTACTTAGTACTTAATTAAAATTCTCTGAAATAGGAAAAGATTGTTCGTGACATTATTTGCCGGGGGATAAAACAGTTGGTGATGCACATTTAAAGATAATTCTGAACTCCAGTTCCTCTCTCTTCTACGCGAGAGCACTCAAACGAGAATGAAAGGCATATCGGCGATTACTCCGTTAAATGGTCCGGAAGTATTAAGTCGATCGTACGTACGACAAAGTGGATTATCGATCTTCTTTAATTCGATCCTTTAGGGACGAAGGAAAACTGGATGTGCAAAGCTTTCACCACCGGAAATTTTCGCAAGATAATTCGCACAAATACGATAAAACTCGATTGCCGGAGCTTCTAAATCTACAACTGGCGAAAAAATTAGTAAAAATTAGGAATTATCAGGTTTGAAAATAGCATAAGTATGTTGTAGATAATACAAACCTTATAACACAAGTTATTTTTATAGAAAGAATAAAAAAAACGAGTAACATGACCAGTCAATAGGAAGAATTTGACGAAGCAACAAGTGTTTCCATTATTGTCTGTCGCATCAATTTCCATTTCCATTTTAATTATTTGAATTAACTTTATTATTGAGTTACTTAATTGTAACATTATCGAGGCGATTACGTCACGATCTCCCTTCAAAGTAATTCTGCAACTAATAATTCTGCAACAACGTTAAACATTTCGCCAAAGGGTGTGCAATAATGGCGGGTGTCGAACGGTTACGCTTTGATCAAACGCATTAATGACACACCAATGGCACAACAAACGCCACTATGAAACCGCATGAGGCGAAATGTATTACGCGAAATAAACAAGTTTGTCGGTGAATTTAACGCTAAAGGCTTTTTTAGCTTATTGAAAACTAAACATGGAAATTGAAAGTTGATTTTCAACGATTTCTAATGTAATAACTATTTCGACAATCTTAATCAAATTAAATAATATAATTGGGACAATAGTGGGGATAATATGATTGTACAGTAGTCTAAATCACTGCGCGATCAACCGAAGTAATAGAAACCGGCGCGTGATCGGCCGAAGTAATACAGGTCGGCGCGCGGTCAGCCGAAGTAATACAAGTCAGCGCGTAGTCAACCAAAGTAATATAAGTCACTGTTTATGAGCTAAAGTAACACGATTAATCGATCGGCCATATACGATAACATTTATTATCTTTGATCTTAATCTATCTTAATTTTACAAAAGTACTCGTCTTACAGTCTTGATATATTAATTAAGTTCTTCAAAAAGTTTTCAGAAAGAAGTTCTCAGAAATGATTTAAAATGTTATCGGAAAACTTTAAAGTCTAAAAGATTATCTCTTCTTCGCAAAAATTATTTCAAGCTGTAGAAACATTGAACGTATCGCTATTGAAATATTTACACATTTTCTCTTTCGTCGAACGTGTGCCGACGACGCCTCGCTTTGGTCTCGCGAGACGGCGATGTGAAGAGCAAAGAACGCGGAATGGATGACGGGAATTAGGTTTTCCGGAGGATATGTGACCGGCTTTTCTAGAGATGTCTCTAGTCTCTATACGATGTCAAAGTATAGAGCGGCAGCCAACATTCTCGTAAAGCTTCTATCTGCTTTCAACGCCTTCCTACGATTCGCCGCGACATTCTGTTATGTAAAAAAAAAAGGAAATGCAGGCGGACACTTTTTCATGTCGTAATTACGACCGACATATGGAGATCATTCCGATAAATCCGGATCTGGATTAACTGTTGAATAGTGATAAAAAATTCTATTTCCCGCGAATGAAAGGAAATAGTTGATGACAAAAACGAATGCTGAAAATATATTCTGTTTATCTGATCCTCTCTTGAATGAACTAATAAAGTATTTATCGCAAAACGGTTTTTGCAGTTTTTGTTTAGGTATTAGGTTAGCAATGCTTTCAGGATTTTTCATCTGTATGAAAAATTCAGCGGCATTATCTGGTGTCGCATCATTTATTAACGATAGCTATAACAAAGGAATTAAAAAATATGCAGCACGGAGTTTTCCATAAAACAAATACCTAACGATTAATCGTGCGAAAACTCATTAAAACGTTCTTTCTTAAGCGAAAAATTCAACGACAGGAGAAAATAAGTACTAGGGGTGTACCGTGTGTGTGTTCTGCATGTTTTAATTGAATTTCTATTCCTTTTCAATTACTGCGTCAGGAGTAAATAAGAAAGCACGTGCATTCGTATGTAGCTAATCTTAATCAAAGCCGTTCGAAAAACAGTCCGACGCGATTTTCTTTATATTTTCCCTGGTTACTCGTGCAGAATCAATTCGCGATGGCGGGAATACTTGTTGGTCGGAAGCACGCGGTGGTACAACGCAAAAATCGCAAACAAGCCGGGACAAAAAGCGATGGGAAACAACGAACGAGCGGCGTACAGACGAGTCCGTATTGTCTATCGCAAATAACAGCGAACATCGGTATTCCCGCGGTGTGTACCGTACGCGGCCCGAGCATATACACGACACGCTCGATGACAAAACCGGTAGACATCCGCGAAACGAGACGAAACGGCTGAACGCGCGCGGGCGCGCGCGCAAACGTACGCAGGCACGACGGGAAAATCCGAAGAATTTCCCGAAGAGCGGGTTTCCGCTGGTCGTTATATAACCGGAAAAGCTCGGCCGCGATAAAAGCGGCGTAAAAGGAATCCAGGCTGATTCCCGCGAGCGCACCGCCGTCTCCGGCGCGTTAATTGTAATGGTATTAATTACGATAATGGAGCGCCTCCCTCTCTCGTATCCCTCATCCCATATCGACTCTCTCTTTCTCTCTTCTCTGTCCCTCCCCTCTCTCGCTCTCTCCATTTCTCCCATTTCCCGCGTCTCTCCTCTTCCACGCCTATGCACCCCTTCACGCTCACCCTCGCTCGCGCCGTGCCACTAGCCCCTCTTCGGCCATCTTCCACCCTTTGTTCCGTCCCTCGACTCTGGCGTCAATTAAGTGGATATCTCAAACGAAAAATTCTAATAAGCTCGTTGAAACGGGTCTGCTCCAGCCTAGCGCGGTTCCAATGGAGCTTCAACGGTCGCGGAAGCAGATGGCGTCGAGCATGGCATCGCCGATGGCGACTTTTTTTTCTCACCCCCCCTAACAGCGCCGCTTCGTTCTTTCCGACGGCGACGCGTCGCGATGCAATGCGTCGCGATTCGCGATGCGAGGCGAAGTGAAGCCGTGGTTCGAGTACGTTCGATCGGTCGAGGATTCTCGAGAGAGTAGCTCAACGGCGGGAGAGCCTCGCGAGAATTCAGGACTTCCCTCAGTGAGATCTATCGACGGCGAGGGAATGATGAGGGAGAAAAGAAGGAGGTGGGAGACACCTCAGGTACCACACACACGTTCACACAAACGGATACGTTTTCGAAAAGGCGAAGTACCGAGAGCTTTGTCTCTCGGTCGGGGCTTCAAACACTTTTGTTCCCACTCCTGTTACTTTGTTCCCGAGTAGTGTTATTTGACGTCCGTAAATGAATATACGGAGAACGTGCAGGACGGGTATGGGAATCGTGTATTTTAGATGGCCTTTGTAGCTTCTCGAATACGCTTGTCGATACGGCGCGGGCGTATCGTCGAATGCGTCCCGACTGGAGATTCTCCGACGAGTTCAAAGTCGATTTTGCTTTAGCAAACATTCGACGAGAGATCACGCAGTATAACTCCTCAATTTGCATTAGATACGCTTCAATTAAGTCTCGAGTCTGCCGATAGTCTTGATATAGTTACTTTGCATGAGAATATCGAGGCAGATGTTGAAAGAATCATATGGCAAATGTATTTCATTTAGATATAATCTTGCGAGAAAAATTTACATAATTCCCCTCGATATATACGTGCCCCTTATATACGACTACAACGGCAGTAAAAATCTAGGGCTGTGGGAGGTTGAATCAGATCCATACAGTCATGAACATATGTATAGCGGTTTTTTTTAGCGGGTTACTTTGCGTTGCTTTTGTTATAAACGTAATTTATTACATTTATAACGGAGAACATGTTAAACTTATACATTATTTATAAAGCTACCGCGAGGCAAAAATTATGAATATTATACTTAAAAAGAAAATTCATGATTTGAATTTTAGAACTTTTATTTAAAAAAAAGCAGTGTCAGTCTCATCGATAGTTCGACGTGCAATTATTGTTCAGAATCATTTGTACGAATATGCTCAAAAATAAACCTCAAGTAAATATCGCATTTAAACAATTGAAGCTGTACTTAATATTACAAGATTAGATCGTGCAACAGTCAAAATTTCATTTAACTGGTAATCTTTCTTGTCCGAAAACTATTGAAGGGAGATTTCGCCGCTCGTGATATACGACCGGTGGATCTTACATTAATTCATATACTGAGGAATTAATTATTCCACCCGGATTATAGATGTCCTCCGCGCGGAATTACGCTACTTCCTTGCTGATGAGACTTATTGATAAAACAGTATTACGCGATCGTTAACAATGGAACACGATGAGTCATGATGCTGGGTGATAAAGCGGGATTAACCGTGCGCAGAAGTTAATTTAATGCACTCGTCATTATTGCCGTAATCTCATATGATATTGTTAACACAAGTTTAATATTTAGTGTTGTCGACGTGGAGCCGTCCAGGTTATTCATAAATATACAATATTTTATATCTTCGTTATAGACTCGGCTTTTCTAAAACCGAGTATAAAGATACGTATCAGGTACCCAGACATGCTGTTCCAAATACATTAAATCATATGTTACTAACATAAGTGGAATATTATGGACATGTGGTTACAAAATAGCTATTCTTTTCTGATCCGATAATGCCAAAATATTGTCTTTTATACTTCCACATATCTTTGAAAAATGCCGAAAGCAGTAGTAATAATTAAATAATTTTAACGTGTGCAAATGTAGTGCACAAATGTGATTATTTTCATAATAATTGTATATAAAGAAATATAAAACCCATCTTAAGTATTCTCACATAGCAAAAAGAATAATAAAGATGAATATTTCTTTTTGATATAAATTCTAATTCTTTGTTTTTTTTATTTTTCCAAATGAAGTTATATACGTAGATTATATTCTGTCTATTATTTTGTTATAACTTCTAAAATTGATATTTTATAACAATTGTAAAAATTTTTTTCCTCAATTTTTTTCAATCTTTCACTGCGCTATAAAATAATATAAATTTTAATGTATTTACAAACCGGAGAAACAATTACGCTGCATGAATAACACACGCGGTGAATAAAATACAAAATACAAAACACGTATAAAACACAGTTTACCACATAATTTATCATTTAATTCATTGAATAATCACGTTATATATTGCCTCAAATATAACGAGAATTATGTAATGTTCCACTTATGGAAACGTATTACATAAAAGAATATTGTTTCGCTTTCTGCTATTCTGTTCTCCGACAAAGACGTGATCGCAATTAAGAAACCGTACAAAGAAAGTAAATTCTCCTTAGAGAAATATAGAGGATTCCAATGCTGGCGATGTTCCAGTTTTTAGAAATTAGTAACGGCCCGAAAACACTTGCAAGTAGATATAGTGGGCGGAAGTGTAGACAACAACGGATAATAATGGCGAAGTTGGTTACGTCGTGGCTTCGCGGGCACGCCGCAAGAAGCGTCGTCGTCTTTCTCTATCCAGACTTTAGAAAAAGGTCAACACCCTTGATCATGATGAAAGTTCCGCCGTCGGGAAGTTCCGGAAAGAAATAACGTATATATGATTGTGCTCGCAGCTTGATCTTTATAGGAGATGCGCATTTGCTACCACATTGCCGTCAGAACCAGAAAACTGGAATTGGCGTAATGCAACTTTTATGGGGATGCTCCCGGAATCGTACACTTAATCGACGGTTAACTTTCTTTGACAAAAGTTTCATTAAAGGATAATAAAACTTTTTTTACTTATTACGAGCTTTCACTGGCTTATTCCTTAATACATCAAATTCTTTAGAGAACAATGGATTAATGTAGAATATATACAACAGTACGATTTTTACGCTCTTCTATCTTTTTTTATTTTGAAAAAAGCTTTTCAAGAAGAAATCAAATGTTCTTCTTGGTGTTCGGCGATCGCCGAACTGTTCAATTCAGTATCGGTCACGCGAGGGATCCTGAAATCTTCCCACGGAGATCGCTCCATTTCTCGGATTGCAAGTCAGATAAAAGGCATAATTAACCTTGGGCGCAATAATCGGACGGTGTACTCAACCGCGAGAGTTACGTCGCATCGACAAAAATACGTAAACGGTTCGCCGCGCGAGAAAGGGAGCCCATTAGCGCTCGTGCGAGAACGAAGTGGTCGTTCATTCATGAACTCGGGGGGCGGCCATAGCGTCGTAGCCGCTCTACGCTATGTACTACGTTCTCCGCTAGTATTATCGCTACCACCACCACCACCACTGCGCCTCGCTATTACTCTCGTTCTACTACGCCACTACCACTTTTACACATCGCCAACGCCACCGCCATCACCACCACCACCATCACCACCACCACCACCACCACCACCATCGGCACTGCCGCCCCTCGGTGCACCAACGTCGGTTACGTGTTCTACCACAAACCAGGTATCGGCACCGGCAACGCTACCGCCGCGGCGTGCCGAGCATCGCGTTCCTGGCGTTCTTACGCGAGGAGCCTCAGATACCCCCGATGCGACAGGCCACCCTTTTAGCCGATGCACTTCTATCACCGAACGCCTTGACATTGAGAGCACCGACGCGAATGCCCCGCCGCGTATCGCTATACCCGTTCCCGGCCCCTGTATGTCGGAAATGTTGAGCGAATCCGTCGAATGGATCGTCGAATGCCTAATCCTCCAGCATGCCTAAGAACATTCAAGCTGGATGACACGCGTTCGGAGATTATTCATATTGTCGATTGGGATGCTTTATACAGTATAAAAAATTAGCGAAAAAGTCTACATCTAATATTTTTTCTCTTTTTTTAATCTTACCGTATATATTTTCCAATTTGATATTAAAATGTTATTCAAACCGTAACTTTTGTAAGTAGAATGTTACACGAACAAATGCTTACATCTGAACATCCTCCTTATTATAATTCTAAATATACATATTCTGATTATCCTAAAATATAATTGATTACGAATAAGATTTAAAAAATAATTAGTTCGAAACAAAATTTAAAAACTTTTTATTCTGGATATTGATCATTTCTCAGACTCTGTGACCTTTTCGACAATCTGTCCCCGACAAAAATCTACCAATGAAATCTTATTCCAATAATGAAACAGTTATCTCGTTTTCTTTCATTGTTACAAAAATAATTCATATCGTTCTGAATTCGAAATAATTTTACACGGAATTAATAATAATTGTTGTTGCCAGATTAAGTATTGTGTGAATAAATAAATCATGAAAATCATTTATATCAATTATCGCAATCACGAGAGCAAACGCGTTAATAGCTTGAGGTTATTTCCCATGTTCAGCCGAAATTCACGCTAATTAGGAGTTTCCCTTCCAGGGAAAGGCAGGAAATCAGCTCTCAATTTTGATAATGGATTTGAAATTTGTAAAAGCGATAACGATACCGGCAATACTTTAATTTCATAAACATGCTCTCACAATTAAGCATTAAATGTAAGGGTAGTAATTTTCATTTCTTTGAAAATGTAATTAAGGATATTTAATCGCGACGAAACTGTAGTACTAGCGATTATCATTTTCAATTCGCGTTCAATCTTTTAATCGAATGACGATGATTTTTAATTCGCCATACAAACATGATATAAAATAAAATTACTTTTCCATGAAATCTCCGTAAAATTCTTCATTAGATTATCTTTTCATCTCAATAGATTGTTAAATTACAAAGGCGAGCGTCTGTTTTACAAGTTTGTCAATATCTCGAGAAGTATGATTAAACTTTCTTGGCTCTTACGAAAATCAATCAAAAACATTACCATCGCTTTCTCGGCGTCGCTTCCGCTTATCCCGACGGTTTTAAGGTCAACGCTCATACTATGGTCCTTGACACTGAAACAACACGAAACTTCGGCAACTTGTGGGCAAGTTCGCGAAATTTCCATACGTTATTCTGGAACGAGGGGAATGTATCCAATTAAAGCGACGAACGAAACTTTGACTGTTTCAGCTTGCAAACTGTTTTGGTTCGCGTTTCCTTCGTTAAACGTTAGAGAGTTATAGTCAATTCGTGGAAACAAACTTTGAGCATTTATAGAAAGTGTCAGTCATTGATGAGAGCGTATAAAAAGGTAGATGCAGCATCAGTGAGTACTGAGTGACAAGTGAGTGATAACCGACACTTATTTTTGTATAATACAATTACATATTCCTTTATAGAAACGAGATACTGTCAGATCTTAATTAAAATAAGAATTAATTAGAACAGTCATTTAAATAATGAAAATCAGCATAAGTTACTAGCGATTATATTATTTTAAGAATTTTCCCTCTTTGCTAATTTTAAATATTACGATTCTCATATTGATATCGAAAATGTCATTCGCTGTATCTAAATTAATATTCGACAAAAGCTTACCCACTTAAAAAATTAATCAACATTCTTTAAAGCCAATTATTCATTGTTACATCTACATTCTGGAGAGTTAGCTACACTAAAATTCAATTCAATTCAACGCAACGCCGACTTTTGCGACGAACGGTTGATAAAAGCGGTTTTCGCGGTCCGTTGTCCCGGATGAAAACTCGCGATCCGTGACATTCGAACCGGCGACGATCCTGAAAATTGCCTATTTATTTCCTAGGCGATAACAGGCGAGACCGATCCTAATTCTGGTGGTGGTGATGATGAAGATGTTGACGGCGACGACGGCGTGGAGAACAGAAGTTACAAAGGTATTCTCACCCCCGAAGCGCAAACAACTCTCTCGCCGCTTCCGCCGGAGCCTCGGACCGTAAACACACGTCGGTGGCTGATCGCGTACTGAAGTTTCCACCGACGGTGGATCCAGCATCCCCGACCGGGTTGAGAGAGAGAGACACACACACAGAGACAGAGACAGAGAGAGAGGGAGAGGGAGAGGGAGTGACAGAAAGAGAGAAGAGAGAGAGAGAGAGGATCCCGCCGCACACCGGCGTTCGACCCCACCGCCCCACTCACCACCTACCACCGACGCGGACACCCTTTAACCCTCCTCCGTTCGGCACTCTCCGTCCTCCGAACCGTCACTCGAAACCGTCACCGTCACCCTATACGAACCGCTACCGACCCTGTGCGCAACCCCCACCGTAACACCTGGACGCAGGGGGAGGATAGGGCACGAAGATAGGATATACTTGGTATCTCTCATACCGTTAACCCAGAGACGATCGAAACTGAACTTGTCCGGTTATTTTTTTCTCTCAGTGTATCTAGATATGGATGTAGATTTACACAAAAGCTTGCTTTGTAAAATCTATCGGAATAATTGCGACATTGAAATAAATAAACCTATGCTTTTTCAATATCGAAACTGTTATAACAATATTAAAAGCAACAGCTGCTTTTACAACAAATATCACAAGTCATTAGAATTAACTACGCAACTATTTAATTAGAAACATATTAAATAATTATTTAAAATACATTCGTATATCTGCGTATGTAAATTTTTTTTAGAGTGCTGTATCTATAAAATATAAAAAGAGACGTATTTTTCAATATCAAACAAATATTGTTCACATAAACGTATTTTAATGTTGGCCACAAATAAAAGAAATTGATAGCTAGAAGTGGTTTCAGATATATTAAGACATAAAACCAAATTCTTTATAGACCACATCGAACAAGTTTGCCAAAAGCTATCTGAAAAGCCAAAAGAGAGAAATAGAGAATGATTTTATATCCTAAACTGCGGATAGCGCTAAACACTTTTCTCTCATAGCTCCACTGGCTCCAAAACCACCTTCGTTCTTACGAGTATTTTCGTTCTTATAAAAGTAATCGTTTGGCCGGCAAACCCCCGTCGACGTGCCGACAAAAAGTCGGCGAAACTCTCCAAAAGTTTTCTACCTTCGTTCAGCGATATATTTCATTGTCGGCGGCCATATAAATTCCAAGAGATTTCGCGCGATGTAAGATTTAGCTTGTGATTTAGGAAACGTTCCGGGGGCCGCGCGGCAGCTTTCAGGAGAGATCAAATCCCCAGGAATCAACGGTTCTCGGACTTTGAGGATCTCGAAAGTCCCTCGCGATTTAGAAAAGTTTTCGAAAGCTGCCGAAACTTTCTGTATCACTTACTTTTCCCCGGGACTCCCAGAGCCCGTCCGCGTGTTTCCGAACCCTCTTTCGCAAATACACGTCACGTACGTTCGCAGGAATACCTATCGGGCCGACATATAATGGTCTCATGTTTGGATAACACAAGAGGCATGTAGAATTTCGCCGAGAACTGCATAACGCACTGCAATATATACGAATATGTTTAGTAACTGACATATATCTCTCATTTTCAGAATTTGACAGAAATATTGACTTTACTTCAGATATACGTTTATTTTTTTTCTTACAAACGACTGTGCAGATTTTGATTCGCAACTGGTATCCATAACCGATATCGTAAAATGCAAGCATGCCCAGCTGTTTCATATATGTACATTGTAATATAATAATTTATTGCATTATTTTTCGTTTCATTACTGAAAATATTTGTATTTTAATATTTCTGTTAATAAAAGAGATTAAAGTAACCATGATGGATAAAAACCTTACCATGCAATTTGCCCGTGCTTACAAAATATTACAATATAGATTTACATTGAATATTAATGTTTTTATTACTTATTTTATGATTTTTATTTTTTTGAAAACATTTTGTACACGAAATAAAAATATTTGCAATATTTAATAGATTAAAATTTTAAAGTAACAGTTATCAACTTGACCCTTCATCAAATATTGAAAATCCACTTCGCTTTTCGATAAATAAACACGCCTAAAAGCTTCGACATGTGTTTCTATTTGTCCTTTTGCTTTGTAAACGTACTCGAGTAGCGTGAATGTATGCGAAAATACGTATAAATCGGGAGTGGCATTAGTGTAAGCTCGTAAATCATGTCGAGTAGGATAAGTTAGGAGCATAAAGGAGAAAGTTTTCGCGAAAAGCTCGAGAAGCTTTGTTGATAAATCCGTGGATCATCAAATGGTTAAACTTCCCGTATGCACGGATCTCTTATGTTAAGATACTTTAAGATAAATATTAATACTCAATTGCGCTAAAATCGAGTATAATTGGTTATAATGTGTAAACTATACTTTTGTACTAGATTTACTGGTAAATATGCTTGCACACTTTACAATGTGAGGAACATTTATATATTTAAACTATATAAAATATTATCTAGGTTATATGATTTGGCTCGATTTTTACTGTATGAGATACCATTTACGATGAATCTTTTTTTTTAACTTATAACGAAATCCACAATAAAGTCGTTATACGGCACATGCATATTGTTTTCTTTTTTGGTAGTATTTTTACCATGGTAAAAAAAATTCGATTTTTTTAACGTTATTTAAACGTTTCACAAACCATACATTCCGAAAGAAATTCTAGATAATATTAAAGTACAATAAAAGTAAAATATTTTTTATTACTAATTAACAAAACCGTTTGAGTTCGCAATGTTTAATTAATTCAAATAATAAACTTCTATATTAAAACGTATTTAGATAAATAAAACGTATTATTGCAATATTATTGCAATATTATTAAATATTTTATCAAATTAATCGTTAAATACTATTAAATTAAATTTTGGCGAGGGAGAGGAGAGCTATTATACGGATTTAATTCTCATCAGAATTCAGAACAGAATTTTATTTATAATTACGCCGTGTATATTAATATTTTAATATATATTTTATATATGTATGTGTAAATATTCTGATTTTTATATGTATGTGTACCTAAATATTCTGATGTAGCCTAACACATAACACTACAGATAGAATTTTATTCTATCTGTATTCCGAAGTGAATTATAGAATATCTAAAGTAGACTTTAAGCTTGCTGATAAACTATAATTGATTGAAATTTAAAATATTTTATTTATAATTTTGTGTGCCAATGTAAAAAACATTTAAAGAATCAGAAATACACATGCATACATAAAATATATGTTTAAATACACACAGCATATAAAATATACATCAAAATATACGGCAAATAAAATTATAAACAAATAGAATTCTATCGTGAAATCTGGTGCAAATTATAGGACACCTAAAATATGTTTCAGAATAAAGGACATTCTTATCTAGAACATTAGAAAAATGATATTTTTACATAGACGATATGGTGTAAACAACGTATATGTATTTTATTTCAGATAAATATCTCAACATTGAACATTGACTAATGTATATGTATAAGTACATCGTTTACTCGTTTACGTCGCAGTGGTAGTCCGATATTCGTTAATATGTTATATATATATATAATATATATATATATATATATATATACTTCTCTACCTATCACTGGTCTACAGGTTTGTTATAAACTATCTGATCGCTTAATGTCGATTATACGCAATAATGATTTTTATCTCTTACGTCTTACGTAATATTTTTATCATCCCTGTATGCATTTATTTTACTCGCGATAATCTGCTTCTTATCTACCGTCGTGGATCGTCGTTGTAATCGCGTCGACGATCGTTACATCGTATATGTTTACCTACTAATTAACTATTTTTATCACAATTACGGTATTATTATTTAAAGCCGTTAGAGCGCCGGGCGAACTTTGCCGGAACACTTTGATGATCCGTTTGTTTCTGTACGAGAGTAATTATTAAAGATAATTCATGTATTCTAACGGAACGTTATCCCTCACGAAATTTTCTTCCGATTATCCTTAACGAAAATTTTACCGAGGGATTATTTAATAAAATGTTAGCGATTGAATTAAATTCTTTACCAAATATTAAACATAATAAACCAATAAAACTTTTATCTTTGATTAATTTTAATTACTTTAAGATTGTGTATGCTTTATATTAGCTTTTATTAAATTATTTATATTAAATTAATTCAACCTAATCTAATAAACTTAATTTAATTAGTTTACTGAATAAACGCTTTTTTAATATTAAAAATAAAAAAATCATAACAAATATAGCTAGTTGCGAATTTTCGTTAAGGACAAGTTTTCTTCGAGTGCAAATTTCTTGAAAGATACTTCTTATTTAGCATCTTCATATTATCTTTTTTCGAGATAACTTGTATTGTATTATGAGAACCATCATTTTGTAGTCACATAATATTAATATCCATAACATTTTTCTCGTTGTTCTTATATTCCGCCTTTTTAATCTGCTTTCGGTATTGCTTCAAATATCTTGTTCGCGTACATAGCAATGAACGAAATCGGCATCAAAGTTCCCGTCTCTACAAGTTTGCCGAATCGCTGGCGCCCGATCGGCAAGCGCAATGTCTACCGTTCGTCTTGGATCACTTTCTTGGCGCTTTTCGACAAACGCTATATATCTAATTAATTAACAGTATCGCTTATTGCTGCTGTTTCGTGCATTGACTTGAAAGGTGACGCCTCTCTGAGAACGAACCAAGCTGCGTGTCGCGATAATCCTTGAACTGATTGCTCGAAATCATGAGACAGATGTAAATTGAAAATATATATTAATTTATATATATACACAAGTATGTTAGTTATATATAAAGGTCTACCATAGAAACATAGGTAGCGAAATTAGCATATCCTAGTCCCCGAAATTAGACATTGCCTTTACAATCCCTAAAGCTTTTCTTTTCTTCCTACATCCATCTGTCTACTGTAATATTTACGAGAGACAGATAGCTCTTACTTTAGCCATATTTGTTTTCGTAAAATAAATTACAAAAGCTAAAAAAAAAAGAAGAAAATACATGAGGAACCGAAAATCCGGGATCGAACGGAAATAAAGATAGGCATAGAAACAAAATAATTCATGGATTTATTAAAAATAACACAGAAGTTCGAAATGACACAACAAATCAGAACAATAAGCCGCGCTTAAACGGATTAAGACGTCTGACGATTATTATAGCGTATCACAATCGCGGGAATATTTCTCGAAAATCGAGGATATAGGTACTCCCGATCTCGATCTTCGCAGTTCCCTCGACGATATTGCCAACGGTTTCCAAGGAAAGCTTCGCGTCACGTGGGATCACGATCGCTGTCAGAATAACTCTTTCGAGACATTCGCGCGTGAATATTCTCTTATGCACTTTTTTTCTACTTATTACTCTATTATTGCATAAATATGTCTCACTAGCCGCTCAGCGGTATACTTTTCATCGCAATCTACCGTTATACTCTAAGAATTATAATGCATATAAATTGCATTCACCTTTCACCACTTATCTAACTAGAGCAATCCCTGAAAAAGCGTTGAAAACATATATCACATAATTTGTCGGATGAATAGTCTCCCGTATCAATTCCTTGATTGAAAAGTGATGCTCGTAATGTTTTTTCAGGGATTTCTTCAAGTGTCGAAGAGTATTAAATTAAATTAAAGCGATTTAAAAATAAACATTTCGCTAGACATATATGTATCATTTTTGTAAATAATTTGTAATTATTTTATAATTTTCACAATTATAGAATTTCTGTTAATCTGTTAAATCAAATTGACGAGCAAGATGGATACCTGATGCAAATTAAAAGTATTACCACGTGACGCTACTTTTCCTGGCGAGTAGTTTCTGTGGAAATCTCTTTTTAGAAACTATTCAAATTGCGCACAAAGTTGTCCAATAAATTCCCAATTCTTTAAAACAAATCTTCTAATAACGATATTATGACTGTGTTTCGCCGTTTCTCAAAGAATTCCCAGAAACTTGTTCGCCGATGCTACGAGTATGAAATAGTCTAGACAAGGGCTTCAGCCCTAGACAGTGTAAGAAAATTCTGACTGGACCTTTCACAAAACAAAATATCCATTTAAAATTATTTTACCAATTAATTTTCATCTTCCTATATTCATATAAGCACTGATATATGTATAAATATATAAATAATATAAATACAAAGCTTGCAATATTCAGATGAATATTGCGAGAGATTTGCATAAATATAAATCCATTATTACCACATACAAGGTCTGCCAGCCTTTCTTCCACTCTGTAAGTAAATCATTAATTAGGGTTAATATTCAACGAAATAAGATTCGACAAAAAAAAACATCCGTCTCCAGGATAAATTACTGCCTATTATGAATCGCGCCTCTAAATAAATATTAACGATCGATTGCTTCGCTATCGTTTTCACAGCTTTTAGGGACTACGCGTTACCTATATACGGGATAAAGCGCTCGATGTGTGTTTCATTACACGGTAACCATAAGAGATGCGATTATCTTTGGGCAAATTGCTCGTAATTGATGTTGCGCGTGTATATAGGAGGAGAAATCATAATACCCATACCAACTAGTGACATTCGTCGCTGATTCCTAAAACTTCGTTGCTAATTCAAAAGATGCAACGTCAATCACAATCGAAAAACATTTGCACTGCAATCACGATTCCTGATGAATAACCCAAGAGCATCGTTGCATCGTGGAAATTTTGACGTTTAATTGGAAAAATACTAATATCACCTATACCAAATCTAATTTCTAATAAAGAAGTGTAATATGCGAGTATGCAAACGATTGACGAAGAATTTAATAGTCGAAATAAAACGGGACTGCAAAAAAAATGATACAAAGCATACAAGCCGCAAAACTACGATATGTAGTCTAACTCCTTCCCCCTCCGCGATTACTTCGTTCCTAGCTCGTAGAAAGCGATTAAAAACTACACCAAATCACGCAGCATCGTTCGACTTAGCGGCATCACTTTCCCTACTACGCTTAGGGATGCTCACTACTCACTACAATTGAAAGAAACGAAAGCGCACGACGAATGAAACAAATATCGCCAATTTTCGTCATTTTTATTCTTGACTCCTCCGCTTTTATTCATCTTATCTGTTCTCAAATTATTGTACGTTTCGTGTAAAAATGTACCGCTCGCGCGCGATTTAGCATACATGAAAATGTAACGAATTTGCAGGATGTACACGTGGAATATAATCTGTAGGAAACTCGTTCGTTTCGATCATCGTGCGCCTTTGTTCGCCCAAATATTTCGATTAGCGTTCATTTGTCATTTACAAAGACGCGCACGGAGCGGTGGGAATTTAAGACGCCGCTCAAAAATTTCTTAAATCTCACGAAGCTCTTTTTATCTGTACGCTGTTACGACGAATAAAAATTTGTTTCCGTTCTGTTCTTAAAAATCTAGTTCCCATCGCCAGGTGCGCCAGAACAATACGATCTCTCTAATTCTTAACTCGCTAATTAAATAGATCTATTTATGCTTACGCATATTTTATTACCTATTATTATAAGGCATGGAGTATGTTACTTGTCCAGTCAACCCTCTATCTTTCCTTCCTTCCTTCTTCCAATTTCACTACTCTCGCTCGCTCTCGCTCATTCTCTCTCACTCTCTCTTTCTCTTTCTCTCGCTCACTTATAATTCCATCGTTCGATACCCTTTTTGTTTTTAAACCTACTCCGCGAGCTATCTATACGCGTAAATGTTGCAACGATCCCGTTCCTTCAATATTTTTCGTTGGAAATAATTTTTTTGTTTTTACGGTATGCTTATTAGTACACAGGTAAATATGCACACGCTATACTCTCCCGTGATCCGAAAAGAGAAGTGGACTTTGAAATTTCGTACGTCTCGCGTTGGCACTCTTATTTTCCCTTACGGTTTACCGAAGACGCTCCGTTATCTTTTGGCCAAGGTTTCGCGTCTCGCTTAACTTTGATCCGTCTCGAAAATCGAGGTATTCTAACTTTAACGACTTGCACGCGAGGTCCATTCTCCGTTCAGAGCAACACGCTAATCGTATAATGGTAGGCGCTTGGTAACACGAAGGGTTCGACTTCGCGAGAGAAATACCCCCTCCGCGGCGTTTCACCGTCGTAATTATTCGTTATTTTGTAATCGTATAACATTCGGTGACTATTTACAAGCTCGTCTGTCTACTCTGGGATGACTACGTGAACGATCGAAGAGTCAAAACGCTACGATGTACCTCTACTGTGTCTTTCGCATGCTCTGTAGCATGTATGTAGCACACGTTTAAGCACGAAAAGATGCAAACCCGCGACATTACTGATCGCGAAATCAACAAGAGAAATTTGCGTTTTATGAAAGAAATGAAAAAAGAAATAGAAGTGTTCCAATTAGCGAAACGAAACGTATCACTACGGAGAGAACAGCATCGCTGAAGTGATGATATCAAACTTCATTGAACGGTATGAAATAAAGTACGTTAATTAGGAGAACGGATGCGTATCTTTCTCCACATCCCTATTGTTTCGTTACTTATTTTGATCGTGGTGTTTCTCGTTATCGAGGCCATGTATACATAACAACAACAGCAATCGATATAACATTTCTTAAATAAATTTTCTATTTGTTTTCAGCGATTAATCAATTAACTCTTAGCAATCATCAGCTTGAGAAGTAGATTCATTTCATTTCGTAATCAACTCGCAAATCAGAAAGCCCTTTGCTGCGGAAACTTCTTTCTCTCGCGCGAAAAAATTTTCATTTTTATAATCCCCGTAAAAGAAAAAAGATCAAGAAGAAAGAATTCATTCATTCCAATCCCTCGTCAATGCGGATATTCGCAGACACGAGAGCTTGATGCGTAACTGTGTGTATACGTGGGCATGGGAGCATGTATGTGTGTTATGCGATGTGCATGCATGAATATATGTCAGTATGTATACACATGCGTCGTCACTTGGAGCGCGTTTCTGCAATAGATGCTGTAGTGAGTATCGTAATTAAGGCCGATTCAGTGTTTCTCGCCCGCTCTCTCTCTCTTCTCTCTTCACCCCGAATGACATTTCTTCTCTCTCATAACATCTAAATTAAAATACATCAATTACGTTAAATTAAATACTCTTTCCACGTTCTAACCCGTATACGATTAAATAAGAAAAAAAAGAAACTAAGTCATATAAACATAATATAATTTCCCTAATAGACCTAACGCGGTAGAGGAGGAAGTATTATCGATTGGACCTCTTAGATTATAAGTAACATTAGGCCAGCGATAAAAGGATTGCTCTTATCTTAGGCTGTTCGATTAGTTATCGTTAAACGAGCAGTAACAAATCACAGTACCGTACTACATTTAATCCCTCTTTTTAATGAAATTTCTAATACCATCCATTAAGAAAGTCGATCGCGCTGAAACAGCAAATTAGCTGTTAAACTCGATAATTAGTTCTTTTTTCTCGTTGCTGTTACTTTTCATGCGGTTACTTTAAAAGCGCATTCCCCCGCTTTCGTTGTTAATCGACGAAAGCAGACAATCTGAACCGGGCTTAATCAGTCGGCTAATTTCGCAACTCGGTAAATCGCAATCGCATGTAACTGTTCCGATGTTCTATGTGAGAAAGAATTGTTAAAACCTCTGTGCCTTAGAAGACAGTTTTGCACGATCGCACTTGTTATCGAACCGTTTAAAGTCCTGGAACGATCAAATCGATACGAAAGCTGCAATCGTGCGAGAACACTTCAATTATTTCACGTCATATACATATCATCATTAAAATCTGTATGCACCCATTTTCTTCGCTGTGATTCTTTTCTTTTTTTTTTTTTTTTAACGCTTTCATAGGCCGGCCTCTCCATGCCGCGCGCGCGCCGGCTTTATAAAAATCATATATATTATATATATGTGTATATATATATATATATATATATATATATATATCACCAAATCAACAAATAAATATCCTAAATATATTAAATATGTGTAATATATGTAATATGCTCTCCCAACAAATAATATATATAAGTTCATCTATTTCGTTAATAATATATATATTAAATATAGTAATATATATATTACTATAATATTTATAATAATATATTTATATTATTTTGTATTTATACATTTATACTATGTATTCATGTATTAGGCATACTCTATGTGAAAGTCTACCCTTGTATCCCGGTAGGATCGGACTGGTCCGTCCGACCATGCTATTTTTTAACGTTTCTTATTCTTTTTTTTTTCTTCTTTATAATATTGCCTTCTCACTATTTATCACCCGCCTTCACTCTGAGTGAAGGGTGCGTTCTCTTTCATTAGAGCCACACGAATCTCCTACCTCGCATGTGGTCGCAGCTCACAGCCAAAACCAAATAAATCTTCCTAATATACATATATTCTTGCGTAGAATCGTCCCTCCCTTTTTTACGTGTCGCACGAAAAATCCGCACTATTGCAGAAAAGAAATGTATTACGCGTTAAACAGACTTACCTGTTAAGCAAGAGAAACGCGCATACATGAAGGGACGATTTTTTTTTCTCAGGCAAGAACGCTGCCAATGTAATAATTCTTCGTCGCGTCTCGTTAACTCGAGTTTTTTTTTAAATCTTTTATTTACAATCGGATGTCCGTATTGCGAAGTAGATGAATGCCCATAAAATAAACGTTTCTCCTTCTGCACTCTGCTCTTTCACCGCTTATATTTTTCAAATAATCATATTAAAGTGAAAAAACAACGATAAAGAGTATAGTGTACCATGATGTTGTTATTAAAATGAAAATAGAAAAAGTTATTCATGGGAAGGATTGCTTCGTCCCAACAAATTCACGACATGGACACTCGAATGTACATCTTAAATATAAACTCGATCTTAACTCGATGTTTCTTTTTTTTTCTACTCGATGTATATCAAATTTTTCGAAGCTGTCAGCCGCGGTTTGTAAATATGAATAATTTGAATCACTACGAGGCAACTAGCAGCTTCCAAAAATGATGCGTATACTCGACGTACCGATGGTTTAAGATCCCATATAACATGACTATAATCTTGCTGCAATATAATCAAACACAATCACTCATTTCCACCCTTCATAATTTTTTTCTACCCTCAAAACAACGCGTTTCTATTATTTTACGCCAGCTTGTTATACATTCTATTCAATGTATCTACCGTGCTTGTGCTTCGCAAACCGCGTTTCCGGTGTACATTTTATATTTGTAAGCATGTTAATCTCTTTCCTTGTTGAACGTACGAGAAAAAGTCGACCGTTCGCGCCGTGAAAATCTGGAAATTTTCACGGCAAAAAAAAAGAGATAAAGAAAGTTAATGAACGTTGAATATTCTGTAATATCGTTTAGACCGTATATATCGAAACGATCTGCAATATTTCCGCTCCTCTTTCACCCTACCCTTTTAGGATTAGATCTCCATCGATGCAGCAATTGGCTAAATCAGCCAATTAAATGTACGAGGCCGTCGCCGTTCGTAGGGTGGAATGAAATACGCCGTGAAGCGTGTGCAGAGGCATCAACTTTTCGAGACCTGCCTGCGTGGATGACGTGGGAGACGAGCCGCGTCTGTGCCCTTCCTCGTGGTTGCGCCGTGAGCGTCCGTCGACGCACTGCTTGTTACTATTATTGTTACGATAATCACCATAGCCTCGCTGGACCCGGGAGCGCTCCGACGAGTGGGCCGTATCGAATGGAGGGTGCGGGAGGACGCGACGAAACTGAGGGGCGGGCTGCACCCTGCACGCACCCTGGACCCCCTCTCACTTGTCCTCGGACTCACCCCGCGGTGACGTGTCCGTATCCTGTCTATCGCTGCAATTAGATACGAAAGGAATACGAAAGACGGG
Source organism: Temnothorax nylanderi (assembly GCF_030848795.1). NCBI lineage: Eukaryota > Metazoa > Arthropoda > Insecta > Hymenoptera > Formicidae > Temnothorax > Temnothorax nylanderi. The sequence goes on along the minus strand of NW_027249155.1, from coordinate 467,915 downwards.
ACTTTTAATTTTCGAGGCGCATGGCCACGTAGAAAAATCCGCTTGTACGAATGTGGTGGTAAAAGAATCGCCGAGACTTACCATATGTATCGTATAGACTTCATCTTAAGGGCGGTGGAGTTTTCTTTGCACTTGTACGCCAAAACCTGTTTCACGCTGCTAACGTCTACTGATGGAAACCTCGACGTTACGTAAGCTGTAACAAGTGAAGATGTCAACCAAGTTAACGCTTAAAAAGAATGGACTGTGTTGATGCGCGTCCAGAAAAGAGAATGTCTTTTAACGCGTTCTTTGACACACGCTTTCTTGTCACATTGCGCACTTACATATAATGGCTTGAACTTTAGCCTTGTCAAGGGCAGGTTTCACAGGACGTTCGGTGGCCGTGCCGGCACGGCTCCAACGTTGACCGGTGACGGAGCACGTCGCCAGCTCCGTCGGGCTGAACAATATCGCGGCTAATCCACGCGTCAACTTGCGATAGTCACTCCACTTGACGGCCCTTAGTTGTTCCTCGCATACAGCTATACCCTCACCCAAGTGGACCTACAAGAATCATGAGAAGAGCACATTAACATTTGGTAAAACATTACTACCGCGTTATTTACATTTCTAAAAATAAAAAAAATATATATATAAGCAAAGGCATTTAAACTAAGAATAGTTTAAAAAGATCAAGTGCGTGTGTACGTAACGCAATGCAGTTACATTGTTAAATATTAAAGGGTGAGTTTTAAACCTTGAATTAAATAACATTTTGTTACTTTTAATTACCATGTGTGTCGAAATTTATTATTATAACACAAAACAATATTATTTTAACTTCATATACATTAATTAGTTTAATTAAATTAACATTGTTTTAAATTAACGATATATTAAGTAGGAACAACGGCGACCTATAGAAATGGTTGAAAATTACTCAAATTGAGTATAATTTGAATACGATTTAATAGTGCACGTTTATATCAAATTCACGGTACTGACCACACCATCCGACGAAGACTCCTCAAATCCACGGAAGGCGGGCATCGCCGCTGGCGGGGTGGTTCTCATGTCCAAGGGTAGCCAGTCGCTCCTGGAGGGCGAGTTTCTGTGAACGGACGGCGATGGGTGTTTGCCACCTCTGGTTCCGAGCCGCGGCCTACCGCGACGTACTCTTCGCGCTGCAATCATCAATTTCGAAAGGACATGCGTTTAATTTCGTGATTGTCGAGCGATATGTAAACCCCGTGGGGGAAAAAAGGCAGCGCTTCACCTGTTATTACGTGCAGTTTATCTCTGCGACGCACACCAAACTCGACGGTTGCTGTTGTAGAAAAGCAAATAAATAAATAATTTTACGCTTATCTTTTAGGAAGAAATACTCAGAGGCCATTTTTTCGTAGTAATGTGCAGATAAGTAGAAAATAAATATTAAGTGGTTTAATAAAGAATGCAGAATGTCAGTTGATAAAATCTCTCGAGTTAGCCGAATACGCGCATACTGTTCTCCGAGAGGATCTCTTTATTTCTCTGTAAAAAGATAGCAATGTACCTAGCCTCTTAACTTATCAAACTCAGCATAATATTTCAAATTGTACAGCATTTCCAAAAATATAAAAATAACAACTTAATGATTATACGATACTACAATACTACAAAGAGTCACAGGAATGTTTCTGCAGATAAAATAAATTACTTTCACTAAACTGTCGCCGCTATTAAAGCAACACGTTTGTAAGGTATTGTTATTACTAAATATTTTGTCACTGTAACAATCTCTTAAACGATAAATCAACCATTGCGCAGATGAAGAGGGTGCATGAGGAGAGAGGAATTAAAATAAAACACCACGAGCTTTCCATTAGTGATCGAATTTCTGTCCACACTTAGCTTCCTAAAAGAAAGTCTTGCGACAGCTTCATTGTCCGTCTTCGCGATTTTTTTGTATATTGAACTAAAGAGAGAGACACAATTCTCATTAATTTTCTATTAAACATTAATTTCACATCAAGAACGTAGTTATATATTTATATAGTTATATAATGTGCTTGTCTGTCAATAATGCACTAACGATCCATTCTCAGCGTCGAAGGAACTCATCGGCTGACTAGGCCCGTTTAACGTTAACGACTCAAAAACGTCGTCGTAACAGCATCTCCTGGCGGAGACTGCTGTTGTCGGAACGTCCCGACCTGACCAGTCTATCGGCAACAACTGCTACGGTCCACCGACGAAGGAGGAGGAAATGTCGGGGATCAAATTTGGCGGCAACACCAAGGTTTTCCGTTGCAGCGACGTCAGCTCGAGGAGGTCGGGGGCGGTCGCGTGGGCCGATCTGAGATGTCTGCGTAGATTACTGTTGTTGCTGTAGAAGCGGCCGCAGCGCGGACAAGGTCGCGGGGTATCCCAGGTGCAGACCGGCTCCACGGCGCCGGTAACACTCGATATCGTTATCGACGACGGTAGTCCCGCTGCCTCTGTATTGAAACCGGCGGCTGCAACACACCAGCCGACCAATCTAGATTAGTTCCTTCGTCCATCCACGTCCGCCGTCCGCCAAAAATCACCCTCCGCCTCCTCTATTCGTCTTTTTTTTCTCTCTCTCTCTCTTTTTCTTTTCTTTTTTTTCTCTCCTCTCCCTCAACATCTTCTCTCGTTTCTCGCCGATCGCTGCTAAGATCGGGGTCTAGGTCACGGTCTAAGTCCGAATTCCCGATCATCAGACAATTACGATATCGCAATATCTTGAGGTGATGATTGGAACTCGAATCCCTTAAATTGAAGTTTTAGCTTTAGGATACCCTAGAATATTATTTTCTCCGGATATCGGCCGTTGTTGCGTCTTAATGTGGTTGTACTATTTCGAACTTGTCCATTTATGTCAGCGAGTACACCGACAGACATTCTAATATGTTTGCTCGTGTTCAGAAATATGTATGTATGCTGTATGTTTAGAATAAGCATAAAATAATAATAGACGAGAATAATAGTCTATAGAATATAGAATAATAATAATAATAGACCGTGGGGTGGTTTACAATCCATGCACAGCAGCCTAAAAGACTTCATTGTGTTTTCCCCAGTGCAACACAAGTGCCCTAGCGCAGCTGTAGCTCTTCAAAGAAGTCGACAAACTTTGGTCAGGGTATATTGTGCACTTCCAATTAAGTATAGAGATATCATATATATTGTGATGTATGTGTAAAGCAGTGTGTATGGTTGATTCAGTGCAACGTACTTCATCTTCCTTTCTCTCTCTTTTTTGCGCAATCTTGCAAAAATAACGCAATACGTATTCCGTACAAATGTGAATTACTTTATTTAAATGTATCGTTTGACAAAATTTCGGGTACAGAACGAGTCGCTACGACGGGATATTGCGCTAAGCCAGACGGAAAGTCTCGCAATTATTCAACGAGAGCTTATTTTTTTTCGTAGCTGAGAAGGTTCGCGGGATAATTTTCTCTTCCTTTTTCTTTCTCTCGCGATCGAAACACGTACAAAAAACACGAACGTAAGATAGGAACATCGCTATTATGATAGGATTATGCTTAGTATCATATTTTGCGAGAACTGCGAGAGACCCATGCCGATCGAATGACGACGAGGACGGGCCCCGTCGACATTGCGATTGAACAATGAGACTCGCGTGTTGTCTGCGTGTCGCAAAAACGTGGGGGGGCGAGGTGGAAAGCACACTTGATTACAAATCTATGGCTACTTGATGCACCTGTCGCTAGCAAAATTAACGCACGTTGTATACATGTATAGGGTTTATACGTGATGCGACTCGACAGTGCCGCGCGATCCTTCGCAAGCTTTCTTCGAGGTAACCGTTTGTGCATTTTTTTTGTTTTTTTGTTTTTTTTTTAGAATAGACTTTTAGACTAATAAATTTAAATCATCTTCTGTCACGAATAATCGAGCAGCAAATGGGATTGAGACAACTAAGCTGTTCACGCGATTAATACGTACTTTTTCGAAAATAAATATACTCGATTCAAGTATTTTGAAATCATCTTAGTTTAGAAATAAATTAGTTGTTTATCCTATCAATTCACATGCCAGTAAAAAGACAATTGTACGCCGCTCGTAATATAAATTTTCCGATTTACGTCGCACAAGTGATCATCCTTTTTTTGGAGCTACATCTGAAGATGTAGAAATTAACAATGTGAATTGTGTTGGATCGGTACATATATATTGAAATAAGGGTATTTCAGAGAAGGTATGAGACAAACACTATGGGATAATAGGTCTCACCAAAAAAAATTTTTTTTTTTTTAAGGAATCCGTGTCCTCCGACGCGTCCTTGTTCGATCACCTGAATTGGTGTATATCACTCCAATCGACATTAGGAAAGAGATAACTAAAAAGATCATGGGGGCTTTTGATCAAATTAGGAACAATATTGAAATGTTCCAAGCAGTAAGAAATTCAACGCTATACAGATATGGTGAATGTAATCAGGTGTGAGGCAGGCACTTTGAGTATCTCTTGTAATAAAATGTGTAAATAAAATTTAAAAAAATGCAAAAATTAAAGAATGTGTGGACTAGTATTGTCAGACGTCACGCGCAATGCTATCGTGCGAGTTGCACTACTTCACAGGCAATTCGAACAAGAACGCGTCGGAGGACATGGGTTCTTTAACAAAAATTAATTCTTTTGATGAAATCCACCATCCCCTAAAGTTTGTCCCATACCTTCTGAAGCAATTAACGTCAGTAAAGATCAAAATTAAATCACTCTATCATATAAAAAAATGGACGGCAACGAATAATACTTTTCATCTTCCAAATATCACGTTTTGTACTAATCCTTCCGAATATCCACTTAATATTTTTTCTTTACGATCTCGTGATAACATAGTGTTAAAACTTAAAGAATAACGTAAAAACTATAACGAATAACGAAATGGAGGTAGCCTCTGTACAACTTTACCATTCGTTCAGTAATCACAACAGTCACAAAAATCTTCCCTCGTTGCGCTCCGCAACGATTGCGAAAAAAAAAAAATAAATAAATCGCGTTTGCAGCACATATCCATGCACAAAGGTTCAAGTCTTGCTCCAGATAATCTCCGATAAATTAAGTGCAGCGTATGTGCAGTAAATTGCAAGCGTATGCAAGCTGAACGATGCTTAAGCTACTTGTAGTGTTGGGCCTCGGATACATGCGCACGAATGCAGTTTTTTGTTTAGTTACACGTAACACTATTTCTAAGCACTTCTAACGAAATCGTATCTGACGTGTAAAATAAAAGAAATATGAGTAAGATTTATCATAGAAAAATATAGAAAATAGAGATTATATCTGAAGGTTATTTTGTTATCACATTTATGCGTAATTAGTAAAAATTGATCAAAATTATTTATCATGTTATTGGAAGTAAAAATCACGTATTGTCTAATATATTCTGTCAGTTTCTTTTACGATCGTAAAGCTTCAAATTTGTAAAAAAAATATGTAAATTGTCTAATAATAAAAACAGATTCAAATTCATAATGTCTGCACATGTATCCAAATACTGTCAAACCACTTTGCGCCCATCACCGACTGCTCAGTTAAATATAACGCAGTGTCGCATAGTATACAATAAATAAATTATCGTGGCGTATCAAATCTTTATGGAGAAAATATTTAGCGGGAACGTTAGCCGAAAGTAAAATATACATCTCTCGGTAAATGTCGCATTATGAATTCGAGTTCTTTTTTTTGATGCAGAGCTCATTCTGTCCAGATAATTGCTTGTTGAAAACAAGAAGAAGGTCTATATCTTAAAGCGTAAATCGGAGAATTTGCACTTTCTTCCGCCAACTTCCATTGCGTTTACATTAAGCCAATAATAAGTCACTTTCGTAGAACCCATACGGTCAGCCTAAAAAGAGCACTTCATCGATTTTTTCTTTATTCTATCAGTTTTGTCGCTACAAAATTGCTACACCTAACGAATGTCTCGATAGGAACCAGCAAAAGCATGTTTATTCTCAACTGTTAAATTTTTATCCTACTTAAATAAGTACACGGAGAGAATTTTCTCTTAGAATTTACCCTGAAATGGTAGTTGTGGGACAACATGTACTACGAAGAATTTTATGCGAGCTATTCTGATTAATATCTACCATAATAAAAAATATTAATATCTATTACATTAAAATGTAAAATATGTTTGATTAATTTTACTAAAATATATCTAGGAAAATTTCAATAATTTTTCAAGAACTACCAATCTGTTTGGTAATTTTTATCACGTTGTTTGTAAAATATGTCTTTTGTATATTTCAAAAATTCCTTGGTTGCCAAGTTGTCCCAAGTTTGTAGTGAATTTAACGGTAAAAAAATATAACAAAAAATTCTCTCCTAAATCGAACTGCAATAAAAAGAATATCTACCTAGATATCTAAAGAAAGAAATACCTAATGAGCAAAATGTCATTTCAATATTATTTCATTTAAGATTCGTGTGAATTATTAAATACTGAAAATCGAGGAATCTTATCCCATTAGATTTCAAAAAGCTAAAGCAAACAGGAAAAATTTACTCTTCTATAAATCTTGCATATGATCTTGGAGTTTCTATCGAGAACTTCGGTAGATCGTTTTTCGCATACGCGAATATAAATTTTTTTTCTTTCACGCGTGGCAAAGAGGAAGCCGATACGAATTTTCTCATCAATTATCTGTTCAGAAATTCCGCCAAGTACCAGTATTTCTACTGTACTTCACTTCTTCTTTCCTCTCTTTCATCTTTCTTATACGCCTTAATTCAGTACATACCGCGCACTCACACTCGCACTCATCGAAAATCAGTCGTATGTATACTTTTGCAATGCGATTGCCATTATATAATTATACGTGGGATAGCACAAAACGCTATTGACCTACCCGTTTACTTAGAGAATAACTTACTTCGGATACGCCATGATTCGAATAAATATCATACTTAAATATTTGCGTGTGACTACTTTAGAAGCGAAATATTCCTCGATACGGTCATATTGGAAAAATTGCCGCTATTTACATCGAAAATTTCGCACTTTTGCCTCTCGAGCGTACTAAAATCTAACTCTATCTCTTAAGCTTATATATTTTTGAAAAAGTACACTCGTTAAGGATCGACATGATCGAGAACAGAATTTAGATAAAAAATTATGTAGACTATATTGCGTTAAAAAATGTGGTTTCTCATTCGAACGAAGACATCACCATGTATTTTTTTTTTTGTATCTGTGTTTGTAATATTACCACAATTTTAGTCGAGTTTTAAATCTTTTTTTCTCAATAGGTCAATAGCCTTATTTTAAAAATAATGTTGTTACACTATCACGTTCATGTATAAAATTCTATCTAAGAATTTATATCAATCTCATATATTAATATAAAAGATTATTTTCAGATAATACGACTTTTTTAGTCATAAAATAATAATAATGATAACGAGATGATAATTAAAAGTATTAAGTACCACATATTCTTTGCACACTGGGCTTGTTTTCTTAAACTATAATATATATATATTAATTAAAAATATATCTAGAAAATATATTAGAAACATATTAAAAACAAACACGCAATCTTAAAAACAACAGTCGATTAAAAATATTTTCGAAAACAAAACTTTCCAAAAAAAATGTTTTCTCAAAGTATTTTAATAATATCGATCTCTTCCAATTTAGATACATTAATTCTAAAATATTAATACTGACAATAACACCAATTCCAAATACAAATTTCACCGAATGCATAAAAATGTCTTTGATGACTAGAATTAAATTTTTCATTTTAAATTAATGAATAAATAAAGATGTATATCAAATTGCAGTTGCGAAATACGTTTCACAATACCACGAGCAAAGAGATAGAAAGATGTCCATCGTTTAAAAGAGAAACCTTCTACCACCTTCCGTCAAAGTAATATTCCTTACAGCTACATCTATATTAGTAACAGCTAGCGATCGAATACACGAGTTACCTTTTTTTTGTGACGCGCATACAAATTACATAATAATTTACATATATACAACACATAATTAAATGCGCTAAAATATAATGGTTTTTTATGATCGAGAAAAGCGACGTACGCCGTAACGTGCGACGCAGGAAACAGATATACATTTGTTTTCGAACATAAATCATCCTCGAGATAATACACATACGTCCAAAGTTGTGGATTAACGACAATAATAATAGTAATCGTAGTAGGACAGTAGTAATAGTAGTAGTAATAGTAATAGTAGTAGTAGTAATAGTAGTAGTCGTGGTGGTATTGATATTGGTAATAATAGCGGTAGTAGTTATCGTAATAGCAATAATAGTCGTAACAACGCATGATACAAATGCTAAATCGCAGTAGGATAAAGTTAAAACTTATTATCGCAGACAAAAGATACTTTTTTTTTTCAGTGAGCTTGCTGTACCTACTCATCGAGTTCTTTTGGAAAAATGGCAAGTACTGTTTCGTATTTCATCACTAAGAGATACTTTTCACGACACGGTGTGTGTCGTCCAATACCCCTTTTCATTTAATATACGGTAAATTGCATTGTTAGACCCAAAAAATACTATGCAAAGTTCTTTGCGAGTTTTCTTCTATTAGCTGTAAGTGTGCTCGTTCAATCGATAATATCATCGTTTTATTTCTTTTTTGCTTTCTCCCTTTCTTTCTTTCTTTTTTTTTTACTTTTCTTGTTTTCTCTGTTCTCTGCTGTCTCCGTGCTGCGGAATGTTTGCACACCATTTGAATTCGTAATATAATCGCAATTATAACAGTGAGTGTTCGAAATTGTATTGTGATATTAGCTAGGTAACCGGTTTTTAATGCCCAGCGAAGTCCGGCCTGTCAAATGATGCTTACTATTATGTGACATTCTGTAACACATCACTCTGATATACACAGTATATGGATCTCAGGCAAAGGATCGAGTAGATACCAAAATAATTGAAAGCAAATATCAAAAGTAGCTCAATAACATAATTCTCTCATAAATAATACTCTTACAAATAATATCAATCGTAGATTACTTACTGCTAATACAAAAAAAGCGAGCTAGTAGTAGAACCAGAAATGTGTGTGATACTTTATCAAGTTAACGAAAAATATCTGTCTTCCTCTCTTGTTCTACAAGATATTGCATTATAAATTAATAACTGGATTTCCATCTATATAATTATATATATATTACATATAACAAAATAATATTATATCTTATACATAATATATAAATAATTAAATATAATATACATTATTATATATATATATATATATATATATATATATATAATTATAATATATATTATACATATGGTATTGTAATGAAAATATTACAAGAAATATATTTAGTATCGATAAGAAGTGGAATGAAATCCGTGTATGATCCAAAGCCTGAGAGTTGATGAATGTAACACTGCTTGGCAAATGTATAACAATATTATAATATGATATGCAACATTTATAATCTAATCTTATTTCGGTACTAATTGTCAGTTGTGCTGGGCATCCATTCATATCGTAAACAAAAATCTTGAATGTATATTCGTAGTACGTTTAACTTGTAAAAAAACATTGCAATCACTTACCAATGTAATAACAGATAATAAAAACCGTTTATATAATATCGGCAATCTGTGTTAGTTGCAGTCGTTGCAACGTCCCAGTACTATTGTAAGTTGTTGTATGTAAATATATTATTAATAATATATAGCTGCATCTGTTTAGTAATTTGATTGTATGTGAGGTAAGGAGCCTGTCATATGAACGGTACGACTTAAAAAGTTACGATTCTAGGGAACATACTCTGTGCCCCATTTCCTAGAATCGCTATTATAAATCGTACTTATGGAACTATTGTCATCTGTAAAATATAATATAAAAGATCCTGAGTTGTACTGTGTGGTACTATGGCTATGGAATTGTGTGGCAGATATCTGTGCTGGTTTACTTTTATATAGAAAGCTGAAATTGTGTGAATATTCTGTAAAAGATTACAGAAGCAAGTTGCATGTAGAAAGAGGCAGAATCTGACGATTATCAGAATCATCGGAAACAAAAATATTAAATTTAAAATATATATTAAGACTACAACAGATGCATATTAATGCCAAAAACTTTTGAAAAAAAATCTTATTAAAAATATATTATTTAAAAAACACAATTTTCCTTCCTGTAAAGGATATGCAGTGTCTCTATTACAAAGTTATATGTATGTATTTGACACGAAATGCTTCTTGATACATAAATACTGTTTTAACATTAAAAATATTTTTCAAAAAATTGTTTCCCGATAAGGATTAAAGTAAATTAAAAGCTAAATACAAACTCAAAAATATAACTTGCATATACATTATGTAAATATTGTGAGAGTATTATAATCTATGAATCTCTACAGGAATAAAGAAAGAAATATAAGCATCCTTATGCTACTTCCATAAATATAGGTACATACCATTGAGGTAGAAGTACTTAAAAAGCAAGCCTTCCACACTTAGAAACAAGAAACCAGCAGAGACATTGCCTTCTTATTATATATTGTTAAATTCAATCTGCTGCATTATTGCGATCACGGTTTGTTGATAACTGTTAATAATAAATATTATTACTCTGTTGAGCTGTCAATTGGCTGTATATTGCAATGTATGCATGTGAAAAATATATCATGTACGAGCTATGTCATTGCACATTGCGTTGCAATAATAAAGTAAATATAATCCTCTGTAAGAATATAATATTGTAGTAAATATCTGTAGTCTGTATAACACTGTATAGCATTAAATAAAACAACAAGTATCCGGCTGCAGAATTATCAGTACGAGGTGGGATGGCTGCTCCACCATCGGCATTTTAGTCGTTCTCTCCCTCATCAGCGTTCATCTTTACGATGAATAGGCACGGGACTTTTATATGTAAACTAGTCTCCCAAACCTATATACACTGTCGACCTTCGTATGAATGATCATTCGAATGATCTATGTAGGCGTCTTATTACGGACGAAAACAATCAAGTACGCGACCGATCAATCGGATTTGACATCTTGTCCTCCACTCGTGTTCGTGCGACAAGAATTGCATAAGCATTTCAAAAGATTAAAAATTATAAGTTATACACCTGCGCACTTTGAGGGGAGGCGCAGGACCTGATTATTAAATACGGAATCAGCCTTGTGTCGTAACGTTATATCTACCTACTTGTCGGTCAACTACGAAGATACGTTTCCTATTGAATCACAAGTTCACTAAACAATAAAGATAAACTCGATTCGTTACTATATCACAAAATGATACTGGGCGCGATAGAATAAAAAATAAATAAATCCTGTACACACATTAGTGATACGTAGCATCGAATTGCAACATCCCACTAGCAAAATGCTTTGAATCACCAATCTGCGCTACCTCTACCGGATAAGCATTATCGCCAGCTTGTGCCTGATACGATCTGAGCTTTGGTTCCGTGGTGGTGTTGTTGCCACCACCGCTAGCCCCACCTTCCTCGGTAGTAGCCCGGGCAGGTGGGGCAGGAGCCGCTAAAAGCACCTTATTATCCACCTGAGTCTGAGCTTGAATCTGAGCTTGTGTTTGAGCCTGAACTTGTGTTTGGGTCTGAGCTTGAGCTCCTCCCTGAACCTGCGTTTGCGTTTGTCCCTGTCCCTGTCCCTGTCCCTGGACCTGAACCTTAACTTGATGTTGGTAGATCTCTTCCTGACGTTGCCTGTCTGCCACACTGAGTTCGTGGAAACTGACCAGGTGACGCTTCAGGTACAGCTTGGTCTTGAATGGCTTGTTACATAGAGGGCAAGTGACACTCTGAGGGTTGTGGATGAGGCGCATGTGCTGCCGCAGGTTGGACAAGTTACTGTACATGCGGTTGCACACAGGACAGGGGCGTGGGTCCAGCGAGTGCAGTTTACGCAGGTCAGCTGCAACACACACACAACTTGCTCTAACCGGTAGCAGCCCACAGCATTGCACGTTACCACAGCATAGCACCACGCCTTGTCACACCACGTATAATATCAGAATGATACCACCCACCACAGGACAGCAACAACCAGCAAACAACCCTATTTAGCGCTACCCAATTTTTGCTGCCTGCACGGTACAGTACAAAAAGGATCCCCCCGCAAGAGTATCACTTGCAAGGATGCGATGAGTCAAATATGTTTGGCAGACAAAACAATGGTAATGCAGTAAGAAAAAACATATAGTTTGAAAACAATGGTAAGCATGAATCGATGAATAATGAGAACCAGTAAATTAGTGAAAGTCTTGTTTTTGCATGTTCCCTGCACATCTTTAATTTCTTTTCTATTACGTATAGAAACATAGTACTTCTAAACAGAAGATTAGATATATTGTTACAGACATGTAGACACAGATTCGTCATTCATTTTGATATGTGGTAGCATAATGACTTTTGTTATCAGTTATAAATTACTTGATAAATAAATGTAGATTTTGATTGTAACAAATTAATTGTAATAAAAAAAGGAGATAGCAGTCCAAAATTACTTTATACAAGTTCAGAATAAATGCATCAATAAGCTGTTCAACACTATAGGGTGGTCACAGATACAATTAAGCCCGTATCAGACTACGGATTGGGATTGAGATTGGATTGAAATTTGATTCAATCAGAATAAAGAAAACTGATATCAGGTGAGTGAAAGTTTAGTGAACTTTGCTCTGATTGATCAAATTTCAATCCAATCTCAATCCCAATTCGTAGTCTGATACGGGCTTTACAGATAAAATCCCACGTATTGCACTTTTATTTGTTTATTCATCAACGATTAGACTTTAATGCAATTATAATGTGCATGAAAAATGTATAACACTAATCATATCATTTTATCATATTACATTGATTTGATCTAAAGCAATATGTACAAGCCAATTTAAGAACTTGTCACATGTAAATATAGCATTTATAATTAGTAAACGAGAAAGCAAATGATTATAAGATAGTCTTTGTTGACAATATTATCTGAGCGTTAACTTTTTAATAAGCAATTATTCTTTCTATATTAAACATTTTACCAGGGCAACTTAGTGTATGTATATATGTATACGCATTAATATACATGTGAAGCAGGAAAACAAAAAATTATAAAGCATAATGGGATGGGGTTGTTTTTGAATATGTACACGCAGGACTTAATTGTTAATGATTTAAGTTTCCGGGCTATTTCGGTAACGTTCATACAACACAGCTGCTTAACTGCAAACTGCACTCTGTGGACTCAGGCCTGTTACAGCCTCCGAGTGTCAAATGTCTCCTACCACCTACCAAGACCTACCGAGCTACACACGAGCTTACCATTTCAAACCATCAAGATTCCTTTCTGCTTCCTTGTTTCTACTCACATTTGACATTTGTGATGTAATGGCTAGGTTGTTGCTGTTTGTAATGGTGCTCGCACTACCAAAAAATAATAAATTTTGACTCACCTTGCTGTTCTTGATTTAATTCCGTACTCCCGTGTGATGGACCTGGCATTCCTCCTTCTACATTCTGGTTTCCTAAAATAGAAACAATAATATGAATTTTAGCGATTTGATATTTTCAACAAAGAACCATGAAAAAAAGATTAAAATATATATCTGGAAAATTCAGTTATCCAGACAATTTTACAAAACAAAATGTCTCCTTTTAATTTTCAATAAAATATCTCGTAAACTAATTACCTTGATAAGATGGTGGATAAGACGGTAACACTTCCATACCACTATCCAAGCTGAGAAATCCACTGGGCAATGTATTAGCTTCCTGTTTAGGTGAGCAATCGTCATCACTGCCATATTCAGGTAATTCTATTTTTGGCTAAAAGCACAAAATACAAGTTAATAATAGATATTGCGAAAATCTGTGTATGTACGAAAGATGTATCAAAAATATGCAAATGTACAGGATAAAATACCTCAACAATATCGAGATCTTTATAACAATCGAGCTGAACTTGAGGCTCGATAAGTGGGCGCGAACGTGGTGCAATGGTAGCACAAGGCGGCACAGAGGGTGTTGGACTAGAAACTGGAGGTGAATCACTTCTTTTACACAGCCTTTTCAGTGGTGGAGGGCTCGAAGGTGGTGGCGTTTTACTGCGTTCATCGAGTTCATCGTCAAAGCTTGGCGAGATCAGACCACGGCCATTTGATGTGTGGATGTTATTTGTCTTCAAATGCTACAAATTATTAAAAATTGTAATTGCATTCTAACACAAGTGCCACCAGTATGCGCAAACTTATGCCAAGCGCACCTTTTCGTTGTTGTGCTGATTACTTTGGGAGTCGGTGAGGCCACGAATTTGAAGAGATTCTGCAGTACGTAGAAATGTAGGTAACTCCGCCTGCGAGATATTTACCTCTCCAGCGTACATAAATTCCAATAGTGATTGTAGATGTTCAAACTCAACATCCCGCATAAAAATTATTGGATGCTTGCAAGGATTTGTCTGCAAAATAAATCCCATGGAATTATTAATTATATGCTACAATAGTCTTATATGTATGTTATTATAAAGTATTTATTTTTAAAAAGTGAAAAAATTACCAAAATGAAAAACAAGTTATGAATAGAGTTTATATAATTTTTTTTCAATAGATATATATATCTGGTACATATTATTACATAATGTTCATCTTGATCAGATTAGCTATACTCCACAATATTTTTCATAAGTAACTATAAAATAAAAAGAAATCTCAGGGAGACGCTAGTATTATCGTACTAATAATTGAATTTTGCATATTTTATTTTCCATATTTAATTCTAAATTATTATCTATGTATTATCATATCAGGAGGAAGCGAATATCTTTAAAGTCCTCTATCTCTATTATCTCTTTCCTTACAATTTCAGTCTAATATTGTAATGTCACGTCATTTGGGTAATTGCATTCATCATATTTCTTTTCTGGAAAAAAAAATACAAGAGGTAAGAGAGCAGATTACGGTTGCATAATTTCGGCTCTAAAAGCTCCGAGAATGCTGTTTATTGAACAAACGTATGTAACGGAGCCCATCGGTCGTTTATCGACTCCCCTGCCTCGCCGGCGCGTTAATTGCCGGGCAACAATTATAAATTTTGTTCGACGCGGTCGCGAAAGACCAGGGCAATCGGGGGGGAGGGAGGGGAGGAGGAAGAGGGGAAAGGGGGGCGCGGGCGGAGGGCGAAAAGTAGATGCTCGTCGTGACGTAACTGTCTGCACGAGTACGCCTCGCCTTCGAAATGAGCCCGAGACTCGACGAAAAAGAAGAAACGCGTTAAGAGAGAGGCCGTCGCGTAAATAGGTGTTGTGTAATTTTGGAATTATTCATCGCAAGATGAGACGAGGGAAATGCATGTTACGTGCGCATACCCACGCACACGCGCGCGCGGAACGCATACACACGAGCGCGCGCCCCAGAGGAGGGGCACGACGGTGAGCGGGAGGTGGGGAGAGGGGCAAAGAGACGCCGGGCGTGAGCGAGGGAGGGGCGAAACGAGGGGCACGAGGAGAGGCGGGGGGGAGGAGGGCGGACGGCGGACGGTCGCCGCCGGAGGACGAAAGGGGGAGGAAGGATGACGGGGTGAGCAGGGGAGGAGGAGGGGCGGGGGCTGGGGATACGTCTAAGGTGGGGAGCGGGAAGAAAATGGTTTTCTAACCTTGAACAACTCCTTGAAGTAAGGGCTGCACGCGGAAAGGACGACCTTGTGCGCCTGGAGTCGCCTGCCGTCGCACGCGAAGGTAACGTCGACGAAGTCCTCGTCATCTCGCAGCGCCTCGAACTGGCTCGTGATGTTCGCCTGAAAGTTATTCCACCGCAAGCAAAACTGCTGCTGGCTATCCGTCATTCTCTTCACACACTCGACTCCCCTTCAACAACACCTATGATCACACATGTGGGGGCTAACTTAGAATACCATACGCCCGTGGGAAAAACTTAACTCTCTCATTACTGTAAAAATGTAAAATGTAAAAAGTGAATCGATGACTGAAGAGGAAACGTACGATATAAATAATGACAATCGATATCCAGGTTGCCAGCCGACGGGCAGAAAAATTCTCTAGGCGGGGCGAACGGCGGTCGCGCCTCGCGAAAAGCGCGAGTGAACGGCGCGACTCGAGACTCGACGAGACCCCTTCGTCGAGACTCGCGAGCGTCATTCGTTCTCGCCTTCTCGCAATCAAATCGCGCACCGCTCAGGCACTTTGTGAAACGTTGTCTCGTACATATATTTTGACGTAAAATCTTCATTTTATCAAATTTGACAAATTTTAATAAATTCAAATAAATATTCCTTATCAATTTAAACAATACTGTAACATTCTTGCGTCATTTATGTCGCGAAGAGTGCAAAAAATTACAAGTGTTACCGAACATAAAACGTGATTTATCTATAAAATATTGCATCTAAAATGATTCTTAGATCCTCTAATCGTTAAGTGACTAATTCACGCGAGCGACAAACTATTTTTTAAGATTAATTATTTCTGAATGCGCCGTATATCTTTGATTGGAAAAAACGTGGAATGAAATTCAAGTGACATGATCCCGGTGAGAAAGATTTCGAAGTTGTTTACAGAAAAAAAATTATTTCTAAATTTATACTTTTATACATAAGAATGGAACTTTGCAGAAAGCGATGCACTTTTTTTCATTACGCGTCGAAAGCTGAATTTACACGGAAAATCGCATGGACGTCAATGCCCAGTTCAAATTCACGAGCGGCAAGCTACGTCATACTCGGGAACGAATTGTTCCTAGACGTCGTAGCTAGACGTTCGGGCCGTACGGCGCATGCGCGGTCGACGGCGCGCGCTCTCGCGCCGGCTGTCGAAACTGACGACGGAGACGAAACGGGTATCGAATTTTCGGAAATAATAAGCTACGTGCAACACAATGCTGCTTCGATCCCGTTGCGAGTACACACGTGCATGCGTGTTGCGTAATTACAAATACCCGCTCGTAGGTATGCGTACGACGGGGAAATATGGCCGCCATGTTGCGGAAACAACAGCTCGTTTATCGGATATGATTGATGCAACGTGAGCAGCATGTATCGGCGAGATATTTAATTGGGGACACAATAATCGGGAGATGAGAGAAAGAAAAGCGCATCGATTGCTTAAAGGAAGAATGGTGTTTGTCTCTTACACTAACAAGAATGTGTATGACGTATATATACACATCATGAAAAAAAAATTAATTTAGAATGAGCATCAGCCAACATTTAAAGTATTTCGCGAAAGTATCAAGTAGAAAGTAAAATAATTTCCAAACAAATTATCATTAAACGCTAGATATTTGATCGAATAATTAAAATTACGTTAAAAAATGATACAAATCATAAATAATCAGCACATTGATTATGCGAAATTTATTTTTCTGTTTAATACGAAATATACGACTATGTGCGTTTATTCAAATATGAACAGTAAATGAAGTGTAATATCCTATAAAGTATCACTTTTTGATGTAGAACAAGATTGCGAAATCCAAAATAAAGTATGAAACCTCGAGTTGTCGTACAATGTAAAATTTTGTAAACAACCGAGTTGACCAACTTTAACAATTTTAAGTAATTTAATCAGTATTCTCAAGATACTCTATTACTTATAAATACAGGAATTCTAAAAAAAAGATTCTAACGAAAATTTTGCTCCAAAACATAATAAGGGTCGGTCTAACTCAAGTGTGTTGACTGCTCGATGTGAATTAAGTTCGTCGAAAGGGAACCGCAAGTGCGATTACCGTGAAAGTTAATGTTCAACGCGAAGAAGAATAAATGAAGCGCGTTCATTATGTTTTCACTTTTGAAATGAGGCACTTCTAGATCAAATGTATATTATATTTAGAAATTTGTGATTGCAAAATTTAAGACTATTTTTCCATCGGTTGATCTTAATAATGTTGTGTAATATTATTATTTATTTTTCTAATCTTACTTTTCGCACTCTCGTACTTCCGTTACATCAGACAAAGTCATAGAGACAGCGTACTTTGAGTCACATCGGAGACTTACATAGAGACTTTATCAGATAGAGTGTGCATTTATATACGACAGCTGACGATAGTGACGATACACATTGAAGGACAGAGATATGCGTGGTTGATGCTTTCTCTCTCTCTCTCTCTCTCTCTCTCTCTCTCTCTCTCTCTCTCTCTCTCTCTCTTTCTCTCTCCATCACTCAATATACTGAGTGAAGACCAGTGAAGACGATGCAGAGGAAACATGAAGGTGAGAGTGATAGCGTGAATGAGGATGAGAGTAAAAGAGTGACTGAATGAATGAGTGATTGAGTTAGTGAGAGAGTGTGAGAAAGAAAGAGAGAATGCCCATTTAAAGGCAACTGCTTCTCCTTTTTTTCTCCTACTCCTGTTCAACAATCGGATAAGGAAAAAGCATCTGATTCACTATCGTTTTCTCTTACTAATGCTGTCTACACGCCTCCAACGGAAACGAAGCCTATACAGGGTGTCTAATAATAAGTGCACTACCCGGGTAAGTAGAAAAATCCTAGGGCTCGATTCTTAAATTCATTCGCACACACAAGAGAAACGTATACGAAAATTCTGCTCCTACAGAAAAGTTTGCAAGTTGATTGGTTAAAAGCTATACGACAGCCAATCGACTTGCAACTTTTCTGTGAGAACAACATTTGCGCATATCGCAAAATTATACCGGACTTTTCTATTCCAGTTTGACCCGCTCTATCTATACCTACGGCGAGTGTTACACGGTTATTATCAGACACCCTGTATAAACCTACGATCACGATGTATAGGGTATCAAGGTACGACGCGTTCGCGTTGTAAAGCGCCTAACTTGAGACAGACACAGGAGGCGATAAACGGCGCTCGGTTGTGTGCGCATCCCGCGAGGCGCTCGCGGATCTCGTAGGAGTCGTAGGCCGCACGATTTTGCATCCTATATTTAACGTGGTGCTTTCGACTCCGGTCTGCCGTGACGCGGCCACGGCTTGGCGCCTCTCGGCTCTCGGTGCTCGGGCTCGTTCGTTCGCGCGCGTCCCTCAACCCGTTCGTCTCGTGACTCTCGCTGGGTCCGAGTGGTCCGACGCGAACGCGTGAACTCGTCGAGCGGCGAGTGCGGGTGCCCGCGGTCCCGGTGCTTCACGCCTCACGGGGAAATGTCAGTGACGTGAACGTTTCACGCGAATCACGCGGGTAGCGTCGACGCCTCGGTATCTCCCCTGCGTTTTTTCCTCGAGCAAGAATGTGCGCCAGACATCGACGCACGGTAAGCGATCGAATCCGTCCGTCCTGGCGACGTGACGCCGTCCTTTAACCTAATTTCATCCGCGAGCTCTCGCCTGGCCTGAGGTTATCGCGAGAATGTTCAATCGATACATTAAAGGAGCACGGCCACCGCCGAGCTCGTTCACGCGAAAACGTCCCGCTTCGTCATCCGCGCATCCGCGAGGATAACGGAGGCCCCCCTCGCCCCCCGTACGCAGTTCGATGCACGCGTCGCCGATTCGCGACGCCAACAGCTGATCTAATCCTTTGACCGTCGCCCGAATCGCTACTGCGCTACGCAGGCTTTATCGCGCCGCCCGCCTGTGATAAACGCGAGGGGGAGGGGCGGGCAGGTGTACCCGGGACAGTTAAAGTATATGGCTGTAATCTGCGCGCACCTTGTACTTTGCACCGGGTATCTCTCTCTCCGGGAGATATAACATCCTTATAACCTAAAAAGAGAGAGAGAGAGAGAGAGCTTATTGCAGGCTCCGTTTCGCGAGCCCCCTCCGCCCCTCCTCCCTCTCTGCACTTTGCTTTATTTTTTTTCTTCGGGATTTCTGTACTGTAGACATTGTTCGATGACGATGAATGATTTCTATTTGGCATGGTTTATGTAACTATAATTCTATCACTGCAAAAAGTCCTTCTCGCTCTTCAGGCACATTGTTGCAATGGCTGTTTCTTAGAAATTACACGAACAAAGTGCAGATCTTTGTCAAGTAGGACATGGAATGACGTGATAGTGAAATAGTGAACGGTGCAATTAGCAGACAAAGAATGACACGCGTGACCACTATAAAGAAGAATTGCATATCTAGTTAATCTTACGGCGATTTCTTTAATACAATGAAACACATCTTGATATCGATAGAAATAACTTTACTGTAAAATTTCAATCACCCTAATCCCATGCTCTTTTATCATTTCAGTCCCTGCACGACTTCTTCCATTGGTGATTGTGGTGGTTTCCCATAGTGGAAACCAAAAACTTCATCCTACGCTACGGTAAGCACTTTGTGATTTCAATTTATGTATCTTGTAAAAGATATATCTATGCCTTTGATTGTGCTTTAGATCTTTCAATCATATTAATTTTTCTAAGTTTAATGTCGTAAGACTCTTCTGGCGTAGGATTTATATATAAAATTGTTTAGAAAAGTATAAGTTGACGCAAAAGTTATAAATTATCCTCCATAAGATTTCTGATTCCCGGAGATGCAAGTCTTCTTCGTTTCCACCTGGTTTTCCCAGAGATGGAGATGACATATTTAATCTAATCTTCATCCGAACGACTAACGTCAAGCACGTGCAAATCACATGACAAGGGATGATAGGCTCGTACCTTTCTTTCCCTGCGACTCCAGATATTGTTTTAAGGCTTCGTGAATGTCGCGGCCATCCAGCGGAAGCACCATAGAGCACTGAAAAGACTACATAACTATTGTATCATATCAGCCGAGCATTACCTTAATCTTGGTAGGAGTCGGACGGACTTAGCAACGTACAGTCCGTGCAGAAAACACTTCGATACGATCCAAATGAATGTCGGCTCTGTTAAGGCGATGTCCACCTCCTTCGGGGATCACTCACTCGCAATTGAGCCGGCTCGCTCTTCGTCTCGCGACTGAGACGTAGCCGGAGCTCTCGCAGTTCTCGCAATTCGTTCTGGATGATATATAAAACATTTCAACGGATGAAAGATCTCGCGTGTATTATGGTATTAAAAAATGTACACTTATGGAATATGTAAAATTTATATCAGTAGCGTGTGTGTCTAAATTAAAATCCTTTCGTTATATTCTATACAAAAATTATATTTATCTCCATTTCTTGTGTACCGTATGCAAATATATAAAATTGCTACGATTCTTTGAATAAGAGATTATGAACACGGGAAAACGTTACTTGAACAAGTGTAAAACAAACACCAGTATGTTTTTTATCTCAATTGCTATGTTTATAGCGTGTTACATCACGTTTCTCGAACAGTGTGCTACATATATGTACTACGTGCAAAAACCGTCTTCCACGTGCAGCATAAATTAAACAAGATTCGCTCGCGGCATAATAATGAGGCTAAAGATAGTTTTAATAATAAAAGTTACTCTAGAAACGCACTATCCGCATAATTTTCGATAATAAGAAATAAGATGCTCGAATTCTAGGTTGGTACCAATATGCAAATTGTATCAATGCATGTGCAGTATGCATAATTGAGAGCATACGTACAAAGTCATTTAATATGTAATTATTGCGTTGTGTAATTAGACGCGTAGAGTTCCGTTAAAAAAATGAACATGCAACTTAACATAGTATAGATCGATACATAATGAATATGAGAAAAACTAATAAGACTGGTACCAACCGATACAAAATTATTACACATTCGCTTTTTTCAATGCTTAACGGCTCTGACAGCAGCAATCCTTCATCTTACGATCTCGCAATCGACATATAGGTTGCATCCCGATATTTACTGTCAGCGACTGTCAGTACTGAAAATCTTCAGTATACGTGACGTAAAATATAGAAAAATATAGATTTTCAGTACTGACAGTGAATCGGAATGCATCAGCCGCAAATTCGCGTCCTAGACATTTCTAAAAAATCAAAACTCGCGATCTTATTCTTAATCTGCGAGCGTAATATTACAAAGTAAAAAAGAAAAGAAATTTTAGTATCACTTTATTTCATTGTTTGGCATGTACGATTCTTTTTTCGATCTTAGGCTTTCTCTCTCTCTCGTTCCTTTGTGCTTTCGCTCCATGTGCAAAGCATGCGCTTCGCACATGTGGAGCGCTTTCCCAGCATTTTCGAACGAGATTGTACCGCGTGTTATCAGCCAGTATCCGCAGATAACGGGCAAAACTCATATTGCTCTTGCATATCGGATCCTGCAGAACTGATCGAGTTATTCGTGTGAGGGATCGAATTCGTTGTGCGCGCATTTTCTTTTGCGCTTTACCGTCTTCGTGCACGCATTTCTTCGTACGAGTTGTAAATCTGACAGTCGCGGGTTTATCTCCCCGCGGAAATCGTCCTCTCGATTCGCGAATCGCGCGAATTTTCATGTTTGAATTACATCAGCGGTACAATTTGCGACTTTGCGCGCATCGACCAGTGTTCCTCTTTATCGCCGAGGGTTGACAAGGGAAACCGCCACTCTGTTTGCCGAGTGCGATAAGCGCCGTCTTCGTTTCTTCTTCTTCTTTCTTTTTTCGACGTGGACATCGACGTCGCGCGATGCTGCTGCGAGGAATCGCGTTCGCGGAGGCGCGCCGCAATTCGGCGCGGCGCGTCTTCAAGAGCCGCGACAAGACGCAGGGTAACGGATGCGAGAGGGACGCCGCCGCCGCGTCGGATTACTCCCACGATGGATCCCTGGCGAGACACGTGCGCACGGCGATGATGGCTCCCCGGAGCCCCGTGGAGGAGCCGCCGCTGTCCCCCGTTTTCCCGATTGTCCTCGTAAGTTACGAGAAAAGACGTGAATGCAGAAAGAACAGTCGAGGGAATGTGAGCGAAAAGATGTGCGGCTAGTAATTATCGCGCTGACGTTATCGTCCCGCTGCGCGCTGTATCGAATCGCGGATTGTGTCACACTGCAAAATCCTCAAATCTTGTAACTTGTAAGATGTAAAATATAATCCAATTAGTCTCTCTCCGAGTGTCTCCGGGATATTTCGCGTTTGGCTATAAACTACGAAAAATCGCGATTGTTTTGCTCGATGTCGCAATCGCTTATTGGATTGCACACAATGATGACGAATATGAAATTCTCGTTTAGTACCATATGTATGCCGAAATGATAAACGACGAGCGGATCGGTTTCTCCCACTCTCTGCGAAGGCTGGCAGTTATCTCAGGAAAATTCCCTCGAATTTGCGAAATTCGCAGCTGAATTTAGTAATTATCTTGAGCTCGCCCGTACGAAATAACGTTGCGCGATTAATCGTTGATACAATCGATCGGTACAGGCTTGAGATAAACGGAGATATGTTCGTGACCACTTTGTGAAGTTAAAGGGCGGCTCTTCAATGTTTTTCATTTGCCTTACTTAATGAAATAAGCCTCACGTTTTTAACGTTTGCTCCCGAGAATAGATATTGGAGTGGTTCAAGTAATTTGCCGTTGAATTAACTTTTCGGACTTTACACTGATTCTGTTTTCCTCTCAGGCCTCTCGAATTTTTTTTCTTTCAGTTCCATCATCGAAGTGCGACGAGAGAGCTTTTTTATTAGTTAAAACGCGATCGTTATCTATTCTCACTAAATTCACCGTTGCAAGATAATGGATTTTTATCGCGTTTGTATTTAAGCTTTCGGTCAGCTTTATCTTTTTCTTTTTACGCCTTGCCTTTACATATCGTATGCATTAGCAGTTCTCCCGTTCAATTGTCTCCGTACTAATTTGCCACAAAAATGCCAGGTCGGGGATACTGCTGGAGATCGATTAACTGTCTTATGACATTTTCGCATTGTGTTCCCCTCGCGTATAGCACAGCCGGCATATTAGAATATAGCATTGTTTCTCGTAACCTTGCGCGCCGCCTTGCGTAGCCAAAGACCGCCGAGAAGATCGGAAAGTGAAATTGACGGCGAAACGCTAACGAGCCTTGACTGGCGCGTCGAAGGAGATATGTGTAAAACGCGTCTCGGACCACCTCCGGTCACGCAGCTGCACCGTTTCGACTGTGACGCTGAGGTTTGCTTATAAATATCAGCCGAAAATTTTACGTAACGCCCGTTTATCCTCCTATAGGTATTATTGTTGTGCTCCACGGAAATTGAGACCAAAGCGCGAAAACTTGCGGATGTTCCGACTCTTAACGATAATAGCGCAACAGCCCTTTTGTTAGTTAGCGAGTACAACTGTGGCGATGACGATTAATGTGACGTAAATGTGCGGTTCTTGTTACCTTATCGCTCGCCTTGATACGATATCGGTGACAAAGGAGACATTTCTGCAATTGCTAGAATTGGTGATATGTAAGGATTCGCTATGTGCGCTTGTGCACGCAGAGTCAATCGATTCCTTGAACACGATTTCATTATCAATTCTAGTAATCTTTCGTCAATAGGACTGTAGTTTTAGATTGTAAAATTATACGCTCAAGGATTGCTGCTACATATTTAATTCAATTTTAAATGAGAGTATCGATAAAATTAGCGACATTCGTATTGATAAAATCAGCGACGTACGCCGCGAGAAGGCGAGAAAGCACAACGATGATTCAGCAGACGGCAAGCTTTTGCAAAAAAACAGTCGAAATGATTGTGCTGTCTCGAGTCAGTGTCCTGAAATAAACTCTAGACTTAGAACCGGAAGACGAGCAAAATGAACGTGTCCGCCGGAGCGCTACCGATCTAAATAAGCGCAACGGCTTAAATGCCGGTCCCCCCTCGATGCGTATTTAAAGGGCTTGGGAAACGTGAAACCTCCCCTTCAAAAACACCTCATGTTTGTTCTGGCGATGACACGCGCGTAAAGGAACGCGCTTTGTGTTCTCCGAACTCACGGATCTACAATGCGCATAATTTGACTGAAGTTAAAAGAATCTGCGTTAAAGAGCGTGCAAGATCTTTTCTAAACAGCTATAATATTTGTACGCGAAGATATGTTGCAGTCTTTAAAAGTATTTAAAAATAGGAAATAAGTGCAAAAGCAATTTCTTGAGTCTCGTGCGTCAACCTAAATAGCTCTAAATCTAACCCGGTCGCGAAAACGCTAAATATAAAGTCGCATTTCAGGAAAGCGAGGCGATATCGTTCGTCGCCACAGCGTCCAAGCTGGCCACCGTGGAAGATGTGGGTCCGAAGCGGCCCGAAGGCCCCATCCGACCATCCGCCGCCTCCCTAAAGGTCTCACCCACGGCAAGGGCGACTCTCCAGGCGTTAAGGTCGTCGAAGAGCAAGCTAGTCACTCCCGTTAGTACCCGCGACGCTGAGACCATCACGGGTAAGATGAAAGAAATTTTTATCATTTTAACATACGTACCAGCTGTCGCTTCGGCGACGCCACGGAACGGCGCTCAAGATATTGATTCTTTCACTGGGTATCTGTGAGCTTTACTAGTTTCGCAATAATTACGACAACGCGATCAAAATCGCCACTTGTAGACTGTTTTTCTAAATACGGCTAAAACGCACGTTTAAATGTGATCATAATTTCAACTGACGTATTAAACGCAACGAGAACTGTTGTCGTTCCCGACGAGAATTTCTCGGGCGAGTAAACCGAATTTCCGAAGAACGGCGCGTAGAATCTCGCGAGTTCAAGGTTCAGACGGATTTACTGCATCTTACTTTGTAAGCGTACGAGGAGAAACTGTCTTTGACGGTGCTAGCACGAGGAGTTTTATAAAGTGGTTCTACGGCTTACCTGTTCCAAGCCTCATGGTGTTTCCCATTGGTCCGAGCCAAATGATGATTACTCCTGCCCGGCGGATAATACGCCACGCTCCATTCTCATCATCATGGACGTCATCATCATTATCGTTATCGTTCTAGTCATCATCATCATCATTTTTTCGTCGTCAGCATCATAATCATAATCATCATCATCCATCATCATCATCATCATCATCATCATCCTCGTCATCGTCGGCGTCGTCATCATCATAATCATCATGCTAAAAATGATCGTTGTCATTGTGATTATTTTTATCGTCATTGCAGACATCTGCGAGTATCTTTTATCTTTGACATACGCTCCGTATTGATTGCGGTGCCGAGACGCGTTCGATAATATTCTCGTATTCAACTTTCTAAGGTACCATCATTTCGCGTCCGAAATATCGAGAGCATAATTATTCAGATCTCGAAATAGGCGACCTACAAAAGGCTAGTTTAGTGATATTCTAGAGCCTAAGCCAATCCGTCGTTACTTCGCGCACTTTCAAGATGTTTTAATGGCAAAGACAAATTCATGAAATGCACGCAATTAAGTCGCAAATAAATCGTTCCATTAACGCAAACGCCAGTTTATTCCCGTCTATTATGTAATGCATGCGTATTATTTGGGTTGGTTGACTTCGAACCGTTTGCCAGCAACCTTGTCAAGAGTGACTACTACGTCAATGAAGATTTAAACTTATCGATCGCTGGCTCCCTCGTTCATTTTAAACATATACAAAGCGTAAATATTGTTCTTACATTTTAAGAACTGCATGACTCAAAACAAACAAAAATTTTTAAATAAATCGTTGCTTTTATCTTAATATTTAAGTTGTTGAAAGTGTTAAAAAATTATAATTATTGATTTTTAAATGCAACGTACATTTGTACATAGGTATATTAAAGGATCCAAGAAAACGATGTCAATTATACAAAGTCACTTAAAAATTAATTAAAGATTAACTTTTAATCTAAGATTAAGATGAGAGCTCTATGAATCCATTGTCATAAAGCATATATGTTTCTGAAACTTGTCTCTCGAAGGCGAAATGAAAGATTTAGCTTTTCAAATTAGATTTGTTCGATAAATGACCCGATCGCGGAAATCGAAATTGGCCAGGCTCCAGCTATACTGGTCGCTGCTATTTTCCCCCATCGCGTACGTACGTTCGACGGAGTTCTTCGGCGGCTTGCGACTCCAAAAGAACATCTTTCCCGAGTTCGCGAACGGTTCGCCGTTGATGATAGATCGCGAAGAGTCTCCGCGTAATCACTCAGAATAAAAACGCCGGCGTCGCTCGTCGTTCGACGTAATTTAGTGGAGCGCATATAACAGCTACGCGCGACTGTGTCGTCAATTTCGTTATAATTCTATGTGTACGATAAGGTGCGTGCGAACGGGTTACACAATTTAATCCTTCGCAGCTGTCGGGATAGAAAAGAATTCGCAGATGGAAGCGTTCACTAACGACATATCGCGCTCGGTAGTTTATTGGATCGTTTATTCTCATAATTTCGATAACATTAATTTGCATTGTGATAATTACGCTTTCGTTATTGTATAAAAAAAAATTTAAGTTGACTCTTGTGTGCTTCGTAAAATTGTGTGAAAAGTTGGAGGACTCATTTTGTGCGTAAGAAAAGATTTATTACCAGAATATTGATTTTCATAAGAAGACAAAGTCCGAAAACAAAGCTTTTCGTATATTTTGCAAAACACAGAGTGCACCGCTGTATTTTCAAAAATCAAATGATTTTTTATTATTAATCAAATTGTAAAATTATCGGGTCGTCGTCTCTAATTACGCAAGTTTTTTTTATCAGACGTGAAATATAGACGTAAGTCGCGAAACGGCCGATGCACCGCGATGGTCTGCACCAGTCTCGTTTCGTTTTACGTAATCTGTGTGCTTTGGAATCGAATTTCGTGAATCTCGCGGACAACGAACTTCGCTGATAGCGGTAGAAGGTGCTTTGATGAAGAGAGCGGAAGGGCGGAGAGTTCGGCTAGCGCCGGACCCAAGATTATGTACCTAGGCACGAGAGAGGCGAGAAGGCCCCAGGGCCCGGCAAAGCTCAAAGAGATCTTCGAGAAACGTGAGGCTGTGCTAAGCAAGTGGCGAGATGGTACGATATCCGTTCGCGATATTTCTCGGCTGCGCGAATTATTATTTTTTCCGTTATTACATCCGTTTCGCGTGCAAAAGGGTAAAACGTGATTGAGAAACGGATTGAAACGGAGCTGTTTTATCGGCAAGATCTGAAAGTAAAGAAATAATTAGAGATTCAACGCTAATCTTTTTTGATTGCAGAACTAATTAGTTCTTTTATCGGTTGGGCATGAATAATTACTATATATTTACGATTGTTAATTATTAATCGTATGCGAAGTAATAATTTATCGCGTTGAATTATTTTGGTTAAAATTAAATTCATGAAAACATTCGCATGCGAAATATACATAATACAATATATATTTTATAAATATATACAAAATATATTTTACTACGTTCTGATTATATTCTGCTTGGATCTGCTGATACGAACATTGTTAAAATACGTTATACATATGACAAAGCGCAAAAATACATCTTGTTCCTTTATCAAATACCAATGCGATCAGCAGCTGGTAACGATATCAGGTATCGATACCAACTTGTTAGCAGGTATTATCTTCTGTAGTGAGTGTTGATTCACCTTCCTGCTGCACACGATTGCCAGTATGTGGCAGCACGCGCTCTGGATTTATGCTATTTTTATCGTTTCTATAGAGAGAGCACACTGATCCGCATGGTCATTTGGACTTGGCGAATCCAAGCTCAGTACGAGCAATAAACATGTATATTTGAGGAAAAATAGAAGCAAGTTATAACCTTTTTAAATTTAAGACCAATAGAAATAAAATCTAGACTTATATATACGTATTTTATATAAATGGAGCAGAGTAACGCGAAAGCTGAATTTTTATTTTTATTTTTTAATTAAAGGAAAACTTTTTATCACGTGAGATAAAGTTTTAAAATATCGAAAGATTGACTATTATGAACGTACAAATATTCAATCGATTCAGAAGTAAAGATTACTTACAAACAATAACATTTACTTTGTATTTTCATAATATCTATTTTTTAATAAGATAATAACCGAGCAATAAATGAAATGTACGAGATTGATATAAGATCTTTGACATAAAATTAAACATTCGATAGCTTATACCAAAATAGTTCGCAAAGCAAAATTAGGCTTAACGAATCTTATCGTGTAATTAGAACTTTTAGATTACCGATAAATCCTTTATGTTCACCTAACTTTTATTTTCACGTGAGATTTATTCGAAAATTTAGCTGGAAAATAATACTACAACGAAAATAGATGTGAAATAGGACATGATGTAATATACAGCAATTAGAGAAATTGCCATTTAAAGTCCAGGTTGGATCTTAGTAGCCTAATAATAATAGTCTGTGAATTTTGTATACTTTTTCCAAATTCAGTAGACTATACGTCGATTTTTTGTCGGTCTTTAAAACACAGCTCCTTGTTGGAACAGTAAGTCCACATATTTAAATCGATTTAAATATGTGGATTCACTGTTCCAACAAAGAGCTGTGTTTCAAGGACTAACAAAAAATCGGCGCACAGTTTACTAAGTTTGGAAAAAGTGGGCAAAATTCAAACATTATTAATAGATGTTTTTAATATTCTGTCAGAATTGGCAAGCTATCAATTTATATATCAAAAAATGCTGTATCTTCTTACACGAATCCAGAGATTATACGTCATTTGGACCACACGGGCAAAGATTACTTTTGCGCATTTCTGATTACCTTATCGACGTGTCATAATCCGTGCGACATAAATACATAAATCAGCCAGGTGTAAGTCTTGCGCGATCCGGTTTCCATAATTCAATTCGAACGAAGACGTTGGGAACCGGCCGCGACCGACCTAACTGTTTTTTTCTTCCTTATTAATGGAATCTGGGAAATTCATTTTCGCGAAAAGTGCGCGCTAGCATTCACGCGCCGAACAATCGGAGCAGGCTTAATCTGGAGGCATCATCGCGATTATGTGCTAAACTCGCGAGAGATTCGTGCAGCGCGATACTCCTCTCGTGCGCGGGTCATCTCAGTCTCACGAGAGAAGAAGGATAGAGCGAGAAGCTGTATCCCGAAGGTACAAAGTTCACGGAAACCGAGACTCACGTCGCTTCCCGGTGCGGCCAGCCTCAGCAGTTGCAGCGTTGAGCCGACGCTGCATAGATTGCGTTGCCGCGTTTTCCTGAGAAAAAGCCATTACCTCCTGCGATTTTTTTTCTCGGTCGATACGTTCCGCTTATTATATGACTACTATGCGAGGATCTCTTAAGAATTCCGTACAATGTCAGGTCAGTAGTACTGCTTAGCTAATAGCGCCGACTTGAAATCTCGAGCAAACCCGGAAGCGACTTCGTGACATCGTTGAGGGCGATATTCCATTTTTACTGAACTTTAACGATAAATCTTACCAAACCTAGCTCGGCCCCTATTACCTTCTATTTGATTTTTAAGCCTCTGAGCCTCTTGATAGATATTTATTTAACGATCAATTTCTCGATAACGTGAGATTTAGAGTTCTTCTTAAAGAAAAGTCTGAAACAACCTCTAATTGTAGAAATGATTACGTATAATTTCTGTCAATTAAACTTGATCGTGAGCTAGAAACAATTTCCATCGATTACTATTGAATGGATCTTGACTCTGAAATTTTATTCGAGGCTCGATCACGAAGACGTTAAAAAGAGCCGCGGCGTGACGGTATTTCACTGAATTTTCGTTAAGCATCTTCAAAGTTTATCGTACCCGGGCAAGGTGATCGACTCTGAAGCTCTGTAACTACATGCGCTTCGCACGAAACACGTTGATGTGGTATGCAACCTCCGTTGAAGGTACCCTCGTTTGCGGTGAGCCGCACAAATCTCCTCCTCCTCCGTTTCCTGCTGTACCGCAAGCAAACGCTTTTTGTCACTCAGGTCACGCACACTTGTCTTACACCGCAAGGTAGAAGATTTTAACGCGCATGCAACGCAACGCGCGACAGAAAATAACTTTACAATAATAACGGAAAGAGGCGTGTTCATGATAATGCGTTGCGCTACGTTGCGCAGTTGATGAGAGGGCGGGAGGGCGATAGACAAGCGTAAAAAATGTGCGCATTTGCGTTGTAATATCATTACAATGTAATAACGTTTCATGAATTTTCATACCTCTCGTTTGCTTCATCCTATTTTCATGAAAGCGATAGATAGCGCGAATATACGTATAGAATCTTCATAAAAAGACGCAGCCGCACTTTTATATACATTGATGATTTTAGTGTTGAACAATTTCTGACGACTGGGAGTTCGATATTATATAAAAATATTCAATATGAGATCCATTAGCAGCCGCCGCCATATCCAATCGTCCACAGAAATTGCTCACCACTTCTTCGAGAATTGCGGTAGGAATCCTTTCTACAGCGGTTTGAATGGTGATTTTTAAATTTTCAATTGTGCAAGGGTTATTCTGGTAGATGTAATCCTTTAGATATCTCCATAAATAAAAATCTCAGGGATTTAAAATTTAAATCCAGAATAGGGAGGCCCAGTCAGTATCCATGAATTACGGAGAGAGAGATACCGATTAGAGATTATTCTATATTGAATATATTTACTCTGTATATTGAATAAGATTGCTCTCACATTGAATACGTTTTTACATTAAACTACCAGCTGTCAGGAATTAACACCAAAATCATCAATGTACGTAATGCAGTAGCGTAAATATAGTAATTCAAAAGCATTGCGTCTTTTTGTGAAGAGCCTGTATGTTCCCGTCTTATCGCGTACGTCCGTTTTTGCTACTTAAGCGTTTCTCGCGACATAAACTATTCCGTCAACGCTATTATTGGATCGCACTGTCATCATCCTAATTTTTGCACTTGCGCGCAGTCGAGTCGAATCGAACGGCGCGATCTTTTTTTTTTTCCGTTTCCTTCACGAGCGAGCCCAACGCGGTGAGAGGATGTAACGCGCGATGCGTACATTCTCGTAGCACCTGACGTCGAGCTTGCGTATAGGGGACGAGTCGCGAGATGACGCGTAGCACGCGCGCTCGATTATGCCCGCGACTCGAAGCGGAACCGCGTTTTATGGCGCGCGCATAATAAACGCGCCTTCGCGTACTTAGTAACGCCACGGTGGATGCTGCGCTTGATTGTTGCAGATGTGTGCAGTGGCGAGGAGCTGCCAGAAGTCGAGATAATCAGCCTGTTGGAAGAGCAAATACCGAGATACCGTCTCCGGGCCGACACCTTAACTCAGTTCCAAGGTGAGCTCCGTTTCTGCTTCTCTCTTTACTTAATAGGAAAACGGGAAACGCGAGGTGAAAGGTAAAGCGTGTGTGCTTAATGCAAAGGGAAAAAGTGCGCGACCGCTCGCCGCGGTCGGAGAAACCTTGAATTCCTTCTGTTTTTTTTTCTCTTGCACGTGTATATTCCTGAATTTATCGATAACGATAAAATACAGTTACCGATAAATGTGCTAATAATCTCGACGAATCTTATCGGTGTCAGATAAACTCAACTGTATCGGCGTCTCGTGTCGATTAAAACGACTATGAAAATATGCAGGCACTTTGAGTATTAAGTGTAATTTCTGCGGAAAGAAAAACACTGACACAGCTTTATCGATGTTTGTAAACTTCTAATGTAATGACTCGCGTTTTATATGATCAAGAAAGTAGGATGTTGAAAATCAATAAGAGTAGAGAAGACCACAACGTGCGGCCGATCGAATTTCCAGCGTTCTAATTAACCGAGGAAGCCTGTCCAGTTACCGTCTGTCTAGAACCGCATCTCGCAAATGACATTTTACGGAGCCCCGAAGATAAGGATTACATTAAATTGCAAAGCGTCATCCGAAACGCGGAAGAACACCATGAAAACGTGTTGCAATTACAGACGTACAAAGGATAGTAATAAAATCGGAAGTGGAGACAAACAATAAACCTCGCGTGCAATCGCATGTTGCAAAGAAAGAGAGCATAAGACGTGTGAAAGTACAAGAAACACATTGCAGGGACTTGCGTGATCTTTTCCCCGGAGTGCGTTGAACCACGGGCAATAATGTGGCACGTGCCACAGATGGTGAACCATTAACCTGACCATGGTGGCCCGTATCGCGTGTCCCGTCAATAAAGCGAAGCTCCAGAAAGGTGCGTCCTCGCGACGGGGGTTGTGGCCAATTAGCAACAGTACATTTAGCCGCGCGCCGCGTGAGTTATAACGCGCGGGCAGTGATGTTTTTGTTACTCGTCTTCGGAACGGATACGATTACCGCATTAATTAGCACGATAATACGCTGCCTCGAGTATATATTAGTATACTATGTTAGTATACTATCGCAATTTGCAAACCGAGGCGCGCTTAACACATTTTTGCAATCTCCGTGTTTTTCAGTAGACTGGTAATCTAGATTGCGCGAATTCGAATCGTGCGACGACTGTCGATGATGATGATGATGATGATGATGATAATGATGATGATAATGATGATGTACGCGATATTAACAGCAAGATTTTAAAAGATTGTTTCTTCATTGTGTCGCATTGTATTTACAGGATACGAGAACGCCGATTGGTTTATCCCGGCGCCTGCTCTCAAGTCGGAGGACGTTGATTTGAAACTATCGCCGGATCAGATCCGGGAGACTCTTAACTACTTTAGTAAGTACAACCTCCTTATCAGTATTTGTAAATTTCTTGATAGATTATAGCACAATATAATAAGCTGGGCGAATAGTTCAAGCGAAGCGGAGAGGCCGGAAACGATTTCCGAATATTTCCCCACGTAAGAATGTAAGATCAATCTGTTCAAAGCTTAAGTAAAAAATCGGTGTGTATGTGTGTGCAGAAATTTATTTTTCTTTCATTATGAAAGTAAGGTTTTGATTGATGCGTTTAACATACGTAATTAACGCCTAATTGCGCTGTCTTATTGCCGCAATTAAAACACATAATAGCAATGAGATTGAAGAAACGCCGCGAACAGAAAGAAACGGAAACAAGAAGCAAGATTCGATCGTAAACATCGGGGAACGTTGCGATGTTAATGCAACGAGCGGAGTAAATCTAATCAAAGTCGCTCAGTGGAAAACTGTCGGCCTGCGATGCTCCGCGGCGCAATGGCAATCGCCGTTTGTTCGCGCGACTGCCATTCCGCGATGCGTGGAAAGTGCACGGAGACGCGCGTCGCGTATAGAAATCCATCTTGCTAAACGAGATGGAAAAGTGGCGGATTATTGCAACGGATAATATGTCCGGACGTTGCAAACGCGTGCCCGCTGATGACGCCGAGAAACGACCAACCGATGAAAGATTCCGCGAGGGATTCTTTCGAACGGGAAGGGAAAGGAGACGGCTCGGCACGATTTTCCCGCACGAGCGATGATTCCGCTCGTTTCGCTGCGCGACAATTCGCGAGGCACGTGTCGCCGACGAGATATCTCGCGTGTCGTTGATTACCGATTTTCCGTAGCCTCGAGAAGCACCGTGTTTATTTTCATTTCCGCGCTCCAGATACCGCGTACAGTTAACATCCGACACGAATGATCGTATCGTACGTATGTAAAATAATATCTGAGATTAATACCAACGATTTGACTTATGTGCCAGGCACGTCTGCAGGGTGAATTGTTTCAAGATTGTCACGATTGTCTGGACGTTCATTATTCATACCGATTATTCGGTATGAATAATGAACATCCAGACACATTGTTTCATAATACCTACTATTATACGTTCATAATACCTACTATTATACGTTCCGTTTAAATATTACGCGTGAAATTTGCATATCACCTCTTACAGATACCTTATATGTATTAATCAATTGAGAAATGTACGCATAGACAGAGCTACTTTCTAAATGATTTTTCGTTTTGTTCACAAAGCTAATATATTCCTCAGTAGTTTGAGAAAAATACATCGGCCTTTTAGTTCCTTTCAAAAAGGATACGTAAGATAAATTTAGTATCTATATCGAGCGGCTTAGTTCAACCGAGATATGATTGGATTTTAATAATAGCTAGGCCCCAATTAAATTTATAATAGGCTCAATCGATAGCTCGGTGTCCTGTTGTATAAGAAAAATATCTCCCGTTTTACTCATCATGCAGCATGAACAAAGATAACGCAAAGTCCGAACCTCTAAAAATGTAAATAGGAAACGTCGCCGACTTGTACGGAACGTCTCGGATCCTTGCGGAAGATATTTACGCGCAGACAGGTCGACCGTTCTTGTGACTATCGACGAATACGGGTGAGAACCGTATCCAAGATGTACCAGTCTATTTAGTAATTGGTACACGAAAGTGGTATTCTATTCTCTCTCCTTCTCTCTACCTCTACTATCCATCATCGAACCTTTCATTGCTCTCTCTCGCTTCACGTATCTATTTATCAAATTTCATCGACGTGAACATACACTCTGCCATCGTGATGTAGAATTCTAGAATCGTGAAAGAACGCAGTATTAATTAGGCATGTAACATCACACACGTACAAAGTAAGAGAATACGACGTGTTATAGATTTTATAATGAATTATGTTTGTTCTCCCGTATAATGAATGAGTTTCTGCTTTGCTTCGTAAAGATAATTGCGCCTAAGCGTGTATTTTATTTACGGTAAACGTGCGTTTAATCGCGCGATCTACTTTAAAATAAATGTTCGAAAAATAATAGTATATTTAATTAATAGAAAAAGCAAAGATAGAGACAATCCCGAAGCCAATTACATGTATCGAAAGAAATAATCGTGGAATAATCGTTTGGACGTTGCTCATAGAATAATTTTTTATTTATTTATTTTATCAAGTTCTTATTAATTTTAATAAATATATTTTCATTTTGTTAATTAGCCGTTAGTTATTTATGTGAAACCATTTATATAAAGTGGCAAATAGAAAAAAATACTGTTTATTCGACTTCGATAGATTTCAATAATCGTATAATTAATATGCAATTAAGGGACTTTATTAACTGTGTATATATATCCCTAATATTAATTTTCAAAGTTACTTGCGGAAACAATATTCTATTCGTAATATTCGTGTTTTATTATTACGAGAAGTCTATTTGCCCCAATCGTCTAATCTTCGTTGAATGATTAAAATTTCTTGTTCCTCTTATCTCCCTCTCTTATTCCCACATCGGATTTAGTTATGTTATTGCCGGAGGCTGCTCCGTTTGTCCATTTGCACAACTAATCACCGTTTTCCGTGCTATTGCGTCCGAGAAGTAATAATGAGAATCCTCTCACAGTCGCGCGCGGCGCGGGTGGGACGCGCCCGAGATCGCATTGTTGTCCGTAACGCATATGATGCATCCTCTAACCGTTCTACTTTTCTCGTTTTTATTTTGCATACACCTTGTCTTTTCACCTTTTCCTTGAACCGTGCAAAACGGTGAAATTTCACCGAACCAGAAAGGACGATACAAAGTTCCTTTTTTTTCGGTTCTCACGACGATTCTTGTTTTCTGACGTCGCTCCGTGATTTCTCCATTCAACCTTTCATCGCACCCGACGTAGAAAGTATTCGCAAGTTTGTCGTTTAATTGCGCTATTCAGCCGTCCCTGTTATCCTGTTGTCTCTCCGACCGATTCGAGACGCCGCTTTTCTCATCGGTTGAAGAAACAAGGAAATCAAACGAACTTCACGATATCGCGGCATCGAAGATAGAAAACGTTTGCTACGGTTAATGATTTTATTCGATCATTTGTGTCTTAACCGTGAAAATATTTCACGGCTTTTTATATAGCATTTTTTCAGTATAGTAGGAGAAAATCAATTTCGAGTTTTTAATTATGGATCTTCATTAGATCGTATGAAAGACGACATGGTGGCATCTTGAATAATATCGAGTATTTGGCATCTGTAATATATTGAACTATTTAATAGAAATATAGTTGCTCCCGCTTCCCACTTCTAATTACTTCTAACATAAAAGAGAAATGTGTATTTTATTCACAGGTTGTTATACGATTGTCACATAACTTTATATAAATTGTTGTATTTACACATATTCACTAACAATAAGTATCAGGTTCGTTAATTATAATATGCAAAATTATTACAAAAAATCTAAAAATTCTACAAATTGTTTATATAAACATATCGCAATACTTATTTAGGAAAATTTCACATGAAATATTTAGATATAAAATAAAGCAGTATTATCTTTAACTCTACAGAGTTTTTATATAAATAATATAATAAATAGAAATCTCGTGAGTAAGAACTGCGGATGCCATTTCGCACCTTAAGAATCGCAGTTATCTGTTAAGTCATCCTGCAAAGAGCATTGCTTTCTCAAGGAATATCTTCCAGATACTCTCGCGGCATATCCTGAAAATGTCGGACGCCCCACCTGCACTTCATATTCGCTTGTTTACCCTCGACGATCGGACAATTTGACAAAGCGATTCGCATTCCTTCCAGTCACGATTATCTGGCCACGAAATATCAAAGGATTATCGTCTATCATGAAACATAAATCAATTCTGACACCAATGTTTTGCATAACAATTACTTGACACGGTTGAAAATAATAACCGCGCATTACGTCACTATTACTTTTGAGTGCTAAGAAAATATCGGTTAAAATATCTCTAAATTAATACATGTAAAAAATGATTAATACATGTTTTTAAAGTAGATATACGGGAGGGTGCTGCGATTATTAGAATAGAATATGTAAATATGTGTGCATAAAAAATAACTAATATCTATATATTACATATATATGTATTAAATAAATATATATAGTTATTATATATATAACGTTTTGAAAATAAATATTGAGAATTTCGAGGGTGTTGTGACCAAGTCGTTTATGGTCAAAGACAATATGCCGCGAAATGGTTATTGCAACGACACGACAGCCTTGATCTAATTCTTCTCACGTCACGTCAGGTCGCGTCAGGCCGCCGTTTTCCCTGCATTGCGCAGACATTGCTCGTATTTTTAATACATATACATTCCGAGAGATTTTCGGAATATGGTCTTTCTGGTCGATTTAAAAAAATCAAAACTTCTCGAATGCTTTTCAGAATTTTCTACTGCCAATTTGTGGTTCTATATCTTTAATTTTAGCAACAATTATGTATCTAACTCTATAGATTCTATATTTCTCTATAAACTTTCGATTTTTTAAAATATTGAACGTTCGTTCAATATTTACGGGATCATGATGTTTTAACGCGTGAACTTAAGTGCTTATCAGATCATATATCCTCTGATATATACGTAAATTCATATATTAAAGCATCAATAACTCCGTGTGCACATTGTGTGGATTCCACATATCCACATGGAAATACTGTATCATTTATTAACTCGTTGCGGTCCAAGCTATTTCTCGCAAATGAGCGAAGATCAAGTATTTCATCCCCAATTTCATCTGATGAGCCCACATATCCAAGTGGAAATCCTATAGAAAATCCTATATCATTTATTAACTCGTTGCGGTCCAAGCTATTTCTCGCAAATGAGCGAAGATCATGTATTTTATCTCCAATTTCATTTGATCGACTAATCTAACATAGATAACAAAAATTTTATTATTTGGAGGAGTTTATGGAGGTTCCAAAAATACAATTAACCGATTATAATCGCGTACAAATTTGAATATTTGAACAATTTAGGATTTTCCCAAAATAGCATAGCAGCATATGCATAGCATAAGCCTGGGGTATCCGATTCTTTAATTCATTCGCAAAAGAAAACTTATGCGCAAATTCTGCTCTTACAGAAAAGTTGTGAGTATGACTTTTAGCCAATCAACTTGTAGATTTTTCATAAGAACAGAATTTGTGTGCACGTTTATCTTGCGAACGAATTTAAGAATCACGTCTCTAGACCAATGAGCATCTTAAAGGCCTGTTCGTTTTAGCTGAGCTTCTTGCACAGTTCATCTTTTCTCTTTTTCTCTCTTCAACGTGTTAAGAAAAAGAGGAAAGCTGAACCGTGCAAGAAGTTCAGCTAAAACGAACAGGCCTATAAAGTCTAGTCAAGACTTTTAGCTAGATGCTGGATTGGTCCAGACGGTCTTATGCTATGCCATTTTGTGTAAGAAGGCTCTTATGCAATAGGCCACCGCAACGCATCTGTCGAGTTGAACTCATCATAGAACCGCAAAGTGTTAATTTCATATTTCTATCGAACATTATCGAAGCGCGCAACGCGCAACGCGCGTCCCGAGCGTGACGTCCGCATCTTATCGCTCAGCTTATCGAGGATTGTCGCATCGAGCGACCAACGAGGAGAGCGACTTCCTCGTTATCGAGCTTCCCTCGCTCGCTCGCTCGCTCGTTACCTCCCCGGCGCGGCGCGGCGCAGCGCGTTCAACGCACTCTGCAGTACTCTGCACTCGCGCGAGCAGAAGCGGTCCGGCCATCCTGCCAATCACGTGGCACGTTGACGCGGCCAACTTCAAAACGAGCGTTCGCCGGTCGGTCGACCGCCTCGCGCGGCTCGCGCCACGCTGCGCGCAGCTCAGTTCGGACAGTTCAGTCAGTCACGCTCGTGCAGCCGTAACGTTCGTGTCATTCTGCGTCTCGTTATCCGCCGCGCGCTCGTCACCCGCTCGCGCCACGCGTCACGCCCGCTATCGCGAGGTTTAAAGCGCGCGGCGGTCGTGAATCTCTGTGCGCGTGAAGACGTTCGACGCGCGACCGACAAGTGCCGCTTTTTTTTTTTTCGGTCCACGGTACGTACGTACGTCGAGCATGCGCCAGGACCGAGCTGGGCAGTCGCCGCCCGTGTCCGAATTCTGCGAGATTTTTTCTCGGCGGGTGGATAGAACGTAGCTCCTTCGTACAATGAGTCGCGTCTCGGTAACCTTTGCTCCGCACTCGTATCGTTGACGTCGCGACTAATCTTAGGGTATCTATCCCGGGGGGAACGACAGTCGGATTCCCCGGGTCGGAGCAAAGCTCGATCAGCTACCCGGCACGCCTAGGTTAGGTCGCTGCGGAAGCAGCAGGAAGTTGGTCGCGAACGGATCGAACCCGCGCTCTTCTCTCCTCTCCCGCGTCGCAGCCCGTATGTGTCTCGAAACGAATTATCGCTCTCGCGGTGCTCGCGATAATCGACAGCGCGAGGCAAAAAATTTGTCGCCAAGTGCTGATGAGCCTCGTCAGCCTCGTCTGCCGTGGTGATCGTGCGCGTGAGAAGAGAGGAACGAGTAACGCGTGCGAGTAACTAATAGTCTGTTTTTTCATAAGATTCTCTAAATTTTTGCAGATTCTATTCGTAGTATAATTTACGAGGTTTTATTCCTGATAGAACTGACTATGAATTTATCATCAGACTTTCATGCGCTTTTCAAATCGTCATTCTGCGCGATACGTTTTTTTACGATAATCGTATATCGGGTATCACCAGTTATCAAAAATAATCGATAGATAGTTTTACGTAGAAAGCGATTCTCTTATTTTTAAGAATTTAAAAAAATTATTTTTTATTTAAAAGAAATCTAAATTATATCTATTTCTGCATGCGTTACAATCTGCTAGGAACGAGTCACTGATTGCAGGATAACGACCTTTGCGGTCGACTCTGAAAATAGGGAAAAGACGACGCGAAGCGGGGAAAGCGACGCTTTCCCACTTGGACGCTGCGCGGATGCAGTTCTCCATGAAGTAAGGTCCTATTTCTGTCCCGTCTTTCCCGCGTGGCCTTGAAAGTCTCAGGGGATGACCTAACCCTCTGTACAACTCGTTCCTTCCGAGGGAGCTGCGCCGGATTCGTTGCGCGGAGACTCGCCGGCTCGGAAACGTAATTTTCGATTATTTTTTTTTTTTTACTTTTTCTCGACGGTGGCTGTTATTAATAGAACGCGATTGATCCACTCGCGCAAAGCAGCCGTTAGATGTTAGATAGCATTCTCGCACCAGCGATCACGGCGAAAAATTAAGCATTCTTATACCGTTACGCAAGAAATTAGTTTTTTTTTCTCCCTACTTCTTGCCGGTCGCAATGCGTAATTAACGTTGCATATGCATTAATTCGCGATTAACGTCGATATCGTTCATGTTCGATGCCGCGAACGGGCGAACCGGTCGAGCCTTCCGGGTGCCTCCAATCCCGATCGATTTTTAATCTTTCCGATTTAATCTGAATCCAAATATTATTGAATATAGCGCTCGCGTTTAAATAGAAATTTATTTGACGCGTTCATGTAAGGATCGATGTCGCTAAATATTTTCATCTCTCCGTTTTGTACTTATTTACTTTTAATTTCGACTGTCAATCTGCGGACGTAAACGTGTTCTGAAAATTTAGGTCGAAACGATCGCGTTGTTTGACAAACGTAAAATAAATTGGTTGAAAGGACCTTAACGCGAGTCGAATATAATTTTCTTCAAGACGCAATGTTAAATCAATCGAAGTGTTCCATATTTACTTTCAGACTTTAATTTCGATTGTCAATTCGCGCGGACGTGAATGTTTTAAAAATTGTGTTAAGATTGAAACGATCATGTTATTTGATAAACGAAAGATAAATCAAAAGGAGCGAATCAATTGCGTTCTATTGATAAACGCAAGATAAATAAAAACATAAGATAAATCGAAAAAGCCTTAACGTAAGTCGAACATATTTTTCTTCGCGATACGATGTTAAATAAATCGAAGTATACGCGCTAGTTGATTGCGCTAACAATCGTCAGCCGAAGAAGCTGTGTATTTACACTTCCTTTATCACCGTTGTCACATGTACAGGAGAAACGGTATTGCGTATTACTACAAATCGTTGAATCTTAAGAAAGAGTACTTGTACTAGAAGTACCTGTTATCTCTCAAATTATGATATTTTATACATAAATGTTTATTACGATTTATACCCCTTTACATTTATTTGACGTCAAATTCTCTCAAGTGTCTTATTAATCAGACCTATTTTGAGTTGGACTTGATACAATACTTTGCGACAGTCTTTTGTAGTTCTCCAAGCACTCGAATCAGTGCACGATTATAATCAGCAAATTTTATTTTTCTCGGGTCCCCATAAATCTTTCAAGTTATAAAAATTGCATGATTCATATTTGATCCACCAGATTAGATTAAGTTGAAGACGAAATATTTGCGCTCATTTGTGAAAAATAATTTTGATTTGCAAAGAGTCGATACGCAGTTACATAAACTTAGTTATTCTTTTTATCGTAACCGATGTAATTGCGATACACTTTTTCCTCTATCGGAAAGTTGAGCGATGTATCGGGAAATACCCTGCTGTTTAACTTTTACACTGAAAAAAGGTTTTAGTTATAATAACCAAGGCTTGGTGAAATAGCTTCAACTAATGGGTTTAGTGATTATGACAAAATATTTGGTTAATGTTAACCAAATTTGTTAACATTAACCAAATTATTTCGTACCCACTAAACCCTTTAGTTGAAGCTATTTCACCAAGCCTTGGTTATTATAACCAAAACCTTTTTTCAGTGTACTTGGCGCATGTCGTTATATGTATACATGTATACATTATTCATGAGAAATTTTTTCGCGAGATATTATCCCGCTCTTATCATTGTTTACTCGGTTCATTTTCGAGTACGAGAAATCATTGTCGACAATTCAATCGCTCAATCGTGATCTGCACCTTCACGAAGATTCTGTGTGTATGATAAACGTATGCGTGACGCGATAAAAGTTCACCAGCTGTGCGTTCTTTGTGCACGTCCCCACATGCATTATACCTTTTGTAATTATTCTTCCCGATGTTCCACTTTTTAATGCCCGTATAAACACTCGTTCAGTCTTGTCAGTTGGCATTATTTCTAGAATATTGTCGGACTACATCGTACAAAACTATCTTTAGAATGCTGTTGAACTATACCGTTGAACTATCGCTCAGACATACTTTGCTACGTGGAGAATACATTTTCTCCGTGCATGCAGAATATCCTATCCGTATTTAAGTTCCTATCGGACTAAACGACCGCCAATTTCGTCCTCCGCATTTTTTAACTCACGCGCAAATCGTGGCTCGGACAATTATTGCGCAATGAGACGTGACGATAACGGTTAGCGTTAATATTAATAGCGTTTCGTTTGCGATAATCGACCGGTTCGTCTACGGGCGATCGCATTGTAATGCGCGAAGCTTATATCCGACGAAGTTTGACCTGGCGATGGCAACGACTTCTTCACGACTTACTTTTACTTTAATCGCGGCATACACGTCAAGCTTGTTCCCGATGTAACTTCGATCGGTTGCTGCATCCGCCTCGAAAGCGGACTCGCTCATCCATCTCCTTTCGTGCTTCCTTCGCGCTATCCCTGAATTCGTGCATCGCTAGTGAAATCGTTTCGGAAACGAATTCATCGAAAACGGAATCGCGCGTGTCCGCCTTCGAGCGGCGAAAGCGCCGAGACGAGACGATCTCGTCGATTTAGGGCGATCGATCTCCCAGGCCGAAATTATTGCGAAAGGAGATCGTCCGATATCGTTCATTACCAAGTACGCTCAGTCGAATATAATGCTTATTTCTCTTTGCGATTGTAATTTTTATGTACATCCGTTCCGCCGCTAATGCCCGGAACCTCTTTACTTTCACGAATATTAACGAGATCTTTCCAATCGCGGATTATTTTTATTGTTACTTCATACAATTATTCGATACTTTCAGAAAAACAAGTAAGTTATCTCGATCTCCAACTTTAATGTTGGAAGGAGCTACTCAGTCCGATATTTATTTGAATGGATCGAAGATTCCATTTAATAGTCTGAAATAATTTAAATCTAATGAGAAAGAGAATGGAGAATATTTTTACTTAACGTGTGGCTCATGTACTTCGAACGTATCGGAACAATCGATTGTTAGAGAAGTTTCTCGGAGCGTGTCAGGCTAAGTTGAACGACTACTTTCCGGCATGCGTGAACCTTGATGCATTCCGTACGACTTTCAATCAGTGACTCCAAGATAAACTCCGATTACCTACAGCGCGATGCTCCGTTTCGATAAACTCGGCTTTGCTTCGTTCCACGTTCGCCACAGCGCCGAGAGAACCTTTCTTTCTCACCTACTTGCTCCGGTAGACGATATCGTTACAGTAACGCTGCAGACTATAGCACTCGCGTGCGTAACGCGACCGGCAATGTATTATTTAATAAATAAAATTCGATTTTGCCGTATAAATTGCATTACGGACGTTTCTAATTCACGAACGGATGCCTTCGCTGCCGCATCTTTTGGGGAGGCGGCTTTCGCGAATTAGGATGCTATTTGTTTCCTCTCGACCAACTTCCAAGTGACCATATCGGACTTGTAAATAACGATTAGCTGCTCGTATTGCTTATCAAGCAAATTTCTAATCCGTTTTAATTAATCCCATTAATCGACCGAGCATTCAGCCTTATCGCATTATAATCCCGCGTATCTCAAACATTAAATATGTGTAAATTTTACGAAGAAATATTATCTTACTAATTATGAGACGAAAGATTATACAATAAAGATCTCCACGTTTGCTACATTGTTGCAAGAACGTATACTTTAGCAATAAAATTTACATATTTTCTAAATTTTCATATTTTAACAATATTTATCTATCTTAACTTATATATGTCTAAAAGGAGAGCTGCTAAATTTTTATTATATTACGCTTTCTTTTTAGAAAGCACAATTCCGCTTTTTTAAATACGCGTACGTTATCGTGGAACTTAGAACGTATATTCCTTTTAATTTTTGATAGTTCCCGGAAAGAGAAACGACTGACATTTATGCCATAAATCATTGCATTTCCTGATTCGCGAGCGAGTACCGCCGGCGTCAACGATAAAAATGTAAAAAAGTGCAACGGTGTTTATTAGTTTAATAAGGAAAGTGCAATTTACGATATACATTCGCAGGTTTTTTGTGGGCTTCGCTAATTTGGATAAG
Source organism: Temnothorax nylanderi (assembly GCF_030848795.1). Taxonomy (NCBI): domain Eukaryota; kingdom Metazoa; phylum Arthropoda; class Insecta; order Hymenoptera; family Formicidae; genus Temnothorax; species Temnothorax nylanderi. The sequence goes on along the minus strand of NW_027249155.1, from coordinate 423,326 downwards.
CTCTTACGTGTCGTTGCGACATTAAAATTGTTCTCTCGATATAAAAATAATCCACGCAGGACATTCGTGGGAACACGATAACAAGTATCAGACAGTAAACGGGAGTTCTTTAGAAAAATAAAAGATTTTATCGTCGAAGGAGTGCGTGCCAAATTATTAATTAATTGACGAATTAATTGTTCGAGAAAAAGGATCTGAACGTAAATGATAGTGTGAAATAAGAAACTTTCGATTCGGGAAACGACTATATTACACAACGTGCATTAGCGATTACCTGTGGTATTCTGGACATAACGATATGTCGTGACGACATTGAAGACAACGATGGACTAACGGAGTGAAAAAAGGATATCGAGGTAGCAAGGTCGAGAGACACAATCGAGAAAACTTCCATTTGGTATAAAAGCTTGCTGTTCGAAGGAGCTTGCAGTCTCGAAACTCTCGCTCGTGGGCAGGGTCATGTTAAGCAGGTCATGAATAGCTCGACTCCTCTCCGCGCGAACAGCGACGCATCCCCGAGTCCTCTGCATTCGCCTATTTGCCAGCGAGATGGGGCTATCCCGTCGACCTCGGGAGGGAGACGCGTCGATTCCACCCACAGCTTCGAGACCTTCGGTAATCTCGCGTTGGACGTTTCGTACGCCGGTCTCGGGAACGATCTCCTTGACTCCGGTAGCAAACGAACGATAGGGAACTCTCCGTTGCGAGAGGATACGTCCGCTCTGCCGCAATTATGGGAGGACATGGGGGTGGTCGAGTACCTCGAGAGGAAACTCGGCCCGCCCGACGAGAGCACGGCGGAAGAACGCGTCGCGTCGCTTCGGGAGGTCCTCGCCGAGAGGACCGACATCCACGAAGGCGACGGTAATCTCTCGGACTTCCTCTTTCACGTAGCGCGAACCAAGCACGGCAAGATCTACATAAGGGTTATCCAGATTCACCTATTGAATAGAGGTAAACGCTAATTCAGATTGTGCCAATTCATCGATTACGTTTTTAATATACTCGTTGTACATCATAATCTTTTATTGAGAACTTCTAGCGTATTCGAATCTCTGTAGGTTTCCAACTTACTGTATGTATGACTTAGATATTAAAAGAAAACAAGGATTTATTTCCAGAAAAGCGTTCTCATTCCTGTCAAGGATGCGGTGTAGCGTCCCTTGCTCACGAAAGGATATCAATAAAATCTATTTGGCGCAAGACGCTACTGCGTCTCTTGATATATGCGTGTGTGTATGTATATTTGTGTACTTACATATACACATACGCAGCAATCTGTTCTGTCGCTATATCGGTTTATGTAATCAGATTTGTAAGGCAGTATCTAAAGGAAAGCATTCGCTATCAACATGATAATGATGATAACTGATTCAGTATTTTGTGACTCAAATATAAAACTAACAGATATAGAGATAAAAATATAATATTGTACCGTATTATATCAGAGACTAGATTTTAATATATAAGGAGATTAAATACTAATTAAGTAAATATAAATATAAATCAATCATTTATGTTAAATGCTGTATTAAAGTTTCTTATATTAAGAAACTAAATTAGCATCTTCTCTTTAAATTGGCAAAAATCTGTGAGGAAAATTATTTTGAGACACCTGGTGCACATAAAAAACGTTCCGTATCGCGTAAGGCATGTGAGCGGCGAAGTTGGTGACGTTTGTCCACTATTTCTCTGACTTGATCATTGTTTCCCTGCATGACGACTCGCTTGATAACTCGCACGTAGTTTCGACGATCTTGCACATTCGTGATATTCTCAAGTCCACCCGGTATACTGAAGATAACGCAAATGGCGAAAGAAGACGACGATGAGAGTGGTCGTAGAATGTCAATCCTGAAAACCACGGACTCACCGCGGATTTCCAATTAACGAAATTTAGCGATTCACGGAGGAAGAGCTTGCAATTGAAGCGACAGCAGAAGCAGTTGCTTCACTTGACCTCTTCCACGGAAAAGAGGTGATTTTCTCGTACGATATAAAACAGAATTAAGAAGAAAAAAAACTGAATTTTTATGATTGAAATAAGACATGATAATCGCGTCTTATCTATAGACATTTTAATTCCGCCAATCGTTATCTTTTTCACCGATTTATATTTCTTTCAAAAATTATTTCAAAAATTATTTATACCACATTTGATCTATCATAAAATTGTTATAGCTATCATAAGAGTCCATAATTTATCAAAGTAACGACAAGAAATATTCTTTGAATAGAATTATCTTTATTAATCCCGCAATTATAAATATTACATTTATTTCTATTTGCTACAATATATTTAACAAAATATATCGTCGAGTATTACGCGATTATTGTTTCATCCTTGATCTTGGCAGCGCGGCGTGAAGGTAAGCATCGGAGAATGTAATTCATTAATCAATCCCTGAATCGGTATAACACTCACGCCACGTGCGAGGTGGGGCTTTACGCATCTTGGATCACGTGGATCTTCTGGCACAATAACAGACGAACGATGTAGACTTTATAATCCAAAATATGTCGATAATCGCAAGGATGTGCGTGAGTATATATACGTCATTTCTACAAGGCGAGATGCCCGAGGTGTCGGGAGAACTGCTGGTGGTGTTGCCACGAGAAAAAGCGGCCGATTATTATTGCAAGACTCTGGAGAAGATCGAGCACAGGCGAGAATGAATCGTCGGTATTGTCGAGAGTGGCGATTGTCACGGCGCGTGATCGAGATGCCTGCTAAGGATATCGGTGTCCTCTCTATGGTAAATAGCTGAAGGATATCGCAGGATATCGTTCATTAAGGATGCAAGGCCGAGGAGACCTCATGCGTGATTACGGTCGGGCAATTTTAACGGCAATTTTATGCGACGCACGCTAAAGTTTACAGAGTTAGATGTTTTCTGAAGTTATGTGACATATACAATAATAGTAACAGATTAACTCTAAAACACGTTTCGTAGATTGACAAATTGATCCTAAAAGCATTATTAGCATTTTTAACACACACCTTTTTCTCTTGCAAAATTTTAACATATATATCTAGAACATAAGTTGAGATAAATTGAATTTTGTAAATTTTAATTTAAAAGACTATGAACATGCGAAAATAATCTTCATATTTATTTACGACAATGGAAACTGACGACAATTTAGCGGAAGATATACTTATTTCATTCGCGAAAATTAAGTTTACAGAAATTACATAAATTGGTTTAAATCGTTGCATATTAGCGCATATTATGCAATTATTTCAATTAAGTCGCGGTGAAATCGCGACCGCTCGCATCAACGACGTTTTATATCGCACCTAATAGAGAGCTAACAAAAGTTTACAGTTAACAAAGCATTATCATACCTCTACGCTTCACCTTTCCGGTTCCCTGGTCATGGGAAATCCGTGAACTCGTATCGTACATTTATGCCCATCTATCTTTTCATCTCTTCCCACAATTAATTTCTTACATGGCAGTTTGCACGCGAATCGTGTAGTGCGAGTTCCTTGACACCTGTCGCTTGGCATCTTAATTGCAGTGTGTGTGTGATCTTGCATAGCCGAGAAGTTGATTTACCTTCTTTTTTTATTGCCGCTGAAATACCTATCTCTTTAAAACGGTTTCACCTAATTTAAGAGACTTCTAACAATTATAATTATATGTCTTAAACAAAAACATAAAAGTGTGATCTTAAGCATCAGAAAGTTGATTTTAGCGCGAAGACGCATTAATGCGGAATAACACTTGTAAATATTTTCCCTTCGATTTTGCCGCAAGTAATTTTAGCGTAAAAAGTCTCGGTACAAGTCTTGTAGATTAAGTTGTTGATATATTACTTTTTTCTCGATTTTTTCATAATTTCCTAGGCCTATCGCAATGTCGTTTATACTCATTAATATCAGGTAATCTTCCTCCTTTCATTTTCTACCTTAGAAAGAGCAAATTCTTATGGAAACAACAGTTAGACCAGTGTGAATAGAAAAAAATATTAATCTTCCCGCACGGCGAGGAGAGTCGTTTTCCCCCTGGAAAGTCGTTTGACGACGAAGTTAATACGAGAAAAAAACACGTGTCCGCGTGGCATTTCCATCTTATCCGCGATACACGTAAGCGAGTCTTATCCTGTACGACCGCCTGAAACCACCCCGAAATACGACCTCGTGGCGATCTCGAATTGTCAATGTCAGCGTACCCCGAAAGAAATGTAATGCCCCACGCGCAAAAATATTCGACACGGTCGAGCGACCGATTGGATTTGCGCGACTTCCAAGGAGAGCCGGCGTCGGCACCGTGAAAATGTGAATTTCCACGGTGCGTTATCCCGTTGGTGCCGCGGGAGGCGTAACTTCCTCGCGCCACTTCCAGGCGTCGTACGTTCGACGCGCTCAGCTTCCGCGACAGGGGGGCAATTTCGCAAGATCCGCGGGGCACGATGTCGCGCACAATGGGTGACATGACATTACCGATTCTGATTGGTATACTTATACGCACAGAAAAAAAAAGTGCTTCATTTTAAAATATCTTCACTTTCATCGTGGAACTGTTGAAGTGAGATTATATTGTTAAATGAAGAAAACTTGTTAAATCATTTTATGTAGTTCAACCAAGAAAAAAAATTGAAATGAAAAGTTAAAATTCTTATAAAATATTATAGATTGTTGCGTGCATACGAAACATAATTTCTTAACGAATAATTTATTAATTTGAGTATATAAGTTTTTATTTGATATTTTTCTGTGTTTATTGGCTAATGTGCAACGTTATTTTTCTCGTTTTTCATCATTAGAGACCACAAATGTGACATACAGTATTGTTTCTCGAGAAACGTGGTGACGGCGGAAAAAATTTGGCTAAAGATATATACATATTTATAATTTATACCATTCTTTTATATTTGTTTGTGCACCGCCAGCTCGATGACAGATATCTATTGTGTCCATCGTTCACGTCAATACAGCGAAACGACGATACAACAAATACCTTTATAAACTATCGAATTGGTTCGCTTATTCGTGGAAAGGGGTCAGACCGTCGTGTTGCGTCACGTCATTTCGTTCGTTTTCCAAGTGCACTGCAGCTTCTCTTTAATATCACTGGTCGCAACAACTCCACGTTTCTTCTCTCGTTACATCATCTGGCTCAAGTCTACTTTAAATCTGTAATTCACATGTCAGTATTCAGAATAGTGTTCAAAATAATATTCAGAATAGTATTCTGGTTTTATATTCGGTGTTATAGAGAAAAAAATTGAATCAGAATGTAAAGCCTATATTACAATAATAATAACTCAATTGAGATACGAAAGATGTGAAATATCACTGGTGAAAGCAATAATGCTACTTTTGCAAGCCTAGACTTTTAAAACTGAACACTCTTTTAATATTATATTTCAATTTTGCAAGGTGTTCTTTTCTGGTATTCGTAGTCATATATATGTATAAGATCGTCTTACAATTAAGTTTATTTTTAGATACTCCGTGGTCAATGAAACGAGTCGTACAGCGCATCTAAAGATAAACTTAAGATTTAAATATAAAATCTGGCTATGAATACCGCCCTTAGAGTGTTATTAGAATAACAGTTGTAAAATAATCGTACCGACAAAAATTGAAAAAGAAAGAAAGGACGGGGGAACTGCGAATTATATTTTTACGCGAAGTGCGCGTTTATAAAACGAAGAGTGACGAGGCGAAGCTATTAAACAGAAAACGGTCCGTGGTTGTTAATTAAGCTTGGAGCAATGCGCCAAGGTCGAGAGGGTGCACGCCGAGGGGGTTGAAAGGGGCGGTTTCCTTTATAGTTGGCGGTGTTGCGCGCGTCCGGTCGTTCCCGTTCCGCAACGTTCGCCGACCGTTCCCCGTTCCCCGTTCCACGTTCCACGTTCCGTTCGCGGCACGGACGACGAACGGCCCTCAAGATGGCGCATCGATCCTTGTCGCGTGACGTCTCGTCAGCTGCGATCGCTGCGATCTGCGATATCTCGTGCGCGCACAAGTCGGGCGTAGCGTCGTGATATAACGCCGTGAGATCCGTCGTCACGGCGCGTTGGGATTTTTCGGCGCCGAAATACGGGAACACGGGGGAATCGGGGATGATGCGCGTCGCGACGCCGCCAAGCCACGCGTGCCAGCGCTAGGGTGAATCAGGGTGAATCCTCGAAACGTGACGTGACGTGACGTCACGCACGCTGCCGGCTTCGCCCTCTCGGCTCGCCCCGCCCCGCCCCGCCCCGCCTCGCCTCGCCTCGCCTCTGCGGCGGAATAACGCGTTGAATGGTAAATATCGCCACAACAGTAATTGCACGCACATGCCCGTCGGCATGAGTTAACGATCACCGGACGGCAGCCGACACCGATCGACGTGCCGCGATGCCCCGAGGGTTTTGTCGCGCGTCGCGACCAAAGCTAGACGTTTCGTCGTGTCTCACTCTTTTCTCATCGCCCGCTCTGTCCCTTTCTTTCTTTAGCTTTAGCATCGCGAACGTTGTGACGTTCTCGCGTTGTCCAAACGCTCGTAATAATTTATCGTTCTCTCGATACATTGTTGGATGTACATTTTACAAGGAAAGAGTTGCCGTTTACTGGAAAATGCTAATCATGTAAACATTATTATTATTTATACACATAATTCTGTATCTGATTTTTAATACTAATGTTTAATATCCAGTTTAATATTCTTGGATGTAATTGAATGATCATATTTGTTTAATTTGTTAACGAATATATTATATTAGTCTTCGGTAGTTTATTTATTTTATTATATTACAATATTATAAATCGTTAAAAATTGTTGACGCCGTATTGCGTACTAATTTTGTAATTGTTTGTGATCTAGCAGTCTTCATATATAAGCCTAAAAATGACACTAATGCTCGTGGATTTGCGTAACACCGATAAGACGACCTCGAATTAACGTCTCGTGATTACGTTAAACGCTCGGTTCGTCTTTCGCGCACAGAAACCATTCAAGGCCGCTGATCAGTAACTCCAAGTTCATTGATATATTAAGCACCTTTACTTCTTATTAACTTATTGATCTTCTTATTTTCGCTTTAATATAAGTATTTAGCATAACATTTGTTAATCTGCTTTGCTAAGTCGCTGAATAAAAATTAACAGAATGTGATTAAGACTCTCACTACGCCTGGAAACATTTAACATTTATTTAACATAATAATAAGTGAAATTCTGACCGAGATAAATGATTCTCTAAAGTAAATAGAGATATGCCATCTTCAGTCAAGCTGGATCTTTGCAGCTTAATATTTTTGTATGAATTTATGTACTTTTTTCACTCAAACTGCGCGTCGATTATTTGCCGGTCAGTTAAATATAGTTTTTCGTTGGAACAATAAATTCAACATATTTAAATAGAAATAGATAGTCTCGCGCGCTGTTTGAATATTTATTTAACATTTTTCTAAATTCAATACTTCCATCAGTAATCCCTGAACATGAAAAATAATATATTTGAAAAATAGAAATAAATTTATTTGCTTTGAAAAAGCTTTGATACGTTTCGCTGTAAAATGAACGAAAACAATGCGATAAACAATGCACGCGAAAGCCGCGTATTCAAGTTGTGGCACTGCAAACTGCAACTGCAGAAATGGGACACAAAACGACAAATGGCATTGATAACAAAAGCGCGGGTTTCATAATTCCGATTATTTTGCAGTAGGCGATTTGCACTCGTGCCGCAAAAAGCAGGAAACTCGAAATGATATTGATTACGTAGTAATCATTAATGCTCTACGATGCTGGATCTTCTTTCTTGATCTTAAACGTGCTCACGCGACACAGTGAGGAAAATTACGTGACATACAAGGATACAAAATTACAAACGGACGTATACTTAGGATAAAGATTGATGAATTCTGAAAAATATACACGAAATATTTTTCTTAAAACCACGTCTTATGTCCTCTTTAATTCTTATTATGTATGATTTTTATATAATGCATTAAAGAAGAACACTGTCGTGCAAAAAAAAATTGTCTCTTTTGACTCAGTTATATAATACCTGAGCAATATTTTTTTAATACGGGGTTTTGTAGATTCTCGATTATCTGCTGTAGATACTTATACAAGCGCGGGACGAAGAAAATCAATAATTACCTGCTCATCCTTCCCGTGAGGTGCTGTACGAGCATAATGCAGTTACAGCTCGTTTTTATATAAGTGCTATGCAAGATATTTTTAGTGATTTTTTTAAAACAATTTAGTAATAAAAATTAATAATAAAAAGATTGCTTCAAATAAAGGGCGGTATAAGATAAATAAAATGAAAATTAATGCTATCATTATTAAGCTGTTATATAACTTATATATAATACAATTTGATTTATTATTTTAACTCGACATATTTAATTACTCGGTTTATTTGTATAATAATTTCCTTGTTGAAACTCTTTTTGTATGCCAATGGAAACAGAGCATTGAGAACTGTGTAAAACCTCACGAACTGGAACCATAATGAACCAATTTTGGGACATACTGATAAATAAAGCAGCTTTGAAAAAATGATGAAACTAATGAAATTAATGCGGTCATTGCACTATCCATTAGCGAAATGACAAAGTCAAAGAGATTAAAATCGTTATGCAAGAACAATATATGAAAGGGAAAGCGTACCTACACGGGAAATGATAACAAAAGACCGCTTATCGATCATGATTAACAATCAGAGTACGGATAGATAGAGACGTTAATTCGAACTTCGTCACGCGGAAATGTTTCATTGTTGCGAAATTATTTGATTTGGTTATTAACCCTAATGCAAACAGAATAAAACTCTCTTTACTTTCATTTTTATAATAATTACGTTTTTTTTTTCGAATTCTGTTTTGTTATACAATATAACCATTTCATCATAAGATCAACTAATTTATACATATACATATATACATATATATATACATATACTACTACACAAATTACTCGCAGTTTGGACATATACATGCATTAGATATAACAATCGATTCCTTATCGCGCATTCGATCATTCTCTTTCTTTTTCTCTTATTCCCCACGCGAATCACCATACAATCGCGAAAGCGCGTCAGCATGAAAGACTATTTACGACAGCTCTTGGTGTCGGAACCGGTCCACGGACCCCGCGAATACCCTGGAGGAGAAAACCGCGGCTCGCGAAGAGAGGACGCCGACACCGGACGTCGTGGAGCCGGAGGAGACCGGCCACGACCACGACGATCCACAGGAGGATGATCCCTACGAGTACGACGACGACATCAGGCTGCCGCCGGCGACATCCGGCGAGCACCGCGACGTCGATACCGACGACGATGACGAGTGCCTGTCTCTCTTCGAAGCGGCGAATTATCTCGTCTCAGGTTCCTCGGTGCCGACAACGAGAGTCAGCGCACCCTGCTGGGGATGCAAGGGCTACGCCGTCGAGGGCTTGCCGTTGTTCCTTCTCGGCTCGCCGACAGGGGCATCCTGCACGTGCACCTCCTGTCAGTAACCCCGTTTTGTTGGCCTGATCGTTGTGTTGTTTGCGTTCGCACTGCGTCAGGATTGTGCAATTAAATTGTCCTTTGCTAGATCGATATTATGTATAAAAATGGCACTAGGATGTTAAACAAAAACTCGGCTAATTAACTTATGTAATGGGAATTGATCGGGGTTGTTTTATAGAATTGCCTTCTATGTTTACATTTATCCGCCGTTTTCTTGATTCCCATCGGTTTCTGCAGCTTTTACGTGATTAAATTGAAGGGGAGGGTCGTGCAAATGTAATAAAATGCAAATATTTTTGCAGAAGCGCAGGCATATTAAACTCAGGTCCTATGTCTTAAAGTTGGTAGAGACCAATCGATTCTCTTTATGTTTGTTAGCCGATTAGCAAAATTATGTAACCGTAGACTTTCTCTTGTCACTGTGGATGATACTTTGTATTCTGGTCACTCTGATTGACGCGACATGATATACTTTCGTAATCCAAGTCGCGCAGAGCACGCAAATCTACGTTTTCCATCCACGATATTAATCCATAATATTTAACGAATCAATATTTTTCTGGCGCAGTGTGGACTTTTCTAAGTGGCATCCTTGTCGTCTGTCTCTTCGGCGTGTGTTTCACTACTTTTTCTTTTTTTACGTTTTAAACGTCCGTCTCATCATTCTCCGCTTTGGACTTCACTCGCCTGATCATTCGCTTTTGAAAATATTTTCGTCCAACGGGGACAGCTTGATCGAAACTACACACGGCTTAAATTCGAGCGATAGATGGTACAGTGCACGCACGTTAGATAAGGAATATTGTACACCGACAATAAATAATGACTTGTCTCGATAAAATTAGATAAGATATAACGAAGCTACGTGATGAGCCCATTTTTCATTATTGCACACTTTGTTTTTATATGCTTTTTTAATATAAGTTTTTGCAAATCCGCTTTGTGGAAATATCTTGATTTTTGCCGCTATGCACGTGCTACCGACTTGCTTGAAGATACGACTTTGTAAAAATTTTTTTTAATTACAGCGTTATCACAAAAATATCGATAACAGTATTTGAAAAGAATACTATCAGTGTTTTGCAAATTAGTAAATTTTATTTTTATTTATTTATTTATTTTTTATTAGTTTAATACCGTATTTTTTCTGCAAAAGTATTGGGTAATAAATGCAAATTTCCAGAAAGAATCAATTTTTTTTTTAATATGACGCGAATGAATTAACGCACACAGGACGTTATTTGCGTGTCTCTTCATGATTTTCCGGCACGGGAAGGTTTATCTGCATTCCAATCGTCCCAGGTCGACGAGTTTGCGTCGCCCTTTCATGAATATAAAAAAAAAGAATCAAGACCGGTTTTAAATCTCGTCCTGTGCGGAATAACTGGTATCATACGATATAAATTCAGGCTGTAATCCGATATTCGGTATATCTTTGATAAGTACATAAAATGTTTGTTATTATCTGCAAGAATTTTTGCACGATTAAAATAAGCGTATCTTAATCAAGATCAAGTGCGTCTTGTTTTCAAATAATATTACCTTTGGGGAGTGGTCAATACATGTTGTTTGATTAATTAATCTCCTGCTCCGTCAGTACGTAACGTAAATATAGTAAATTATCCAAGAGGTGTAGATTATACGAGGGATGTGTCGATTAAAGAATAATTTAATTTCCGATAAATACACAGTATCATACAGCGAAACACGGTAAAATTATGCAACAGAGAAAATATAGTTATAATTATTAAAATATGTTACTTAAAATATATTGAATTATACAAAGTGTCTGTATAACTGATTTTTCTGGAAAATGAAGCGTATAAAAAGGTTTATTCTATAATGACTTTCTATCAGTTCACAGTCTAGTTTTAGGACGCTTTGTATTTTCGATTTAAATTCAACGAAATAATGGTTGCGTTCAACCGTATCTCTCGTGAAGGATACAATACCGTAGCCTTCCGATAGTTAGAGCGATATTTTAACTGCACGGTCCGTGGTTTTTAATCGCACTGTTTCACATAAAGCGAATTATAAAAGATGTCGAAAACGCGCTGCGAACTGTATTTTATCTTACGATAAAAATATTACGAGGTCGCAAACGCGATTTCATAAATTTTCTCGATCTCACCTCCTCACGGAACTGGTTCGCTATCAAAGAAGTACACGCGAAGGAAACACCTAAGAAGAAAAGTCAAAGCTCAAGTAAAAAATAAAGTGTGTCTTCCAAATCGTACAGTCTATATGCAAAAAGAATTTAAAAAAATTAAGATTTTACTTGAAAAAATCGTGTTGAAGCTCTCAAGTTTTTGGTGAACTTAAAAAATTCCAAACAGAGGTTTTCATTTTATATGTTCTCACATAAACAGAGAACTACGACATCGATACTCCCGGTGTCGATTTAGTTCCTTTTAGCATCGTGCTTCGATCGGCAGGGAAATCTTTCGCCTCGCGTGTCGAGGAATCCGTAGCACTTTCTGCAAATTCGCTCATCGATCATCGCGGTCAATTGGCCGTGAAGGTGTCTGTTAACGTAATTCGCTCATGAAGACAGTAGACACCGCGTCGTCGTCGTGAGGACGACGACGATGAGAGTCCGTTCGGGATGCAGTGGTGGGCATCGAAGCGCCTCTCGTTGGAATTGAAAGTGGCCCATTACGTTTAGTCTCGCTTCTTCAGTATTATTACGGTATAAACAGGCGTCCCTTTTTTCAATAGAAAAAAAATGATCGCTCATGAACCAATTACGCGATGAAGACACTCGTGAAGCATCTGCCTTGTCGAGGTATATGATCTCAAATCTATTCCGCTATGTCGTCTTATTTCACTTTTACAAACATTTAATATTTTAAGCTGCGACATAGGTTTCTTTAAATAAAAGGTGAAAGTATGAAAAATATACACAATACTGTGTATATCTTGCCTTTATCGCTACAAAATGAAGTTAATCGATATAATTTACGATATATCGGAACTTACAAAATAATAACAGATTTAATGCCCAATTAAATAGTCCTAGAAAAATGAATGCATATAAGTTTCGGATGTTTCTTTTCCCAGTTGTTTAGTCCGGTGCACCTGCCTGAGCTTCCAAAACCTGTTTTAAGAGTTTAATGAGCTATTTCTTCAACTAGCTCTCATTATATGGAGATAAAAAAACGAACAGCTCAGAATTAGTAGCTATTTAGCTTTATATAAACTTTAAACTACTCGATGTTGCCCTTGATTATCATCACAAAGTGTCAAGGGGATGAAATCAGGGGAAAGGGATGGGGTGTCTAAGTTTCACGGTAGCCTGCGGTATTTTCCGCAAGGGTCTAGAGAGTAATTATGCAAAATTTGGTCCAGATCGGTCAAAGGGTTTAGGAGTTAATACACTCAGAGAAATGGACAGTTTGTTCAAAAATTAACAAAATGGATCAATTATCAATGATATCCGGCTATCATTGATTGGACATTATTCTAATCTTGATCGGCTTTTCATAATTCCGACTAAAAATATCGGATTATTCATTTGTTAATTTTTGAACGAACTGTCCATTTCTCTGTGAGTGTAGGAAACATACAGACATTTTAATTTATACATTTAGATTTAATCTCGCAGAGATTTTTAAGCTATCAAAAATGTGGAGCTTGTCGAAACGCGAAATCATATCATATTAGAATATATGAGCGAAGCATCCATTTCTTGTCGGATGAACCAAAGGTTGAAGTGAATCCCTTTCGATTCCCGAGTACTTTCAGGTGCCCTTACTCTTCGCACACTCTTCCCCATTTCGAATCCGTTTACGACGCACAAATAGATAATATATCACAGCTTAATCTGTTCCTCATCCGGACACTGTAGAGCTTTTTGGAAGGCGACCTTGGACGTGGAGACGCGGCGTCTGCGCTTTCCGACGGCCGGCCGGCCCGGCTGGCGGGATGCGCCAAAGCCGATCGATAGAAGGGATGCAAGAGGCTCTTCCGTGCAACGCGAGCATCTCATTCCGTCTCTCCACGCTTTCGTGTTTCCCTCGTTCGCGTGCCACGTTTTCTCGCCGCTCTCATTTAGAGTCGCATCATTCTCCGATCGTGAGACACGCGATCGTGTGTCTCCTCGCTATACTCCCGCGATTTTCCACGATGCCGTTCGTCCCGTGCGCGGAACGAGCGATCAGCTGCCGAATATCGCTGCATCTGTTGCTTATCGCTCGACTTCGTTTTTCATTTCTTTCTCGTGAAAACTCTCGACGAGTAGGGTAAATTTTACGGAGAGATTTTTAGTCCAGTTGATCTGGAGAAGTTGCAGGTGAAACGTCGTGAAAATGTCGAGTGCATTAAAAGCGTGTACAGTTAGAATCTCTTCGGGAATTCGTGATGAAGATCAAGAACGTAACGAAGCTGTTTATGAAGACTAACGATTTCCATGAAGTGGACCCGGCCAAGTCTTGAAGGTTTAAAGCCCCCACGTTGCTCTTTCGAAGCAATGCTCGCGCGTACTTTTAGCGTACTCACATTGCGAGATCGTGGTTGTTTCGAATGCATGAAATACGCGCCAGAATCCTTTAACTTGATGACCTCAGGTAATCAAAAATACATCATGTTATCGCAGATAAATTCCTTAATATTAGCAGACCATGTTACAAGTCCACGTCATTCAAACAAAAAATTGTCGAAACATTGAACATAATTAAGTAAATTATATTTTGCAAAATAGTATTGATGTTGATGGAAACTTATTGATGATTTTATAAGAAGTATTAACAATAAAATATAATTAAGATAACCAGGCAATAGAAACTGGCGCATGTGCTCGGACAAATAAGAAAACAAAGATAAAGCTTGGAGCGTGCGCGCGAACTAACGTGGCTCTTAGTCCAAGATATTTGCGCCGAAACTTGAAGTTTTTATTTATAAATCTTGTTGACACAGCAATCTCAAAATATCGTTTCTACAGGGATCAAAATAACTGTATATATTTTTTTTCTTGCCAATTAAGTGAAGTTAAAGGATGAGTTCGTCGAAGAATAGGTGAATACTCGATTGGGATTTGCGTTTCGTTTGCCCGACATAGAATAATCCACATTTTTAGATCGTTGCGCGGGGGATTATAAATATAATAGAAGATCGATTATACAAAAATAAAATATATGCGGGACGGTAATACATGCGTGAAGATCTAATTATTCTGTTATTTAGTTCGCTTCCGAAAGGAGCGAAGCTCCCATTTGTGGTAAAATATCCTACTTTATATTTCGAAGTAAAGGAATTCGAACCGGTATAATTTCGACGAATTTAATTTTCGACATTGCGAGTAAAGAAAGATTATGACATTTACTCCACTCAGCACAGTTATAGCATCGCGCGAATGAGAAATTCTGCGTGTCTATTATATCGAAAGTTGAACTCGCTGAAATTTTATCGGTCTCAATCACCATCGTGCGCATCAGTGTTATCGATGCGCAAACGGATTGTGCGCGAAATATTGTTTAACGAATGATACGTGATACTGCATCCCATACATCGATTGTTTGTGCTCTATGAGTCGTAGAGAATTACATCGTACATGCGATGCGATCGATTTTATGTGGCTCACATTTGAGAGGGTATGAAACTAATATTATAAATTGAATGAAACTACAAAAATATATAATGTTATAAAAATGATTTAGATGTATGTGATTGAATCAAAGATTAAAGAAATAAGAGTGGATTGTTATATCAGTTTAATCATACAAATCATGAATCAATGCTTGTATTATATTCAGGGCTTAAATGTAATGGTCCGGCCTCTCTGCACACATATATAGTGCTGTATTCGTATTTCTTTTTTTAACTATATTTTTTTTATTCCAGCAGTTTAATAACGAACTCATCACTCTGTTACAGTCTTATGTAGCAACCGGGTGAGCCAAATGACCAAGACCTATAATGACATAGAGGCAGTCACAAGGCTTCTGGAGGAGGTAAGCCTGACCGGGAAGCAAGAGCTAGTAGAAACTAAGCCCGCGCTGTGCATATCGCGTCGTTAAAATTTTACGAGTCGTAAATGTCCGTATCTAAAAATATTAACGAAACAAAATCGATAAGCCGTAACGAATTGATAAGTGATGACCGTTTAAATGACTTGTAAACAGTTATATAATTAGCACTCGCGTAGAATATGTAGGACTTCTCTCAAGTTATTAGAAATTTGTTCAAAATTTATTTTTGTATATATTCTTACTCATACTCCTGAATTACCTTCAAGTTTTAGCAATTTAAAGAGAGCAATAATTGTAGACGAGAGGTCTTCAAAGCTATAACAACTACGAAAATTAAACGGCTACGGTTTTCTTTAACAGAAAGAAAAAGACTTGGAGCTGACAGCGCGCATCGGCAAGGAACTGTTGGCACACAATCAGAAGCTTGAGACTACAGTAAACGCTTTAGAAGCTGAGCTTAAGGAAGCGAACGAGAAGATCACACAGTTAAACCATGAGGTGTTGAAGAAGACCGAGCTGATACAGATACTGACGAACGATGTGGATGAGTCTAGCTCGGAGGCCGGAACTCCCACCGGCCTGTGCGGCATTAATTTGGAGATGTTGCAGAGAAAGGTTAGCTGTTTGGAAGACGAGAATAAGCAGCTTCGCAACGAGTTCGCGAAACTAGTGCATGATGCCGACAGTTCCGAAGAACAGGAGGCACGTCTTGTACAAGACATCGCAATGCAATTAGGTATATTATCGTATCTATATCTGTTTGTTCTTGTATGAAAATGTATCTACTTGTAATACATATTTTATATTTCATATTAAATAACGCTTTAATCAATTTGTATTGGCAAAATTAGATAACTTTTTAATCGATAATGAGATCATATGAACATCAGACGGCTGTAGCATTGTTAAATAACTTCTGGCAAATAATAGCAAACGCCAACATGGAGGTGGATGGCATAGCGGAGGAGCTCGGTCGGCAAAAGGATGAGAATCGATTGCAGCATGAGCAAATAATTAGTCTTACTGCGAAATTAGCTGAGACAGAGCTTAGACTCGCTCAGCTGATGGCGGAGCACGACGAAGTGGGAGCGACTCTAGTCATCACTAGGGATAATCAAAATACACTTGCCGCTGAACTAGCTGAATTCAAAGAACGATATGCGGAGGTACATTTTTTTGCAAACATGAGAAACGATAGAGTAATTAATTATTTCGTTCAAGTCTCGTGAGAATCATGTAATATATATAGAAAAATAACTCGATGGTTAATACATTAAGATCTGAATTATTATCTCGTTTGTATAAATTTTTTTTTGTAAAAATACATCTCTATCGAGACACTGCATGTTATATACTTCAGGTGGTGAACTTACTAGCCGAAACGCAAGAGCAGTTGCGAAAACAGAGAAAACGTGGAATGCCAACTGTACGTGGTGGGTCGTTATTCCCATCGATGGGCGCAGCACCTCAACCGGATTCTATCGCTTCGGAACTGGAATCGTCCCTTTACTCGGAATTAAGTATTGATTCGGGGATCGGTGCAGGTGACAGGATGTACGTTACGAAGCTGCGTCTAATGCTCTATTATTATTAAATTTGAATATAACTTATATTATTATTAGATTTGAAATTGTCATCAAATATTCTTGCATATTCAAACCATAAGAATTATAGTTTCAATAATTACGTAGAGCAGTTAATAAAATAATTCGTATTGCGTTTATTTTCTAGACCAACCTACAAGAAAGTGTTTGAGACCGTTCGTAGCGCATCTCGTGCAACGTGTGCGGGAATGGATCCCAATCAGTTTCCTAGAATAGGTTCCATGACGACGTCGACATTGTCCAGCAGTTCTGTTGGCCCGCGGATGAGTTGTGGGCAAATGCGACCGCAAGCATCTACATTTCCCAGTTTGGATTCTACCGGTCATAGTAATGACGGATCCTTGCTCATCGAGATGGAAGATTATCCGTGTGTATCCATCTTTCTCTTCACGAAAAAAAATACAAATCGATTTTCCAATATGATCTGAAAGTGAAACTCTGCTTTCAGGGGACCACAGCGAATGGGTGTACCTGGTGCTCCTGGTGCTGCTGATTTAGAAGCTGCTATACGTCGTCTAACACCCGCGGAAGTATTAGCGAGGCGTGCGTGTCTCAGCACAGGTGCCGGCTACAGTTACGATTACGACGGTGGCATATTACATTCCCCGCCAACCTTCTTACCTTTCGACTGTCGCACTCCGGACAGCATCATGTCGACCGGCAGTAGCGGCAATCTGAGCGGCTTCAGCGGCAACAGCGGCAACGCTTGGCGTATCCCACAGAAACTGCAGATAGTCAAACCAATGGAGGGCTCCCAGACGTTGCATCATTGGTCGCGACTGGCGACGCCAACATTAGGTGGATTACTGGAGGACAGACCAGGCGTGAAGACTAGAGGTGGCCGCGCTCTCGAGGATCTCGGTCTTATAACATTCGCGTTGAGCGATTTGGAGGAAGATGAGGAATACACTAATCCCGGTAAACCATTCCAAGACACCGGCTCCATTTACACCTTTACTAACAGCACCGTGATGCATCCGGATGATCATACCACCAGCAGCGTGACACCGAGCATCGTTAGCAGTCGTGTCGCCTCAGCGCCCAACAGTGGTATGAACTCTGGTATGAATTCCGGTATGAGCACCCCTCGCACACACAGCCGTCGCAATTCAACTTCAACATTCTCCACCACGCTTGGATTGGCCAAGATGCTGAACGAAAGAGGAATCAAAGCCGTCACGCCCTCGTGCATAGGCACACCTACTGACGAACGGAATTTCTCGCCGACTGCTACACCGTGCAATAGTCCTGATGCGAGTCTGTCACCTAGGTCATCGTCCCCACCACCGGAGAGCGGTGCCTCGTTGACATTGGGACTGCTTAGCACCGGGGCGGAATTATTGAGACGTACTTTTAGTTACGAGCCTCCAGCGCCGGTGCAAGCTAAGAAAAAGAGACCGAAGTCGACGATCTCGCGCACGGAGAAGAAAGCTCTCACGGGGATACGTCTGGTGGAGAAATTGGAAAGGATTGGTATTGATACAATTATAGCCACTACGGTTAGCTCGTCGATCTCGCCGTTAGCTCTGCAGGGTGCTCTATACACGCGTCGTTCGACTGGAAGTCCAATGGCACAATTGACTTGCCTCAAAACTTCGATGTCCTCCAGTACCAGTCGAGAGAAGTTAATATCTCCCTCGTCTTCAACATCCTCCACTTGTGACGAATTTCCGTCGAGCAAACCGTCGTCATTGCTGGGCAAACGGGATGACAAGGAGCCCAAACCAAGCGTGTCCGGTTCCAATGCATTTAGCTCGAGAGCAGCGGGTCAGTCGCCAGATCGACAACGACGATCAGGTGCTAGAGCGACGAGACCCGATTTGGGACGAGTTAAGCCGCCAGCTCCGACGCCTGTAACTAAAGAATCCAAACAGTCGGCATTGGGAGCAATAAGTTCGCTTCTTTTTGGTCGTAAAGGTGGTTTATTGTGAATATTTTGTAGAATCTGTAATGCGATAGGGGACGAATCAATCAATTCCAGCGAATTATTTTTTAACGTGTTCGCAGAGAAAGAGCTTATTTGTTTTATTACCTGGAAATTTTGGTTCGTGTAATGTAATTACTTGAGTACACGATATGCTCCTGTCGTCAGTATTATTGACTGTCTACACTTTTGACGTATTCGCTGACTCGATACAGTAATTTTCGAATATAACGTGGTGAATCGTTGTAAATAATCATGAGAAAGTGGTGTTAACATTAATAAGATATACAAATCAGATTGCTATTCTATACAAACATATTTTAAGTTTTATTCTAAAGAATGAATTAACTGAGACGAATACAGAAGGGCGGAATATACTGTGTACAGTAAAAATACACAAAATCATTATACATTTTAAATTTTATTTTAAAATCTATAATGAATTAAAAACCGAATAGGTACAGAAGGGTTTTTTGATAGTTTGTGATAAATGAAGGGAAATCCATAAGTTACTAGCTCAAACGAAGATGAAAGATTATTTTAACAAAGATAATTGTATGATCTTCGACTATGTATCCGTGGACTGCTAGTTTTGTAATATTTACGCATTATATTATATTTGATAACGCAAAAATTTAAGAATCAAGATACATTGTGTATAATTGGCGATATAATTCAAGAGATTCGTTATATATCAACTATATTAATTACGTTATTAGAATTACGTATAAAAATCGATGCAAACCATTTAATAAATTTTTTATTCAGTAATTTATTTTTTACAAATCAAAAGAAATCGACAATACATCTAAATATCGTTTTTATAGAAGAATATTGTGTAATACACAATATTAGTAAAAACTAGTCAAACTGCGGCTTTTAGTCTATCTTATTTTATTTATTCATTTTATTTTATTAATATCTATAGTTAATAAATATCCCAATTTTGCGCAGATTTAATAGACCGAACGATCTTTACACTTGGGAACATTTCGCTCAATATCTCGCTATAAGATACGCAAATTATTTAGTGCAGTCCATATTCTTACATAGTTAAAGATTGAAATCTCAACGATATGGAGAACAAAAAAAAAACAAATTAAGAAAGCTATAATGGCAGGGTAGTTAAAGAAATTAATATTATATTCGAAATTCGTAGCGACTGGAAAATAAGCTGTTATTACCAATGCAATATAAACAATTAGGATACAAAGGGCAGGGAGGATGCTGAGAATGGTGCATCGTACTATAATGCATTATTTTATAATAATTTAGCACAAAGTCAAATCTCTGGTGCTTATTTTCTTAATTTATTTTCCTTAGCGAACGCTTGGTGACGACGAGTAGTCGTAGCAGGATCGTCAATGCTATTGTCAGTCTTTGCACGCGGAAGATTGTGCATTTAGCGTTGTTTTATTGTACTGTATATAGCTGAATGCAGCGGGACGGTAAAGCGCCTCGCAATCATTCTTTTATTTTTCTTAGCGACTTCTTTCGCATAACTTGGTAATTTATTGCAACCTTGTTTCCTGCAAGTGGGCCTGAGTTTTACGTAAGAGGACATGTAATGTATCATAGAGAAGAGTGTTTAGCTCGACGCAGCCTTGTACATAGACGTACAAATTAATAAATTAAATTGGAAAATAACGCTGTGTCGTTATCCTACCTCGTTTGCATTACCGCCGACATCTCCCTGCATCGTTCCTCCGGTCGTTCGAGAGGCCTAGAGCTAATCGGGAATCGCAGCGGAATAGCTGCGCGCGTTACTGTAAATAGAACGTCTGGCGAAACGATCGTGGAAATGTCATATATGTTTTACGTGCAATTACGCTTTGTATCGGGGGGTGGGGGAGGGGGGATATCAGAATCAAACATGGAGCGAGAAGTCTCGATAAAAATCAGCATTTATTGTTCCGATGATTATTTATTCCCGCGACATAATTTCAAATGTACGAGAAACGATTCTGAAGAAATTTCCTTGAACTTATCCCGAAAAATGAATTGTATATTCAATATGATGAAAATTAAATATTCCGTATAAAGGACGGTTAGAATGTGCTGAAAATGCATTTAGGTAAAATGTTGATCTTTCTCTCTTGAATAAGGAGCATAACGTATCATATCTTGGTTACGGCGAATTATTATAAAGATCAAGCGTATCGGTATAATTATAATCAAATGAGTGAATGTACAATTATTTAACGGAATGAATAAGGAGAGCTTTTCGTAGATTCGCGCTGGTTTCCTATGAGAACTGATGAAATCGATAAAGAATACGCATTACGCAAAATTGGGTAATTATAAAGTATAAAATAGAATGTAAAAGTAAAAAGTTTCCTGCGTAATTTATTCAAGAGAATTTACAGTTAAAGAGATTATCCAAGTAAATCAGTTTTATATTCAGTTTTCACGGTAAGCGAAAAAGACACGACAAGGTAAAATCAACAAATAGATTAAATTTCTTCATTACGATTAATGAGTACATAGATTCGCGCGGGTTTCCTATGAAAACTGATGGAATCGATGAAAAATACGCATTATGCAAAATAAGATATAAAAAGTATAAAATATAATGTGCAAAGAAAATTAGTTTTCTGCCGTAATTTGTTCGAGAGATTTTTTACTATCTACATTTCAGATAGATAAATGAGTTTCATATTCAGTTTCCATGGCAACCAAGAAGAAGAAACACGATTGCGCCACAAAGCAATAAGTAGATTAATTTTCGTAATTATGTTTGAAAAGCCGCATTGCCTCGACGAACAAGAGCATTCGAGAGACAAGAGAAATGTAATTGTTACGTAACTAAAGAGTAAGGAGTCGTGTATTTTAGTATATGGTTGTGTACACTATAATGTCTGCTAAACTATAAATATTAAGATCGAGGCCTTAATACGCATAAAGTTTTCTCGTTTGGTATCCGAGGTTTTATTTCAGATCATGTTTTCATGCTGGCACCTGTACTTAAATTTCATGTACGCTTTCCGTCAATTAGAATGCGACGTTTCGCCATGATTTATTCGATCGGTCAGCTACATTTACGTCATTTACGACGAGCATGTCTACAGCAAGTGCAACCTTTGTCGAAGGTGCTATGTAATCATTTTAGACCTATGGCAAGTAGAGATATGTCATACCTCCAAAATGAACAATAAATATATTTAAATATTAACAGTGCAGTCTTTTTTACGAGTTATTGCAACGTTAAATTCGTCTCGCAAATAAATTCTTATAAGAATAAGTTTCTTTTATAACTTTTGCTTCATTTGCTTATTTCAATTTATTTTTATTTATTTAAGGAAAAGCAAAATTTTAGAATATTAATATATTTTGTAATTTATAACGATATTTATGTTCAAACTTTATGCCGCTTTGTTTAACTCATCCATATTTTCTAATTAATTTTTCCAATTGTGAAATTTATTGTACTTTTAATTGTATTATAAAGTAAAATGTGTTGTTACACAAAAATTAAGAAAAAATCAACAATTTCCTCTATTTATTTTTTTCTTCTATTTTATCCTACGTTGTGATTTGTGAATGGCTGTGGTTAAACGTGTCAACGTGGACGCTCTCGTAAATTCTTATCCAATAAGTAAATTTATTACTTAGAAATTTTTTAAATCTAAATTGTTATGCCTGTTAATTGGTGAAGACAAAAAACGCTTAGTGATTCTTTAATATGATTGGTTCTTGCCTTTAGATCCTCGTTTGAGCTAAGTGCAGAGATACCAATCGTAATAAAGAATATCACTAAGCGCCTATCGAACAGCCCGAACAGGAATGATCCAAAATTGTGAGAATCGGACTGAATCGCGGAGGCGGAGGTCGTGAAAATTGCCTCTTCTCTTCAACAAGTCCAACATGGCGGTGAGTATTGGTTTCTCGCTTCAAAGATTTTTCGTTTAATCTACGTGTATCTTTTTTACAATTTAATTCTGTTCAATATCCTTATGACATAGAAATAACAGATATTACAAATTATGGAGAATATTAAATTTTTCCTAAAGTTGCCTATTTTTGAGGTTGTCTCTGCGTCACGTGGACGAGATTTCATGCTTGGTTCGATCGGTTCGTGTTTAACATATTGCTATTGCTGTTATTGGATTTGTTCGGCAATAAAGCTTATAGATTCATTTATTCTTAACTTTGGATTAATTAATATCAACATGACTGATTTATTAAAAATATGTTTCATTCACGTTGCTAGATACACTGTCAAGTGTAGAGGTTAATAATGTACTCGATGTGGATGTTAATAAATTGTACTTTAATTAATTAGGATGCAGAAAAAGCGCCCGAAGAAAAGGTCGAGAAGAAGACCGGTAAGAAGACTGGTAAGAAGCCCGATAAAAAGACGAAGAAGGAGCCGAAAGATGCATCCAAAAATATAATGCGTGAAGTCAAAATACGGAAGTTATGCCTGAATATTTGCGTGGGCGAATCTGGTGATCGACTGACGCGTGCCGCCAAGGTAGGTTTTCCAAGCATGTTGTTTTTGTTTTAATGAAGATGTTTCTAACAATTGAACCTTTAACGTTAAAATAATTTTTTGTATAGGTCTTGGAACAACTGACCGGCCAGCAACCAGTATTTTCCAAAGCTCGATATACGGTACGTTCGTTCGGTATCCGTCGTAATGAAAAAATTGCTGTCCATTGCACTGTACGCGGTGCCAAAGCTGAGGAGATTCTGGAACGTGGCTTGAAGGTGAAGTAAAGACTCTACATGTATTATTTACGCTATATGTATTATTACACTATATTCCTAACATGTGATTTTTGGTTATAGGTACGCGAATATGAATTGAGGAAGGAAAACTTCTCTTGTACTGGAAACTTTGGTTTCGGCATTCAAGAGCATATCGACTTGGGAATCAAGTATGATCCCAGTATCGGTATTTACGGTTTGGACTTCTACGTTGTACTTGGACGTCCAGGTTAATAATAACTACATTAATTTTAATTTTATACAGAAAATCAAGAAATATATATATATATATATATATATATATATAATAGATATTTTTGTCTTGTGATAGTATCTATATATTTAAATGTGCTAGAGGAAATGTTTCATATTTTTAATTCACGTTCATTTCACTGAACGTGTTATTTGATTGAGATTACACTTTAATTAAATATTATGTCAAACTTATATATATTAAATATGTATTTGATTTTTGTAGGATTTAATGTAGCACATAGAAGAAGAAAGACCGGTAAGGTTGGTTTTCAACACCGTCTTACCAAAGAAGATGCCATGAAGTGGTTCCAGCAGAAATATGATGGTATCATTATAGCTGGAAAAAAGTAATATATATTGTATAAATATATATTGCATAAAAAATTTCAACAATAATTGTTTACTATTTAATATTCACACCTCACATATAACGAAACTCTACGCTTTAATTTTATAAACATTATGGTCTTTCAAATTCTATAGTCAAATCATATATTTATTTAATAGAATTGTAAAACTTAATTAAAATATTCCAAACGAGATATCTACGAGAAGATCACAGTTTTAAAACATGCATTTAATTCTCACATGTATAGAAAATATTTTCTGTGTAAGTGATAAACTCCAACTTTATCTTTAATTGTTATATTTTTGCCTTTTTTTTTTTTAATTAAAAAGATGATTAGAAACCGAAAGTTCCTGAAGAATACGACCTTGATCATTTGTTAATTGAGCATTCAGGTATATAACATTTGTTGTATCTCACACATTTGGAAGACGAGTTAAATTTATTCTTCATTCACAAAGCGTGTACAGAAAATGGCGGAGCCAATCAGCATCCGTTACACCGGTCGCGCAGGTCGCGCTTCTCTTTATTTATAGGACTCTAGCGAGTAGTGCGAGTACGCGTCTTATGATCGTAGCCATTCCTCGGATCCGACATGGCCGTTCCTGTCATTTTAAATTTGAGTTAAACTGTATTGCGCGGCTGCGTTCGGTAGGAGTTCGCGTGCAAGTTTAACGCGATCTTCCTCAATGAGATATGTCAATACACGTTACCATGACCGGGAATCCTGTAAACGTACGCCGTGGGAGAATGGTGCTGTCCGATCTGGATCAGATCAAGAAGAACGAACGTGATCGCCGACGAAGGTTACGCTTGGAACAGGTATGTCTATTCGTCGAAAATGTTCAAACCCGGCCCGATTCGAAGCCAAGATTCGAAGAAGCGAGTGAAGTACGAGTCCCCGATCCCTTTTAATTGGAATCTACATAATTGAACTGCACATACTGTCAATTTTCTATGTTTTATCGTGCGCCCCTTGACAATGTAAACATCAGTGTAAAGTGACATATTGCGTTGCAGGTTCGGCAGCAGTCGAAGGAAATATCGAATCGACTTTTGGAACGTGCCAAGAATATAGCGAAGAAAGAGCTTAGTAAATTGGAGAGAGACGGAAAGTCAGAACTTAGGGAGATGCACGATAGAAAGATCATGGACATACAACGCAAGTATCAGGAAGATTTGGAGGACATCGGTCAAGCTCATGCCTCTGCTGCCTTGCAACCGAATGCAGACGCGATAATAGAAGAAGATGAAAGGAAAGATAGAGCTGTGGCGCTAAAAAGAGGGAAGGATGCTCTAGAGCGTGTGAAGGAAGCAAAACAGACGGATGATGCGGAAGCAGCTCATCAGGAAAGATTACGTAGAGTGCGAGAAATAGAAAATATAAGGGCTGCAATGGTGGCCAAACTTCCAAAGCTACCGTTATCTGAGGAAAATGACAGAATGGAAAGAAATCCTTCTCAAAGTGCAAATGAGGAAATTATGCAGGAAGTACTAACTCCAAATAGAAAAAGCAAAAAAGTTCTTCCCAAAAAATCACCTAGAAGGGTAAAGAAACCTAATCTAAAGGAACATCAAGAACCATTATCACCAAAACCGGGTCCTTCGGGATTACAAAAGAAATCTGCTGTACAATCTCACGAGTTAACCTCAAGGAAGAAAGCGGACAATTATGTGTCTGATGATATCGAGCATATTATTGATGATGCAAGTGATGATCAAGTACCACGAAGAACAGTGCCAACGATGAGCGCTATACCAACTAAGTCTGACAAGATAGCAAGATACAATCCAGAAGATTATACACAAAACACGTCAAGCAGCGTCAGCAGTAGTAGTTCTAGTTCAACCAGCGATGACTCGTCATATTTTTCTGACGCTGTAGAACAAATTACTTGCAATAAGACTCCGAGGACTCCAGCTTCAACGGAGAACAAAGTACGATCACAATGTAATCGCAATATGCAGCAGAGATACGTCTACGACAGGCCTCTTGGTATGGTTGAAAGAATTGACATCAGAAATGAGCCAAGCGCGATGGAAGTAGCGCAGGCAATGAAAAATGCAGACAATGTAGAAACGCATATGTCCAAAACCCGCAAATTAAATGCTCAACGTCGTGGCGAGGATGCGATTTTGCGAGAGAAAGTACGGAGGGATTATCAGGCGCTTCTACAAAATCTAGATCACCTTGCACAGGAAGAACGCAAGCTAAAAGCTAGTCAGATTCAATCCGCGGAGGAAGATACATACATGCGACTACATCAGAGAAGTAAATGCCAAGAAGAACATCAAAAGAGGTTGAACCGTGCAGCTAAAAAGGTTCTCGGTACAGACGGCGCATCGACCCGGCGCACTCATCTCACAGAAAGAGTTATTACTTTACCAACGCAGAAAAAAGACGGCTTGCATGATGACGTACCACATTCCACATGGCAAGATCCTCACCTCATTGAAGAGCAGGCAGACGTTTGTCACACAGGTGTTTGTCATACAGAACAAGATAAAGATAGCAAAATGTCGCGCGAAGAACAAATACTGGATATGCTGAAGAAAGTTGAAAGGCAAAAAAGATTGCTGTTACAAGAATTTGGCGCCAGTTTGCCAGATAATATATTTAATGTCAGCATGAGGTCACTCTTTGAAGATAAAACGCCGACAAAAGCACCAGAATCTAGTACTGCCAAGCCTTCGTCACCTGAAGTTAAAGTCATAAATATGTCTAGTAGTGACGAATGCGTCAGAAAAGATCGTAAGATGAAGAAACCTGATAAATCACCTGCAAAAAAAATTGAGATTGCTTGTCAGACAGCACTAGAACAAACGGGTCCAGCGGAGAATAAGAGCGTACAAGTAGAATTACCTGAAAAAGACGCGCCACATCCCAGCAGAGACGCAACTGCACGAGTACCCCATCCGATTGAACCAAAAATCACTATTATTACACCGGAGACGGATGACAGTAGCAATAATTCGACAAGCTCTGAGATTAGTGGGATGGTCATTGAAATTGATAAGAAAGAAGTAATTGTAACACCTAAGAAGAGAAAGAACAGCGTGAGAGTATCGAAGCGACCGTCACCTCGAGTTTATCAAAAGATTCGCTCAACGTCCGTCAGCTCTAAAGCGACGTCACCTATGAAGAGGTTCTCGCGGTCTCAGTCGGGCTCTCGCCTGACTCCTCAGAAGAAGACGAAATGTTTGGATACGGCAGAAACAGCTACCAGAAGAGTTGATATACACATGAGCGAGTCTGCTCAAGATGAGACAGATCCATTGCAGGAAACTAGAGTGTCGATAGATGCTAGCGCGGAAAGTTCACAGACGGTTTCAGGTATGAACGATGAAGATCGATCTACGGGTAAGCCGTATCGGGTTCGGACTCAAACGAAAAGGTGGATTCGGATAAAAGATACTTCAGATACGTCAACGTCCACCGCCTTTGCAAGCCCACCGCCAGTAAAGCCTAGATCGGTGTTCGACGCTCTGAGTAACGTCACGCCGATCTTAGAAATGTTAGATTCTCCAGGACCTGAATGGAGAAGATTACAAGACATCAGCCCTGTTTCCACACCGGAAACTCCTTCGCCGCGTACAATGATGATGCCATCGAACATTCCGCACCGTGATAGGATTACCAGGATGCTTAGATTTAGTTTGAATGATTCTCAGAATGACAGTATTGTGATATCGGCACGAAAGGACCAGTCTACCATTACAGATCCATCAGACGTTTGTCAGAAATCTGCAGCATCAGAACGTGTATCTATTTCAGAGCAGCCATCATCCAAAGTCTGTATATGCAAAAATCCCCAATGTAAATTGTTACATATAAAACTTGACGATATTCACGATTACGCTTTAAAAAATTGTCCTGAAATATTGCAAAAGTATGAAGACCTACAAAATTTATGTGCAGAAAGAATAGCGTCTTTAACTGACCTCATCGAAAAAGTACGAAATGAACAAAAAGGTAAAGTATTATTAAAACGTTATTTATTTAACATATGCAGTTTAATTTCAATCACCCACGAGATATTTTTATACTATTGTGATTCCAGTAAAATATATATAATGTATCACTAACACTTGACAAAATAACATATTGAATTATGTATTAGATTGAATATGTTAATAGAACATTGTTTTTGTCCGAAATTTTAAATGGCATTACATATTTATTGCAGATATGGATTTTTCGCTAATTAGTCCAAGCGATGACACTAGCTTAATGCAAATTTCTACACCCAAAGCATCCCGTGACGATGCCCAAGCAGTACGTAGATTGATTGACAGTATAGAAGTAATTCATGCCCAACTTGCAAGAACTCTCCTTGAATCACAAAGAATTATGCGAGGAAGCGAAGCAGTTTCAAAGGATGAAACTTTATGCGATGCGGAAATCCAGGCGATCACTTCTACTCCCCGAAGTAAATTAGTAGATACTGTTAAAGCGCATATACAGGAATCCAAAGTAGTAGAAGGCAGAGCTAAGCCAAAAATTATTAGCAATGAAAAAGTTAATATACAGCTTAGCCGATTTAAAATGCAGCAAAAACCTCAAGCAACGTCGGCAATAAAAACAACGGAGCGTAACTGTTGGCCCCCGTGTACACTTTCTCTTCACGAAGAAGAAATAATAGAGAAATTGTCAAACGAAATTTTGGAACAAAGTAAAAATTTGGACAGAGCAAGTACCGCCTTTGCAGCTTTGAAAGAAAATGATGAGACACAGCATAGAGTATCTTCTTTTAAGGAATTTAATATAAAAAAGAGTGCCTCATTAGAACGTGAAAAAGATAGTAGCATTACAAAGGAACTTGCTTCTACTTCAGAGGTATGTAATATATCTTCATATCTTTATTTGTACATGTAACATTTTTTATTTACATAAGAATACAAATGAGAAAAAGAGAGGGAAATATTTGTACATATATTAAATATATGAAGTTTACTTATAACATTTGATTTAACATGTTAAAAGCACGATAAAATAATTAATACCATTTGACAAAGCAATTTCTATATATGAATACTATTTTACATGTTATTGTATATTTTTAGACAGCAAAAGAAAACGGTTTTATTCCTATATTAACTGGCATTCCCAAAATATTGCGCAATGGATATGCGACATCAATAAGTGCGAGGCCTAAACCTCCCGTTACATTGTTAAATGGACCGTACAGGTAAAATTAATCTAATAATTCTGTTTAGTATGTATATTTCAATTATATATATATTTTTGTTTTTCTTAATATTTCATGAATTATTCTGACTTTAATGCAAACAGACCAGAATTAGAATCATCAGGACATGAATTATCGACGATCGTGGAATTTGATACAACGGATGCAGTTAATAAAAGTAGCAAGAGCCCGGCAAAATCTAAGCCATCTGTTCATGTGGCTCCTTTACCTGTTCAACAGAATCAAAGTTCCTCAAAGAAATCAGCGGATTCGTCATCCGGTATGAAACATTCTACTGAAAAGCTGTCTTCCGCACAGAAATCACAAGAAACTACAACTATCTGCAGTTCTCCTGAAAAGTTAAAAAGTATGGCCGATTGTGTTACGGAAACGAGAGTTGAGGCTGAACGGGAGTACATGCTCGAAAAATGTAATAAACAGTTACAATGTGACACAACTACTGAAGAACCTATTTCTCAGACGAAAGATAAACTTGGTTCTTCCATAAGTATCGATCTTAATAAAGAGCATAAAGAAAGTAAATATAAAACGACATCTACTAGTGCGTACAGTTTTTCCGGATTATCTGGTATTTCAGAAATAACGAGTTCTCCGTCATCAGATATGTTAAAGCAGAATTCATCTCCGGAAGAAATGGAAACAGCTTTGAAGAAACTAGGTTTGGGTTGGGCGGTTACGACGCTAAAGAAAACTCGAGAAGCAAGTGCCCTTAGTTCCTCTTCAAACTCGGATGTTACACCAATGAATACAGCCAGAAGAATGATTTCTCCTACTAAGAAACAGCATGATTCGAATGGTTTTCCGGATATCAGTGACGTATCATCGATATCGATCAAAGAAGCTAGCAAGAGTACCGACCAAGCTGTGCTCTTAAAAGGAAGGACTTCCACGCCTAAATTTCAAAATTCAAATTCCAACAGTGAAAGATCCAGTACTACAAATACATCTGAAAGCGTTCAAGATCCAAGTGATAGTTTAACTGTGCCTAATGTGTCACTTACAAAAACGAAATCTGATAATAAGCAATTACAAAGTCCTTGACAGAAAGTGTTTTATATGTATAATTTTATTATTTACTCATTTAGAGATATATATTATTATATTTGATTTTTTTATGGGGAATTAGTTGTAAAATAGGGTATTCTCAATATGTGGGACCATTTTCGAACGTTGACATATAAATAATTTTTATCTTGAACGATACATATATATAATTGTTATAATGCGCTCGTGCTTTTGTTGCAAGCAACTCGAGATAAAAAGAGAGGAGAACCATAGTTCCAAATATCGCAAAAATCTATAAAATATTAAATGGCCATAGATACATCTGGGTTGCGCTAAATGTGACAGAATAAAATCCGAGCATACAACAGCGAATATACAATTTCTTAATATGTTATACTTTATAAAAAGTTTGTATGCAAACTTTTTTTATTTTATATCTTATTCAAGAAATAATTTATAGGAATTAAACAATTATTGGTTCTGTTTAAGCCGTGATCAGACTACGGATTGGGATTGAGATTGGATTGAAATTTGACCAATTAGAGCAAAGTTCACTAAACTTGAAGTTAGTTTTCTTTATTCTGATTGATTAAATTTCAATCCAATCTCAATCCCAATCCGTAGTCTGATCACGGCTTTTTACGATTATAAATAGATGAAATAGTCAAAACGATTGAATGCCGTGAATTATGACTATCGCGATTTATGACTATCGTGACGAGATTGATGAAATCTTTTAATAGCTTCAAGCATGAGATTACAATAAATTGAATAAGTATATGAAATTAAAAGACTGACAGCGCAATTCTAAACGTGATTTATAAAAACTATATGATGTGTAAAATAGAAGAGTTATATGAGATAACTTTTAAGAAGCTGAAGATATATAAGATGAATCTATGAAATATGCACACACACATCTACACTTTCTCTTGTTTTATACTTTATATTTTTCTAAATAAATAATAGTATTTATATATCTCTCGGTTTCGCTTCGATGATTTGAGTGTGAAAGAATGAGAGAAACCAATTATTTAGCAATATTATGTATATTTATTTAATTTTAATTATTTTTACACGACGAGAAAGATATACAGAGTGAATTAATAGAATCTGATAATTTTCAAAAAATTACTCACATGTTATTCGAGAGAATTTATAACTGTTCTTTTAAACAACATTACAATAAATATGCAGTCCAATAATATTTTACAAAAATATCCTAAAAAATATATATATTTCTCGTCCAATTCATAAATGCTTGAACTCGCGTTTCTTCCCGCCTTTTTAGTTTTCATAGAGAATAAAGTGGAAGACCACCTAAAATACGCCATGTTGATGACCGTCAGCGGGCATAAAAGATGTATTGACATGCATAACGTTCGAAATTGTTAATCATAATTATAACGCAGCCAATTAAGACTCGCTGTCTTATTTTGCATTTACATGAATAACTTTTCCAGCTTTTCCTGCCCGAGGTCCGGAGGCGGTCGGCGGTCCCGGTTTTTTTTTCCCACATCCGCAAGTTCGTGGCACTGCCACCGCAGGTCGTTGCTAACGCTGGTCTCGTTTGCGACAGTGAGTTTGCACGGAGCGAGGAGAGGCGGTACTCGGGTAGGCGACGAGAATACATAGCATGCTGAAAATGTTGTATGTCGACGGCTCATACTTTCCTTCGCGAGTCCTTTAACGCCTTCCGAACGCGATGGGCTTATCTCGGCGCATTTAACGCCCGCCGAAACGGAGGATCGCCGAGGGCCCGAGCGCGCTGGCATCGGGATCGGGGAGGCCCCACCAGGATCACGGAGTCGAGATTCGTTCAGTGCCAAAACGTGACGAACGCCGAGCCGAGCGACACGGTTCGTAGGTAGCGAACGAGATAGAGAGAAGGCGAGAGAGAGAGAGAGAGAGAGGTAGAGAGTGAGATCCCGAGGATCTCGGCGAGGAAGCCGAGGAAGGAGCCTGTCGATGTGCGGCGTGCTTCGACGAGACGTCAAATTCGAAAAGCGATCTCACGGTCCCGCCGAGCCGTCTCCCCGCACACGCAGCCGTCCCAGCGGTATTTCACGTTTCTAGCCAACGTCCCTCGGTCCCGCACTCCCGATTATGTCGGTAAATTGGAGAACTACGGCACGGCGTTTGTTTGGGAACGATTGTTGAGTATCCCCGAACGATGAGTTTCTCCCTGGAATTGCCGGACGCAATTTTAGGAGCATACAGTGAGTAAAGCTGCCGTTATTATCCGTTCAAAGACGCACGGACGTAGCGACTGGTTTTCCCTCTGCGAGAGCGAACTAGGAACGATGGGATGCTTGCTTTGAGATGTTGTACAATCAACTTCGATGGTCAGCGAGTTCTCGGGAATTTTTATCATTCGCGCATATATATTTTACTGTGAATCTTCAATTCACAGCTGCTTTAAGGGAGAAAGTAAGAGATAAAGAGAGAGCAATATATTTTAAGTATGTAGATGACAACATTTCAGTTATATATCTTCAGCTTTAAATGCTAAGCAAATTGCTTTAATTGACCTTGACGGATATACGTTTATTTATTCTTTCGATCTTGGTTTACAATTGTGTCTCTTTCACTGTAATATTCAAAGCATATTTATATATAACTACAATATTTTGTTTAGATAATTAGTAAATTAGTAACTTTTTCTAACATTTTACTTTAAAAATTGAAATTAAAAAGTGAAATAATTATTTTCCTTATTCTTTAATTGATATGAATATGATAAAGCAATATCTTAATAATCTATATACTTTTATACTTTTTTAGACTCGAGTTTTTTACTGCTATTTAATAGTAGTCATTCAAAATTTGTTGTAATATTAAATAATGACAAAATTATACACTCTAGGAATATCTAAGAATATCAAGGCATATAATTATTGTGTTATATAGAAAATATGTTGTATTTTACTTGAATAAAGATCAGCTTTTTGCAATAAATTATATGCTAATCTTAATTGTTCCAGACTGAGAGAGTATATATGGAATGAAAATGGCACGGAGACGTAAAACCGAAGTAAAAGCATCTGAGAAGTCATCTCATAAATATGTACCTGTACGCAAATCTAGCAGACAGATAGCTAAGAAGCAATTGGAAGAAAAAAAGATAAATGGATACATTACGCAAACATCTTGCTCAAACAGTTCAGAAGACTCTAAGTCTGCTAGCGAAGGTCATAGCCAAGTTTCAAAGAAGAATCAAAATTCTCAGAAGAAACATAACAAACACAAAGGTACTTCCAGTAACAGTGTAATTGTAAATAATGAGAATGCTGTATACAATGCTACTCGATATAAGCGGGATGCGGGTGAAAGTGACAGTCAAGACGGTATAGATAATATGATTAAAAATTCAGAAAAACTTAGCCCAGAGGATGTACAACAGGTCGTTGTTGGTAATCCAAGTCCAAGCGGTGAACTTTTACCTGCATCTGCATCAACGAAGACGGAACCCTGGTCGGGAGATGTCGTAGAGGAAATGGTGATCTGTGAAGAAATACAAATGGAGGAAAATGTTGGGGACAATAGATATTCTATCGCACAGGATGACGTTATAATTGAAGAAGTATTAGTTTTAAACGAACCTAATGTAGAAGACAAAAACTTTGTAGAATTTACTGTGATACAGAATGAGGATAATACTGAATCAATGGCAATGGTGTCCAAGTCAGGAAAAATTTCAAACAATGAATATCATGCTATTAGAAAAGATGTTAATAATGTACATACGAACAAATCAGAAAATTCCATATCAGCCATGCATGCAGACGAATCGGTAATGTGCAGTACTGGGAATGGTAATACCACAGATTTCAATACAGATAAACCCTATATCAACAAAAAGAAACTTGGATTAGAAGATGGCAGTAGTAAAAAACAAAAGAACAAGACAATTTATGATAAAATTAGAAAGGAAATTTCAGAATCGATATCCGAAAAAGTTCGTTTGTGTTCTATCAAAGACGATTCTGGTTCGTCTACTGAGGAAGATAATTGTAAGCGGGAAAGCAAAGATTTACAAGTAAAAAATATGCATGTAGATTCAAAGGAAGATTCATTTAATAAAATAGATAATAAACTAGTAGATATGCAGATAAGCGACTCTTCACAAGAAATACAAAAGTTAGTGAATGATCTCTCTAGTGTGGAAAGCACCGACTCTCCAGTACAAACTCCTTTAAACATGGAAAAACTGTCTCCGGTCCCGTTAAATATCGATGACGAAAGTAGTTCGTCGATATTAGATAAAATGGAACAATTACATCGCCCAAATAATTCTGTTAGCTCTGAAATTAAGGAAATATTCTCGAAAACTATGGAACCCAACAATATTATTACAAATCAAGAACAAAACATCTTGGTATCCAACTCTTGCATTGATAAACTTCAGTGTACAGATCGAGTTTCACTAAAATCGAAAGTTACACAAGACAAGAAAAGTGCGGGTCAGCAAAAGAATCCAGAGCATTCAACAACTACTGATGAATATCAAGACAGTGAAGGAGATAACAACAAAGTTGATAATGAAGATTTCAAATTATGCAGCAGTAGCGAAAATAGTAATGACACATTATCATCACTTACCAGTTACAAAGGACGGGAATTTGATATAAAAAATGCAATCAACAATATAAGTGATATTGACAAAAAAACTGAATTCAGAGGTCGTAGTGGAAGTACTGATACGGCTTCCGAAAATAGTTCAAACAGTTCAGGTGTAAGACGAAGCAGTAGAATTCGATCTATTGGATTAATGAAACAAAGGTAAGAAATAAAATAATTTAATCTTAAAGTATAAAAAATTTATAGCAGATACTTAACTTGTTTTAGTATGATTAAAATTAATTTTATTAACTTTTACAAATAATCTTTAGTAAATAAAAATATATTTAAAAACATTTCAAATATAATGATTTACTTTACATATGGATGAATAATATTCTCTGTATTACGGATTTAAAAATGAAAAAAATTAATTTGAATCTTTTAGATCTCGCGGACGTGGCTTGGTTACAAAACCTAATATGGACGTCTCAAAAGCTATTCTTCAACAAGAAAAAGAAAAAGTAGTTAATAATACGAATCCTTCAATTACTCAAGAAGTAAAGATAGATAACTTTGAGACTCAATGTGATAAGGAAAATAATTCTAACAAGATTCCAACATCAATTGATACTTTGACACCTTTGAGTACCAGTTATAATACTACAGGATATGATTCTGACTCTTCAAAACCAGTTAAAGTAAAATCCCGTTGGCGAAGATCGAGTGAGCTTGAAATGGGTGGATCAAACGCTGGATTTGGCTCTATCATCGCTCCTGTGTCAATGTTTGGTTCATCTTTTGCACCTCCACCCGAATCAGCACGTTATGCACCAGTAAATATAGGAGAATCTACGTCATCAGAATCGAAACATAATGTTATTAGTACAAATGTAAAAGTTTGTACAGAATCAGAGCAAATTAAAGATGTACCAATGATATTCAGTAATGTTTCTACTGTTTCAACAATAGCACAAATTCCAAAAACTATAGGAGCAAAGATTTCGTTGCCGATGGTTCTCGAAACAGAAGATAGAGAAATGGAGGAAAGACTGAGTCAATTTGAGCACTTGCATGAAAATCTGTATCTTACTGAAAGGTATATAGAATTAAGGATTAAATAATGTTTTTTGTTATATGAATATTCTTTCTAACAAAGTGTGTACAGCCATTTTATATATCTAAAAACATTAAATATTTATAACATTTGTTACTAGATATACAAATAAGGAAACCAAAAGAATGGTGTGTGATTGTTTCTTAACTGAAGAAGAAATTGAGAGAGGAGAACTTGGTTGTGGGGAAGATTGCCTTAATAGACTTCTCATGATAGAATGGTAATTATTTTTAATAAGATAAAGTTTGATAATGTTTTTCTTCAGAGATCTTTGGATATATAAATTAATATATATATAGCACAATAGAAATAAATTATACAAATAGAAATAATATTATTTTCATATTTATTAGTGGATCTAGATGCGTGGTAGGTGATAGATGTACAAATAAAAGATTCCAAAATTGTAATTATGCCAAATGCGAAGTTTTTCGAACAGAGAAGAAAGGTTTTGGATTACGTGCTGTCGTCGACATAATGGCGTAAGTATTTTTTTTTTCAGCGAGCAAGAAATAGAATTATGACTTGAATAAAACATAAGAAACAAAAAAGATTACTTACTTTTATATTACTCTTACAATTGCAGGGGCGAGTTTATAATGGAATATGTAGGCGAAGTTGTAGATCCAAAGGATTTTAAACGTCGTGCAAAAGAATATTGCAAAGATAAAAATAGACATTACTATTTTATGGCACTGAAATCCGATCAGATTATAGATGCTACCATGAAAGGAAATATATCTCGATTTATTAATCATAGCTGTGACCCAAATGCGGAAACGCAAAAGGTAAATTTATACTTTATCCTGCAACTAATAAAAGTCATTTTTGAAAAATGCCAGAATAACAATATACATTTTAATGATAATTAAATACTTTTTAGTGGACAGTAAGTGGAGAATTACGAATAGGTTTTTTTAACAAAAAATTTATTGCCGCTGGCGAAGAAATTACATTTGATTATCATTTTCAACGTTACGGGTACGTTTTTTTATTTTTATAATTATTAAGTAGCTATTTATTTGTGTAGATTGTATATATAGATATCTATATCTCTATTTTCATTCGTGCAATTTATTATATGTTTAAATAATAGCAAAGAAGCTCAGAAATGTTATTGTGAGGCACTGAACTGTCGAGGTTGGATAGGTGAAACACCTGAAGAAGAAAAGGAAAAGATTGAAAAGAAAGAAAAGCGCGAAAGAGATCCGAAGAAGAAGGAAAAGGAGGAAAAGAAACCTGCTGATTATATGGAGGATGAAGATGTAAATACAATTGCACAATTAGTTATACGAGTTAATATGGTTTGTTAAGCAATTACTTCTTTATTACTTTGTTCTTTTACATTTCATTTTAGTTGGAAGAAGAAATAGATAAGTTGTGTTCAGGTGGTTTGAAAAACCGAGCGCACACATTAACGTTAAGTAGATTAATGGTACGTAGTAGAGAATTAGAACACAGAACTCGTTTGTTACGTGTTATTCAAAGTGGCGAGCAACCATGTCGAAGATTATTCTTGGATTATCACGGTTTACGTTTGATTTGGAGTTATGTTATGGATATTGCCACAAACGAAACAGAAGAAGCTCAACAATTTCGCTTAGAAGTGTTGAAAACTCTAAATACACTGCCAATACCAAACAAGACAATGTTAATGGATAGCAAAATATATGGTGTAGTTGAAAGATGGGCGAAAAGATTATATCTTTCTCCGAATGCTGATTCCCCGGAAGATGATCAGATTAAATCAAAGATGAGCTGCGAAGAATTGAATAGTAATTCTGATAGCAACGAGAAGAAAAGTCCTGATGAACGTCTGAATGACATTCCAGATAAACGTAATAACAATATCGAAAGTTGTTTAGTGGTTGGTGAAGTTAAATCAGAGAATACGGATCAGAATCTTATTCCTGATTTAGCTTCTGGTCTTCTTGCTGAATGGTCCAATCTAAAAGAAGTTTTTAGAATACCGAAAAAAGAAAGAATTGAGCAAATGAAGGAGCATGAAAGAGAAGCAGGTTATTATCGGGCTTATTTTCGAGAACATATTAATGGCGTACAAAGTCGAAAGTTATTAACATTTATATAATATTACTTTTGATTTTTGTTGTAGATCGAGGATATAGAGAAGAATTGGAGAAAGAAGAAAAGAGAGGCACGTCATATGATAGGTATGTACTTGTATGCTTAACGTATCATTGTAGTTATACAAATCTTTGTGATGCTTAATAGTATATAATTGCAAATAAACATTAAGTTAAACATTCGAACTAACTTCAAACCTAATAATTTCACAAACTTTTAGACCTAGATCTGATAGATATAGTCGAAATGAAATTGACAAACGTGGTGATAGGAGACGAGGACGAGAATCTCCAGAAGCTGATCATAGTAGAACGAAAGATAAAAGAATAGAAGAACGAAGTCTAGTTCCTATACCACGAATGACAAAGTACGAACGTAGGCAATTATTTGCACTGAAAGTTGCAAAAGAAGAGGAGGAAAGGCAACGTCGTCAACAACAAGAAACATGGCAAGAACATGAGAATAGATGTTTGGGATTGGGTATAGATCCTCATACTACTGCCATGGTTGATCCTCAAACTGGTTATCCTGTTTTTTATAATCCAACTCTAGGTCAATGGCAACATTATTCCACTCAAGGTAATATTTGTTAATTATTCTGTGTGCAGAAATGTTAATAACTTTTGCAATCAAACACATTTATATATTTTTTACATATCTAATATAGAAAATGTAATATCTTTTTATAGATGGAGGAGAAGCCACGCAGCAATGCACTCCTGTATACGTAGGAAGTGCTCAATCTACTGGTATAATGGGTCAGAGTCCTCA
This sequence comes from Temnothorax nylanderi, assembly GCF_030848795.1. Lineage (NCBI taxonomy): Eukaryota > Metazoa > Arthropoda > Insecta > Hymenoptera > Formicidae > Temnothorax > Temnothorax nylanderi. The sequence goes on along the minus strand of NW_027249155.1, from coordinate 384,309 downwards.
TGTACTATCATCAACAATGGCAACCGATATGTCGTCTGGAATTACGACTGGTATTCCACCAGTAGCTTACTCATTAAGTCAAGCACCTGTGTTCAGTCAAACATCTTCCTACTCTTTGATATCACATCCGCAACCGTATACCGAAGGGCAACTACCTCTTCCAAATAGTTTAGTGTCTGTTTTTGGTGGCATCCCTTCTACGTCAATTCAAGCGCCTTTTTATAACCACATCGAAAATCCCGTAGATCAACAATTCTCTAATCTTGCGTCCACGGAAGGTGTCACGAATCGACCACATCCTGAAATTCCGGCAATAGACTTGCCACCGAAATGGAAGAGCGCGACGGATAGCAGAGGTAGAACGTACTATTACCATGTGAAGGAAAGAATATCGCAATGGTTACCTCCGCCACCCGATCATATCGGAGTACAGCCAGACTCGTCATCTACCTCGGAATCTAGTGAAGAATCCAGTTCGTCAAATGAGGACGATGAAGATATTGATGATGATAACGAGGATCAAAGAAACGATGATATGGAGGCAAGTAGCGTTCTAACAGATAGTCCTCTGAGCACATCTAGGCCAAATGTATCTAAAAAGTTAAGTCATAATCTGACTGGAAGTTCACTGCCGTTTCCTGAATCTAAAAAAAGAAGGGATGGATTGGTCCAAGAAAGAATTATTAGTGTAAGTATAATTTACTTCTTATATTCATCTTGTATTAATATGAAATGTACTCTTAAAAATTTATATAAAACGTTAAATCTCTTTAAAAAGGAAACGCTCCATGTATCACAATATTAAATTTGTTAATGCTGATGACTTTAAAGCTTTTATGCCTTGCGCGACTTCAATCGATTCATTGTTATTTATATTACAGCCACGTAGGGAAGAGGATCGTATTGATCATAAAGCGTATAAAGATATAAAAGAGAAACTACGACGACAAAAGGAAAGAACGAAACTGAAAGATCATGTTGAGAAGATAAGGAAACATAGACGAAGTAATAAATCGAAGTCTCATTCGCGACATGGATTGAGCAAGCTGCAATCAACATCAGCCGAGATGTCTCCTATGTCCGAAAGGAAAATCAAGGATACATTTAGAATAAATATGGCTAATGTAATGGTTCACTTCTTAAATCCATATAGGAAAAATGACTGCAAACAAGGTAGAATAACTAATACTGAAGATTTCAAGCATCTAGCTAGAAAGGTATGTTGAACTTGAGCATAATGGATTCCCGCATATGACAGTGCTTTTTATGATTGTACATTCTGTTGCAGTTAACACATTTTGTACTTGCGAAGGAATTAAAACATTGTAAAAGCGTGGATGAGTTACAATGTAATGAAAATGTTAAACACAAAGCAAGAGATTTTGTACGTAAGTACATGAGCAAGTTCGGGGCAGTGTATCAGAAAGGTACAGACGAGGATTAGCTGTAATTTATAAATGGAAAATTGTTATTTATTGCGCGAACACTTCGGCTATCGCGAAATATATTTAGATAATATATTTAGGCGCATGTAGATACACATTTGTAATTGTATTATTGTAAAATAGGCAAGTTTGTATATGCGTGATAAGCGTTTTTTCATGATTTAGCAGTTAATAAATTTTAGCAAATTTTTAATTTCCCATACTTTACGTGTAAATTCGACACATGTTCATTTATACGTGCTAAGTACGCATGTTGTATCTTTTATAAATATTGTAACTTATATGCCAATATACACACACACACACACAGTGTAAAATACATGCTCTGATAGTTGTGTAAGATTTTAACCTACCTTTCGATATCAGTGTCTTAAAGTTAAATACCTGAAAAAATATTTATTTGTATACGTTATGCACACAATAACTTCTGTAAATAATAGATTATAAATGAATTTCTAACTGCTTTACTGGGTTGCCGTTGTGCTTGCTGACTTGTGATTGTCTGATATTTATAAAAACTGGACAAAGGATGAAAAATCTTGCATTTATAAATTTAATTTTGTATTACCGACATTTCGTCTTTACACGTTACAAAAATGTGATGCGTGATTTTCGAAACGGAAGCAATGTAAAATATTAAATAAAAAGAACTCTACGTTTATTGGTAATAATTGATTTTTCTAGGATTACCAATCTATGTTTTTTTAATTAAGTCTATCCGTTTATATAATGTTAACATAATTCCATTGTGTTTGATTAATTTAGTTCACCGTTTCTGTATATGATAAACCCTTTAGTATAGCCATTTAAGTAAAGGACTATAACTTTAAATTACGACATATGAAGTTGCATCCAGTTATCAAAGCAATAAAAATATATTCTTATTTTATTTATTACATTGTTTATTACATTATTGTATTGTATTACACAATGTATTATCTAAATTAGAAAATGTCTGCATAATTTACAGCTATAAAAGTTATTGATTTGTTCTACAAAATAACGATTTTTTCTAATTATTTTTAAAGGTAATCTTAAATGTTTACGAGAGAAGAGGGCACTTTTAGTCAAATTTCTTAAAAATAGCCATTTGATTTTTTAAAGGAAAATTACATGTTAAATATGTTATTAACATGAAAAATTGCAGTGGTATGTACTAACATTTAAAAAATCGTGTCACGGCTTATTTTAGACTGACGTGATTGGCCGATTTCTTCGTGCAATTACGTAAATCCGTTTGGATAGGCCTGCAACGCTAATTTTGCATTCTCCTGGATTATATCTAATTGTACCCCATGATTGGTCGATGACCAAAATACGACGAAAAGGGCGCAATTTATTGTACATACTTGTGTTAATAAGATATCTCATGTTAAATGCATTGAGAAGGTGGGTGTTATGTTGAACAAAATATTCCTAAGTAACAGTGGGTGACAATTATTTATTTATCGTACGACGAGCTGCATATTATCACACAGCAGAGTATTACGTTGCAACTTCTAACCTATAGGAGGCATACTTACTCCAAATAAGTTTGCAACTAATCGCAAGATTAAAATATTATAGTTTAATTACATTTTTATTTAATACGGTGATTATCAAGTTATATATAACAAGAGTTTTACAATTGTGGAATTTTTAGAGTAATGTGGAGTAATGTAATGTTTAAATTGTTGAACATTATATTTTGTATAAATAATATAGGTTTTACTTATTATATCAAGAAGCACTTTGTAAAATTGTATTTTATTTATTAGTTGTAAAAGTTGAAAATATTATTTTAGTTAATTTCAAAAATTTATGCAAAGATCTTTTAAATGCATCAATTTAACGTAAATTTTAGGAGTGTTTGTATGAAACATATTGCATTTTATATAATGGATGTGTTAGAACCAGAATTAATTTGGGTTAATGGACGGTGCTATAGATTTTACGAAAGTACAGCTTGGAAAAACATTCATACATCAGCCCCATATATGGAGGACAAGGAATCAATGTGTTCGAATGAGGAATCTGAAACTGAGATACAAATAATACCTCATGATACATGCTTTAAGCATACCTTTTACGTACCTAAGTGAGAATCTTTTTTAATATTATTTTGTCGTAATTATAATTTAATAACAGCAAATTGAGAGTTATCTCGCCAGTAAGTGAAAATAATTCAGCTTAGGTGTATCTTCATTCGAAACGTAGCGTGCTATTTAATAAAGTTGGCCAGTTGGGTCGAATGAAGATACACCTAAGCTGAATTATAATTTAATAATGTAAGAATTGTGTAATATAATAATGTAGATTGAACAATATGTTATAATAGTTTATAATTTGACGTTTTATTATGATGTTTCAGAATTTTTTACTCACATATAATTGGTACGAAAGGTGTAACACGCAGGAAATTGGAAAATGAGACAAGAACAGCCATTGATATACCGAAAAAAGGAAAAGATGGAAACATTGGTAAAAATAATTTGATACCATGTTGTTATTAATATAAGACTAATACTAATTTAATTAATTTTTAATTATATGTTTATTTGTAGTTATTACTGGACGAGACCGTAAGGCTATAATATCTGCAAGACATAGAATTGATTTGCTAATAGAAGCTTCCAAGAAAAAGATGCGTTTTACACATTTTTTGTCAATTCCATTGAATAAAAAAGAGATAATTGATAAATACATTTCTTTCAAAAATGATGTATTGGAAAAGTATGACAAATCTACATACAATATTGATGAATCGCTTTTTCAAACACCAGCGAAGTTACATCTTACTATTGGAATACTCAAACTATTTGATGATAACGACAAACAACATGCTATTGATGCTCTCAAGGAGTGTAAGGAATATGTTATAGAGTAAGATAATATTACTTGATAATAATACATGATATACAATTAATTATAAAACTAAATTATGTGATATTAATTTATCATATAATTTAGTTTTGCAATCAATAAAATCATCTATGATTTAAAACAGGCCTCAACTTTGAGCTCCGAAGTCATGACACTTCTCCCTTTCCCTCACTCTCCATAGATGGAAAGGGAGAAGTGTCGTGGCTCTGGAGCTCAAGGTTAACCAGGCCTGATTTAGAATTATAAATATAATACATTTGTAACTGTTTTAAAGGATTCTCAAGTAATTATGTAATCTATTACAGTCCTATTCTTAAAGAAACTGGGCCAATAAATATACAATTACAAGGAGTTGCATGTATGAATGATGATCCTACTGATGTTAAAATTTTGTTTGCACAAGTTGCACACAATGAAAAATTGCAAGAACTCGTTGATAAAGTTGCTGAATATTTTATCGACATAGGTAAATAGTATTATATAATTAAATATCTAATAATATATAAGCATCTCTGAAAAATACATATTTTTATATTAATATTAGTTCTTCTGATATCTCGTTTATATAATTATATAATTTTTAAATTTAGGTTTAATGGAGAAGGAGCGTGAGAAAATAAAATTACATGCTACTGTAATGAATACATCATTTAAAAATGATTACCCAGCAAGATTTAAAGAAAGATTTGACGCAAGTAAAATATTAAAAGTAACAGAACTTATTTTTATAAACTAGATTCATCTATCATTCACGATAAAATTCATAATAAAGATATTTATTTCATATTTTAGGTATATAAGGATACATTGTTTGGAGGAACAATATTAAATCAGATTGATATATCTGAGCTTCATACTGCTACCAAAGACGATTATTATAAATCAACAGGTAGCATTACTTTTTAAGTACAGAGATATATGCTAGAATTGTTACAATGATCATTACAATGATGATTTTTATTGCATAAAAGTAAGTCAGAATATTGTATATATGTACAATAGTAATATTTTAATTAATTTTTCGTTTATTTGATTTTTATTTCATGTTTTACATATTACGATACAGATATCTTAAGATTAAAAATATAATTTAGATAGATTAAAAAAAACCTAAAAAATATCTATTTGTTTTATTTTTATTTTATGTAGTTTTATCTTGCATTAATCAACATGGTTTTGTCATTTAAGTGTGCTGATTCAAGTACTTCTGGGTATGTCATATCTTTTCATTTATAAGAATATTCTAGAAGAGTAATTTAGGTTGAGGTTTGGGAAGAAACTCTCTCTCTCTCTCTCTCTCTCCTCTCTCTTTCTCTCTCTCTCCTCTCTCTCATGAATTTTTTGGCGCTCATAACGGTTATGAATTCCGGAAGTTTTGTCATCAGATGATTGAAACACTATTGGTTGTCAGACAGTTTCAAAAGTTTTTGGTTGGAAAATTTGTGAAAGAGTAGGAGAAAGGAGAGAACAGAAAGGGGTTCTCTGTAAAGGAGTCTCATTGTCAGATTAGGCGGGTATTTATAAAAGAAGAATTAAGAAACGCTAGCAAAATTTCCGAGAGAAGCAACGTATTGGAGAGAAGCCACGTGTTGAAGAGCAGCAACGTGTTCAAGCTACGGTTCATTAAAAAGCTACAAATACTATTGGTTTTTTACATTAGAAGAAGTGATAAAGTTAAATTGTTGTATTAACGAAGATTTGTGCGTAAAAATCGAGTTTACGTAAAGAAACGTAGATATCAAGGATGATACTGCGTCTTAAATTTAACGAAATTAAGAAAACAAAGGTAGGAAAAGAAGAGATAAATTTTATCGTGATAGAATTTTAATTTATGCAATGTAATTACAAAAGGAAATATCCAATATTAATCGGGAACAATTATCTTTCCTCGATTCGTCAAAGGACATTAATTCTGAGTTGACTAAAAAAGAATATGCCACTATAAAAGCATCGATTTGATATTAGCTTTTAAATGTATTTCAATTATCTACGATATTTAAAGAACGTCATTCGTGTATCAATATAACAGCCGAATCAGCTACGACATTGGTCGAATCCTAATCACGCTTTTCCTTATCAGACTGTCAATAGAACTCAGTTTCCATCTGTGCACTTTTCATTAACGCCTAACCTCTTTTGTTAAATAATTCAATTAGTATTTGGTTAAAATAAGTATCGCAAAGCTGGAACGTCGAAACTCTATAAATAATGAAACAGTGGATACAGATAATTATTTCTTTTGGAGAGAGAAGTGGATAATAAAAAAGGCACATACCCATTTTTAACTATAGTTGTAAGCATACATGCAACTTGAGCAATGTATATGCTAAGATTATAAATATTACAATTGTTAATGTTTGTATGTGCGAAGCTGATATTTTTTGTTAAATAAATTAGAAGACGTAACCTCTAAAACGAACAAGTGTATTTATTTATAATCTAATTTGGAGGATTGTGGGAAGGTGACTTTTTAATAATCGTTTTACATTTTTTATTATTATTATTATTATTATACTCGGGATAACGTAATCATTCTGATGCCAATTATATAAAATTTTTGTGTTTATATATATATATATGTGTGTGTGTGTGTGTGTGTGTATATATATATATAGTTCCAGATATAAACTTATGTATTCCAGATATAATTTTTTTCTTTTTTTATCTAGTATATTCAATATTATTAGTATTCAAGAATTTGTGGCTATTTTGGAAGTTAACTGAATATATAATCGATAGAGCATCAACTTCAAAACGACATGATCACAGATGTCTATACTAGAGTCCCTTTATAAAGACTCACTACTAGATTGTTAACTGAGTTTTGCAGTAGACTTTTGCAATAGAAAAAGTAGTGTATAGACATCTGTGGACATGATGTAATATATGAGGAATTTCAACTTATTTATTAATATTCCAACTAACATTAATACTAACATTGCCATTTTTATTTAATAGGTATAGCAAAAATGGATGGTATAAGAAGATTGATCATTTTCTGCATATTGATAGCTATTCTGCCATTCGTACTCATAATAATTCCCTTGTATCTACGGCATATTTTTTATGCTGATGTTGCATATGCCGTAACAGAATCTGATATTATAGAAATCAACGATGGAATTTCAACAATATTTTGTTCGGTAAGAAGAGAAGAGTAAATATTCAATATCATTATTTCTAGAATTGTGCCTGTATCATTATTATATGCATTTAATATAAAGAATTTTATCTAAAATTTATTACGTATTTATTACATATAACAAAAATGGATTAGTATAACTGTAATGTTAAAGACGATATGACCCTCTTTTTGAATCTGGCATATTGTTGTCAGTATCAAGTTTCATGAACGGATTATAAGTAATTAAAAATATCGTTGTCTTTTAATAGGAACATACTTTAAAAATGAATGGCACTTTTAATGCTTTCCAAATGTCTCACCGACCAGAGATTACATCGAAACGGAAACATATAAGGCTTAAAAAGAGTATGAGTTTACCTGATGACACATTAGAGTATTGGGGATTTTATTTATTGAAAAATGCAACTGTAGCACTATCTGTGTGTTCAAGGTAAAAATAATTTTAGCAAACAGATTTTTCTTGTAATTAGAGATCAAATCTATTGATATTTATTATATATATACTTATTTATTTATGAGCGTATTACATATATAAAAAAATATTTTCAGATTCGAGGGAGCTTCTATATTAGTGGTAAAAGGAGAAAAGAACCTACGCACTTGTGGCCTGCTGGAACATAATATTGATAAGCAAACACAAGAAATCTTCTTACCAGGTGCGAACAGGCAAGTTAAGATAATATATGAATCGAATGCACAAGAAATTGACTCTGAAGAAACAACCACAATCGAATCTATCAAATCTATGCACATTATCGATGAGACAGATAAACCAGCCATAAATGTAAGCTCTGAAAATCCTTTGAAAGAAATTTTTGATACAAATCCAAACGACAGCACACGGGCGCATACTACGGATGAAAAATCGATGCAAAGTTTAGAGTCGTTGTATCGTACTGCAACATCTTATATTCATGAATATATGGATGGTCAACGAAAAAATGTGAATAACTCCAGAAAAGGAAGACATATTAAACGGCGAAGACATAAGAAGAGGAAGAATAAATATGAAAGACCAAGGCGAAGAGAAAAAGATGTTTATGATTATGATAAAGAAATGCGTCTACAAAAATTAGAGCAAACATTGCATTCGTTTATAATTAATGAAAGAAAGAAACAGGAAAGCGACGGAAAAGATACCAAGAGATTTAAAAGAAGCAAAGATCTCGTAAAGCCACCATCCTTATTAGATCAAGGTATCAAGCATGGTGGAAATGCCGATAAAAATTATACGTCTAATTCTGAGGGAACGTCATCTGTTTCTAGTTTTGAAAATGATTTGTTAAATTGTTACAATGGAGCAATACTGTTAGCTCATGAATTTCAACCTTCAGATCAATGTACTAATGTCTCCTATTTACTTAACAGTAAACACCTACAGGCAAATCACCATGTGGAACAAGATGGTTATTATTATTACATTTTTTATAGCGATAACGATATTGTGTCCAATGATATTTATGCAATTTTCGATATATATAAGCCAACTTTTCAATATGAGAATGTGACTAAATCATGTGTTAATCAAACCGAATGCTCATTTCGTATAAGCCCGCTGTCAGCGGATAGGGTAATTGTCGAAATACCAACTAAGGACGGTATAGAGCATAACGAGATGGACGACGCTGACATGCTAATTTCTATCTGCCAGCCACGAATGGGCGCATACATGATTTTCCCAATTGCAATACTGCTCTTAATTCTTGGTTGTGCTTTTATATGAATAGCTCGACTAGAAGTACCTGCAGAAATACGTAACTAGTGTAACTATGTGAAATTGTTTCACAAATCACGATGTAAATAATTTTAATATGAATTTACATATGTGAGAAACTATGAATTGATCAAAATCAATTCAATATAAAACACGGACGAGGAAAATTATGCTTTCGATTTCGAGGTGTAACGAATAATTTACTTAAGATGAAAGATGTACCGATTTAAAAAATATAATTTTATTACTTTTTTTCTTAATTGTGTTTTGCCTATAATATATTACTTTGTTCATCGTGCAATTATATAAATGCATGTGCAGATACAATTTCTATATAATTTACATATAGTCTGATGTTCCAAGACTATCAATATCCTTTTTTTTTTTTAGATTCATTGATTCATCCGTGGAATCAATTTGGTTTTCTTAATGAAAATGTCAATTATAGTTTCCAAATAGGTGACATATAAAAATAAAGAATTATTAGAAAAGAAAATCAGTAATAAAATTATATTTTTCAATTAATTTCAAGCTGCTTGCTTTTGTTTTAATACTTTTTAATACTAAAATTTTAATTTATACTTAGTTAATTTTCTTTAATATTTTTTTAATAAAAAAGGAATCGTTTTCTTTCGGTTAAAGTTAGTTAAAAAAGTTACACATGATTAAAATAATTAAATGGATGTTTGATAGTTCTGGAACATATAATACTCCAGTGTGTATTCGAAACCCAAGTTATACGGCAGCTAAGTAAAAGTTATAAAAACTACTTCAGACTGTATAAAATATATGTATAATCTAGTTTTTAAGTATGATAGAAAATAAGCGTTATTGTTTATATTGCTAGAAATTTACATGTATACGTATTGTGTATTAATTATAAGACAATAAATCATATTTTTTAATGACTTGATAATTAACGACTGTATAATTATGACCAAAATGTGATCTTATATATATATATATTAACGGATCAGAATGTGATGTAATTTCGTAAAGCAGTTCATATTTGCCGCGATAAGACCCCACCACGGCGGCCGCGAGGCGCTATAAGGCGTCGAAGCAGCCTACGTCACTTCCGTCATGCGCGGTGACCGTCGGCAAGTGGAATAACATAAAAAACGTTACATCTGCGAGGAAAATTCCGATTTGTTTGTCACGATTCGCAAGGGTGCGCGCCGGCCAATCGGCGTGCCGGTACCGATCGTCGCACGAGGCTCTCGTCGCTCTCGTTTCCGGCGAAAAATTGTCGGACCGGCGCGCTTTCCGGTGTAGGGGGGCGCCAGCGCGGGCAGCGCCATAGCGTGGCAGTCCCGAGAATACTCCTCGTGACGCCACACGAGCTCTTCCTTTCCGCCGAACTCTCGCGAGTTGAACATGTCGCATACTGCAGAGAGAAGGTAAGTTGAGCGTTTTTCCAGCGTAACGGGGTGCCGCGCTCGCGTTCTAGCGTCGCGCCGCGGCCGCCGTGGCCCCGGGCGCCGTCGTGGCTCGCGCGCGTCGCGAAATAGCCGCGTACGCGGGTTAAAATACGCCCGCGGGGAACAGTGTGCCGCGCGACCGACGGATGCACGGCGGGGACACGAGACTGACAACATGGCGTGCACTCGTTTTTGTCACATTGTGCCCCGCGCCGCGCGGTCAACAGCGGCGCGCCCGCGGGCCCACGCCGTCCGCGAGCTTAACCTCCTCGTCGGCTTCTCGTCGCGGTGCCCGCAGCGGGGGATCGGCGCGGATCGGAGCGAAAGGGAGCAACGGCGTGGCCCCGACGGCGTGCACGCGCCCCGACGCGCCGTTAGCGTGGGTGAAGCGCACTCTTCCTCGCCCGTGCCCGTGCCCGTGCGGCGCGCGTGCGAGAGCTCTCGCTCGAGACGGGCGACGACGAGCATGGTTTTTTCCCCCCCGATCTCGGAATTACGTAATAAAAATGTCCCTCGCGCGATTCCCGGTGCCGGGTAGGAAAGGACGGAGAAAAAAAAATCAATCGCGTTGACCCGCGCGACCCGAGGCCGAGGCTCTCCTCGCGCATTGCCGGATGTACAGTCATCGCGTTCGCACGTTCCCCTCGGCCTCGGCGAAGCAACACGTCTCTCGCGTCTCGGGCGCTCGTGCTTCCGCGCGTGAGTCACTGTCAAGAATCAAGAACGATTATCGCGGCCTCGTGGGAGCCGCCTCCACGCGGGCTCGAGGGGCTTCCTCGCGCCGACCTGGGCTCGTCGCCGTGCGAAACCTAAAAATGGCCATCGAGCGATTTCGATAGACGACGCTACTCCACGGGTTCGATTTAAAAGTTCGGCTCTCAAGGTCACGTGGATTTTAAAGTGGTTTGGTCATCGCTCGATCGCTCGATGACCGATATTATCGATCCCGCGTGGGCGCCGAGCGTCGATATTTTTTTTTTATTAAAATTAATAAATGTACTGCACGAGAATTCGATCATTTATTACGGACGTAGGGAAATGGAATACAGGGTTTTATGTTCCTTTTATATTTTTCGCTAAAGAAGCCTGAAATAATGAAGAAACAATGTGTATGTTGTAATAAAGTAAAATTTAAAGGTCGCGTATCACGTGGATATTACGTGTATTTTACGATTTATTTGCGGTATAAAAATTGTACGTATTATCTTATAAAAATACGATACAGCTCATGATTTAACATTTTAATGTTAATCTTATCTGTGTGTTCTCGCTCTAATATCTTATCGGCGCGTTTCAGAAATGACGATCAATGGCCGGGTGATTCAAAAAATGGTCCTAGTGAAAGCGAACAGCCCACGTACGATGGACCTCCTGGCATGGACCCCGATGGCATCATCGAGTCCAATTGGGACGTTGTGAGTAACTTGCATATTGCATTCTGAACTGTGATAAGGTTTTACTTTCTTTCAACTATTGGGAGACCCGCACTGTTCTTTTATGCTTTGATATTCTACATTAGTGTTATCGTACGAGCCATAATTTCTATACCTAAGCATGCAGGTATTTAAATAGCACATATATAATGTGTATATACATACACGCTTTATTAATTATTGAGAACATTAACGTAACTGACGAATATTGCTCGATATTTATAATAATTGTCTAGATGCATATAAATTTACCCATACAAATAGAGAAATATTTTCAAGGGTAATATAACGATTCTATGCAATATTAAGGTGAAATTACTTCATTTTAGATTAGTTTTTAGATCTTTGATATTCAGGTATCTGGTCCTCTATCTCTCTATTTTGAAATATAAAAAGAACACTCTAAATGTAATACGAAATAGAATATTATATAAAGCCCTAATTTAGACTTTGTAATGTAATTATTCAATCCATCTATATTTCGATCGAGAATATTCTAGTCCTTCTCTGTGAACGACTTGTGAATAATTTAGATCAATTATGGAGAACTTTAATGAATTTGTTATGTAAGTAAAATTAACAGAGGCAATCAGTCTTTTTTTTTGTAGCTGTATTTTTAGTAAGTTGTTTAAAATAATGCTCTTATATGTGATTTTCTTATATATATATTTATATATAAGTACAATTTTCATGTATTAGTTAGAGAATTGTCTTTTAATGATTTATTATGTATCATATGCTTCATAAAATTTCTCTTAGAATATTTTTTTAGTAATTTATTCACAGTTTATAGAAGCAAAAAATTAATACATATAAAATTTTTTATTGTTCTTTCTAGAAATTTTTAACAATTATTACATATTATAGTCCTTATATATTATGATACATTATGATATGATACATTCAAAGTTATTATTATTAAAAGGTACTATCTTTCACCATTTTCATTGATTTAAGATAGTATAGTTACATGTTATGTAATATATAAATATATAATATCGGTAAAGTTGGTTAAATATAATGCCTCTAATGCATCAGTGTATGTATTATGACGATAATAAAATAAAATATAATTAAAATAATATATAATTTAACGCGAACACCTTGTTGCGGCTCTGTGCCCTATCGTTATACGTGTTTGATTTCTAATCATTTGAGCTTTTCACGATTAAAATAATATTTTACTGATATATTTAATCTAAATAGGTTGTGGAAAACTTTGATGAAATGAACTTGAAAGAAGAACTATTACGTGGTATATATGCTTACGGGTTTGAAAAACCATCTGCAATTCAACAACGTGCCATCCTACCCTGTATAAGGGGGCTCGATGTTATTGCTCAGGCCCAGTCTGGTAAGAACTTTTGATACAGATCAGTAATTAATACTACGTAAATATCTTGTGCGAAGTTTATTATGTATTATACCAATCAATGTATCCAACCATTTACAGGTACTGGAAAAACTGCTACGTTCTCAATATCGATTCTCCAACAAATCGACACTAATCTTAAAGAATGCCAGGCCTTGATCCTCGCACCAACCCGTGAGTTAGCTCAACAGGTAAATAGCTCGTTAGAAGTGTTTTAATATAAAGTCACGTTTAATATCAAGAAAATGTTGAATTCTAATAATGTTATTATCTTTACTTAGATCCAGAAAGTCGTTATCGCTCTAGGAGATTTCATGCACGCGGAATGTCACGCGTGCATTGGTGGCACCAACGTTCGTGAGGATATGCGAAAACTGGATCAGGGTGTTCACGTGGTTGTCGGTACGCCCGGTAGAGTTTACGATATGATCAGCCGACGAGCACTTCGAGCAAGTAGCATCAAACTGTTCGTGCTGGATGAAGCTGATGAAATGCTTTCTCGAGGATTTAAGGATCAAATTCACGATGTATTCAAATTATTACCTAACGAAGTGCAGGTAAATATAAAACTTTATATTTTCGGGCAATGTAGATTTTTTAATTACAATTACTATCTAATAGATAAATTTTATTTTAATTATTAGAAAGTATCTTTTTTGGACAAGTCCACAAATCATACAAGACGAAAAAGTTGCAGTGTACCTTATAATAGTCGAGTTAACAAATATATTATAAAATACAGGTGCGTCGTAATAGTGTCATTTTTGACAAATGTACACTGGATTGACATATGCTCTGTATCATGAAATGTGTTATCTTTTTGTCTGGAAATAATAGCGGCCTAAATGCAAACAATTATTGTGGCATAGCACTCCTAATAATAATCATAAATGTCCTAAAGATCAATTAGTCACTTTTAATATCTCTGTAATAGCAACAACAATTTACAATACCTGTTACAGCATGATGCTATTATATTGCACACACATGTATAGTATAACATCTCAGTAAATGCAGTTTATTTCTTTCATCGACATATAATATCGATCATCACATTGTATCGAGATATGATTTCTTGCATACAGTTCTAGTCTTTGTATTTCTAATGCAATACATTATTTTTTCTTTCTAGGTTATATTATTATCTGCGACAATGCCAGCTGACGTGCTGGATGTATCCAAATGTTTTATGCGGAATCCCATTCGTATTTTGGTTAAGAAAGAGGAGCTAACCTTAGAGGGTATCAAGCAATTCTTCGTTTATGTCGAACGTGAAGATTGGAAATTGGAAACTCTTTGCGATTTGTATGATACACTGAGCATCACCCAGGCCGTTATTTTCTGCAATACGCGGCGTAAAGTAGATTGGCTAACAGAGAGTATGCATAAACGTGACTTCACTGTTTCTGCTATGCACGGAGATATGGAACAGAAAGAACGCGATCTTATTATGCGTCAATTCCGAACTGGATCATCTAGAGTCTTGATCACTACTGATCTTCTGGCACGTGGTATAGATGTGCAACAGGTTTCGCTTGTTATTAATTATGATTTACCTTCCAACCGAGAAAATTATATTCATCGGTAAGTTATTATTTTATACTTTTTAATTGTTATTTTGAAATAAACGCGGTGTAATTTATAACTTATTTGAACGAAATAGAAATTTCTAATAGCAAAAACTTATAAGACATAAAAATACGAATAAAATATAAATTTTACTTTATATATAACTCTAATTTAAAACAACTATAATTTTTTTTTAAGAATTAGAATATTGTACTTAAATATTTTATATCTTTAAATTCAAGCCATAGATATATGTATTTTACAGAACAATAAAAGACATCAACAATATAATCTTTATGTTGCAAAAAGATAGGCATGCTTCAAATTTTACATGTATTAAAATGTTAGAATTTTGAAATGTCACAAATATATACATATATAATTTGTGTTTAATTTCCTTATATATATGTATAGATACTTATATTTTTGTTACTTTTTCTGATTCACAGAATTGGTCGCGGTGGTCGTTTCGGCCGTAAAGGTGTGGCCATTAATTTTGTGACAGAGGAAGATAAACGAACCTTGAAGGATATCGAGCAATTCTATAACACTCACATCGACGAAATGCCAATGAATGTCGCTGATCTGATCTAAGTCCGACTGTTGGCTATAATCCATTATAATAACAAAAAATAATAAAAAGTAAGTGACAGAAGCTCTCAGCTGATCGATCTCTCATGGTGTGTGAGTATATATATTGAGTGAGTTGGTGAACTATATCGCTTATGTAAACGCGATCTAAACCAAAATATTCCAACGTTTTCATATTCGTTTCGATTTATAATAGTAGGTTACGGAAATAGTTATCTGTTGCGCTACAGGAGATAGTAGTACGACTATTATTACTATTAGTGTTATTACTATTAGTGTAATTATCACTACTGTTGCCGCTACCGATATTGCCGCTGCTGCTGCTACTACTTATTATTATCGTTACCGCTATTAATATTACTATAAATATTATACTATACTATCATTGGTATTACTGGTACTGATTGCTATCAAGATTATATTTTATTTTAATTTTTAACAATAATATAGCGATATTATATATATTACCACGACTAAAATATCACGCCACACAGAGTGGTGAATAGAATTAGAAAAATACGAAAAGCGCAGCTCGGCGCAGTGCGATTATACTTTATTCCTATTGTCGCAACAAATTTTCTATTGCCCAGAATGCATCCATATTCTTATTCTACCGCAAATCCAATGACCATCATAGAAATTTTCAAGTCTTGCCTTCTGAGACTTCTCGTCCCGCTTATTTTTTCTGAAAATGTTTCTAATTGGATGATTAAATTTGTTGTGTTTAATAGTCCATATTTCATGCTTTTATCACCGCGATTACAACTTGTTTGTCTAGGCAGAGGTTTAGTTGGGTATTGGAGGGGGTACTTTAATCACAAGCGTTGCCGAAGGAGAGGTATATTCAAGCTTAGATGATATGAATTTTTGTATATCCTAAATCCCAGACGCATACACCTTTATTATTAAATAAAATGTTTGACCTTTTAAGAAAATGTGGTCTTTGTTATTAGTCTTGTCTTTCTTATCAAATTTTATCCAATTTCACAATGAAAACCCTGAATGGACAAACTGTGTTACGAGTGAGATTCACAAATTCTGAAGTGCTCCGCTTTGGGTATTAAGTTTCGCGTTTTATATGCCGAAAAAGTTCTCACAATTTTCTTTTATTTGTATTTGCAGGCAGTTTTGGACAGTCCAGATGTGGGCGACAATATTTTTGGAAATAAAGACCAGATTTCCTGATTCAAAAAAATCGAAGTTTTGTAAATCGATTACCTCTCTAAACTCCTGCCTTTTCGTAGGCTACAATAATATATGTATATTTACTCTTTTTCTTTTTTATACTTTTACATTCTTATTGATAATAGAAGATGATCAGTTCTTAGATTTTTTATATTTGTCAATAAAATTCTTTGCAAATATTCTTTACGCATATTCATAAGTTTCCGTGCACTTATCAATGCCAAATATTAAATTGAAATGTTATCTGCCTTGTGAGAACTTTTGTATCGTGTCTTTACAAAATTATTAAAAATATTGCGATATCATACTCTATTGTCGTCATTAATCGTAAATTTGCAAAAGTGTTAATAATGGTTTTCGAAAATCTGAGTGATCAAATCATGTAAGCGCTTTTATGCATTTTATAGCTGCTGATTTGTGATTGCATTAACTCTTCTTTCTCGCACATTTGAATGCGTCTTATGTTAATGCAAAAATCATCTCGAATTTCCGAAAACTAGTTCTTAAAAATACTGTAAATATTATATAAATGGACCCTGAAGGAATGGACCATTGTGTGTCTATTGTATTTATACATCATATAAATAATATTTATGATTGAACGTATAAACTGAATACAATAAACGTGAATGTCCTTTACTTGTATTATCAATACCATTAAGTGAACTGCTGTTATTCGAATAAGTGTATTATGTATAAAATTATACTCAAAATTACGAAAAGAAAAATTCTGTAAGCATTTATCGACGCAAAACGGAAGATTAGTATGCCTTTTTAAAAATATCTGAAGAGCGCACAATCACAGATGCATTTTGATGAAAATATTTTTCAGTTTAATTATACGTACCAGCTGAAGAGATTAAGTTCATAAATTTAAAACATAATGGATATCCGAAAACATTTGAATCGTAAGTATTTGTCATATAATTAGACTTCGTAATACAATTTTACTGTAAAATAAAATAAGGACTTCTTTATGTTTCGAGAATTTTACATGCTTTATGGATTATATCTACAACGAATTTAAAAGAGACATAAAGTACTGAATACATTTATCAAAGTTTTTTTATTTTCTTGGAGATTTTCCTTTTTAGTCGCATAAATTACTGTATAAATTTTGATTTTTATTTATTCCAATTGTACAAAGCGTACATACGATTTACAACGTATTGATTCTCGAAATTTTCTAATGGACTAGGTACTTTGATTTTACAAATCGACATCTTTTGTACTTAGAATGACTTGGAGTGATCAAGCTCCAATTAACTTAATCGATAAATCACTTGTTCATACTTATAGTATTTTTTGTTAATATGAATAGAATTATTAATTTCTTATTGTTTAATACGTAAGAAGAAAAATTAGAAACGACAAATTTTATATAATCTTATAGTTAGATATTTTGTTGTAAGGGATTATGCGGTTGAATTAATCATTACCTAAAATCGGAAGTCGTCCTTAGTGGTGAACTCTAATTAATTTAATTGGCAGTTAATTTGTCAAGTAATATCCTCAATATTTTCGAATTAAATAGAAATATATGCATTAATGTTTTGTTTAAAACGTGGGAAGAAAAATTTTAAATTAGAAATAACGAATTATATGGTTAAAAGTTTTGCTATAAGCAATTGCGCTGATTCATTAAATTAATCACCGATTAAATTAATTGTCCAGCATCATCCATAGAAGCATATGTAAAATCGATCACGTGTGTCTTATGTAAGGAAGGCCATGCATTTATTGTAAATTGTACATTAGAGATAAAATCAATTAATTTCTCGAAAGTATCTTTTAATGCTTTTGTATAGTATATTTTAAGTCTGTTTTATTTATATTTGATTAGTACTTTCTGAAATAAAATACTTTGATTTTTATATACTACTCGGATGTTAGAAAGAGAAACAACGAGAACTGCGCGTTCAGAAAGTACAAATAAAAAGAACTCGCGGCCAACTGTTTGAGGATTAGGTTAGGTTTCGTTTGTGAGCTAGACACACGTGCGTTCATGCCGTTTATTAAAGGTACTTGTGGCATGCTGGAAAACATATTAATTTATCGGGCCTTTTGTAAGTCGGCGAATTGCTAGAACGTGTTCAATAGAAAATCGTACAATAATAGTGCAATAATACTGATGCTTAATGAGGTTATTTTTGGTATCAGAGGTTTGCCAAATCATTTATCCATTAATGGGACAAAAGAGCTTAGAACAGATATAAAAGGAAATAGAAACTGTATTGGAAGACAAATAAATATTATTAATCAAAATGTCTAAGCGTCCAGAGCGTATGGCACCGCCTGAGGTGGTAAGTTATAAACTTCGTTGACTTGCATAATTGTTTTTTTATATGGTTTTTATATATGGTACTTACAAGTTAAAAAATATATTAATAAACCAAGATAGAAGCTAATTCCTTTTTTTTCCCTATGACAGTATTATGGTTATACAGAAGCTAATAAATATACACATAGGTATGTTTATATGAAATTTTTATACGAATTACCTAGATATTTACTATATCTTCATAATAAAATCCATGTTTTTGCAGCTCTCGTATAATAGAAATCCAAGTACAGATGTGTGAACGTGCTATAGAACTTCTTGTGCTACCTGAAGATCAGAGCTGCTTGCTTTTGGATATCGGTTGTGGGTCAGGGCTCAGTGGCAGCGTATTGGAAGATCAGGGACACGTATGGATAGGTGTGGACATCTCTTCAGCTATGCTTGGTAAGTATTTTAATTATGGTGCGATACAGTTATATTTTAAGAATATTTTTTTACAGCATATGTAACATGCATATATATATATAAAATCATATTAACACATTATTTTTAGACGTAGCTGTTGAAAGAGAAACAGATGGTGACTTAATTTTGGGAGATATAGGTCAAGGATTGCCATTTAAAGCTGGTACGTTTGATGGGGCTGTCAGTATTTCTGCGCTTCAGTGGTTGTGCTATGCAAACAAAACTTCGCACAATCCTACAAAACGTTTATATCGTTTCTTCTCATCGTTGTATGCATGCCTGTCAAGAAGCGCAAGAGCAGTGTTACAATTCTATCCAGAGAACAGTGAACAGGTTGAATTGATCACGGCACAAGCCACAAAAGCTGGCTTTTATGGCGGTGTGGTTGTCGATTTTCCGAATAGCGCAAAAGCAAAGAAAATGTTCTTAGTTTTAATGACCGGAGGAGCTGCTCCGCTTCCAAAGGCACTAGGCGTAGAGAACGAAGATAGACAAACCATCGCTAATTCAAGAAGGTTTGATCCTCTCGTTGTCCGTTTATATCTAGTATTTTGTAATTTGCAATTTAAATATTTCTCTAACTATATTTTTACCTTCCAAAAATTGTGATAATTTTTTGTATATTTTATATTATAGGGAATACATAAAGAAAGCCAAGGGTAAATCATTGAAGAAAAGTAGGGACTGGATTTTAGAGAAGAAAGAAAGGCGGCGCCGGCAAGGAAAAGAAGTTAGAGATGACTCCAAATATACTGGACGAAAGAGATCCGGGAGATTCTAATTGTAAGATATACTTCGTTAACATAAAACACTATTTTAATAATTTTTTTTATAATGTTAATTACAAATAAGAAAATTGATAAAATTGATCTAATTAATTTTTGTCTGTTTCTATATCATCAATCTACTACTTAAAAATAATATATGCATAAAATATTTTCTTTAGTAACGAAAAATATGTGCCTAAAAAATTTTTTTGTTAAAGAATATCAAACATGAAATTTAATAATCGTGACTGTGCATAAATGTTTGTGTGAAATATTTTCCTTTAAAAAGGATATTAGGAGTCCTTTATAATGTTAATGTTACGGTAATAATAGGCAATATTAATAATAAGAGATCAAAGAATGAGTTCAATATGTTATATTATTCTTTACGTAAACATAAATTGTGAAATACTCTGTTGTATTCCAGTAGGTAATACTTTTTCTAATTCTTCATGATCCAACCACTGGTATTTTACGTTATTGGTGATATCTCCATCCATATGTTTGGCTAAGAAATAAAATATTTTAGCACCATAACTTCCTTGCTTGCAAAGCTTCTTAGGATATTTGTATTTATAGAATCCGATAGGTGCATTTCCATAAAACTTCACTTTTATTGTTGCACCACATGTATCTTGTAATACTCTCTCCGCAGTCTGTAAAAGAATTGATGAAGAATATTTTCAAATCATTTTTTTGTCCCCATTAAGATATTCACATGCAAAATTAGTTGTAGAGAGAAATTATAAATACATACTTGTCTCATGGTCTCTCCTTCCTTTCGAATATCTTGGGGAGGTATCCAATAATGTAAATCACCTACTTTCTGTTGCACCAATAACAGCAAATTTTTGTCCAATTTACGTTTTAAAGACGACGTTACATTTTGTTCATCAAATTCTAAAAATAACGCATGCAGATAAATCATTTATGAGAAAAATATATTTAAATCATATAATATATAAATCTTCCTTTCGTGAAACACTTTCATAAAAAAACTTTGATATTGTATGATTTATTTTATAGATGTATATTCGATTCTTACTGTTAGATTTTATCTTATGCACTTATAGAGAAAGAATTAATGCATACTCGTAACTCTTGGCGCAAATTTAAAACTTTTAAATTCCTCTTGATAACTATCCTCAAAGTCCTGCGCAGTTTGCACTAAAATATCTGCGTCGTCCACATCGGTTGACTTTTTCTGCTTCTCTCTTTCCTTTTTCAATTCATAATCGCACTTTAGACTATTTTCATACTCCACTTTCCTTAACATATCATGAAACTTCAGTTCTATTTCTTGCATCGACTGCGTTATAACCGGATGACGTTCTAAACAGACTGCGCTGTACAAATCCCATTTCTTCGTAGCTGCGGCAGTACCAAACGTCCGAGTGTCCCGACATTGAATCACGTTGGTACATATCGCGGCAGCCTTCTTTGACGTAGCTGTATAAAAAAAAAAGATATTATTAGGAAATATTAACATGCAATTACACGCGACATCGCGTTATTACAGCTAAGTGACAGTAAACGTTACAATCAAATTGAAGGTTAACAATATACAGCTGGAGTTACCGCTTTTCTAGGTTAATGTTTCCTAATACTCGAAGAGGAATAAAGCAACTGTTTCTGCCTACCCGGTAAAACCTGATTTAAATTATGTCCGGGCCCGGATCGGAGAATCTGTTTGAACATCTTTAATACGGTTGTCTCATAACCTAACAAAAACAGTGGCTACGATGCCTGTCGATCGTTTCGATGCCTCGACCGTTCGACACTTCGAGATCGATAGCGCCGTTCGATAGATTTCGTATTCCGGTATTACGACATTACGACTGCGGAACGCGCCGCGCCGCGTCGTTCGTGTCATTTCGTACATACTCGTCGAATGTCGCGTTTCAAGCCGCGATTACCGTTTGGAAGCGCATTTTGCGCGCGAGAAGCGAGAAGTAATCGCGAGTGCTCTGTAACTCTGTATATATGGCCGATGCTATCCGAGAAGGAAATATGTGAGCCATTAATAAGACGGAGAAGCGAGTGCTCTGTAAGGTACTCAGAACGTTCATATCGTCTAAAATTGTAGGTAGTATGCCGGTATCGCGCGAACCCATCTCCTGGTGTCCTCGCAGTCCATCCTCCTTTGGCTCGCCTGGTCCTCGCCGACCTCGCCTGGTTCTCGCCTCATCCTCGCATCCCCGTTCGACACCCGTTTGCCCCGAAAGTGCAACGATCAAGGTATGTGGCATGTTGCTCCACGTTGCACTTTAATAATTATCGAGCGTTTGTTACATTGTTCGCGCAATATATTTCAATAGCGAGTATATATTTGATATATTATACGATCTATCATATGCGCATAAAGCGCGGAGAACGCCGCTTTTTGATCTCGCAACGCTTCTCGCAACTGACGCTACTAAATCGCCATTAGCGATTAAAATATGCGGGATTTCACTGACTGTATTCTGACGATGATAACAGCGAGCCGCTGTTGCTTTTTTGTTTCCTAAAGATTCCGAATTAACTCTAGAATCATGAATTAAATCGAACTCGCATCTGAAGAATCACGCATTTTACTTTCGAAGGAAAATGATTCGTTAATTGCTTATGGAAGATTATTTTATTTCTGGTAAAATTATCATAAAAATAAGACTCAAGAATAGATTGATCTTCGTGGTTGAGACATTCGAGAAACCTGTAACTTTGAATAAATCGTCGTTTGAAAATTTGACTGGGCTCTCTGGACAAACATTCCAGAGATCATGAGAGAAATAATTAGTTAAAGGTAGAGGGTAATAGCAGAAATACAGTTACTTGTCTATTGAAGTAAACTGTTAATCGTGAAATTAATAGCAAATTATAAATCAAATGTTTGATATAAAAGTTTATTCATATATGAAGACACTTGACGGTATCTTGTTCTCAATTAATACAATTAATATATTAAATTAATTTTTTTTATACAATCAAACTTGAACCTATTCGCGCAATAAGTTGTAAATTTACTTACCGTCAATTAGTAACTTTATTAGTTTCTCGATCAATAAATTTCCCGAAGGTAAGTAATCCACTTGGTAACTCAAAGGAATTTCTTTCCCAGATCTTTTTTATCGATTGCTATTATCTTTTTCGAGAGAATAAGCAGCTTGCAGTGAAATGGCTCTAGTGCATAATAACGATCCTGTATCGTAATTTTAAACTTTTATGAATATGTAATTTGCAGATTTAAAAAATCATAGGATATATGTCATACAAACATAAATACATCTATGTATACTTTAATATTTAATTTTTTATACATCATTGAATTTGTCTTCAACCAGCTTTAATTTCGTAACATTTTGTAATAAAGCATTTTTTTAAGCTATCAAAAACGATAGTAAATGGTTGAGATATTTTGAAAAATTTAAATACATTTTGAACTCAGAAAATCTTTCTTTAAAACGTTTTTTTAAATATATCTTATTGTTCTAACGATATACGTTTCGAAACATTAAAGTCAATTTTTTCAAAGGAATGTTTTACTTCTTAACGTGCATAAGAGCAATAATATTAATAATAACACTTATTTTTATTTATAGTGCACATACAATATTTTATCCTATACTATCCAAAGCTTATCAAAATCGAGGAGGATATAATTATATAACTTGCAAGTATTAACACTTGCGTATATTTTTTATGAAACTTTAATTGAGGGAAAATGATTAAAAAACCGTGTATATTAAATGTGTTAAAATTAAATGTTTAAATGTTAAATATTAACATAAATTAAGAAAGCTTGCTACATCAATCTTACGGAATTTATTTATTGTTGTCAGCAAAATTTAAAATCAGTTATAGTGTAAAGATTTATTTACAGCGCTCTCTCTTTCTATCTCTCTCTGATTAACGACGAATAAATTAAATCTTGAATTAAAATCTGTGAATTATTGCTTAGAAAATACTCAGGTAACTTGTACCTTTATTAAGCCTTGTGTCCACGATGCTAGAAATCGCTCCGAGACCTCGGACGGAGAAAGAATTAACCAATCGCATTGATTAATTGGCCGAATTATTTAAATATGATTGGCCAATTTTTTCTCCGTCTGAAATCTCGGAGCGATTTCTAGTATCGTGAACACAAGACTTTAGGTCAGTTTCTTTGATTTGTCAGCACTCTAAATTTGAGCGATGACACATCTAAATCAGGAGTAAGAGAAAAAAGAACTTATTACACGAGAAATTTTATCGGTTAAATTAATGCGGGATACCGATGCGATCCTCCGAACTTAGCTTCGGTCATTTTTCTAACGCAACGAAGTGTAACGCGGGGAGACGCGAGCTCCCGAACAGGTGAATGAGTACGGGAGGGCACGAATGATGAACGTCGGGGGTGCGGGAGACCGATAGAGGATACGGGCGTCGGATGGTGTTGGATCTCTTGACGGGTGCATCGATGTCCACTGGCTCCCAAGGGAAATCCACTTCATGATGGGAATCCCATTATTTCCCGAGCGATATAAAAGTAGGTAGTCCAGTCGTCCACGTGCTGTCCAGTTGAGGCTATTCCGACGGCCGTCCTCTATCCTCCCACGCCACATTGAGGCTCTGTTTTTCTCCGTTCCTCTCTTCCTTCTCTTTTTTGTTGCCTGTCCCATCTCCTCTCTCTCTCTCTCTCTCTCTCTCTCTCTCTCTCTCTCTCTCTCTCTCTCTCTCTCTCTCTCTCTCTCTCTTCTTATCTCTCTTTCTCTCTTTTTCTCCTCTTATACCATTACCATTGTCTCCTCTCGTTCGCTCCTAGATCTCACTATTCTCCGTCCATTCTCAATCTATTTGATTCCGAGCCTGTCTCTCGAAGGCGACGCTACTACGAAGGACCATTTTTAGTTTCGACTAATACCATGTATTGCCATGAGATCCAACTTTAGCTATACGCAATTTGATAAACGGACGCCGATCTCAAGTGTATCACGAAGCTTTCGCATACGCCGTGACACTTGAACGTGCAATTGAATAAAAAAAAGAATATATAAAAAATTAGAGAAGATATCAAAGATAAGGATATATTTTGTTTACTCCCAGAAGAGCATATAATATTTTTTATTGACGATTCAACGATAAATAA
The DNA here is from genome assembly GCF_030848795.1 of Temnothorax nylanderi. Lineage (NCBI taxonomy): Eukaryota > Metazoa > Arthropoda > Insecta > Hymenoptera > Formicidae > Temnothorax > Temnothorax nylanderi. The sequence continues at coordinate 358,952 of NW_027249155.1, read as the reverse complement.
TTTTAAGCTGGGCGGGTTATGACGCGCAAATCACGATTGGATCACGTAAAATCAAAACGCTGGCGCGTAGCTATCGCGAAAATAAACACGTTCGACAATTCAATATCGCCTCGATTCAATCGAGTGGCGCGTACGGTCGAAACGATAGACGGAGGTTCCACGCTGGGAGAGCGACTTGATAAAGAATTCCATCCCGGGGCCGTGGAATGGTCGTACAAGGTGCGGGCAGTATAAAATAAATATGTGAGACGCAGGGGGTGGCACTCCAGAAAAGATGGACGCCTGGAGAGAGGGCGTGAGTGCTCGGCACTGCCTCTCCGTAGTAGGGGTAGAGCGGAGAACGGGCTAGGTTGGGTGGACCGTGTGGAGATCGGCTGCAGGACTCGCGTGTGTGTTGCTGGGTAATTGATTTCTTTGATACCACCCGCGCCAAAGGAACATTGTAGATGCTTGCCTGCGTACGTACGTAGAGCTCCCGTAGGAAGGGACGAACGCTTCTCTCACTTTCTCTCTCCATCTCTGTCTCCATCTCTATCTCCTTCTCCTTCTCTCTCTCTCTCTCTTTCTCTCTCCATTTCACCCTCATAGGAGCCGACAGTGGGTAAAGGGAGGAGGATCCTCCCTAGGATATAGAATGTAAGAAGGGGGTGGAATTGAGGATGGTGGCAGATCTACCGTCCTTCGGATCGATGGATATCTCTGCGCCGGACAAGACCCTCTACCCTACCCTTCCATCTTCTCCCCGAGGATGACCAATAACAAACACCGTCGCTTCTCTCTCTCTAATGGAGTTTTTACCGATAAAAAATTCACTCCCTTTTCTCCTTTTTCCCGCGGACGGTTCCTACACCCGTTTCCTCCACTACTTTACTACCACCAGCGAACACCTACGCCCATTCGCCCGACTGACGGACCACCACCATCCTCTAGCACCTTCCAAACGCTGCCTATGGAACGACGCTTTCTTCGCGACATCTCCGGGTTACGACGTGGCCGTCGCATTTGACTGAGGATGCTACACGGGGTATCGTAACGGATAAGACATCCGTAACCGAGAAAATGCTCTCGACTATTGCATTGTGCACGTTGATACGTGTTAGGACAAACAATAAACGTAGAGAACAAAGATATTGATGAATATGGGATATAATCATTTCTCCGATCTGATTGTTAAAATTCGTTAAAGTTTCTAGTATAACAGAGATAGATATAAGCGATTTTACAATTACCTAAATAACATCATATGTAAAGGGGAATCTGAATAGAGCAGTCTCTCTCTCTCTTTCTTTAGAAGTGGAAATCAAGATATTTTTGCGGATGCCCTGCGATATATAGAAAACAGGTGGCTCAAACGGTTTTGAAATTGTGGCCGTCGTCTTGTAAGATATGCAAATTAAGTGACACGCGAATGTCGGAGAACTAGGCAGTTTGTGGTCGTTGAGCGGCGGCAGTGCGGGGGTCGGTTGGCTTAGTTCGGCCAACAGGGGCCGGGAATTCGAGCTCTATCGTGTGCTGACGGTATGTATCGATTGTTCTGCGATATAATGCTAGCCACGCACATATGAGACCATGCGGGTGCTTCGTGCCGAGTTTGTGTATCCGATTCTCTCTTACTCTTGTTGTATGCAGGCATCCTCGTAGACACTTTATATAATAGGCTGCACTGGAGGAAAGGTCTTGAAGTCATTTTTACAATAGCGTACATATAAACGATAGTATTTGCAAGTTTTGCCATTTGATGCTATACAGGAAGTTTGATGCTATAGAAAGATTATTATTAATCGTAATTTCATAATTATTAATCATAATTTTTAAAGATTATGTTTACAACGATTATTTAATATTATCGCAATAGAAAGAAGAGAGGCAATTAGAGCCAGAATGCAAAAGTAAATGTTATTTTTACACCTAAAGCTCTCAAATTCTTCAGTCAAATTCAATCCAAACTAATTGAAAAATTTGGCTTTATGATCGTTTATTTCCGATGTTTAAGTATCTCGTTTATTTAAAAACATCTGATTTTCAATCTCTAATTATTTTAATCGATCTAAACCTCACTTATTACTCCGATATTTTTGTTAAAGAAAGATGAATGTAATATCGATAAAATCGAATAGAAGAATATATTACTGAAAAATACTTTTGTAGAAAGAGAAATATTCTAGATACACACATACATATTTGGATATCAATGCTTGAATACAGATTTAAAGATTAGAACATATAATAAGACGTATTAATATTTATTTATTTATATTTAATGTGTTTTATTCAAATCAGATGTTGTTAATTGAGTAATAAGAAATTGTGCTGTTTGACTACATTTTTATGCATAAATGGAAAGGGTAGCTTTTGTTCATTTGCCATTAAAAGAATTAAATTATGAGCAGTACTTCCGCAACTTTTTGAGAGAGATATTATAAAATGGATTTTTGTATTTAGTAGAAATAGGTATCTGAGAAATCATATGTGAAAAGGTTTTCATATGTGTTAGTATTGTTTACATTGACCTAATTACTACTAAATCAATTAAAACAATTTGTACGTTAAAGTATCAGATATCAGGTACTTGTGAATTGATCATCATTATCATACTCGGTTAAAAAGTAGCAGAAAGAGTTGTCCAAGGGTTGTCAAAATTTTTATGCAAAAATCTTAAATCTTTGTGCATGCTTAGATTAAAATCGAAAAAATGAAAAAAAATTCGACATTTTTCGCTATAAATGAAACATAAGTCACGTGTAAATGAGAATACTAATGAAATTTGAATATATATACTTGCACTATGGTCAAAGACCAAGTTTTATTATTCTTTCAATTTTTTCTTCCTTTATTTATGTAACTATACAAATTTAATATTTCTTTTCGTTTCATTGAAATAATTATATCTATAATGGAAAAAATATGTAATGTCATAAAAAATCAAAATTAATACAATTATAGTACAGTATATTAAGAGAACATAAATAAAAATATATCTGCAAGTAAAGAATACAGAATGTTAGAGTAAAACAATCATTGACTACGCATGTGAGGAAACTGGCGAAAGCAATGCTAGTACTCGTACGAATATTTAGGGAGACGAAGAGACCGACAAAGGTGGTCGATCGATAAGCTAGTTGAAGAATTTGGTCAAAGATCTTTTTAGGTTTTATAAAAATATTTAACAATTTTATTTTATAATTTTTCAACGTTTCACCGATTATAAATGGAATGAGAAAAAAATATAAAATTTATTATAAAAAATGAATACTAGGCAAGAGCATGTCATTACATGTATGTAGATAGTAAGTGTAGGTAGTGTAAAAGGATGGGATGTTAGGATAAAAAAAATGGTGCGTGGAAAGGAAGTTGGCGACTGAAATGCCGTCGTTCCTACGGATGTCCAGTGAGACGAAGAAGGTCCACGCTCGAAGAAGGTCGACAAACGAGTAGCGTCGGCGCTGCCCTTGCAAGCTTCCTCGTGTATTGATCCTCATAATTCGGGCGGGGGTGGAGGGTGGCCAGAACGGCGGGGAGATGGCGGCAGAGCGGTTGGGGCTAGAAGGGGAAGCGGCAGTTGGCAGCGGGGTGGTAGCGGATAGGGGGGCTCTGAGCCCCACCTCACCAACCGAGAAACGTATGCGTCGAGGCACGGCTCGGGGGTGGCTGGAAGAACGGAAGAAAGGAAGGAGCGAAGGAGGCAGAGTAGGGCGCACCCGCGACCAATAATAAACCGGCCGCGTTATGATAATGTCATATCATAGCGTAACGCGATATCGGTACGTCTTATGATTGGAGCCGCGGATCTTCCAATGAGATCGCGCGAGCGTGTCTTATCCATATTCACGAGATTTTTCTATCTCGGCATGCCGTTTGTGGAATATCTGGGTGTATTCGCGGTTGAAACTAGATTTCACGAATATTTTAACAGAGAGAGAGAGAGAGAGAGCGAGAGAGAGAGAGAGAGTGATTGAATAAATAGGTATTATATATTGTCTTCTATTTGATTAAGATATGACTACAAGAAATTTTATGAGTATATATTACGCATTTCATGAGCCCAAAATTTTTCAGTGTGTTTTTAATCTGTATTAATTTTCTGTAAATAACTATCGCTTGTAATTTCATAATGTATCATGAAATATATATGTATATATATTCTACTATGTATATAATTATATATAATTATATATAATTATATATAATTATATATAATACTATCGGGTATCCATATTTATCATAGATTATATTACTAGATATAATTGACTAGAAATTATTATTTACCGAACTTGTTAAATATTGAATATAAACGTTTATACGAACTAGTTTCTATGCTCTAGTCTCGCTGTTCTAACTAGAAACACAAGCATTTTTAAGAATATAAACACTGTTCTACGTTTTCTCATTTTGAGATCATGGAAAACGCGAAACATTTCACCGACACATTTATCGTAACGCACAACAGACATAGCGACTGTTTGTATATATATATATATATATATATACATACTGTACCGCCCTGAGTTGCTCTCCTTTACATCGATATTTCTTTCCCCGCGATAAAATTCAACCTTTCAGCCGACCAGTGTTTTACGGCCAATAGGAGGCCAGGAAGAGAATCGCCCGAATAGCGCAATACACGTAGGTATGGCGTTTTATTGGCGGTGGAAATGGGTTCGTATATAGCTTTCGGAGTATGGTATCGGAGGATATTGATCCTCGCGTCCGTCAAGCAGTCTGATGGTCTTCGAGTCTTCCCCGCTCCTGCGCTTCCCGCTCATCGTCGATTTCTTTCGGTCCTGCGGCTCCTTGGGGACAAGAGAACTAGCCCTCTGGGAACTGAAACACCCCTGTTTACACAATGTGATCATGTTCGAGTTATGAATACTTTCGTCATGATCATATTGTATTCATTTTTGTTTAATTTTCTTATCTCGGTAGAAACTTTTCTTGAGATTGTCAGATATAAAGAAGAACAAACTTATTTTACTGATATAGACTAAATTGGTCTAAAATTTTTAGAATTGGACAAAATGTCTTTTTTTTTCTAATATTCTATAATATGTTCGAAATACTGCTAAGCGCACGTGTCGTAGTGTTGGTTGCATTACCGGGCAAATTTCCGATCCCTCTGGCAGAAACGTCTCGTCAGTCCCGTCGGAACGTAGGGCGCGTGATGAGAAAAGAACGCGTCGGGTGGCGAAGAGTGGACAGTGGTCTGCACAGCAAAGGCTGTGGAAGATTTGCGCGCGCATCTCGTGTGCCCCACCAGCATAGGTGCCCCTTGGAGCCCACCTACACACGAGAGCGTACCACTCCTCCGCGAGCACCACCGCGAGCAAGTTCTTGGCGCACCTCGAAGGGTGCTTCTCAAGCCTTCTCGTCCCGGTCTCGCTTTTCTCACGGAGGAAAAATTCAATATTAATAACGAGGCGGAGTGAAGGAAAGTCCGCAATGCGCCAAAGGCGCGACGGATCTGGATCCGCGCACCGCTATAAACCCACGCGATCTCGTAGGTGTGAGATCATAATGCCGACCAATGAATACGCGAGGGCGTACGGTCCATGGGGTGAGGCCGATATGATGGATTTATGGATCTAATAAAAAGAGCTCGCGGGATTGGCCCTCGCGGAATATGACGGGCGGGGCTGGCAACAGACGGTACACCCCGTTGAATTCAGCCACAACCACCACCGTCACCCACCCTCCCGTCGTCCTTTACCTCCTCATCCACCTACAATCTCCCTCACGTTCCCCTGCAGCGACCACGAGAAGGGGAGAACGTCCTCTCCCGTCCTCTGCGATGTTGAGTGGGGATGCAATCTTGATGTATTTCACCTTCTCCTCATCTCTCTCTCTCTCTCTCTCTCTCTCTCTCTCTCTCTCTCTCTCTCTCTCTCTCTCTCTCTCTCTCTCTCTCTCTCTCTCTCTCTCTCTCTCTCTCTCTCTCTCTCACCCCCCTCTCTGTCTACCTTTCTCTCGCTTTATGCTTCCCCTCATCTTTCTCTTTCTCTCTCATTTTCGTCATTTCCGTATTTCTCCGTTTCCTTACCATCCCTCGCTTTCCCCTGAATTAGATCCCGAGATCAGACGACGAAACAGGTGAGGGTCGTATGCGGTAGTCATATTTACCAACCCGTAGATAGTCTTTAGCACTTTGGGTCAGTCTAGTTTCGAGCATCTCTTTACAAGGTTGAAGCGGCTCGCGAGCAACGACACATGTCAAACTGTAAAAAATGTTATTTCCCTTATCTCTCTTAAATAATAGAGCTTTGTATATATTTGTACAAATAAGATATATATATATATATTTATATATTGTTCTTTTATTTTAATACTACAGTATACTAAAAAATGTTGATTAATTCTTTAAAAATTTTATTATATATTAGTAAATGAATTTTGATAAATATAAACATTTAAATATTTCAATTTTCAAAAATTTAGTAAAAAAATACTTGGCATATTTCGCATTAATTATAATATATCACAAATTATTCGTTATTTATACATAGTTGTTTACAATAAATAATTTAATAATATATACATATATATATATCATTGGTATAAATGAGCCATTAATCCATTTTGTGCAAAAATGCGATGAATCCGACGACAAATAATATGATTTAGGTCTGACTAAACTTCCTTTTCTGTGTTGAAAGTTGCGACTAGAGGTAACGGTGTCTCGCTGCGCTTATAGAAGCGCGTTCACCTTTTTACTCCCGCTTTCTCCTTCTATTTTGCTACGTCCAGAAGCTCCATAGTCGCGTTGAGAACGAGAGCCGAGAGTGCTGTATTGCAAACTTTGTCCTTCTTTATCAAATTTTATTGTTACCGGAAGCCGGATAGCCACTTCGCCTTAATGTTTCCTTTCTATATGCCTTTAACTCTTCTTTTTAACATTTATTATTACTGTATTGATCTCACTATTGGCTTATATTCTTTTTGATAAAAACACTGGAATAATCTTATTATTACGATAGATTTCAATTTCATTATGTTTTGTATTCATCTGTACCACCATAATGAAAATGAATTCTCAATTTTGATTTAATCGAAGATAATATTATTATAAATTAGATGTATTAGATATATAAAAAAGGAAAAAGGGGTTATTTGTCTTGGAGTATGGTATAGGATGTTTCTTAAGGGTGAGGAGGGATTTGCAGAGATAAATAATATTCCCTTTTCAAACACGAGAGAGGTAACTAATCTGTATAATATGCCGTAGTTGAGACGCTCATCTGTTTCCTCCGCAGGAAGAACTTCCATCGTTCCATCACGAACGTAGATGAAGGAGACTCTATTATCGAGCGTATAATATCATTGTTATTAAATGCCTATCTGATAGAAATAAAAGATATTATCACAGAGTAGACATACTAGGGAGATAAACACTCAGTATCTTGGTGCACTTTCTTTATTTTATTGTCATTTTTTTATATTAAAATGATAATTGCACAATACGTTAAATACAATAACAAAATATAACAATTTTGATATATTACACATATCTATTAAACGCTTCTTTTATCATAAGTTCTTTATAACGATAAGAATAATATATCGACTTTATTATATGAAAACTTTTATGTCAAATCTAACCTATTTAGAAATGACTTATTCATTTGTAAATTTCTTTTGAAATGGGCAAACTACTGTGCGAATGATAAAAAATATAGCAAATAATCAGACACATTCTCAGACACATTAAATATCTGAAATAACATAACAAACAATAGTAGAGACTCACTTTTATTCTCTTGATGAAATCTTGAATGAAAGAAGTCACGACAATATTTATATCTTTTTTCTTAACGGTTATGGATCTTAATGAAACTCTGCCAGCTCTTAAGATTTTTCTGGAAGAACGTTTTCAAAGCGAAAGCTTGTGGCTCGGTGCAATGGCGCAGCCCCTCGTGTCGGCGTATTGCGCCAAGATAAATCTTTAAAAACGGTCGACGCTTACCAGGGGCGTCGGCGAGCATAAGTCAGCCCCTATCTGAAAATATATAGCAAACTCGCCGATTTAGAAGTAAACTGTTTACAGCGTGTTACTCCACGCCGCGGGATATCCGGGGCATACTCATCCCGTGCACTCTTACCCTTCCGCCCTCTCCCCCTGGCACCCCACTGTTGTGTGAACGTCGAGAAAAGGGTGAATTCCACGTGGCGCACGGAGGTGGAAACGAAGGTGGGAAGGGGGCAAGAAGGTGGGGTAGGCGGAGGAGTGTGCCGTGAGGCATTTCAGTACGTTATCTAAACGCGTTGAGTTTTCGACTCGGGGTGAGTCGGGGAAGGTTCAGGTGGAAAGGAGCGGAATGGTAGATGAGGTGGGCGGGAAGGGGAGGGTGATCGCGGGCTCGCTGGCATTGCTTAGCTGTTTATTCTTCATAGCAATGGTTTCGAGGGTTTCTCTCCGAGGGTGGCTGCGCGAGAAAGAGGAAGCGGAGGAAGAGGTAACGGAGTGGGGGATGAGATCAAGATATAACCACGGAGAGAATTACTTTCAGGCTCCCGGCCGCATTATATCCACGCCGCTTCGGCGGCTAGGCGGGGGGAGGGGTGGGTAACGGGTGGCAGAGGAGGAGGGTGGACCGGTTGGTTCAGAGCGATAGAAGAGGCAGAAACGGACGGGGTGGGGGAGGTATAGCCGAGGAGCGGCTCTTTAATGGCCGGATCTCGGAAATTGTGCGCACATATATCTGCTGGCAGATTTATGAAAGTGCTTTTCTTCTGAAGTGGGGAAAGCTGCTGCTCCTGCTGCTGCTGCTGCTACTACTGCCGCCACCTCCGCTGCCACCACCAACGCCGCCGCTGTTGCCTCCGCCGCCTCCGCAGCCGGCTGCTGTTGCTACTGCGTTCTGTTGTCGCTGCCACCACCGCCGCTGTCGCCGGCGCTGCTGCTGCTGCTGCTACTGCTGCTGCTACTGTCGCTGTTATTGCTACTACTACTGGATTTGGGATAGTGCTGGTGATGGTGACGGCGGTATTGGTAGAAGAGAAGGCGGCAACAGCGGGGGTGGTGGATGGCAAAAGGAGAGGGGAAGTATACTCTTTACCCCAACCTGGGATCTTCGAGCCTCGCCTCGCCCTCTACTCTCGCAGCCACCTCACCTTTACCGATCGAGGGGAGTCTCGTGCTTTCTATCCACCCCCTACTCTCGCTTCTGCTTGCCCACCTTCGATGCAAACTTTCCATCTCATCTTTTCTTTCGCGATCTCTCCGTCTATCTTGCATTGGTGTAATTTTCCAGTGGGAGATTTATACGACGTTAAGATATGTGTTGTATACCTTGCTGCTACGCCGTGCCGCTTTTCGCTACGGTCGCGCTGATTTATCGAAATATTTGCCGAACGATACGCCGTGCCCGACTGTGCCGATCAGATTATTTTCATTTCAACGCGAAGGAAGTATTTTCTAACGAAAACATTTGTTTCAACTTTTCTTTTCAATTCCACGTATTTATATTTTGAATGTACATGTATATGTTCGTTATTATGCACTACCAGCCCTTATAAATATTTATACAAAATTGAGAAGACTTTGAACGAAGTTCAATTATAATATTTTTTAAATATATTTGTGCGTGTCATAATGTAATACATACACAAGTGCAAGAAGTATATGAACGAGTTTCTTTTAATCTCGAGAGCGCTGTACCAGAGGGAACGCCATGCGAGGTGACAGGAAGTGAGTTATCCCTACGATAAGTGCGAACGAGGCATGAAAGAGGGAAAGTTTCTGCGCGATCATTCTACCATTGGCATAACGTTCCCTTCAATCTCCATTGACGATCAATCCGTAATATTCATCGCAACGTGCGAAATATTATCACGGTTTAAACTTTTGCCATTAGCGCGATTGAAAAATGCGAGTCTATCATTGAAAAAGCAAAAGGTCGTCGTCACTTTCCCTCTCAGCGTCCTTTTAGCGCCTTTTTTTCCCTCCCTTTCGAGCGTGCTCGACGCTCGATACGGATTAAAATCGCTGCCACCGGACCGGTAAGGGGGCGAGATCCGCGCGTGCCGGATCGCGAAAGTAAAAATGGCAATCGCGGTTTGATATCTATTCGCTCCTACCACTTTCGGTTTGCTTTCCCTACTATCGTCCCTGCCATTCCCTACCCGACGTGTCCGTGTTCCGACGTTTCGTCTTTCTCGTTTTCGCGATCGAGACACGCTCGTGCTCCTTGTCGGAATACATCACGAGTCCAAACTCGTATAAGTATAAAACAAAGCTTCCACCCCTCAGTTTCATCCCTATCGGCGTATAAACGGGGCCGCTTACCGAGAACGCGGCATGGCGCAGAGCAACGCGCGTTTGGGTTTGGGGTGGCTTCCTTCGCTTGATTTCTCAACGCTGCGTATAAATTGATGCGCCGTATGGGAGGAGGGAAAGGCTCTCGTGCGCTTGGCGGCGCGTTTCCCTTTTTAAACGGGCGATATTCCACGCGGGATGCGGCTGAACGCTCTCGTGGGCGACGATGCGGGGCTGATATTCAAGGTTGAAACAGATCGCACCGCAATTTCCGCGTTCTGCCTGCTTCTTTTTTTCTCCGATGTTTTTGCTCGCGGCGCTTCCGAGTCTTCACTCGACGCGCTCAATCAAGATTTCATACCTAGTCGTGCTTACGCGATACATGGAACTTCTTTTGTCTTGTGCCTCTTTTTTGCACTCTAATATTTTTATTGATATGCACACACGCAAAATTCGTCTTATAGAATTATTAATAATTGCATATATTTATTTTTCCAATCGTACTCACAAAATTATTATTTTATACGTACACGTTTTATAAATAATACGCATCTATCTTTATTCTACAACAGAAATTATAAAATTGTTTTTGTAATTTATCGTTTCTAGCTAATGTTTTGTATCTTTGATGCGTTGTTTACTTGAGTAGTATCGTTTACGAAAAGTGTCATTCGTGCAATGATTCCTCCGCGAAGAGAGAAAAAAAAGAGGTTATAAAGTGTTCGTTGAAGCATCGGAGAAACCGATCGCAGGCAGACGAATGGGCGGAACATCATCCGATGTTCTAGCGAGCGCAGAATTTACCAGAGCAGAAGTAACGGCTGGCGTGGTTGTGACAGCAACCCTCTATCTCTTGGTTTAACCCCCTCGCCGCCCACTTCTCTTCTTTCCCGCGAATACCCCCTTTGCTTCGACCTAACGTTTTCACCGCAATTCACCCCCTCATTGCTGCTCAAACGTCTTAAGCGTTCCGCTGTACCTGACATTTGCAATCTTCTTGAACTCTTAGAAAATTATAATACGGAGAATCCTACTATACCGATCACGATTAGATGAGGGCTTTTCTTTGTTTTTCGTAAAACAAAATCTCAGCGAGATTAAGTAAAACCTTTATTAAATGTTATTTAAAGTATTTAAATAATGATTTCTTTTTATAGAAAAGACAGTATTATAAATATTTATATTAACACTGAAATAAACAAGTTAAAGTTCCGGACTAAGTTTAAAATTAATTAAGAAATTCCAATCTAAATTTTAATATGTGTATTTTATACACAGTAATAGCGATGTTAGGATAAATAAGAATATCGTAATTTACTGATTGTAAGTGCAGTCTCGATATGAAACGCAGTCTCGTAAGTCGTAAGAGAATTTCTTTCGGTGGGCGGTACTTTATGATATCTGGTTATGAATAGGACATGAAATGTTATTGGTCCGTTGAATCGAGCCAACCCACATAGCCTGGAGTTATCATATCTGTTGGATGATACGCCCTCGCTGTATGCTCCACCCCGAACAACAATAATTTAAGAGCACGAGGGGTAGCGACCGCGCACCACTGTGCTTGGAAAAAAAGCGAAAAAATGAAGGCACGCGATTCTAATCGAGAAAATGGTTAAAGATACTTTGTAATAATTATTTATGAATATGAAAACGTATGAAAACTTTATGAGTATATGAAAACGTATTTTCAAGGCATTTCTCATGATTTAATTTTTACTGGCGATATTAAAATGATGGAATAATTTTAATAAGACTTAATTGAAATTGATAAACTTGCTTTTTCAAGAAAATTATTTATATTACATATAACTCAAATAATTCTTATTAAAAATTTTATTTCAAGAATCTGCATTATATACATTACGTCTACGTAAATTACATGAAAGATCGTTCATACGATCGCTATAGAATACGGTATTGTAGATGTCTTTTAATTGTACAAAATCACACAGTGTTCTTCGCGAATTATTATAAATTTATTATAGTAAAAAACTAAATTCAGAGTAAACATGCGCGTCGAGATTGAACGAAGACTCGTGGAGGATCAGAATCTTGACGTCACCAGAGAGAAATCTTTGGAAGTCTTAGAGGCCGCTTGGAATGCCAACCCTCCGGCCTCATTAACATCTTGCGTTTCCATCACCCTGAACCTTGTCCTCCTAAGACTATCTTCATCGTTACAACCGGCTTTAATATTCCTATGTACTGCGTACAAAGCTTTATTTCTTTTTTAGTTTTTGCATTAAAAAGTTGAAATATCACCATTGAACATAATTCCGTTGAGAATAATTCATTGTGATGTGTGCCCGGAAGTTATGCATTACATAAAGATGTCACGCATTATATAAATAACAAGTTTTAATGTTAATTATAAGAGGTTTTGATAAGAAGTTTTTATTATGCTAGTTAAAGTAAGAGTCGCAATAGTTGAACATCTAGAACATCTAGAACTTCAATCGGAAGACTCGTTCTCAATATTCAGAGAGAAAAGACTTCAATATTTAAATTGACTGAAAGACCAACGGATGCTGAGACAACAGTTACACGAATTTAAATTACGCAAAAAGATTCGTGAACGAATAAATCGTAATTTATTACAGATTTTTTTAACGTGATTATTAGTTGATCTGTTTATTCGTGAAATTTATGTATTGTTAAATTTGTTTCTCTTGTTAAGTTACCGAAATGAGCATATATTTTATGAATGTGATAATCACAAAGTTATTTAAAAAATTTTATACACATCGGTGATATTGACAAATTGATATTGATTCAGAAACATCTTGTTTAAGCAAACATTGAAATTTTAATTAAATATTACTGACAAATGCATTAAATGCAGTTTTGCGTACTCTTTGATGGAGGCGAGACGCGAAGCGTAGCTCATTCCGTGGGATTGAAGAAGTGCGAGTGGTAGGCCGAATCGAGCGGAATGGAGCGAAGTGAGTGGAGTGGTGTGGCTGGAACCAGAGCCGGGATGTTTACGTTGGGGAAATCTTACTAAAGAATGGTGGTGCGGGGGTGGAAAACAGCTGGGCAAGAAACCAGCTCGCATCTCATAACGAGGGACTTCTTCGTCTTCTTCGCTTTTCCGGAGGCGTTATCGAGGAACATGGAACGAGAGGCTGCCGGGGGTGGAAGAAGACGGTCGGGGGGAAGATCGAGGGACGGCGGTGGCCCGGGTGGCAATTATGCTACCGCTGTCCCCGGATAATATAAAGTGTCCCCCCCTTCCCTTTCGACCCGTGCTACCTTCTTTGTAATCTTGCATAATTTATTTCTCGCTATTGTTCCCGCCATCGAATTTTTGCTCCTCCTTGCCGAGGGAGAAGAGGGCAGCGTAGCGCGGCGCAGCGGCGGCGACTCGCGGCCCGCGTGATTCTACTTCGTTGAAGAAAATTCCAACTGCGGAATTTTGTAGCCTTCTTGTTCTCGGCAATCCTCGAATTTATTGTGCGATGCTCTCCAGAATTTCACTGCGTGCTGCTTGTTGTTCTTTCTTCCAACCCCTCGCTTTCCAAAAGCGTATCCACGGCAGATTGCTTTCGTTCATGTACATTCATCGACGTTATACAAGCAAATGAAAAATATTTCCATTAATTTTGATTTCGTTATTATCTTTTCCTATGCGTGTATAACAGGACACGTCTATAATAATAAATTCTACTCTATTCTTTTCTCTCTCTTTCTCTGTGTGTACGCGCAAAATCTTTTTTTTAGAGTCGTATTCTTCTTATCTCCAATGTCAAATAATAATTTTTCAAGAAAAAATGTTGTGTAAGGAAGGAGTTAATTAGATTTTCATTATCTCAGTGTTATGCGCCAGTAACATTATTTAAATTGATTAATTTTGTTAGTAACGTCTTCGTGTGAAGGCGTAAAGGTTGCAGGTATCGAGGTCGGCACGATCGGCGACGGTTAACCCGACTCGATCAGCCGGGCGAAAAATATCGAAAAGCGGTCGGTTTATACAGAGCAGTAGAGTAGACAATGCACACGAGGCGAGCGACCGGTCGCTATCCGCCTATTTGATGTTAGTACAACAGCGGCGCCGTGTTTGCGTTGAGGCCCATATTGATTGCCACCCCTGTCGCCACCCTCTCGGTGGTACAGCCACACCATATCGTGCGATACCACCCCCGAAGCGTACACCATAGGAGAGAGTACGTAGCGGCAGGCTGCATACTCCACACGTACGCTCCCAGACTGTGTCGACGCAATGCAGTTTGGCCGGCAGGTATACCGGCAACTAGTTACTACTACGTCACCGGGCGATATTAACAGCGACAGCATCGTTGTCAGCCGCAGCGCCGCTAGCCGAGATTAACATAAAGCTAACGTTGGTCCCTGCCTCTTACACTGCGGCACGCTAAACCGATTCTCGTCAACGGTCCAATGACCGCTCGCTCTTATCATCCCTTGTGTACATAGGAGGGCAATGATATACAAATTAATTAATGCAGTTTATACAAAAAACAAGCAATTAATAGTTTTTCCGTTCCTTTCTTCCCTTTTGCCATATTTTTTAATAATTGCGATATTTCTACTTATAAAAATAAAAAAATTATTGTATATTAATATAATATTGCTTTAGAACTTTTCTTTTTACTATCCAGATATAAATATAGGTAAACAAAAATTATATCTTAGGTTTTTGACTGCTACATTTTTTAATAGAACGATATACTACTAATAAAAGTGAAATACACAGGAAGAATATCTTTTTCCTGGGCATGAAGCAGAAACAATGATAACGATGTAATGAAGGTACATAATACAGCTGACAGCTGAAGGGAATTGAGACTCGGCGGTAATGGTAGTAATGTTAACGGCGGCGGGGGTGGAACGCAACCCCCTCTTCTCCCGTATCTTTTAATTATTTAGCTAAGCGGGATACGAGTTACGTTAGTTATAAATGCGTTTTCCTCTGCATGCTCGGGCAAGGTTTATGACCCTAAACCAGCTAAGTTGGGAACACCAGCGTTCGTCGTATAAACTGTAAAGGGATTTAACTTTCCTTTCAGAGCGAGCCCCGTTACCGGACTGGCATTTTCCCTCTGCCTGCCTGCAAAATTCTAGACCCTCCTATCGCACTAATCCCTCCGTGTTAAATTACCTGTTATTTTCTCTATGCTAATATCGCATTAGTAATTTTGTTTCTCGTATTTTGAGCAAGCGCGGGGCTTTGTTGCCGAAAAAATGTAGCGATTAAAACCAAATCGAATCGTAAGGCGAGTTGATTTATCTCCATTAAATAAAAACACATTTTAACAAACAAAAAGTTTCGACACATTTTAAATTATCTACTTGATAAACTATAAAATGTGTTCTACTTTCATTCTTCTAAACATTATAAATATTGTAGTGGGTTTACTATTCGCATTATTGAGCTGGATACGAGCTAGCTTTCATTAAAATTCATCAGATGTATAACATTTACGAAGCTGAAATGGATTTTCAACAATTTGTTTGAGTATTACGAATGAAATAATATATAAGTACAATTATTATATTCGGTTTGATTACATTTGATTGTACCAATGATAAATCGCGTAAAATTCATACTGAGGTAAAATTAAACGTTTTACCGCTAATGGAAACGCCGCGAGGCTCGAACGCACTCTACGGTAAGCTCCGAGAAATCCACCCTCCTTCGAAGAAAATGATGCGTGGGTGACAAATCAGTCGATTGAGCCGCGATACCCTCAGCCGGACCGGGCAGCGGCGGTTGTAGCGTTGTCGAGCTGGCGTATGGTGGAGAGGAACCAAGGGGACAAAGAGGGAAGGGGGCAAGGGGGGAGGCGGAATGGCTGGATGGGTAGCATCGGATTCTATCTTCACGTATTGATCAACGCCTCGCCACCCTCCTACGTCCGAGGGGGGAAAGCCCCGATCGCCACCCCCGCAGCTGCCGGCCGCAGCTACGGCCACTGGACCGACTACTGGACTTGCTTGCGCGTGTGCGTGCCTATATAAATGTGCCTCATCTCCAACGTTTCGGACTATAACCGTCAGCACACGATGTTCATCCATTCGTCTGAATACGGGATGAACGCTGTACAGCACTCGGGCACCTGTTATTTCGAAGCGTACATTGTGAAGGATTGATTGTTCTTTGCGTATTATTGTTTACAATGAGTCTTGCCTAATAATAGCAGCTTGACTCCTAAAAGGCTGTAGGCCAACTGATCTTTACTCGACATTTGATAACGTACTTTCAAACATCGGGATGACATATTAATCTTGCGCAACATTTGCTATATTGTTATCTAAAGACCTTGATCCGTCTTTTAGATTAAATATTATGACTAAATATACATTTCAAATAATATTGAAACGTGTAAAATTGTACATGTATGTAATGAAAATTGAAATGCATTTATTTTGTATTTTTATGGATTGCAGAAGAAGATTGAAAAAACATCTAATTATCCAATTTTCCTGACACGATTTCTTCTTTATTTCAAGTAATTATTACGCTGGTGCTATAGATTATTCTGTTTTAGTCTGATTAATTATTGAAGAATTCTTCACGGATTTTTCCGTTTAACATTATATTATATATAGATTAGATTAAGTTTTAAAATAAATTTGTTACAGATTTAATAAATTATTACTCTCTCATGATTATTATTAAAAAGAAAATGTAGAATAAACATTAATAACAGTTTTTTTTTAAATAAATAACGCGCGGATATCTGTGCTAATAAATTATATTCTTAATGTCACTAAATGTCATTAAATGTTTATTTTTTCGCATTTATTTTTTTAGGAATTAGGATTTATCGTGATTACAAAGTTTATAAGAAGATCACTCTTTGTATAGAAGAAAAAATGTTATATATAAAATGCTCGGTATTTCTACATTCATCATCTACCGAGTGCGAAGAAGAATAGGAACAGACAGACGCATCCCCTTTCGTTTCTTAATTCCTTCGTGTCCTCAATAACTTGGCTGGTTATGGCGGCGTCGAAGGTGGGAGTCCGAGGAGGCCAGTGGCCGGTGCGGGTTATTGGATGGCCGCCTCGCACTTGTCACGAGCGTGTGGCCGTCAGAGGAGATGGGGTCGGGGGTCCAGAGAGAAACAGAGATAGAGAGGGTGACTCGGGGAATCGGGGTGCTGGAGAGTGCTTGGAAGTTGAGGATGCACAGGCGTGCGGCGGGACGGAAGGGACGTCGGAGGAGGATTTGGAGGGGCTGCGAGAAAGCATCATAGGCATTCCGTAAGACATACAGCCTTCTCCATGGACGCCCGAACGGAATAGAGGGGTGCTGGTCAGTGAGGGTTCTCTAGTTCTGCTAGTGACCACCGCGTCAATACATGGGGCCGCCGGAAAAAGGGGTTGCGCTTGCGCGAAGCCATATACATTCTGGCATACTTGCTGACCGGACAGTTTCACAAATCATCGGCGTGTTACTGACTGTATCTCTTTGTCAGGCTGACCATAGGAGGAGACACGCCGATCGATCTAACGGATGGAAACGCGACAGATGTTAGGAAGATTTTAATGAATGCGAGAGAGAAAGATGGGACCGCTGAACGACCGTAGCAGCACCGTGCTGTATACAATAATGTCACAGCGCGATATGATGCGGAATATATCGAGTTTCTCGATTTCAGAGCTTTTAATTCACAATTGCATCACAAATAGACAGTTGACAAAGAGACAGTTATAAATAAGAAGGCTAAAATGTTTATGATACTTTCTTAGAGTTTTATCAAATATTATTACTTGTAATATGTATGACTATATTTTTATGACTTTTATATCAAGCTTTGTCAATATCGCGGAATATATATTGTGTACTGCAGTATGTATACCTACATATATATACTATATAGCATATACATATATGTATATACATGCTATATATAACATATTATATGCTGCGATATATTTAATAAACTTGAATTTAACATTATATGTTTGCTACTGTTCTTGATACGTAATGAAGTAAACATTTTAAAAGGTTTTTAATATGTTAATGTTAAAGTCAGTACGCGCGTTAACCCATTTGTTCGGATCGATCGATCCTTTTTATCTCCTCATCCATAAATGCAAGACAGTGTAGTGAATAAGGACGCAATATTGCCGAGGTAATGTTTCTTCATTAGCGCCAAGCAATTTTCTTTATGGCAACAAATCTTGCGCCTTCGGCGACGTTGTCTTTTTTTTATATCTTGTCCACGATAGCCATCTTGTCCTTGGAATGAATGATTCGTCTATTGCTTACGCTCCTTCAATCTTTTTCTCCCGTGTTTGAGATAGTATATGTTGCGAACGAACTAATGTTTCCCTTCGTGCAAACATCTCCATTTTTCATCAAAACCCTCTCCATTTCTTACGGACCTGCCTTGGATCATTATCGCCCATGAAATTCTGTTATCGTTAACGAAAGTATTGTATTATTTGCTAAGCTGTTTTATTCATTTCGTTGCTTTTTCTTAGCAAATAATATTAACGTCAAAAATATTTATTTGAACAAAAAATATTCTCTTGATAACTGATAAAATACTATAATTAGAGTAATTGTTAGTTTGATAATATATTCTATTACTATATGTAATTTTGAAATCTATTTTAAGAGATAAATTTTTTCAAACTCTTTTCTGAATTTTATTTATATTAGAATTTATTTTATTTCTATTTTTTTTATATCTACACTTTTGTCAAATCAATATCGTGCAAAATCAAACATTTTATTGTTACATTATACATTTTATTTGCATAATGTAACTATGTTAAATTATATTATATTACACAAAGAATATATTTATAATTCGTTTCTCGATTAGGAATAAGTCATCAACGAAACGAAGCATGAATTAAAATTCATGACATAATTGTGTCTGATTTATTTCTAATCATCTTAGAGATTTTTCTGTTTAGCTTCCTTAATCTGGCAAAGAAAATCGTTACGCTCAATATTAATGCGGAACAACCAAGTGAGCTAGGTAATGAACATAATGAGTAAAATAATGAAGGTTCATGGAACTTCTCTCTGCAGCCTTCGCGCGTCCGCCACCTTTTCTTCCTTTAACCTTTACCTAAGGTTAAGGTCTAATCGAATTATAGGTAGTAGCACACCTAATCTTGCTCGAGTCATCATTAACTATTGAGCTGCGTCGTTTCGATACGAATGCTCATCGTATCGAAATATCGTATCATCAATAACGATAATTGCCATTGATTTTCAATTTACATTATAATTTTCAACAAATTCCAATTTTTTCTCATGTAAGGATAATTAACCGGAGGAATTATGTTCGAAGAAATCGAGCCAGATGTCAAATATGAACTGCGACAACGTTCATTTTCGGGGTGTGGCTGGTGGACATAATTCGAGAGGGTAGCACCCTGACTAATATTATTTCCCCTTATGTCCAATATTAACTACATTTATACGCATTGTCTCAGATTAATCCGGTACTCTTTCTTCCATTCATCTTCGAGCCCCCCTATTTCTGATACCCTTTTAACAAAGATTGTCACTTCTACTGCATATCTACTACCACAATAAGACCAATAAAATATGAAATTTACGAATAAAAACAGATCAAAGATTGTTGCAATATAAGATTTTATTATTTATAATCAAACTTCAAATTTAGAGATATGTCGTTTTTGAAAACTGCAAAGATACAATATGTATTTAACAATTTATTAATTTCTCAACGGATGGTTGCGGTAAAGTTTACAATAGATTATTATTAGTTGACAAATTTGAAAGTTTCTCTCGAGTTTCAAGTAGGTACCATTTGTTTCCGAAAAAAATCGCAAGTCGTGAACTTGGCCAACTTCTTTACGTGACGTGGCTTCGCATTTTGCTGTCCTGACGTATATCGACCATGGTATTCGTGCTGAGGAGACAGAAGCGAGAAGCGCCTTCCTGTCGAGCTAATGTATTCAAATCGTATGCCTCCAGCCACTGCGCGCCGTCGATATATTAAATGGAAAGATTGCAAATTTCCCGACATAAAGTGCCCGGCGTAAGACTAATGGTGCGGAGGGCCGAGGGTGCCCGCGGAAGGGAGGGCAAGGGTGCCGTCGCCGGCGCTATCCGCGCTGCTGCGCGCGGCGGGTGTCGGTTGCGCAGCATAAAGGAACTCGCGGGGAGGAGGGAGGGATGGACCGAGTAAAAAGGACCGTCTCGTGAGTGATTAGAGCCCCGCATGGCGCGGAGCGCGCATGGAAAGTGAGAGTCTAACGGGGATGGCTCGTGGGGTCAATCTGAGGCTAATCAAATCATGCAGGTTCCGACCGAGTCCGTAGTAGTCGGTAGTCGTCGTCGCCGCGGGGGATTCTCCACCACGTTGATTCCGGGGGTCCCCGGCTCCCCCACTTTCCTATATTGCCGCCGCCGCCGCCAACGCGCCGCTGGTATCCCCGTCATCCGGCTTGGTGTGTACGAGCAGATTGCCCGGCCGCGCTTTATTAATTCCATCGACGGTAGGGCGTCAAATTGTGCCCGATCGCCGGCCAAGTGACTAATAGAACGCGTCTACCGTCTGGCCGACTGAGCGAGCGCGCGCCAGCAATCACGGTTGATACGCGTCACCGCTAATAGCTCCCGCTAATCTCGCAACTTCAACTCCTTAAGCTCGTTTCGCGCGATCTATAATTTGCGATAGATTTATTATTCGAAGAACTTATTAAGCTTTTAGTAGCTTTCTAACTTTGATGAAACAAAAAAAAATCTATACAAAGTTACGCTTGATTACGTTACACTTGTTTCACGTGTTAAACTCTGTCTTTCCAGTGATTTTATTCTATACATAAGCGGACAATGTTTATTTTTGACATGCAGACACATTTAGAGGGTCGTAAAAGAATCACTCGTTCGAATCTCGCGCGATATGAATAGTTCAATATACTTCTATTAGCGACGTATGTCGAACAGTTACTAATTTGGTAGATCTTATTAACTATGTGTAACAATATTACGAATATTCAAGTTTACTGAATCAAAAGATGAAATAATTGATGAAGTGATTTAATCATTTATTTGTCGTTTAATCATGTTTTTGCAATAACTCGACATTTTATTTAAAGCATTTGATCTCAAGCGTTTTATTATTGAAAATCAATGTTGAATCTGTGCTGCATCCTTTTTAACTGCATTAAAAAATTCCATTTTGAGCTAACCGTATTAAAATTTAAAAAAAATTCAGCTATCAAACATGCTGTTCTTAATCGATCCCATTAAACTTTTAGGAAATTAGCGAATCTCAGAGTTGCATATTTCAAAGACGCGCTTGTCTGTCGTGCAACGGATTTACTTTATCGCCGTCCACGCTAATGGACTTGTCACCGTATTTAACCAACCAGTCGATCTCGACGTCGATCAGTGCGCAATGCTAATATCGAGACTGACGAGAGAGACGGTTATAATCGGTTTTGATCGGTCTCATCGTTGTATCGATCCGCCCCGCGGATCATTATCGTCGCGAGACGCGGCATGAATCGGGAAAGATATTCGCGCGGATCGGGCCGACGAATATATTCGCGTGGGCTAGGGAACTGCGGAAGATAAGCAAAGCGCGGTGTGGTGTTGCATATTGATTGACGCGCCTGCTGCCGGATCAGGAGGCGAGGGTGGAGAAGAAGAAGAAGAGGACGAGACGGAGAACCGAGGCGGTGGCTGAGCAGGCGACAGGGGCGCGGAGGGAAGGTGTAATGAAGCACCGCGCAGACACACCGCCATGAATATTCATAATCTAATACCTGAACTGAACTGAACTGAGGCGGGACGAAGTCTCATCATCTAGGCCTTCTGCTATATTAGACATTATTGGCGAGGCGACTACCAGAGGGAATGAGAGAGAAAGGGGAGAAGAGGAGACTAGGAGAGAAAGGACGATGCGCGTCTCTGAAGTATTCTTATGCCGACTTCGACTGCATTCGCCCTTTTATCAAACCGCACTTTGACGTGATATCTTAGTATCGCGATAAGATTTTTTAATTAAGGCCTGAAAGGACTTTGCGTAGTTTGTAAGAAATTCTGATAATTTATATGCAGATAATAGTTTTAAATCCTCTAATCTTAATGTGAAACAGTTAATGTGAAACAACTTATTTCGATGCTTCTATCCGTTTTGATGAAAGTATCAAAGATGTCACGTAGAATATTAATTAGAAGTCATAACAAATATTCGAAATTTTTCTCAAGAAAAAGGATTAATCTTCATATTTCCCAAAAATATATTACATACATATACGTACACACTTTTTTCTGTTTTAATTATAATTATACGGATGAATTATCATGCACATATTGTTGACGATTATCTTTTACGATTACGATTGTGTAACGTTTTGTAACGGACAATTTTGTTTCTTCGCGTTTGCAGTAATGAAGCAGATTATGGAAGATACTCGAAAGTCCACATGATTTCTGAAATTTCGATCCGTTTTATTCGGTTATTTGCATATGAAAAAGTTGTAAGCCGTGAGGCCACGTTTTAGATTACTTCTTAAGCTCGGCTCGACGATAAGCAGCTGACGGCGCGTAGCGCCGCGCTCCTCTGTCGAGTCAATATCCGCACGATATTGCCGTTTTATGATAATGTTATCAGCGCCCGGCTCGGGATGAGCGCGATACCAACACCGACTTACGTGCGTGCGTGTACGCGTAACCGTCGCGTCGCGCGGTGACATACGTGTATGTACGCTTCCAGCCCGGAGTTTCATCAAACCCGGGATTTAGTAATCTATCGAGATTTATGAACGACGGTTCATCCCTCTCCGTTCGCCCGCCACCCGCCGCCCCCTCATCGTTCCTACTGATTGTACCCATTTCCCCTTTCCACGCCCCGCGCGTCTCTCGCTCTTCCCTATGAAATGAACCTGCAGCTTTCTATCCTTTTGGATTTTTATTGTCCGCACACAGGGATTGAACCGCATCTCGCCGAGAAGGTCGATTGAGTTGGCTCTAAGTCGATTTGATTAGAATCTTTTGCTGATCGACACGTGTTTTCCATTAGTCGGAGATAGAATTTTGCCGTTTTACAAATTTTAACGTTGGCTTTTATCATCGTCGAATATCATTACATCGTCGAGCACATTCATTCATTATTAAATTTTTATTAAAAATTGATGCCAAGTTTTTTTACAAAATTAATAATCGAAATTATTTTTGCAAGATCATTTCTACAAGAAATGATCTTTCTAATGCGATGTAATGCTGTGCAATCACAGCATCCATACCTTTTATTTCAGGACTATAATTCGTTTAGTACGAGATTGATTTAAAAAGCAAGAAACCCTCTGCGGAGGGAAGACCGCGTTTTTTGCCGCGACTAAACATAAATAGAGAATAAAGTTTGAGCATCGGGCCGCGTCTTCTGGCTTATAAAGTATTCGTAAAGGAGTGAATCGGGCGAATCGCGGAACGATGGGGTTGAGCGGGACCGATCGGGGCGGTTTTCGTATAGGTCGTCGCGGAGTACGGGGGAACGCCGAGGGTTACTGAGGCGACGAGACGCGACAGGTCCTCGAAAAGGATGCCAAGCTACGGCGGCAGAAGGCGCGACGAAGTGGCGCGCTCTCGATGGGGATTTTAGTTTGTTCAAGTAAATTATATTCAGTACGGTAGACGTATATACATCCGTCTGCGTCCCACGCGCCCGCAACTTTCCTCACTGTCTCGCTTTTGCGCATTACTCGTGACGCAAATTACAAGCTTCCGCGACGACCGCCTCGTTGCACCCCCTCCCCCCGAACCAGGGCACCCCTCCTGCCATCCCCGATCCG
Organism: Temnothorax nylanderi; assembly: GCF_030848795.1. Classification (NCBI taxonomy): domain Eukaryota; kingdom Metazoa; phylum Arthropoda; class Insecta; order Hymenoptera; family Formicidae; genus Temnothorax; species Temnothorax nylanderi. The sequence continues at coordinate 334,948 of NW_027249155.1, read as the reverse complement.
CTCGCTCGCTCGCTATCCGCCTGGCAAATTCTCCTTGCCTATCATGAATTATTAATTAATTGTTTCAATTAACGGCGCAATTTATTATTCAACTCGCGACGACATCCGCATCGCGGTCGGCGCGTTGATTCCGAGTGCGCGCCATCGTGGACGAACAATCGCGCGCGCGGATCGAGTGCGAATGCAAATTGGAAATACGTTTATTTGTTTGTCGGAATATAACGTATATCTGTGCGGCACCAGTTTAATATATTACGCGTGGAACAATTTTGTATCTCGTAAATCACATACCTGTTTGTATTAGGAAATCCTTTAAAAACACACACACACACCCACAGATAGGTAATATATTTTCTTCTTTTAAATATAACTTTTTAAAAAAATATGTTCTCTACAAGTGTATTTTAAATGCATTTGTAATAATCTTTTTTACAACAAAAATATATAGTTTTATCTATAAATCTCTTATATAAATATATAAATAGAGAAATTTAAACATTAAAAAAATTATGGTATGAAACTTATTTGCGTATAATATTTATTTCTCTTTTAATGAAAATGAAAGAAAGATTATTCTGATTCTAATAATAAGTGCATTTTATAACAACATAGAAACAGAAAATGCTTATGTTTTTGCAAAAAAAAGAAAGATACGTTACCTGCTTGCTGATGGCGTCAGTTCAATCGTGAAATGAATATTTACCTTCGGCACCCTAATTCAACGAGTCAGCTATCTCTTGCTCGCTTATTAATGGGGATATCCCACCCCATCCGCCCATACCTTCCTCCCTTTTCGCCTATTTACCGCTCAGCTCGGCAGACACGCAAACCGCAAACTTTGATAACCAAGCGGCCAATTTCCGGTTGCGGTTCGGCGATCGGTAGAGTACTCGACTCAACGGTGTGTTAAGTCTGATCCAGATTGACGTACGCTAATTCGCATGGCGGAAGACGTGTTCCTCGTCATCGTGAATGCTGATTGATTGAATACATGCATTGACTGCAACTTCAGAGAATTACTCTGCTGCTTTTTCGCGTTATATATAAATCTTTTATACATTTTACTTTTAACTAAATAAATATTTAAATTTTTGCAGAATGTATGAAAGAATTACACGTTCAATCTTATTGATTGTGCTTTTACCGATTGATAATAATAATTATTCAATTATTACAATAATTCCCACAATTCTCATTCTACAACTTTACAGATAAATAAATAAGATTATTTTTTATACACAAATGATTTTATATACCATTAGAATTTATTAATTTAGTTTGCGTTTCTTGAGCAAATTTACAGATATTTTTTATCGCATTTATACTTTTATAGCTTTAATATAAGACCTCTTGAATATTAGGACGCTAGTTGAGGCAAAAGATGGGTTCGCGTGACGGCCACCATCGGGTCGCTGATTGTTTGAACTAAGCAGTATGATGAGCGCCAACCTCGGTGTTACTGCTTGACGTGACGCCAACCATTACGTTGGGAACCACTTAATTATAATATCGCTCAGAATTAAACTCTATCCGGTGCGAGCACGTACTTGTACCGCAATTATTGCCCACCTCTTATTATTACACGCAAAAGCGAGCGGGATTAGCTTCTCTAATCGTTACTTTCTTAATTATTTCTGCAAGTAGCATAATTTCTCTAAATATATAATTCCATTCATAGTATTGTTTTCAATAATCAATATTGAAGATATAAAGCGATGTCTTGTATATATAGATTGATATATTTTATGTAAAAAATGTATCAATTAACTCTCAATAGCGATATACAGTATGCAATAGCGCGATATATAGCATGAATTTTAATTAAATAGATTTTTTTTCTTTACAGTGTATACAGTGTGGTCCCCGTCATTGGTGGTGCAATCGAGGAGGCAATGAGAAAGTGACGGATGCACATCGAAAGGTAAGTCACAAAAGTAAAATTTATTAAATATAAACGCGAATAGAATAAAATATTTTTATGCGAGACTGCGTTTTAAGAAAATTAATTCTAAAAGTTGGATAAATGATATATCTTCCATCGTCTATAAGCTTGAATAGCTTTAATTGCATTGTATCATAATTCATTCGACACATGACGACAGTGGGTTTTAACCGATGATTTTAAGATCGCATCATTGCTTATCTATCTGCCTCATATTTATTGCGGTGGGCTGAATGGCTGAAATCCCACATTTTTTGTGGGATATCGGCGTGTTGTGGCTCGGATGGAAGCCGGATCATCCACAGATAACAGGGTGACAGTGGGCATGAGAAAAATTAGCGATGTACGCACGCTTGTAATCCCATTGAATGGCAGTAGGACGCATCAAATGGCCGATCCACGTGACAGGAAACGTGTCGAGAATTATGGTACATCCCCGCTTGCATTTCGACAATAGATCATTAAGCTATATTAAGGATATATTATGACAAGACGGCCGTTACAAGAAATAAGTAGACATTTCTAGCGTTTGCGTGTCGGGTTGCTCGTTTTTCCGCCCCGTTACACCGCTGGAAATGTTTAGCTGTGAATAAAGATTCTGAAGTACAATTAATTCTCTTATGTGCACCGTGCTTTTTACATTTTTTATTCTAGACACGCATATCGATTAACTACGAGCTTCCACATATACAATATAAAAACTTAATAAGCCAAAAGTTTCGGTCTTTTCGAGAAGACTTGATAAATAGTTTGCGTGAAACAAATTTCGTATATTCTTTGCGATGAAAATTCTCTTTGTGGGAGAAATAATTTTCTTATCTTTTTGCGATGAATCGTCATGTTCGATTGACCATTTGAGCGCGCTAGGGGTGCATAGTCACCGGGGGATAACCGGCCACGCGTAAGGAAAAGGCGTATTATGTATATTAGGGGTGTCGAGGATCAGATAGCCAGGGCATTTAATAATGCTGTTCCTGTCAAAACATACAGTGAAACCAACTGAGGGTATAATGTAGATAAATTGCTCCATAGAGAGCGAATGAGGGAGAGAGACAAAGGGTGAAAAAGAGCGCGGATATGAAAAAGAGAGAGGATATCGGGTGTGAGAATAACCCCTCTCTTCGACCCTCGTCTCGGCTATTACTTGTTACTATCCCGATTGCATAGGGGTTGTTGTAATATGAAGTCGACGTCTAGAATAAAGTTTCACGTGTAACTATATAAACAGTGTGTGATCCGTCTCGATGATATAAAATTGCTAGGTATATTTACGGATTATAAAAACCTCGAGAATAATGTTGGGGGGTTCATGAATTGGCTTTTAACAAATTTTTAATGAATAATACTATAACTATATTGTAATATTTATACTTCGTTAACATTTCGAATTTAAGTGTTTTTTCATTTCTGCAAACATATTTTTATACGTTGTGCCTAAAAACCCTACCGATTGTTCTAACAAAATTACAATTTGACTTGATAAGATTTTGTAAAACTGAAAAGAGGGCGAGAAAGAAAGAGAGAGAAGGAGGAAGAGAGAAAGAGAGACAGAATTATTAATAAAGACGCGTATTTAAAATAAATAAAAATAGGAAGTACTTCCAAAAGATTACGGTTTTAAATTAATCTTTTTATTTTATCGATCGTATCTGTGAGAATAATATAAAGAAAATACTCTAAAGTTTGCGTTTATTGCGACTATAAAGTTGTTGTTTTGCTGATTAGTCTTAAGACATAATATAGTTTAATAAATAGATTGTATAAATATCAGTTTGATATTTATTACGTCATATTTGTAGTCGTATTTTAATTCAAATAAAGTTCGTTTTAAAACGGAATCTGAATTTTGTTTTGCGCGGTTTAAAAAAATTGATTCTCTGTAAAAAAATAATCATAATAAATCAACTGTTGTTATATTCAAAGGAAGAATTATGTTAATTCGTATTAACAATTAACAATTATTGAGCTATTAGTAATTAATATTTTTATTGCAAAATGCTTTTCAATATCGAAATTAATCGTTATGTTAGACGATGCTAATGAGTCTATAAAACGAGGCGCAAAATATACGATGACATACGGTTTTCTTGAAATCAATCTAAAATACAAGGAACGGAATATTCAATATATAGTTATTATGTTAAATATTTCAAAACTGGCTGACGGTTAGTCTTGGTATTTGTTTTGTTGATGGAGCGCTACGGCGCAGTGCGGCGCGCGACGCGGCATACGCAAGGCTGTTATCATTCACGCGGCAAGATTCGAGCAAGCAGGTAACGGCGCGAGTCGCTCTGTATATCATTGTGTATTACTCCTCGAAACGCGGCCGCGATAAGTATTAGGAGACATTAAACTCTATTATACTTTGTAATTATTGTAACAAGCGATTATTTGCTTGCGTTAATAAGAACTTATAAACGTATCGAAGCGATGATATTACTTATTGAAATGATATTTCGCGCGATTGATTCATTTATCGGAACAGTAATCGGAACGACCGAAAATAGAAATTTATTTTATTATTTCAGTTAATTATGGGCGGCAATTATTTCCTTAGCACTTCAGATATCTCTCACATTGTATTTTGAATTTTTTTAGAGATCTAAATGTAATATGTGATACGATTCTAACAATAAGATTGATAACGGAATAATATACGAATCACCGGATCGATTGAGAAGCTACGTAGTATGTCGATCGTTATAAATATATGGAGAATTAAATTGAAATTTGGGGAATAAAAAAATTTACATTTACTTCATAATACGTTATATTCCGTGACACGGCAAGACTGGCCGGCATACGGCCTTTACGGCCTTGATGTTTGTTCTCATGGTGTATAGCGCGCTGCCATGTATCCAAGATCGCTTGTGTTATCAGTCGTGTGACAAGATTCGAACGGGCAAGTAACAGCAAGCGCATTACAAACGCGGTAGTGATAAATACCAGAGGATGGCTAATGCCGTACCTCAAGATTACAACAGTAAACGATTTTAACTCGCATTGTCGCATTTCAGTTTATAGAATATTCGACGTATATATTTAATATAATTTATATTTAATAATACATATATTGAATATTTCGTGACACGGCGAGAGTAGCTGGCGTACGGCCTCGGTATTTGTTTTTTCGGCATACAGCGTGACGTGTTCACACAAGGTCACATTAAAATTCGCGCAATGAGACTCGAGCCGGCAGGTAGTGAACTGCTTTGTGTATTGCCGCATTACCCATCAAGACATGATCGCGTCAAGTACCAGAGGCTCCGAATTCGCGATTAATTAACTTCCGCGATAACGACTGTAATTGTATTGGCTGTAATTGTATTGACTGTAATTCGATTTATTAATTTTAAATTTTAATCAAAATTATGGAAGCTATAAAATGTAAATTATTGTTTTATTGCTAATTTTTAGTTTTATTATTAATTATACGCGCGCAGGCAATAATAATTTTTTTAATAATGCTGAGATTTGAATATATCTTACATTACGCTTTAAAATTTTAATTGATTTAAGCATATACTTTGCTCATTATTTTCAGATTGTTATATTAATTTGCGAGATTCGCAGATCTCGAATCATAAAGATTTTTATTTTTTTTTCGCGTTATTCTTCCATCGCAATATATAATGCGTGTCACATGTGATTGATACTGAGAATGTCATGCAAAATGCCGTGCGATTATTTTGATGATTAGTACGCTATCGTAATTAACCGTGTTTTCGCGAGTGTTATATTGTGAACAAATCTGAGAGGAGGAGGAGGGAGGAGGCTTGGGAAGCAATGGGCGACAGCGTGGCGCAGCAAAACCATGGTCAATACATCTCATAGAAATCTATTTCTAATTTAGAATGAATGGACGTTAGAACAAATTAGTACAAATATTTAATCTTGGAATTGGCATCAATTATAGCCATTAAGCTGTCGAACATTTTGTACATAGGTATGACTTGTTAAGCGTAAGTAAGATTTTCGGGAAAATGCGATAGAAACAGCACAAAGATACAAATATATGTATATACATAATTTTATTTACTAATTTTTTTCATAAATTTTTATATAAGTAGATTATAATGGATTTAAATTTTGAGATAATTGTTTAAATTAGAAATTAGAGAAAAACTAGGAAAAAGAAAAGGAATGAGAGTAGAATTATAACAAGCAGAATACTGACATTTTAAAATATAAATTAAAATATAATTAATAATTTGAAATTTTAATTAATAACTAATAATTTGACTTTATATCGCTTAAAATAAAAATAATTAATAACGTAAAACCCAATAACTATTTCATTGCGTACGTAATATTGCGGAATTATTCCAAGATAGTTGTCCAATATTTAATGCCGTGATATTTCATAAAAATAATCGTTCTACTTCTTACAGTCAATTGACTACTCTTTCAATTGATATCTAATAAAAATATGACTATTGAATTGCTTGTAGTATTTCAAGATAAAATTTTATTCTGGATATTTTATCCAATACTTTTTGATGAGATTTATGTATGCCCATGTATTATGTAATATAAATACGGGCCTAAATAACTTCAAACATTTTCGATCGATTGAGTAATGAGCATTAGCAATTATCATTCATCACACTTCCAAAGGGGTTGAAACCTTGTTTAAATCTGACTATACGAAATTGTTATCCGCTTTATTGACAATTTACAATATATACGATAGAACAAAAAAGAGTTAGTAAAATTACACAGCGCTGTTATTGTCGCATGGCGATTCAATTCTTTCCAAGTTTTTCGAAATAGCAGCGAAACATTGTATCGATTCGAGCTAGTGTGGCGTGACGTTAGTTTTGACCAAATATTTGTCGATGGAAATGGAACTAGCTCGTATAGTCGGTTCTATATATTGATTGCGTTTTTATTTTTTGCTAAAATCTAATCGATGAATATCTCTTCAAATTTTCGTTTTTTATAGTCTCTTCTCTTATAACAACATAGACATAGACATAGATAATACAAGCTGCGTTTGTTGCACCAGCCTCAGCAAAGCTGTGAATTTTAAGAAATTTTATTTTTTTATAAATAACTTAGATATTTTTTCTATTAAGAGAGAATAAGGGATTTATTTTACAAAAATGTATTTTAAAAAGTAATTTTGTTTTCTGCTTTTATTTTTTAGTTATCTTTCTTTTTTTTTTAAAGCAAAATATAAATGAGATTAAAGAGTGTTATTTTTAAAAATATTAATATTTATTTACTTATATTTACAAATAAATTATATACATAAATTAGATACCTATATAATCTAGCTTAATAAAATTATTTATTTAAAAACACATAACGTCCTTCTTGATTTTTTCTTCTTTCATTTTTATGAATAACTATAAATACTAAAAGATTAGAAAAAAAAATTTTCCAAGCTAAAATTTGTATTCTTATTAGAAAAATCAAACACACAAGTTTATAAGGAATAATAAAAAAAAATATATTAGTTTTAATAATCATTTTGTAAAATGTAAGAATTATTTGTGGCAACTCGAGAGGTATACATATATTCGACTTATAAGGAATTCTGAAGCTTTATACGTTTCGCAATTCTGTAAGTCCGGGATAGCCGAGCCGAATGTGTAATCAGGTCGCACAGCGTTAGTACAACTAATTAGTCGGGTACAATGCTTGGATAATATTATATTACTGCGGAGTGGCGAAGAATGGATGCTAGTGCGCTGGTTGAAGACCGAGCCAGCTCTCGCCGGCGCTGGATGAGCAGAATTGAGCTACTAAGTTATTCACGTCGCACTCCAGTCATGCTCGACGCGCCCGACCAGACAGTTCCGCGAGAAAGCTTGCGCTATGGTTAACGCCAGATTGGCGGATAAGAGCGAATTGTCGAGTCGTTAAAGCCAGTTTTCTCGCGAAAACACATTATTCGTTTCTTGGCTTTCAACCGCGATTACGTGTCGCTCCGTTAAACCTATTCCTATTGTTCCATGCATTTCTTCTTGACATCGATTTATTTTTTTATCGATATAATTGGTGATCATTCTGAGTTTTATATAGCTTAAAATAGGTCTCATTTTCTAATCGATATTAAATATTATTGCAATATATGATTTTTTTAAATTACTTCAATTATTTTGGGAAAATAATGCTAATCGAATAATCTTTAACATATAATTGATTGCGTAAAAAATGTATTTATTTTTTACATTTTGGAAGAATATGTAATTTATAGAATAATTATATTTGATTTAATCTTTTTATATTTTTTGTGTCTAATCTATATATATAAAAAACAGTAATTAAGAAGGAAAAAAGTAGAAAAGTCTCAGCTCGACATGTCGTTCCTGAGATACTTAATCTTTATATCCGTTGATATATGTATATACATATATATTTTTTCGGATTTATACATATATCGTTCGCATCGAATCGAACGTATTTCTCCGTCTTTTCCAATTTCGTTCTTAGAAATGGAGTTTCGATGGAGTTGATGAGGTTTCCTCTAGAAAATACACACTCGACGTGGGTACGCTGGATGGCGGCGGGGTTGCCAGGGGTAAGGGGAGGACCGGTCTCAAAGTTTCTTTTTTTTTCTTCGCGGGGGAATGTATCTCGGGGGCAAGAGTGGTACGAGTCAAGGGGTTTGGTCAGCAGCAGAGATGGACCACGCGATTCTATTGGTCAGATGTGATGCGCATGAGCCGTGGGGGGTGAATGAGAAACGACGGCAACCTGCAATATAACCTGAAGAAAGACTCGATCGGAGTCAGGTCACGTAATGTTCCTCCACCTCTTCGGGCTCTACTTTATAACTTCTATTAATCCTTTCGCATCGGGGCTTAGGTTGTCCTAATGAAAAATCCCTTTCTCACGACTAAATACGGCTATTGTTTCGTCTTTTTGTATGTACGCGAGAGGATGAAAGTTCCAGTAGTCGTTTCGCAAAGATTTATATCTAATAAATCGCGGGACGTGACGATTTTCCGAGTTATCGCGGGTATGCCGAACTGAAATTAGCTACCGGCGCTCGAACCATCTAAAGGGCTAATTAGTTTCGCTGATTAACAGCAATAATACCACGGGATTATGTTTCTTCAAAGAGTTAGCTTGTCGGATATCGTGGAGGTGGGTGGATTAATTGGGTCAACGATTGCTTAATGCTAGGAACTGAAAATCCGGGACGGGTGGGTAGAAGGTATAGAAGGTAGGGCCGACGACCCCTTCCCGAGCCATTCTCGTGGAAAATGAACAGAGAAGTTGTAGCATGAACCATCGCCACGACATCTGCGCTAATTTCACACCGAGCTGACTGCGTCCAGCGAGCTACCCACCTACCCGAATGGCCCGCTATCCTGATTGACTGCTTGCTTCGCCACGGTAGTAGCGCTAATAATCAGGCAAGAGTTGCCGCACGCAATGTCCATCCGGACATTGGGAAACCTCGGCTTCGAATTATTGACTTACCGCAAAGCGTTATTACGATTCTCATTAAAACGATTGTGGAGACATGCGCATCGTTAATTATATAGTTATCATATTTTCTTACAGTAACAAATGATTTATTTTCATTCTATAATATTCGTCGTGAAGGTGCATATGTCATCTTACATTCTCGCCATTATTTGCACGGTTATTACATAATGCATTTGCATTGTATGCAAAAGTAGAACTTTGTCATATTTTTATTACTTCTTACTTTAGTAAATTTCAATAAATATTACAAATAAAATAAGAATATTTATTAATTATAGTTGTTTACTAAATATAAAATTGGCTAATTGTCGTGACTTCATAATAATTTTTAATTCCGATTATAATCGTGAATTATTTACAAATATGTGTTATTTATGAATTGATTACATATAAAAATTACATTTTTACATAAATTATTAGATGGAACTATTAAGATATATCTTTCTTTTTTTTAATATTTTCCCTCTCACAAAAATATCTAAAGTAAATATCAAACTTCAGCATTGCAAAATTACAATTATTCTTAACTCAAGTAAGATAAGAAGTAATAATAATAAGAAAGTAGCAATAAAACGTTGTTGCATCAAGATCAGATTTTTACTGATGTCATTGACATCAGTATTATTTTCCGCAGCATCAATTTTTGTGTCTGTGTGTGCGGGAAGTCGTTTTTTGTCGCGAACGAATCCGTGGTGGAGGATACGTTTCTTTCGTTATTGAAGAAAACACCGACAGCGCTATAAGTTACGGGCGAATATAAGAAAAGGACCGACAGGGGGGGGCAAGGTGGCGGCGGAGTGGTACGTGCATCAAGGAGTTTGGGTCCTGACATATAATACAGAATCGACAGTCGATGGGTTTCGTGAGTCTGACAAGGGGGAGCAAGAGCGCGGTCGGCGGGAGGGGAAGGGGGGTAACAGGAGGATACGACGAGATGGCGCGGCGTAGAATCCGGCGGGGGGACGGAGAAGGGGGACGGGGGATCCTGGCCGGAGGTGGAAGAGGAGAGGGTGGTGGAACAGGAAGCCACCCCCTCGAGGTTCGCTCGTGCCGCGCAGCACAATATCGCGGCAACATAACTCTTCTCCCCTCGTTCATTCCCCGCAACCCAGCGGAACGGCAGAAACATCAACCCTCATCCTCCTCGCCGGGTCGCTTCCCCCCCCGATCCTCCCCGTTTCCACCCGCACGGCCCCCCGCTCGCTCGCACCCCCTGTCCTCACTCCTCCCTTGCCCTTGCCGGAGAGCGCCCGACCGCCTCTCTTGTCCTCTTCCTGCCCCAACTTCATCCCTCGGTCCCCTCCTCACACGCGCGCGCCAGGCTTCATCCAGCTACACCTCCGTCCCGCCCGCTTTGTTTCAATAATACTGTTTATATTGGAACGCGAAGCATTGATCTGTTTGCGCGGCGACCGCCTCGTGTCCGTCGTGCTCGAAGATGGACATATCGTATGTATGGGCAGGGGGTAGTTCCGTATACTCTTCCGATGTTTTCGGTACGGGCCGATACAACTGAGCAGGCCACTATAAGAATAGATATATGATATATTTAACGGCAGTTATCGCTGAACTTCAGCAAGATAAAAGTAGTGATATATAATGAATATATAAAATTTAAAATATAATACATAGCTAAAGTTTTTTGAAAAGTTTGCATTTATCATGCATTTTTACGTAAGTATGAGCTTCTCAAGAATAACAATGTCATAAATGCAGATAAATAATCAAGCAATAGATATCGGAATATAAAGAAAATTGTTTTTACAGGCACAGTTAAAGTTAAGTATTGTAAATGATTTTGAAAATCGTGAATAAGAATGAATGGAGTTGATTTGTCTATTATATACATTTGCTGTTATTCACGTTGCAGTTAAATTAAGTAAAAGATTACAACATTGACATTGAATTCTTTTTTTTTGCTTTGCGAAAAGTATTTAAAAAAGAAATAAGAAATACATATTTTCTTACGCGATATTGCGAAGTAATTCGTACATTACCAGCAAATACGGTAAAAATAAATCTTGATAATGCCGGGAAGTGCTACATAGGGTGTCTCTGATTCATCGCTGTTCCTTTTAATGGGGATACTAGAGGTTAAATTAAAAAGAATGGTGATTACTGTAATGTGAAGATATCCGCGATATCTTTGAATTACAAGTAATCACATAACCAAGATTTCAATGACTAAAATCTCAATAGTATTAATATATAACAAAATTTTTAATGAAATTATCTTTAACTGAGATATTATTCTTTTTTATTACACATATAAAATATTTATTAAGATAAAATAATAATTAAATGACAAATAAGTAAATAGTATGAAATTGGTTTTTGTGAAAATAGAAAACGAAATATAAAGTTACTGTAGAATTCGAGCAATTTATGTCTTCCGAGTAGTTAATCTTTTAATGATGCGGCCATATTTTTCTTAATAACAAATGGCAGTCTGGCGAAGGAAGGAGCTGCGTCCGCCATTGCGCAAAAAGTCATCTGCTTTTGAGCGAGCGATATCATTTTTCTTGATCATGTCTGTTAGGGTACCTTGCTGAAGGGTGAGTTGGAGGGATACTGAGGGTCGGACCCTCGATGCTGAGTCTTACATCTTCCCGACTCCGCCTTGGCTCCCGCTTTGATCAGCCCACAATCCCAAACACCCACTATTATGGACGATCAATCCAAAAAATGGACCTAGTAATTCATCCTAGGAAGCGATTACCGCGGCATGATTATCGAACTCTTTCTCGCACACATCCAAGCTATCTCTCTGTTAAAATATAGGAGTCTCGCTTATCTCTCGAGCAAATGTTTTAATATAAAACGAGTAACAAGGAAAATATAGTTTGCAAATTAATTCCTGTCGATCACGTAATCTCGTCTTCCTAAGAATCCTTATCATAATTTTTAAATATTACTTTTAGTGCCGAAGGTAGCTTGTATGATTCTGAATTTTGTGTTTTTTCTCATATCCGAATGTAGCTACTCAATTCTGAATTTTATTTCTTTTTTCATATCGTGATCGCATTGACAAATAATAGTATCTGTAAATACTCATTTCAATTTCATTGTTGTCAATTACCGAGAAAATTGGTAAGCTATTCACATTTCTTTCGATAACTTTCATTGCTGAAGCGAAGCGGACTGTAACATGACGGTCTAAAGAGGGACTGTAACGAGGATGACCGCATTATTCAGGACGCGTTTGGAACAACATGGCAGCGGAAACCTAGGGGATGCTATGGATGGTAAGAAGGGGGAGAGCAGCAATCTTCTTGGCGCGTCTCTCCCATGCAGCCAACAATCCGCGTCGATAAATAAAGGATTGGCTGCTCCTCGGTCAATATTGATTTTTAAATTGACCGCCGAGCGAATCCGCGCCTTCCCGCTTCCTCTCGCGATAGGAAGAGAGAGATAGGGAGAAAAGAGAAAATGCGAAAGAGAGAGGCGGAAGAATCCACCCTCGAACTCTCGCGCGCGTTCATCTATGTGTCCGTTCACCCGTGTATGCACGTATTTATACACGTGTGTATGTGTGCGTGCGTGCATATGTGTCTCGCCGTGCCTGCGCTCGCGCTTACCTCCTCGCGGACGAGTGTGTACACATTCGGATAGAAATTCAGACCGCCACCGCACCGGCTGCCGGTATACATGGAATTTGATTATAAATAAATGCGAGCGGGGGTGAAGCCCGGAGCCAGCCCAACCAACCATCTCGCGTGGTGCACACGGGGATGGAAAGAGGGTAGAGAGGACCGGAAAGAGAAGGCAAGCGAGGGGCCGGGGGCGGGGGCGGGGAGATCAGGGGAGAGATTGGGGGGAGGGCGGGAGGGGTGCAGCTAGGGTAGCGGTCCACTCCGTTGCATCCATAATGCAGAGACACGGTGTGTTTGCGTTCCCCTAAACATCCCTTGTGTGTTTTCGGATACTCTTGATGCCCGGTTTGTCTGCCCGGAGTTTCCACTACGAAATTCCGTTATCGCTCTTATGCATGTATATCCGCGTCGTCCACGGAGATTTGCTTTTGAATTTTCGAGGCCGGCTATTTCGGCATGCGCTTTCGCACTCATGGCCGGCGTGCGATCGTGCCGCGAATGTCACAGGTCGAAAATCGCACGAAGGTGAAACAGATTGAGCCAAGCGTGCGGATTTAGACCAGAATCGGAAATGACGAATTAAAGGCTAACGGTTACACGGATAATTTACGTATGTTTTTGTTCCATCTTATCTACATCCCGTCTCGTAAGAAAATTATGAATAAAGAGGCTGAAGTTGAAAACATCCAATAATTCCCTGTGTGGACACCGCGTATAAATATAAGAAAATATAATATATTTGAAAATTGTAGATAAAAAAAACGACCCATATATTTTATAATAAAACAGCTATTGCATGAAAGTTAACGTGCGTTTAACGTGCCCATTGTGGCAACTGATGAAATGTATAATTTAGTTAGCGGTATGTATAGCCTGACGGAGGGCAACCAGCTTATCGAGGATATTCACCGAGAGACGGCGCAAAGGGGATCGCACGCAGAACGATTAAAGATTCTTTGATGTTCTCCTAAAATGTTCCCACTGAAAGGCTAACGTGTCCCGAGCAATTTCTGCAGGTGAGGAGGTTCTAGATTCTCGCACGCAGGGGGTCGTACGCTTCATTTAATTGTGGGAATTCGAACTTTACGGGGAAACTTCTGAACCGCTTAATAACTTGAGGAATCCTTATGTATGCCTTAATGTTGAGGTAGAATAGGTAAATTGAAATCACGATAACACGAACTAGGTGAGTTTCCTGAAAATTATTGCATGGTATATTTGATTATACATATTTTTTAAATTATTGATTAAAAAGTTTATTTACCAAGAATATCATTTTGATAATGTGACGACAAAATAAAAATAGAATACAAAAACTTAATTTAAATTTCTTTTATCGAGTCCAAATAGTACAATCTTTTCTGAAGCATATTAGTTAGGTATACGTATGATTGCTGGTTAATGATTATTGTTATTAAATCTTAAAGTAAAGTTGATTATTTATTAAATATTTCAATATAAGTTTTATATTTGTTACATATTTTCGTCATTTATTATGACACAATTAATGTTTAATTAATCTATACGTGTTCAGCTTTTACTGAACAGAAAATATCTTCTTGAACTAAGTAAATGATAAGATTTTGAATTGTCAAGATTTAGAAGCGTTTCGCGGCGCGAATTCGAAAGATAGATAACATTGCGTTGTTACTGGTTTTGCTGTGCCCCAGCTATGGAAAGACAAAGGCAGAGGTGGAAATGGAAGATGTAAGAGCAGATAGAATGGAAGGAACCCTCCTCCTCCCCTGCGTGCGAGACGAAAGGAGAGGACGATCGCGCGTGTGTGCATCAGGGAGGAGGAATGGCAGAGTAGAGAGTAAAACGGGGAGCGCGAGAATGGGCACGGGTATATACACGCGCGCGCACACACAGAGAAAATCATCCCTGAGAATCGAGGCTGTGTGTCCACTAGTATGGCGGCTGGCCGCTCAATGCACTCTCCACCCCCCGAGCTGACCGACGCCGGGCGTCGCGGCGGCCAGCCCCTACACGCCCGTTGCCATAGAAACGCGCTGTCATTAAAGCATCGCCTTATCATAACCGACGCGCGTCCTTTCTCTCTCTCTCCCTCCTCGGCCGCCATCTTTACACCCCCCTTGGGCTATCCCGTTGGGGAACCAGAGGCTGCTGCTACAACCCACTCTCCGTTTCTCACCGCGTTTTCCTCCCTTCCTCGTTCGCTCTCGCTCCCTGTCTCTCCCTCGCGCTCACTACGCTTTCCCGGCGACGGCGGCGACGGCGGCGGCGGCGGCGGCGGCGGCGGCGGGCACGCTGTCCACGTTTCTCGTTCTGTCTTACTTGCTTGCGGGTAGCGGTCGCGTGCGTGATGACGGAGATGGTGGGGACGCGCGGAGGGCGGAAGTTGGACGACGCGACGCGGCGGATCCTTTCGTCCTTCGGGCGACGTTCTCGCGCTCAAACTATCACCGGACCGCGAGTTGCATGACTAGTTGGGTATATCCTAAATTGCGTCGGAGTACAACACACACACACACACACACACACAACTTGGCAAGGAAACGCGCACAATCTTTCTATTTTGATAGTAGCTAACATACGATACTTTCGCGCGTATATAAAAATAGTTGGATACCGTAAATTAACCTTTCAAACTAGTAATATAGAAAATTAATATATAATTAATTAATCATCATTAATCATCATTGTCGAGATAAATAAAAAACCATACGAATAAGCAAGTACTAAGCACTAAAATGATAAGCAGGCCAAATATGAATAAAAGAGGAAAACGATCAAATTTTAGTTACACTATCGATAACATAATATTACATACTTAGAAGATTATTTATTAAGACAAAGATAAGATGATAGAGAAAAAAAGGTTATTTGGAGTTTTCACAAATAGAAATAGTTCGTCATTTGCAAATACATCTTTTGAAGAAGCATTTACTAAACATTAGAAAATTTTTTAAATAAAAAAAATATAACGAAAAGTATTAAAATAAAATATATTTAAACATTATACTTTATATATCGTACATACATCATAAGAATAAATATATAATTAATGTTTATTAATCGGTCTACTTTGCCTCATTATATTTATCTTTCTATATGATTTGTAGACATTTTGAAAGATGTATTTATTTCATTTTGAATTACGATCGCACATATACATATATATGTAATCAGGAGTGTCTAATTCAAACCTGGAGCATTGAGCGATATGTACAGGTCTGGATCTAAGGGAGATCGTTCTGTTGGAACTACGGGATCGCGCGCGCGCGCGCGCCGCGCTGAACCGGAACTGGAGTGTATTTCTGTGTATCTCATTAATTTTATTCTATATAATACGGCATCCAGAGTGCGGCCGCCCTTGACACGGCGGTGCCCGCTGATTAATGAAGTCGGCTTGCCATTTCAAAAGTGTATCCCTACCGCGGAATTCGGGTTTGACGCGCAGCTTTTCTCAGAGAATCTTTGATTTATCGTTCCAATAACACGCGAATAATCGAAACTGGCGCGAGGCGCCGCGAACTTTGTGGAGGCATTAGGAATAATTAATTGTCGCTGAAACCCTTAACGCGACGGTGCGGTGAGTCGAAACACGGAAGCGAACGAGCTGGCGGGAAGCTTTTTAATGCCAGCCGGGATATAATCCGTCTCGCAAGATTTAATATTTAGTTGGATATAGATTTATGTTTTAATACTATCACACATATTGCACGTGCAAACTACATTTAAATTTATATGCTATTTCTTCTTTGAAATCTGATTAAATTATATATTGTCTTTTTTTTTTATAAAAAGCTCTGATATCAATATTTCTTCTTGTTGGCTAAATCTTGATCATATGTAATTTTAAATTTTGTTTATTTTGAACCCCATCTAGAAAAAAAGACTTGAAATTCTTTAATATGATAAATTAAGAAATGATCGTATATTGACAAAAATGGATAATATTCAGTCAATTCTTTAAAATCTTGCATATAATTTTTCCAAAATATGACAACTTGTATCAACATGATTTAAATCATTTATTCCGCGACAAAAATTCTAAATTCTGTGATTACATCGCAAAATATTGTCGGCGCATACATTTAAACGATTACATGCGCACGCGTGTGTCGGCGACGTGTCGGGACATATTTGTCCACGTGGCGGTCTTACCCTTTATTCCCTATTCTCATCCTTCGCCGTCGTGACCCTGCCGCCGGGTGACCCATCCCTCTTAACTCTCCTCTCTCCTACGACAGAGACTCCGGAGTGGGTCGCGAGTCACGGCCCTCCACGGAATAACGAGTCTCATTAATCCAATTAACCAGTAAATAATGGGATAGCATTTTCGTATTTACGAGAGAATACTTGGCCGGCCCTAATGGAGTTTTGAGCTGACTATCAATATATTCCTGCTGGCGCGGCGCGAGGGAACAAAGTACGGGTCACTCTCTCACTTAGTTAACCGGGCTTCGGAGCCGGGGAAGGTTAGCGTCCCCGGACTGGCTGGAGGACATCGATCTCGGTTCCTTCTTAGTTCAGGGAATCTGATTTTCCCGAAACACGTCTGATTATATTTTCGCGCCGTCACGTTACTACAGATTTTTGCACGAACGAATAAATAGAATTACCATTCGTTCAATTGCTTCGGAAAATGTTTGTATAAATATAAATTCGACTTTTGCTACTTTTTCTTACCTTTAAATTTTATTCCATTTCATTCTATTTTAGAAAAGGGAATCAAGTCGACATATCGTAATTTGTAAGATAGAATAAGTTTTACAACTGGATCTGAAAACTATGGATACTTGTTTCGCTGCTCCGTTTGCAGATATTTAGAAGCGCTACGTACCTATAGCGACGTTCTATATGTGTTGAGGTACGCTTTCTACAACTTTTGCAATCGATCTCGCCACCCGCGAGAGTCGATACGTAAATACTAGACTACGTCGTAGACATGAAACTTCTCGCACCGTAGTTTGGAAAATTTTCGAATTGATCACGTCTTTAATGCAGCTCTGATTAATACTTGTAATTTAAGTATAACATTTATATCTATCTGCATTTACTTGTCCGACCTTATTTAATTTTATTTAGTTTATATCTTGCGTTTAATGCATAAAATATGTTTCGGGTGGATTTATATTTTGTGGTAGAATCCAAAGGACAGAATCGCACTTATAATTTTATATGTATGTAAAAAAAAAAAAATAAGAAATGTTTTTTATTCTCTTATATTACATGGTGTTGTTTGCCAATATGAAAGAGAAATTTACTTCAAGCAACATACGAGCGGCGTGTAGAGTGTAAATTTTTAACTTTAGCGCGCACAGTCGATTTAGCTTGAAGTTTACTGATAAAGTCGAACAGCGCGTTGCGAATAGTGAGTACGCGATGCCGGCTTAATGAAAATTGTTTACACCCTTAATGGTAATCTTTGAGCAGAATTGCTTTCGCTCCTTCCCCCGCCGCGTCCGCGGAAATTCTGGTACGTAGCTGATAGCGAGCGGCGGAGAGGGAAGTTGGATTGCGGAGCACATTCGGCGCACGTTTCTCCTTTAGATCTGGGGAGCGTTAAGGATATCTATTTGTGTCGCCCGCTAGGTGGAAGCAATAGAAATTACAGCGGACCACGTTCTGGGTTGGCTCATGATTTGCATATTCGTTTGAAACAATATCCTCCGGGTGAGCACGGCGGTAGGTCGTTTTAACGCGGCAGGGGCGCCGGCAGCGTGGAGGGGGAGTTTGTCGCCTTCTATATGGAACGGAGGGGCGCGGGAGGCAAGGGAAACAGAGAAAGAGACATGGCAGTGGCAAGGGGCAAAGTGGTGGCGGTGTTCGACTGTTTCAATTAAAATAAGCATACGCCGCCAGCGAGCCAATACCGACCACCGTTTCTTTCTTTCAGCCACCCATCAGCGTACTCTCTCCCTCTCGAGAAGGTCGAAAAAAAGTTATCCCTCGTCCGGGTATATTACTCAGTGTCGTCGAGATCTGAATGCGAAAGCAGCCGTTGAAGCTTGATGACATTAATACACGTTTCTTTGCGATCGATAACACGATTTATTGAAAGACACGGAGCGATCGTCGTTTATCTCTTTCTATCTCTTTCAGAAATCAAGGAAATATAGAAATCGAGGCAAAATATTAATTCTGAATAAATTTCTATATTAATACGCGTTGTTAATATTATCTTTCTACGATTTTAAGTATCCTGTCCGCGATCGTTTTGAAATTTATAAGGGAAATGGGGGTGTCAGTGAAATAACGGCAAATAGGCTAATATTTTCAGACATCCGCTTCTCCTCCGTCTATTCTCGATGCTTCTGCGCATCCTTCCCCGAGAGAACGTGTACATATAAGATACTTTAAATGGGAAATCGAAACGCTTCGCAGATAACTCTCCTTGGGTGAGAATGTATTCAAAATGGCTGCCAGGCGGGTGAGAGCGTTATGGATAGGAAGGAGACGGTGCTAAATCCCCTATGATGATACGAAACATATTCTACTTCTAAAGAACCCGAAGGCCGACTCCCTCACATCGGCTATAAAATAAAGTTCATCGTTTTTATCTCTCCCTAGTCCTCCGGAATTTAATCGAAGATGGCGGATGCAAATGCGCACGTCAAGGATACTTTTTAATACTTGAAGTGTGACTGAATAAAAGTTGATTTATATTTTTTAACTATCAAACGTAAATAGTATTAAAATTCGGAAAGTTTATGCTAATAAGATACTTGTGCCAAACTTTATTATGAATTATTTGATTGAATATATATAATAAGTAATATTGAATAATAAGTAAAACTAGAAATGTATACTACATTAAATAGAACTACGTAAAAAATATTTGTTGTAAAATTAACACAACCGTGATGCTTTGTTTGTTACAGGTAAGTCTTCAATAGTTATGCCAATCGTGTATCACCTTTTCATCCAAGTCTGCAACATCTTATCTTCCTTGTCGCCACCTCGCAAAGCGTATAAAGCACCCGCCAGTGCGATCACGCGTAGATACATTTGCGCACAAGATGCCAATAAAAAGCGATGAGACAACATAAGGATAAGAAATGGTAAGTTCGCGGTAGGGGTGTTGACAGTAGGTGACGTCCCCCTTTTCTCTCTTTTACATTACGTCGACATTTATCTATGCCCCTCCTGATTTATCGGATTGACTAAACGCGTCCAATATCGCGAAACGTTTTCGACACATTTAAAGGGCCGGTTTTTCTTCGTTGCGTCGCTGTAAATCGCGTCGGAATGAAATAGAGATAATAATCTTTTCCTCCCTTCCTCCTTTTTCTGTCTAATATTGTCCTATTGACAGAATTAATAGTATCTTTTATATATATATATGTAAAATAGCTCATGATGGGTAGATATTTCCTCTGTTTTACTTATCATTTCGTAGATACAAGGAAAATCAATTAACCTTTTTATCATGGAGAATAAGACTTTAGTGCCCCTAGAAAGCTTACAATAAAAAAAATAAGTCCATTAGCCACGGAAATATATATTATATATATTTCTTTACTATATTACAATGAGTTTTATCATTTGCTATATCATATAATCGATGAACATTCAATTGCTCAATGTTTTCATCATTAGGCAGAAAAATATTTGTTAATAATAATTCTAGTACATGTATAATGTCTAGAAAAGCAACGTATTTATATTAAAAGCCGGATATAACGAGCGTACGAACACATTTTCAGTCGTGTTCGGTACGAATGCCTTTTTTTCTTCACTCTCCTCGTTCGCTTTTAGCGCATCGCAGTAACGGCATCGTTGAGCCGCGTAAAGGATAATCCTCGATAACGATGTCGTACATTCCGAAAACGGCGTCACAGAGGGTGGATCGATATGTATTTTACGTAAGGGTGACCATTCGTTTCATATTTGCTTTTGTTAGAAACGTCGTGTTAGCGCGTCGACGGATATAACGTGCGAACTAATGCAAACGTCGTCGCGCACGTGTTAAGCGGATATCGGGAACGCGAGACCGGAGATGTATCCGTCTATCCAGAAAATAATCCAGAGATAGCATCTTCTCGCGTTGCCGCATCCATAAACGGCGAGGTAGTGTCATTTTAGGGTTGATACAAGAACGGGGGGACGGCTTCACGGCGCGTCCCGGAGATTAAAGATTATTTACGAGATGACGATAACGTTTTTAACGATAACATCTAACGATCGGTCTTCAAAGGGGAGAAACCCACCAACCGTTTTCACGACAGACTAAGCGAGAAATGCCGTTCGTCACGATGCATTCATTTGTCTATTGGCTGGTGCCTCTGACAGCCGTTTGGCTTCGATGCTAGCGAAACGTTGCAGCCACTCGCGGAGATAGTTATTAATTGTCACAACTATGGCGCATGCTGTAAGAAACGTGTTTCCCATGTCTGGTATCAGCAACTACTTTGACCATAATTTAATTTATTTTTTACTTTTTTCTGGTTTCAGAAAAAAATCAATTAAGATTAAACTATTAAGAACTGCAAATTGTTATTTGCAAAAATTGTAATGTTTAACTTTTAATTGTTCTGAAAGCAAAGAGGATTAATTATAAGATTAGTGTAAATAATGCATTAGTATAACGTCATTCGGGTGAGATTCTTTGCGTGGCAGAGCGTTGCAGGCTCTCGGCTGAGGGTACGAAAGGGGTTGGTGCGTCATGAGGCAAGGGAGGCGCGAAAAGGGATGATACATAGAGAGATGGTCGCAGGCCTCTTCTTCACGGTGCTGGGAAGGAGGCAAGGGGGATGTTGTTATTTACGGTATTTAGATAACCGGCTTACGTAGGGCCCTCACACCCCCCCCCCTCCCTCCATTGGCCGTGATCCCGCGCCCGAGATAGCGCCGGCACAGTGTCACCGGCAACCTGCAAGAGAGTGTGGAGCGAGGTTCTCCGTGCGCATTCGACTTGTAGATTATTATAACGAGCATCGCGTTGCATTAGCATATGTATCTGTTCTCCCGGGAAACCCACGGCGCGGCGGCTACCGCCGCCGCTGTTGCTATTGCTGCTGTTGCTGTTGATGCTGCTGCTGCTGCTGACGCAGTATTATATCAGAGAATTACTTCTCTTCTACTCCACTACCCTAACTGCATCTCCGACCGCAATGCACTCTTCCGCCCGTTCATGCCGCGACGCTTCTGTCTATTCGGTATTCAGTCGTTCGGTCTGTCGCATGATATATCGCGGTTTTCCAGATTTTCTAGATTAGCATGGACTACTAAATATAATTACACAGAGTCACAGATTAGGTACAATTTGATTGTCCCGAGAATCTAGAAAGTAGAATTTATGGAGCTATTTAATCGTTTAGCAAATCAGACAAGTTTTTTGCACAAATATACATTTTATTCTTGTTGAAATATTAAAGTTTACTTAATAATTTAACGATATGTCGACAGATCGAATAACTTTTGCTTTGTTTGCTCGATTCATTATAGATTTATTGTTCGGTACTGACTGATGAATTGTTAATCATCAATTGTCTGAAATTTGTAAATTTAGTTAATTTGACCAAACAATATTTTGTTAATGATTGAAATGTTTGTTAAAAAATTAACACTTGCTTTCCTAAATAAATTATTTTTATCGATATATTGGCAATGCGGTACCAAAATCTAAATCATATAAATTTTTGAGAAAAAATTATTTGCAAAATTATATTGGGGCTCTACAAAGATCACGAATATATAGCAAACGTAACATAAGAATTAAAATTCTATTAATACCATAAGAAATACAATCACGAAATGCAACCATGTTTGTCTAGGTTTTCAATTTTTCTCCTGTAAATACGCGATTAAAAAAATAATTTTACAGATATATTGTTTTAATTCGTTTTGTAATTGCATAGCCATGTGCAAGCACGACTGAGAAAAATACTAAGCTTAACGATAACAAGCGGAAGTCGGTGTGAGAATTGGATTTCGGGAAACGGCAGATTTTGCTTGATATTATCTAATTGAGCTAACAAGGAAAGGATACGTCGTTCTGCTCTAACTTCATGGTCGGTCGCGCGTATCTTCCGGGAAGAGTAGATCCGATCTGCGTTATTTCTCGCGTGTTTGAAATAGATTTTGGAAAGTGGTACGAGTTTTGATGCTATCTAACACTGCTAAGAAACTTCGAGTCTTTCACAAGTCAAAGGTGTCGTCGAATAAATAAGTAACTTTTATCGTTACTATTGGCTATAAAGGCTACAATAGGTATTTAAAATAGAAGGTTATAAATTTGCGTTATATGTATATTAAAAAAAACAGAAAAAAGAAGAATGAAGTAAAAAGTACAGTAATTATTGTGGCACAGTTATAGAGAAAGGAAGACCTAATAAACTTCAATAAAAGGTACTATCAATCGAACAGATGAAAGAATGCGTATAAATCCGCCTTTGAGTGCATAGCAGTGTGCACAGCGAATACTTCGGGAGGAAAAACGCCGTAGACACATACACATACCGTTCTTTGTTTCCCTCGCGTGTTACTCTTTTGTTCATCCGTTAGCCCCGATAGCGATGTCGAACGAAGCGAACGATCTCTCGCTCCGGTCCGGCATGGTCGGCGGAGCGACTCGTTGTGATCCGATAAACGGATAGATATCCGTCCGCCTGCCTAACCGGTACCACTATAATTAACGCTGACCTCCTGGCGACCCACCGGCAATTTTAGTAAGCGAACGATACGAAACACGGACAATCATAATAATCGCGGGCAAATCTTTCGACTTGTCAATCAGCCGACTGACACACGATGGTCGGTTGTTACCCACCACGAGCCCCGGCTCCGGGTTTGCGTGTCTTGAAACGCGGCGTTGCACGCCAACTTTGCGAATGCTCGGCTATTAGCCGTGCTTTTCTTACTTCCTCGTTCAAGCCCCTCCGTGTGCATCCTCCTCGTTGTATCCTTTTGGCGTGTGTAGTCTCGGTATTTACGATAACACCAAGGAGTACACCATTCCGACGTCGTCCGAGCACAATCCAGGGATAGCAGGTGGTTACTCGTTATGCGTTCGCGGCTAGTTTGATCTGTATATTGCTGAGTTTGAATCTCGGAAGTAAAGTTTTTTTTTATTACAGATAAAATAACTGCTAGATTTCTTGTTTAATTATTCTTCTCTCTGTCTTCTTCTTCCTCTCTGTATGTTTGGTATAAAATCCTCAAAAGTTTGAATGTACAGAGGAAATGCCTCGCGCATGATTCAGAGCCAGAAAATATTGCTTCGCTTTCGTTACGGTCCTTTGGTGATTCGTCGAAATGGTTCGTGGGTGAAATCACAATTATCGGATCGTGGCACGACACGGATTCACATACGGCTACAATGGGATACTCGAGTGAGATACAATGTGTATGAGCTTTATTGTCCCCTTGAAAGCATCGGTCAGTTCGGTCCATCTGCTGACCCAGCGATAGTTGCTATACTGCACTACTGTAGTCGTCAGTTGCATCGGTTGCAACAAATTCCTAGTAAACGTGCACCCGATACACCATTCGTCCAAAAACTTATAATTCGTTCAAATACGATATATAAATTTATTGTTATGAATATCTCGCGATAAGCTATCTAGATTTTTTTCATTTTCTATGAATGAATTTGTATCTGTAAACCCGATATATTTTTCATGAAGAATATTTAAAACAGGAGCTATAAAAACATTATAAATTAATATAACATTTAATATATTCTTACTGAAAAACATATTAACCTTCGAGAGTTGACATAATTGTAATCTGTCATAATATTATCAATTCACGCTAGTAATATAATGAAATCTGAATTCGAGCGATAGTAATCATGATGATTACGTGTAAGAAATCGGTCTCCGTGCTTACAGAAGTCAATCAGCCTCCAGGGAGGATCATTAAATTGCAAATGCAAATGGTGAATGGTGAAGCCCAACGAGGGTGCACCAAGTGGGCGCTAATATGCGCCAGATCCATTAATCATAACCCGAGGGATTCTACGAGCAAGGACATTCGTTCGCGTGTGTATGAGAATAGACACACTGAGCTGCGTACGCGTGCGAGCGTGCGCGGCCTAAAACTGAAACAGGTTAACGTTAGACACTCCCCGTTGCACGTTGGGGGACATTCAGCATTGTTCGTGGCGCCGGGCTACCCTAAATATTAACAATGAGCGAACAGGGGTCAGTACAACCCTCGAAAACTTTCTCTAATTCCTCGTCCCCCGAACCCCATCTCCTTCTCGTCTCCTGATCCCCCCGCTTCCCCCCTCCCTCGTATCTTCTCGTCTGTAGCTTCAACTTTTTGCTATACCGTACGCGAATCGCGCAGTTGCAGAATATCCGTACACGGGCCAGCAGATCATGAGAACAGTGCTCGTATTTTTATAAAATTATTTTAATCACACAACTGCCTATGAAATTAATCGATAACTGATTAATAGATTCGGTAGTAATAATCCATAATTTAATAGAACTTACACGTCATCATAATTATGTATACTATAATTTATGCCGGTATTAATCTCCAATGTGTATTAGCATGAAAATACTCAAAGTAGCTTGATTATATAATATTGATACTATGCTAATATGCTAATATGCCGCAATGATTTATGTGCTATAATGACAAAGTAGATATAACATTGTCTAATATTTAAGAGCACTAATAATAAACAAATATTTCCAAATTATATTGAATTATTATAGCTGATCAAAAAATCATTTGCGGCACGTTTAATGCTGCAGAGAATGTGCAATTCTTACAATTAGTAGAACGGTGCAAATCACTTGGGTAAAGTGAGCAATCGGACAGTCATCGTTAGGTGAGTGCTTAAACCGTGGCAATATGAAAGGCGACATCCCTAAATGGACCAGTTGCGAAGAGAATATGTACTGCTCACGTGGCACGCGATTGCGCTCACAATGTGTTCCCATATACGGTGGTATACATGTGTTCTGGCCCCAGTGGTTCTTCTCCTTCCGTTCCGTACTACCTTTTCCGGCTGTCGTGGATACTGCATTCCTTATCCGATCGGCCTCTGTTCACGTAGACGAGTCTTACCTGTCCAACGAAGAGAAATGTACATCGACGATAAAGTATCACCTATCTTTCGCAAAAATAGTTGTTCCCGTAACTTGTGGTAACAATGACGGTTTTTAGGCGACAATTATTTTGATGCAAGAGGAGTTGACACTGTCTAAAAGATTTGAAATACATTACATTGATAATTTCTCTCTCGAAATATTATATAGTTTTACACATATATTAGGTATAATGAAACAATTTTTAAATATTTTAAATTTAAAATTTTTTAAGATATTTATTGAAATATATTTAAAAATAGTTAAAAGTTATTTTATTACCTAATATATAAAACTATATTAAAATATATATTGAAAGAACAATGATGCGCAGAGTATTTGATCGTAACTGAAACGTCTTGTACAATATTTGTCATGTGTGAGCAGACATACATTTATTCATTGCCTGTGAATATATGTGATATTTACATTATAATACTGCTACAGAACAATATACCGGTCGTACAGTCTTTATACAAATTGCGATCAATTACGTAGATATTTCGTTTCCTGATCAGCCAAACGTAGAAAACAGCATGTAGATATTATAGATATTTCTGTCGATAATATTAATGAAACAATTTTCTTTTTCCGTTCCCGTTACATACAGGATATTTCAAAACTCGTAATTTCAATTTGAATAATAGATTGTTTGAATCCAACTTAGCGAGATAAGTCTATAGGAGAATCACCGTATAGTACGTTTGAGTAACAATCAATTAAAATAGCAATCACTAATTCTTTTTTAATTAAGATAAAAACTTTTGTTACCGCGATAAGTTTGATGATAAATATTTTCTATATGTCTGCGAGCAAAATTATATTTCTAATATCGCTTTGTATAATAATATAGATATAGGTAAAAAATTTTAAATCAGTGGACGCGAGCGCGAACTCAATGACAAGAAATCATATCTCCTCGAGGCGCAATTACACGATCACTTGGCACCGCTTTTTATTACGCGATAGAACGGGAGAGATGGTCGTTGAGCGTGCAGCAGCTGTCGGCGCGACGAAATAATCGTAATAGAATTGTCAAAATGTAGTCGCGCGTTGTTTTATGAGTGTGAATCGATGTGAATCGCGCCGGAGATGGGGGAGGACTTCTTTAGCGAGAGGCGCAACGGATCCGTGGAGAATCGTTTCCCCGGAGAATTACCGGGGTATTATATCGAGCTGGCAGGACGCGGCGGGATAGGGGTCTGGTGCAAATGGAGTAGCCCGGCGGAATATGCTAGTGTCACGAGGATGCTTACTAATACCTCGGATTATACAGATATCTCGACGGTATATCTTATTCGCGCGATCGCTACGGTTCGTATGTACGTATGCCGCGTCTTTACGAAATTACCATATCGCGATAAAAGTCAGCGCGAGGGTTATCGTTATTTCTCGCGTAAGAAAATTGTGGGTACCAGTTACCAGATACCAAGCGATGCCGCATGAATTCATAAAATCGCTGTAGGAGAATTTGTATTTTCTTGTACTCGCTGTGTCTTGGGATATATCGGTAAAATAAAAAACATTTTTTCATGATTGTAAATTCAATTTTGTATAGGGTACATACGCGCGCGGTGTTTTTATAAATTTAGAGAGTCTACTTCTTCTTGACTAAAATAAAAAAAAAACAGTTATTATAGTTATCTAAAACGTTATAAAGGTAATGGAACAGACGAAATTTTACATGATAAAGTGGAACATTCAAAATTCGAAATATATTGATTTATATGATCAAAGAGATTGGCAATCCTTGTACACTTTACTCGCAAGATGAGTTTTAAGATGAAAGTGGGGCTCACCGCGCTTTATTACACGGACATATAAGAGGCGTCGCGCCATTTTTTCCATTCGTTCAGATCGGCCGATTTGCTCGGACGACGAATATACATCGCACCGTGTAGTGCGATGCTGGGGACAGAGAGAGGTCGGATTGTAGACAGTAGATGGGGTTACAGGGTTGCCAGATCGCGTAATGAAATATGCGTGACGAGAGGTCCCACGAGCCCCGGACTCGCTCTACTATTACTCAGTTCAGCTCAGCCCGGCGCGGTTCAGTTCTCCTCACGAAGGGTGGCACGTTATATTATTCAATTATGTCATTCGAGTTATACGCACGGGCCCGCCAAGGTGCGACGGGGAAATAGATCGAACGAATGGGGGGGAAAGAGACAGGAAGACGGCGTCCCCTTCTCTTCCTCCTACGAGCTGGCAACGCCGTATTTGTTGAGTAAGTGTTGGCTCCGTTTCCTGCTTTAAGGGCGCAGCCATTATGAAATTGTAGTTACTCGATTAATTTCACCCCGGGCGCGAATTATCATAAGATAATAGGCTCTCCCCCAAGTTCGTTCGTTCGCGCGCGCGGGGCCAAGTTAGCGGTTCAATGAAATGTTTTATTGCCAATTACGGTGCGCTATTGGCGTCCTACGCTGAAAGCACTTTGCTAATTATTCCGCATGGACAAGCCTTCCTTTAAATTATGTAAAAGATTTTAATTGCAATTAAAACGAGTGCCCCCAGCGAGTCCCGAGGTCCCGATAATATACAGGACTATGGATTTATAATTATAAAAATTAGAAAAAACTACTTTGTTTCGCTATTATTAGGAAATTATTATTATGAAATTATTATTATGAAATTATTATAAGACTCTGAGAAGAACCTTTATCTTGTCTAAATTATATCAACTACGACAACTTATGCTACAAAAATTAATATTATTCCTTTACGCAAAAGAAATTTCGCCATGGGTCGCAGAAATACTTTACAATGAGGTGCGATCGGCCGAGAGAAGACGAGGCGACCGAAGGCAAAGATAATAAATCAGGGCGCAAGATTTCCCGTGCCGATGACAAACACAATAAGTCCCAATTTCGGTCATTTATATACGCTACGCCCGGGATAATATGACGGAGGATCCTTTGTGCACACACGAGGGGTACCACGCCGGGAGTACGGCGGACGCACACGAGTGACGTCACTTACAAGGACATAAATCAAAGCGGACGGACGAAAGTCCCGGATACGGCGCAGTGATGCTCCCCGGGGAAACCGTCTAGCTCGAAGTCCTCTTTTGACTCATTCAAGGCGAATTCGTGCGCGCTCCCATCCGACGTGCGCCAATTTCAAACGTACACGACAGTATATACGTACGAGTCCAAACCGCGCGGCATGTTATGTGCGGACAAAGTTTCGGGGACTGTTCCGGTTATTTCGCGATAAATTTCTCGCGAACTCGACGCAGGCGAGAGAAATCTCGCCGTAACAATATCGCGTTACAGAGGCTGGCTCCGTATATATAACGATCGCAGTATTCTACGTCGTGAGAAACGAACTTTATGAATGATAAGTGTACGAATCTAACTAAACGTCCACAAGTAAAATCGACAGGGGCTGTAGTAGTAGATCGTTCCGACTAGTTGGCACGAATCATGACTGTGATTCGTTCCCCCAATGTAGCGGCCACGCGTTGCTACGTTTCCGGTGAAGACGCGGATATTATGATGCTGGCCTCTGCTGCCTGTTTCCGGATAACATCAACTTCTGGATCATTGATTCGACCGATCGTTTTTCATCCTGAGCATGGCTCGATGTTCCGACCGTTTATGCAAGCTTCACTTATTAGTCCCGTTTAGAAATACGCAATCATTTTACGTATTTAAAAATTATATGTATAAATTCGAACATATTTTCTATAATTAGTTATAATATAGAATTAGTATAATATGTAATACGTGATTAATATTATGCCAAATTATCCAGTTCGATTTAATGCAAAATTGCCGAAAGTTATATGTATATTGAAATATTTTTACATAAATACGAAATATTTCAATATTTTTATTAATTTCTTCCATATTGAAGTTCTCACGCGCTCGTATCATTTTGTATAATTTACGAAATAATAGATACGACATTCAATCTTGTTATCGTATCCACCTCGCCATCCTTTGTCACGCGTTTCAGGAACGAAATGGTTTGCATGAAGATGCAGATGCGGTTATCATCAGGACGATCGCCCGACGAGGTGGGGATTAGCCTTTAAGTGAATCGTCAAATCGTTTCTGCCGCCCTTGGACTCGGTGCATGAACACATGTATCGCATGCTGTGCAAACAGATCGCGGGTGCACACCCTCTCTTCTCTCGGTAGCGTGAGCTGCATCTCCTTCTTTTCCTGTGGGACCCCTTTTTATTTTCGCCCCGTCTCCCTTTCACTCCCCCGCGTGCTTTTTGTCGTTTCGATCTCTCTTTCCGATCCGTCGTTTCACCTTCGTCACTTGTCCAGGGGGAAGGGAATAGGACCGTCGCGCTCTGTTTATCCAGCTGCCGTATTTAAATGTCGCTCTAACGCGCCGTAAAATTATATGCAAAAATCCCCATAAAATATGTAAGTCCCCCTCTAATGCACCGAGAAATTGTCGCGTTATATCGTCGCGCCTACGGGATTATTATATCGCTACGACGTTTTCATCTCCTACCGTCGCTAGTAGCGAAATAGGGTGTACGCTTTGGGTCCCGCCTGAAATTTAATGCGTAATTTATCTTCTCCACTAACTTCTTTCTTTTTTATCACACTTCGTTATCCTTATTTTTTATTTCGTCTCCCTTTTCTCATCACAATTGACTTCGTTTTTTCACGATGTAAACAGACATGATATTTTATTTTGCAATTGATTTAATGATCACAACTTTTATTTTCGCTATACAGTCATTATACAATAATCCGTAAATATTTGACAAAACATCGTATGATGAGAAACCTGATAGATAAGCAATAAAAAGTGATAGGAATCTATTTAACGTAAGAAGGTGGATAATTTGTCCATGGTAGCTAGCAAGAGCTGAATGGGATGCAAAGCAATTTGTTGGCAGCAGCTAACAGGTTGTCAGGTGTCGATGGGGGGCCTAATGTCAGCGGGGGTTCCGCTGCCTAGCGGTAGTAAGACCAGCGGCGCTTATTCGCCGACTCCCTGTAACTCCGCGCGTTATCCTTTTTTCGCTCCTTCGTTTTACCTTGTTTCGCTTCCCATTTAAATCAAGGACACATTAGTCAGCTTTTATCCTCTCCTCTTCCGTTTTTGTATAAAGTATATTTTGTCGCAATTTTCTATATACCGCGGATATTTATAAGCGTTGTTACATTATGCATTCGTTTAATCTTTAAAACGAATGCGATACATGTGTTCATACATAGAAAATTGCGACAAAAAATATACTTTATATAAAACGGAAGAAGATAAGAGCTGACAAACGTAAATAGATACAGATCTTGCGATTGAGAAACCGAATACATAACTAATAAATTGCATTGAAAAAGCCACGTTGTTATTCAAGCTCGATATGATTATGTAAATATGTAAATATTGGAGAGAGAGAGAGAGAAAATAATAATGTATTGTATTAAAAAGAGAAACAATATACGCGACCACAAGAGAAATAGATTGAACGAATTCATATCGATGACGTCCGGTTTTTTAATTCCATTGTAATTTCAATATATATATAAGAACGATGCCACATGATATATTTATCACCATACACCGGATGCAGATCAATATTCATAAGGTAGTTCGGTAGGAGTCGCGTCACGCTTATTGACTGTGGCGGCCCAGCATTATTATTTTAATCAGTTCGTATAATGTCTCTGCAAATTACATAGTAGATTGGACTTAATGACCGGAAGAACTAACGCGGTGCGTCAGCAACGGATGAGAAATCACTATGAAACTGAAAAGAGGTCTTCTTATATACGTATAACCTTTATACGCGTAATGCATAATTTAAGTGTAAATGTTCTTTTAATCAATTACGCTTCAGTAGATTTGCTGTACATCCATTACTCTGCAATTATATATTTCGTCGTATTTTATTTAAATGAAAAGTATCTAGCACTTCAGATTTCCGTGTTAAACACATAAAGACAAGAGCAAATAATTTAATACGATTAACTGTAAAGATTGTGAGGATTTTTCGCGGTAATTGACGTAATATTGTCAATGAAACGCGGTAATTTTTCACCATTTAAGTTAATGTAAGCCTCGAACGTCTCGGCGACGATTTATACTCTTATCAACTTTCACACACAAAAGCGGCGTTTAATTATCGACATATCACTGTCCGACTTAAGGCGTCGCCAGGAATACCAACGCGAAACGAGGACCCCCCCTTGTTATTGATTGTTTCCTTGTTTATTGTATATATTAGATTTAATTCGAAGTTCCGGTAGATCAAGTCAGAGGGGAGGCTGGGATGTAGTGGTGTGCGTCGGCGAGGCTGCAATAACTGTCAAACGGTTTCCTCGTTTTTAAATCCCTCTTGTAAAGTAAAATGAGACAAGCCCAGCGGCTTCTATCTCTCTCTCCCTTTCCATCCCTCCCTCCCTCTTTCTCTCTCTGTCGTTCTCTTTGTCTATCTCTCTTTCTCTCCCTGCCTCTCCATCCTTCGTTCCGCGGAGGTCGGTAAAGCCAATCCCGTGCTGAGGGTTGCACAGCATAGAATCATGGTGTACGAGGGTAAGCGAGCGGGGAGCAGGAGGGAGTCATCCACCCCGATTCTCTCCCGGCGTTCTCTATCTCTGATAACTCACGTCAATACAACGCTACAACCTTCCAAGAGCCGGAGGTGCTCTCTCCTGAAGATTTACCGTTTGACAGTTTTATTGGCCGATGTCGATTGGATTTCGAAATCATGTCGTACCTCGCGATCTCTCGGCGATGCGAATTCTTCCGCTGGAATTAATATCAAATTTATTTGGATTCTTGCTCCATATGTTTCATAAACAAAAACAAAATAGGATGAGTTATAAATTTAAAATATAATAAGATTGAGAAAACATGTTATGAATCACGAATATTTTCAAATGTGATAGTTATTATGAATTTTTTAATAATCAACTAAAAATAAAGAACTGGGTTATGCGCTTTGAGGTTTCTGAAGATCTTTAAATCTGTCTCGCGTGTATCATAATGTGTGTTTCATAATTCGTATACACATTCAGTACACTTACACTAGTTTCCATTATTTTTTTGGGTACACCTCCAATTCACAATATGAGTATATAATAAATGTGCAGAAACACGCAGGTGTGTATCTGCAAAAGAAAAGCATATATCGTTTCTCGACGTATATGATATTTTTGTTCCGCTAATGATTATTCAGTTTTGGACGATTATTAACTACTTTAATTTCGAAACTGTCATTATTGCAACGAGTCGATTTGCAATTACAAGTACACTGAACGATAAGTAATTGACATATATTCGCGAAGTACACTCAAACACACACGTGTAATTTGCGTATACTCGTGCAATTATGACACATACGTATGCGTATATACATATATATATGTATATATATAGAGACTTATTTAATAATTTATATTATGCGCATACACATAAATCGATGGATCGATAAAGAAAGCCATGATATATGGGCTAATTTGACGTATCGCGAGGCTACCGATCGTACCGTCCATGTACGGCCGAATGACCGACTGTAAATTACTGGCACGTCGACGTAAAAACATCGAGAGACCTGACTCCCTTGACGGACGTGAACGTTCATCGTCGTCGAAGTCTCATCGACGCTCGAATCCCCATTAACTCCCGTTCAATATAAACGTTGAATCACCTTTTCGAATCATGCATACTCTTCTGGCGCTTCGTAAGTCCGAGAAACATCTTGATTTATATCTCTGCAAAATTTTATAGAGTGTCGCATGAATTTACCTCAAATACACGGATATTTCTGGCAGGAAATCGAAGAAATATTAATATGGAGAGGTAAACGCTAATATGGGTAGATTTATTAATGAAAAATAACATAATTTTTCCATTGGTACAAAATTATTTTATTCTTATGAAAATTAACATTAAAATCTCTGGCATATGTTATGTAAACTTGTGCATTTAATTAAAATAATGGAATTACATTGTTTAAATTAATTGCGCAATTATTTAATTTGATAAAAAAGAGTAAAAATTGACATTGTTTATTATCAGATAAATATATTGTCTTATATGTTTTCGAAGATGTATATTATGAGCTACACGTTCTCTCTACCATAATAGTGTTTTTGCTCCTCCATCGGGTAGACCACCGCGGAGATGAAGTCGTCCTTCCTCGTTCAACCTAGCATCTCTTGTGCACGCTTCTGATCTCGACAGCAGCGATTTGTTTAGTCTCTTTCGTGCAATTCTAACGCGCGCTTTCAGCAGAACTCAGGTCGTTGCAGAAAGAAACCGCGTGACGACGTGGCTGTCATCAAAAAGCCAAATCTGGAAGTATTTGAATTACAGGAATTGCAATAAAATTGATACAGTAGCTAAATAAGAGATATCAAAATGGAGAAGTTTTACTTATAGTAGTTGTTATTATAAGAAATTTATCCAACTTTTATCAGAACATTAATTTATGTATTTTAAACACTGTATCGTCATACATTTTATACTGAATATTGGACTTAATATTACGTAAAGTAAATATTAAAAAATATTTTAAGAAAGATATAACAATTAAAAGTGAAAATTAAAATCTATTTTGTACATAATACTGATTCATAATTTATAAACCGATAAGATATATTCATATATTGCTAATTTAAACGTAAAAGATAGATCATAACGTTCTTGCCATTTTATTTGTGTACGCCGATTGATTCATATAATTGAATTGCATATTACATACAACATTTTAGCAGTAAAGTTTATGTCACGCTCTAGATGGCGGCGCGATAAAAACTTTAGGGCCTCGTAGATTACGTCTTTCAACAATGAACGTTCGCAAGGGCTCCCAGCTGTTCGAACACCCGAGTAGGGAAACGATGTGATTTTCACTTTGCCGGCTCGAACGCGAGCTTGAACGAGAAACGGCACGAACGCGAAACTGAAAGAACCACCCACGGAGCGGCGGGAACGGGTGAGGATTTCTCTTGATCATTTCGATCGCGCCGGCTCGCCTTTATGTGCATATTATGTATTTATTATGGCTGCCTACCAGGAATCGCGCGACAAAACCACAGGAGCCTCAAGAACTCCTCCTTTTGCACCTCCGCGGGACTCTCTTTGGAGACCGTTCCACATAACGTTCGAGAATCCTGGGGTCCCGGGTAGGGGGCTCATTAATTGACACCGTGATACTTGCCCCGCCGGTCTTGGTGGTCCGCTTGCTTTTAACGATACGCGCCAATCCCATTGATTTTGATCGTTGTTGTCGATGATCGCGATCGTTCGTCTAACAGAAGGACAAGAAAAACCTCTCGCATGATTTATGGTGATGATAATGAAACGGCTGTAATTTCGCGGTTCAATTATGCGTCACGTTGAACTTTATGTTTGATAATAAGCATCGTTTATAACAATAATTATTAAACGTTTCATATATTTTAAATACGAGATAATGGATTCGTATTATAATTACAGGTTATACATAGATGATGCCACAGATATAAAACTTTTATATTTTTTGGGGAGGAATTTAAAATTATACTTCAACGTTTTAAATTTCTATTCTATCTCATAATCCTAGTTTTTTTTCTTATATATTATTCTCACATTGTTAATTCATTTATAATGCGAAGTAAATATTTCCTGGATTGTTACTCGCCACCTTGTAAAAGTTCCCACTTAAGCTTATATACATATTTTGTACGTTTGACACGCGGCTCACGTGCTTGTTATATCTTCAATTTTGTAGGCACAAGCAAACAGTTGGCACATTTAGGAATGTTCGGATTGATTTTTTGAATTTTTATTATCACGTACAGGTCTTTCTCCACAAAATTCGACTTGTCTGCGCATCACGTACGGCCTATAGTATCATGCGTTTTTCTGAGACTACCGTTCATTTATAGGGCAATCTGTAAGCCACAAGCGGACACGTTGACGAATGCTTCGTGACACTGTAGAACTGGGCCGGTACTCATAACGCATTTACATTCCTTTCAATGTCGTGCCACGTTCAGTAGAGGCCACCTCGCGAATTGATATTCCTCACTCGAGTTCTTCGATTTATCGGCCGCCCCTATATAACAGCCATAAGTCTCATGTACGGAATAGTACACCAGATGTCGAACTTGGCTAAATATCCGTCTGATGATTAACGAAGCGCTATCACACTTACAATTAGTGAAAAATATACAAGAGTTTTAAAAACTCTTGGTTAATTCTTATAAATGGCACAGTTATATAGATAGCTCTCATTTTTATTAGAAAAATTCTTTATTATTGCATTTTAATAAAGTATACGTAAGCTCAAAATGTCAATATTAGAACCAAAACTTTGAAATACATGTCAATGTCGCGTATTGAAAATTTATATTCACATGCGGTTAAATAATTAGATTTATAATTTTTATCTTTGAATCCTTCGCATCCAATTGATATTGATACAAAAAATTTAGACTATACATAATATAATTACACTTATAAATATTGTTATTGTATATACATTATCTATCAATTTTATAATCAAAAGTTATAAAAATGTCTCAATTCGCTATCATTTAAAATAATTCATATTATTATGAATGTAATATAAAAATGCAATGCTTTTTTTATATTACAAAGTCGTACATTTTTATTATGTGATACATGTACGAAGGGATGCAGACATTAAAAAGCGGTAAATTTCCGTTGAATTTCG
The DNA here is from genome assembly GCF_030848795.1 of Temnothorax nylanderi. Taxonomy (NCBI): domain Eukaryota; kingdom Metazoa; phylum Arthropoda; class Insecta; order Hymenoptera; family Formicidae; genus Temnothorax; species Temnothorax nylanderi. The sequence continues at coordinate 298,312 of NW_027249155.1, read as the reverse complement.
AAAAGAAAGTTTCTATAATTTTGTCAGAAGCTGAAAAAACTTGACAACGATTGACGCGACGGATGACGAGTATAGAGCGCGTAAGTATTCAAAGATCGATCGGGACTCGACCTGGTTCGTGAAAGAGTGAAGCGTGTGTGTATCAGCGGTTTTACGCTTGTTATTCGGCGCGTATCCGTAGTAATAATAAATTATAATTCTCTTTTGAAATAGGCGGACGGCATGTAGATACCTCTCACGCGGGCAAGTGGCGGCCCCATATTTACGATTATAATGTCCGCATAGCATTATTTCGATCTGGGAAACGCGAACATGACGGAATGCCGAAGAGGTCTCTCTATCATGCCGTCGCATAATAATACTTACATGCTCGTCAGTATGGTGATATTTGTACATACGGTTAGATCGCGAATTGCTATTCGGATCAGATATGAATATGATTATAGCGCGCGCACAATGCGAATGGCGGAGAAAGGTTTTTGCGGCAAACTCGACGATGAAGATATAAAATAACGTTAGACGTCGGCTCGTTCCATCGGGATCCTTGACTTTTAATGCCGAATGCCGGGAATAAAATCGGCTCTTTACGATTATTGCGTTTCGTATATTTGTGTTCATTACATTACAATATTATGTTTATTGCGGTAAGATAGGTGTGTTCTCTGTATGTACGGAACAGTTAAACTTTATACTAGAACGAACGCACTGACAACATAATGTTTCGTAAATTTTAAATTTTATGAAGTGGGAAAAATTTAATTTCTAAATTACGACGTAGAACAGATATAGCGGGCACTTTTTCTAAAATACATACTTATTTTTAGCAAATAGTAAAAGTTTGAATCTTTAACTGATGTAATTCACCCTGCTTCGAAGAACAAAACTATAAAGCTTCCACGGTAGTCGTACGATTGCGTTATAAGTAGCCTTGTTCGCCGTCTAATTGTTATTTCCGAAGAAACGTACGATGCATTAGAACATGATCACGTATGTGATACGTCACTTTGGTGCGTGGTGTTCCGCATCGTGCGTGGGAACTGTCCAGGTCACGCGTCTACGCACCGCGTGCGGAATTATTAAGTGGCCTGAGGAAACATTAGTTTGCTTCGAACGATAGTACCCACGTAGAATTGCAAGGTCTATGATTTTGAGCACGAACTACCGTATGCGGTCACTTGCAAACTAGATAATTACGGAGGGAGGGAATTACTCAAGCCTGAAGAAGAGACAGTTGAGTGCTCGGAAAATGCATTTGGCAAAGTCGCGTTATAGTTTTTAGCAAATAGCAGCTGGGACAAAATAAAGTAAAATATTCATAGAGAAAGTTGCAACAGTAAAAGTTTAGAGAAAACGTTGGAAAGCTGCAAATGTGTTTAAGATTGTAAAACGCTCACGACTTTCTTCGTGTTGCATAACTTCATGATTAACTTATTACGTGGTTTCGGGATGATCCTGGTATGCATGGAATTTTGTTGGGTTATGTATCCTCGCTTACGCCTCTTGATGGGCAACGAGCTCATTTCTCTGACGCTATATAATTTTCCCGTTATATACAAATCGTTGTTATAAGCCGCGTTAAGTGGATGTAGTTACTAAAATATTGCCAATAATTCTGTTATTAAAAAGCAGAAAAGAATCGTCATAAGTTGACGAGTCTATTTACTATGATATATTTAAATGATTTTACAATTTAATAGATATGAGATTTTATTCTACTACATAACTATATGTAATTTAATTTACAATGAAAGATTTTGTTTTGTATATATATATATATAAAACAAAAGATATCTTACACTGCAATAATTTTTAGAGACAGATATTTGTTATTTCATCATGCTTAAAGTGTTTATTGCAAGGGTAATCTTTTTGCTATTTCAATTCGCATCGAGTGATACATCAGCAAACATTCCGAATGATTTCGATAGCGTCGTACCAGATTATGATTGTGTTGTCCTGACAATCATACAGATCTCTCAATCGTTAAGAGTAAGTTTATTCTTGAGTCCTGAGGGATCGTTTCCTGGCATCACCGTCAACTCGGACGAAGAGGGCGGCGCGCGGGAGTTTTACACATAAATCTGGTCTACGTACGGGAGCGACTCCTCATGGGAGTTAGACCAGGATAGGATGGGAAAGGACTCGTGGAACTCTTCTCTTTAAAAGACCGTCGAGAATGTGAGAACCGACCGTCGTCCTTTTTAGTTTGCAAGGGAGCTTTACCTCTTTCTTGTGCGCGATTCTTTGAATTAATACGATAGAAGATGAATCATATTATCGTGATCAATATCATGTGATTTCAAGAAATACGCTTACATCGATTTCTCACGCATCACAAATGACAAATATTTATATTACACATCAGAGTTATATATATTATCGATTAATCTTCATTTTCGGTTTAGGTCCAAATGCAATAATTTAATTTGCATTCCAATTCCATTATCTAATAATAAATTGATATGTAATTATATTTATACATCAGCAAAGTGGGCATAAATTAATCTTTTACTTATACGCATATATGTTGTCAATTAAAAGGTAGTTGAAGAAAATACAGTCTTCATTTTCACGATAAGTTATTTTTACGCAAATAAATTTTTTATTTCTTATTATACATGGTCTGCTTTGTAGGGAAATCTTTGATATAGTTAAATTGTGAACGAAAAATTCGTTTGAACTATTAAATATTATAAACTCATTAGTTTTAAGAAATGCATAATTCTTAAAACACAAAAGTATCTCGTTTATCAGCTCGCGTCTCCCCAATTATAAGTCATGTACAATTGATGAGGCTGCATTGACGAGTTAGGGAAAACTTTTGTAATTTCCAAAGCACATTTTTTTTTGTACGAAATACGTAAAATCGTCAAAGAAGTCCTTAAACTCTCCGAGAGATGGCGGAGCATAGGCATTCCTCGCAGTTTCGCGAGATCCCGCAGGGATGACTGATCCGCGCAGTCATTTGAGTTTAGCGAATCCACGGACTTGAGCTCGATACACTGCAGACACGTACGCTTACATATTATATACACCTATATACACGCGCTTTTGTAAGCGATAGCGCAATAAATATTTGCGAAAAATTGAAAGCAAGATGCGACATAATTTAAGAATAATAAGAAAAATCAGAATAAAATTCATATACTTGAGCATACAAATGAAGCAAAATAGCGAAAGCAAAAAATAATTTTTTATTTATATCCTTTAATTCAGAAGAGATTAATTTCGCAAGAGCCTGTATATCTATTATATTTCTATCCCAACTCGTTTTCCTTAATTCGGCCATTTGTTTTAATTGCGCAATTTTTGATAAACACATATAAGTTTCTCAGAAGCCGAATTGGTCAATTCCATGAATGGAATTGATAAAGTTATAAATGCGTTGATTAGAAAAAAATTGATGAACTTATAAAATCATGTGCTCCGATACTAAAATTAAGAAACTTGAAACTAAGAAACTACAAAAAATGAAATTGATCAGTTTGATTTCTCGTATATTGGTCGATTCGATGGTTAGACATAATCTTGGGAATTCGTGTAATTAAACTGCTAGCTGCATATATACCACGATATAACTTGACATTTAAATCGTTTCGCAGTGCGATTAAATCTAACATCCACTAATTGATCCATTGTCTTTTACTCTTTTGTATTTTTTAAATTTATTAATTATCTTTTGATATTTAACGATAAATTTTTAATTGTAGTCTTATTTTGTGGATTATTGCATCAAGCGAAGTATCATCTATTGCGCAACATAATTATCGTTATGTACTTACTCGTGTACTTCCTTGATATTATCCGCCGGAAGGTGGGTCATCTTTTACGATTACACGGAATGAGGCGGTGAACAAGACTGGCGCTGATTTATGCGTGCACGATAAATGACAGCGACGTAGTCAACATAGCGAGCAACTTAAAATACGTGCTTCACTTGCTTATCTATGTAAGAAGTTACTTGTATCTTTACCTCTCTTTATCCCTCGGTTCACGTACGTGCATTGACTCACACGTTCGTCCGCGCATCTTCCTATTCTGTTCGCGCACTCGTGCGCCAGACGTATTAGCCGGATTAATTGAAGCACTGAGAACGATACGGACCTAAGGCAACGAGAGGTAGATTTTCAAACGTGGCAAGAAATAATTTTGAAGCTTCTATCGATATTGCTTTATGGCTCGGATCTCAACGAATCAGTTATTAGTTTTAATGGAAATGCCTAAGGCACGTTGGCTAGACAGGCCGAGAACGCGTCAGAACGAAGGAATTTCATCTTGACTCTATAGTTATCTATAGTTATGCGTCTAGTTCGTAATCACAATGTGACTATAAATTGGGAAGTGCGTCTTCCGAAATATACGACTGAAGGAATATATTCGTGAGTTATGATGTCACGGAATAGGAGACAAGGGAAAGGGAATGAGAGTACGCCCTTATAAATGCTGTGGTAGTTACGCAGATGACGCGCTCTAATAATTATAGCTTTGTTGCACGGTACAGGCCGGAGCGACTGATCCGACGATGCGAGTTGAATGGCGGACGAGACAGCCTAACGATTATCGATAATCGCACCGACATGCGGCTCGCGAAACGGGGAAACACGTCGAAATAATAGCACATCTATAGTTTTCCCAGACGCGCTCGATACAAAAAGAAGAAGGAAGCAAAGGGGAAAGAGAAGGTAAAAAAAAAAAAGAAAAGTGGAATGTTTCCTCTCCGAGCGAAGGCTGTGAATGACCAGATAAAAATAATACGGATCCGCGAACGTTCTGCCAGGAGGAAATAGATGGAACGTAGGAAGGTATTTGGCACGATCAGCATGCATAAGATTTGGCAGACCATGGGATGAAATACGGGGAGTAAGAAAGTAGAAATTCGATCGGTCCGCTATGGGCTTCCTATACTTTCTCAATGCACATTTCGTAACATGTAATATGATTCTCTCATCAGCAAGCGCAATTGACGTTTGCGACTTTTTTTTAGATAGCTTTAACACGTTACATTTCCTCTACATAATAAATCAGTAATCTAATGTTATGAAAGGCGCGTGTTTATGATAGGTGTATATATACAGTCAGCTATATTTCTAAAATGTATATTTTGCTTTTGATATGTTTGATTAAAAGACGAGTAATAGCTTCGTATTCAGATTAGATATCTCGGTATAACTGATAAATATATATAATATATTATATAACAAAGCTATAATATATATTATAGCTTAAGATAAATATATAATATATATTCGAAGGGAGAAAAAAAGAAGATGGGATTAAATCGTGTAAAGCATTATGTAAATAACTTGTATGTAATTTCTAACATTATTTTAGGATGTTATACAAAATATTAATATTTCTGCAGAAATTTAACTAAAGAAATATGCAAATAAAAAAAAAAAATGTTTGTCGAGCGAGAATCGACAGCCAGAAGGACGCGCGGTTAAAAAAGCCTATGGAACCTATAAAACGCGCGATGTCGTCTCGCAAATTCTGTCCATGTTTGGTTTGGTCCGAAAGCTGCGAAAAACGGGTAGGCTCTCCGCGGCATATATCGCGAGCCCCGATTGGCTAATTGGGAAACCCAATAGTTCTAAATTAATCGGTATCATTAATAGCACACGCGCGCAGGGACAGACTCGAAAAGAGAGAGGGTGCCAGCTAGAAAGAGTAAGGGATCGAAGCCTGAGAGAAGAAACATTTAAAAAGTCGACCCGACATACCGACAGCCAGCCGCGCAGCTCTCTCTCTCTCTCTCTCTCTCTCTCTCTCTCTCTCTCTCTCTCTCTCTCTCTCTCTCGCTCTCGCTCTCGCTCTCGCGCTCTCTCACTTCGTCTGCCAGCTAAATTTATCCTAAACGATGGATGAACAATGGTTACATAAATAGAACAATATGCGTAGCAGCCGAGAGAAGAGAGAGAGAGAGATAGAGAGAAAGAGAGACAGAATGGAACTCGTTCAAAAGTCACAATCGCGTCTCTCGCTCCTTCCTGTCTTATTTCACGATGCTTCGAAGGCACCATCTCACTTTCTCGTCTTTCAACGCCTCTTCTCGCCGTCGCGCGCGTCGAAAAGGGGAACCCTAAAACCGCTGCTTTGCTGCTTTTGGGAGAGAGACCCGCGTTCCGATAGACATTGCAATTCTACATTCAGCGACGCTCTTCTGATGTTTCATTGAAACTTTACTTACGAATACCTACTTGCGTTCGAATGCAAAGAGTATTCGGTTTTTGTACAAACGCTTTTCATTTGGCACAATGTGTAATTAGTGTTATCAGCTTTTAATTATTTACTTTAATCGACATTATATCTATAATACAGATATGACGTTGTAAGTCAATGTGTGATTAAAATATTGCATCGATATTATATAGACTAGAAAAGAGATACATTTTTGGAATGCTATGCAGTTTCGGTGAAATTGAGAGAAGCAAGACAGGTGCACAATGATTATTTTCTATTAAGTATCTTATTATAGCTATTAATTAAGAAGTTCGGTACTCTTAATGATGCAGAAATTTATTAGGTATTAATTAACAGGCGAGATTCAGTTTATTATATGTTTTGCGTTTTAAGTTTTAACGTAGCGCTCGTTTCCGCTAAGTGTAATGAAGTACAGAACTCAAAGCGCCCATTAAATCAATTTTGGTGTTTGATGTTTTGCGTTGCTCTTGAATGCGGACAGTTTGTTTTAGCTGAGATTTACGTTCGTTTGGGATAAATGGTTTTGACGTAAAATGTGTATTGAATACTAAGAAATTTTTAAGTAGATTTCGGACTAAAAACTGAAGCGGAGATATTCGGAAAAAAAGGAAAGATGAGCGTAGAAAAACGCATATCTTGCTAGTAACATAACGGACATAACGTTGGAATTTGTATAAAAACTGTTCTGTTTTTTGCCGTTTTTGCTGGATCGATAGTTATCAATCTTAAGTTCAGTCTACAACGCAAATGATTGAATTCAATAAATTTAATCTCGTTTTTCTCGTATTAATATCAATCGTTATAAATCAGTTGTGAATACAAATTTTCACTCTTTATATTCACTCTTGCATTCTTTAAAATATTAAAATAATAAAATTTTATATTTAATTATCTATTAATATTCCACTTGATATATCCGTTTCACCAAAGCGATCTGTTCTCACATTTTAGCATTAGAATAAAAAAATATACTTGTTTCAAGTGTGACTAAGAAATGTATCCCGGGTTGCGAGTTAAAGTAAAGTCATAGCGCGCGGCAGATACTCACGGGATCAATAACTAGTTTCCCTTATTGTTATGGTTCCGACAGACTCTGGGAGTCCTTCCTAGCAGCAAAAATGCACGATCTGTCTGGGTATACATATGTACGTCGAGAGACGGACACAGACGAACAAGATGATCGCATAAATTCGTGGCACGACGATAGAGCTCGTTTAGGACGCGAGTGAAAGAGAGAGAAAGAAAGGGAGATAGAGAGATAAAAGACGTATAAATACATACCCGGGCGTGTTGTGATATTAATACAATCACGGATCATTCCCGAGTTAGCCGGCAGCCGTGCGCAGACACTAGATTGTCTGAATCGGGGTGAACGACTTTATATAGCTTAGCGGAGATAGAGACGGAGAGAAAGAGGGTTCGTTCTTACTTCTCGCCTTGTTCGGGTTCGCTTGTTTCGGATAGTTTGGAACCAAAAGATTTCTAGGGGCACGCGTTTGCGGATAAATGCTTATGTGAAGGTTGTGAACGTCGCGTATGTGAACGCGACAGGATTCAGAGCGCAAAGGAATCGATGACGCGTGAAGCGTTACTGCTGACAGTATTTTGACACGGTATTTTTTTTCGGTAATGTTCTTTTCTGTGTTTATCGTAAAGCTCTCCCAGTATTATCACATAGTTTCTTCTTTCAAGTATCACCTACACATTTTTCTTCATCTACATAAAAGATCGTGAATACCGATGACGAATCTGTTATCAATTTTTATCGAGGATCCAGTCTAATGGCGTAAGACGTGTCTCCGTGAAGCTATTAACGAAGGAATCGGAGGGCCAGACCGTACTCCACGGTATTCTAGTACGCTCCGTGGAGCGGAAGTGATCTTCACTGTCTCTTTCCTACCCAGTTTATCGTGTCCCTTTTCTCCTACGTACCGGTTCCTGCCGTGCAATCGTGACCCTCTCCTCCTTGCCCCACCAACGCTTCCCCCCTTGGTAATCGGCAATCCGATCAACCGGAACCTCTCCAATCCACCGACCCAGACCACAAGTATCTCGCTCGAGACCGCTTCTTCGACTACCAATCATGCATTTACTCAAACGTCCCTAATCCCTCGAGGACTCTTCTTCAAGATTGTCACGTCGTTATTATTCGGAAAACTCCGACTGACCGCACATATTTACCGAATACACTCAGCCGTAGGGCGTAGGCACATTTGCTCGTCTAGAGCGGATAAACTTGTAATATTATTGCAGAAAGAGCTGTGTGAGATGTGGGAAAATACGAAGATTCGAGAAACGGAAATGTTACTGAAGAATTAATTCTTAAATGCCACGCGATTTATTGTACGAAATAATATTTCAAGGTCCGATGATAAAAAGTTGTTACGTAAGAAAAACTTTTTGTTAAAATTACGTTTAACAGATACGAGCCAAACGCAGATGAAAAAGCGTAGATAATTTCCATCTAGGCAACTGGGAAACCAAGTTTGTTCATATCAAGATGTTTCGTATAAACGTGAACAAGATCGTTCGTCAATATCCCGCGATATTTTACCGTCCGCAAAAAGCGTATCAAAAACCTTTTGCACCGTGCAAATTCGACCTTTGAAATAAACTCGGTACACAGAAGTCGCGATATTAGAGCAGCTTCTCTCGCGCTCGTTGTAATCGGAGCTTCAACCGGAGTGCATGAAGAGTAATAAAGCGTAAAAACGAGAAAGAAAGAAGGAGAGAGAGAGAGAGAGAAGAAGAGTGTCGGCAGTGTTGTTCGCAATATTCCACAGATTTATATATCCACTCTCTGAACGCGCGCAAAGTGTTATGCGCGCGAGAACAATGGGGTACAATCCAGATGCCATCTGGTACACGACGCAGCCCGTCGACGCAGTAGTGATGCGTATCGTTACCAAATTAGCATCATAATGGCGACGGTTGGTGTCGGCAGCAGGTAGCCGTCATTATTAAAATATTATGAACTTCTGATGCGTTGCGAGGATGAGGCTTACGTCATACCGCGGCGATCGGGGCGCGGGGGAGGACCGGAAGTGGCAGCGTGGGTATCATGGCGCGAGGCGACAGGCTCCGTCGCACTTGTTCAATGCTACACGATTCAATAACGCCGCTACCTAATACATTTGTATATCTATGGCGACCACGTGCAGTACCTTGATATTATTATGTCAGTCGCAGGATTCACAGGCTGCTTTGGCTTCGGTATCGCATTCAGTAATTAAGAGCGACACGGTTCAAGCTAAATTAATATTAAGATAGATTTTTATGTATATATATACATATATATATATACAATAGATAGATTTTTAGTTGATCCATCTATACATATAAAAAACTCACGTTTATTTAAATATTAAGTTATTTTTATATATAAATTTTAGTTAATAATCATATTTTGCACATTTAAAATAAAGAAATTCACATAACTCAACCGTGACGATCTGCATTTTGAAAGAAATCGAAGTAATATTTAAATCTTAAATTGCACTCCATCGTTCCAAGTTCTACTTTCTGGATAATATAACTGAACGAACGTTCACCGGACCATCAATGGCCGGCGGTGTGTGTCTAATCGGTTTTGGAACCGTCTTAACGGCCTGGCGCGGACAGCGCAGAACCGGATTGCAATGTGGTAAAGGAAACAGTGCAGTGGAAGAAAGGGAAGAAGAAGATGAAGAAGAAACGCGACGGAGGGAGAATCAACGCTCGATGAGGAATCGATGATGACTATGCGCATATCCGTTGTTCGGCGTCCTTGAAAAGGACCATTCCCACCTCCAGGTGTCGGTCACGGGTAATCCAACCTACTGGCTCGATGTAACGAGCGGATCGAAATCGCAAAAGAAACCCATATTCGTGTCAAAACAACTACTGGAGTACGGACCCGACTAGTTTCGCCTCATCTTCCAACAGCTTTGCTCAGTCTTCATCAACAGCTATCCGTGACGCAATGACGTACTTATAAGGGTGAAATGGCAAAAATAACAATTTTGACGAGCAATGTAGAATTACGTTGGTATTTATATATTTGTTTATTATCAAAATTGAGCAAGCGTGCAATAGACTGATTTTTAATATTGTTATGTGATACTTTTGAATTAAAAGAAAGAATCAGTTTATACCGTTAATTAAACGGTTGATATAATACATTGCATCGATATATTTTGCTTGAAAAATTATATCGTCGCTCGAATATATCGGTGCCTGTTGAATTTGAGAGCCACTGCAGTTACAAGTAGCTCATATAAGTGTTTCTACTAAATTAAATCCTATTCCGATGATGGAGAGAGTCTTGTGGGTATGTTAGTGTACAACGACGTTGAATGGACCGGCCAGCATCAGGGAGCCGGTGGAGGATGCGCCGAGGTGGTGAGATTCCGGGAGCAAGAAATACAAGAATAACTGCGGAGAATGCTAAACGTACCGTGACTTATTGGAGGAGTGGAAAATGAGATTTGGACATTGAGAGTGTGAACGATGATCTCATTTCTGAGAATACAATGCACGTCCATCTCGTCGGATCTTTGAAGGAAGGTGGTCGCTCATCGCTCTCGCGCCAACGTACGCGTTGTAAATCGTTATTTTCAGAAATTGTCAGACGTAACACGTACTCTCAGTAGACACCTAATTACTTACTTATTATTTTAAATGGCTCCTATTTGTCGATGAGAAGGGATACACAATTTAATTGAGGCTATTGCAAAAGATGGGATTCTTTTTTTATCAAGGAAATATAATTCTGATTGCGTTAAATTATAATACAAGATCTTAATATAACACGTAATTTTAAATTGACTTTCTGTTAGAAAGAGATTTTTATTAGAATACTTTTGAAAATGCAAAGCAAAGGTAGATCGAGGCAATGTAGATTCGAGTGAAGTAAAGAGCCTAAATAAACATGCTTGCCTTTATTACAACACCTCTCTTTGCTCCCTACTGTTCTTCTACGTTTCACACGGCATTTTGTCTTATTGAGATTTTGTCTTATCTATGTGCTAACACGTCGAGAACTATATCTCAAAGATATCGCCCAATTCGACTTTTTCTCGAGAAGATTGAAAAATTAGTATTATTTGCCAAAAAGTAAGGAATTATTTTTATGTGTACTAATATAAGAGAGACGCAAATAACAAAACGAAATTACTCGATATTTTTTAAAAGTAAATAGTAAATATGTGTGTAAAGCAGAACTATATGCCTGCGGAATTTAACAACAAATTTCAGGGCCTGTTTGATGAAACTAGATCGAAGACCGTAGAGAGCTGTCGATTTCTCATATAACCGCTGGGCGATTTTGAGAACAGACATGCGTGAACGATTATTTCGAGGGCTGATCATCCCGTTAAATCCTGATTCGCAGTTGCCCAGAAGCACCGGGAAGTAATCAGAGCGATAGGGCAGTTAAATAGCATCGTAACCGCGACCGAATTGTTAACACGTGGAACACGCAACGTACATGTTGCTACGGGGCACAAAATCCGTTTGGTCGAATCTCCAAATCTGTATTACGCGCGTTTTCGAGATCGGCTGCGTGTTAGCGGCACAAGAGTATAATGCAAATACCAGAAAATAACTGTTTTTACCTTAGAAAGTTAACGCGTGAATTAACGTTAATTAACGCAATTGATAGCATAATGAAATAATAAATATTGCGTGTGTGGTTTAAAATATCAAATATTACGATCAAGAAAAAGCATTAAAATATTAAAGTAACGTAATATCTAATGTACTTTTAATTATGTCATCCGTCACATTGTGTGATAGGATATATAATTATATTGTTGCGCCCGATAGATTGATGTTGAATCTGGCCGCCTTCGCACGAAAGTCGAGAAGCGGTCGCTATATCAAATGTTTTGGTATAGAAAACGTGATTTCAAAATGTTTTTCTGTCAAGCGCAAGGTAAACGAATAATAGGAAGTTGCGTAGTCGCTGTTCGCTTTGGATGACTTTGTCGATGCAAACATAATTAGTTTGATTATTGCTGTTTGAACGTCGTGAAATGCAGAAAGCTATATACGCTTCTTGTTTGTACTTGGCTAAATGTATTCCATTGCATCTGCAACTGCGTTCAACACAGAGAAATAGAGACGCGGTTAAAGGGGACGAGTGAGAGAGAGAGAGAGAGAACGCGCAATGTGCAAGCATGCGCTTGCAAGCTTTGTAAACGATAGCGAGATGCGCGGACGATCAATCGGTATCGGCGAATTGTAATAGCCGATTCTGATTAGATCTCCCATTGTTGACGTTATTCGATACTACAGACTTGCCCGGTTGCGTCTAATTATTCTCGTATTCGGCTGAATTCCGGTTAACCAATCATTTTTGGCGTGTAATTAAACTGTTCTCTGGTTTCGCAGTATTTTACAACAAATGCATTGTCTCTCTATTCACAAAGCACTAACTGATTTTTAATCTTCTTCATGCGAAATCGCACGTAAAGTATTTTACATATTTCCTTTTACAAAGCGAATAAGTATCCATGTAACAATTCTTATTATTAATGAATATTATTATCATCTGTTTAATTTCTCAAACTGTATTGTATTTCTCTTCTTCTTTTGCTTGTCGATATATACGACACGTATCTTATAGGTGCATAGTTTTTGCACAAGAAGTTTCCCTCCGGAAATCGCTAATCAATTACATTATTTCTGGAAAAGTGGGCAACGTCAATCAGCAAGTACGCTACAAGGGTAGCGTTCTTCTACTTCATTCGGATGTCTAATAGTGCTTTATTGTACCAAAACGCCAAGATGACTGACAGGAACGATTAGCGATACGTTAGGGATACAATGATCAATCTTCGAATATACGAATCTATCTAGGGGAAACCATATAGTTGTTGGCCACTTGAGCTTATGGGGTTTCAATCAGAATGCAATCACGTTACATTTATGTCAATTTTTTATCTCTAAAAGGCAATTCCAGTTGCTTCTCTAAAAAATAATGGATTTATTTGCCTAATATTTTTACACAAAAAGGGTTAATAACTTGACTGCCACTCTTATTTAACGAAGATATTAATTTTTTAATCATGCTAAATAGCTATTAACTAAATCGTTTATTATATGTTTTATTTAAATTTTATTTTTAGGATGACTGTGTCTGTCTCTAAACAAATTATTTTGGCAGACTAGTCATTCGTTTAAAATGTTTAAGCTTTGAATAATAACTACGGCTTCCTTATCAATTAGTATCAATTAGTACAAGAGAGTCATAATAAAGTAGAGAAGAAAAGTGAGAAGAAAAGGTAATTTCAGCACAGTCTGCTAACGTAATTTTTAAAGTATCCTAAATAACAATCGTATATGTAATATTTAAAAATTAATTTCTATTCTCTTACTTTTATTTAGAGAACTTTACCATCAAAGTTATGACATTTGTTATATATAATTATTACAAAGTAATAATTTTATCCAAATATGCATAAATATGACCAGGACCAGACCGTTAAAATGGAGCATAATCGTTCACGATCGTTTTAAGTACCGCGCGGGCCCTTTTCCCGGTATCATGTCTTTTTCAGCTTTTATAGAAACGTGAAGGCACGGCCGTGCACCAGCCGTAGCGAGAAAGGTGTAAAGCAAGCGAAGGTAGACAGATCTCGGCACTTATCGGTCTGCGAGATAGCCATTAACGAAACTAAAAGCCTCCCCATATATCTCACTCCGGCAACCCTCTCTCTCCTCTCACCACCAAACGTTCCAACCCTTCGCCTACGTCGTCTCTCTCCCCGCTACATCCTCATTTCCCTTGCCGCCTCTATCCTTGAGGTAGACACATCACCGTTCGTTGTTTGTCCGAGGCTTTTGTTTTACTTGCTGATATATATTAGCCCTCTTCCCGACCGCCGCCGCGGCGGAAAAAGAGGGTGAAGGAGGCAGAACCGTCTCCTCTTTTTCACATCTCCCTTTTCACTTCGAAACGGTACAAGTCACGCCGCGCCGAACTTTTCTCATCGCTCGTTGTGATTATGAATTACCCCCTTCTTTCTCGAAATATCTTTTTTTGTCTTACTTAGTTAGTATTGCCTTTAACGGTTAATAATTTGTTGGTTATTAATTTTAACAGAATAATGCTTGGCAGCAATTTTAACGTCAATTTCAAACAAATTGAAAAAAAAAACTTCACTACTGTTTATATATCGATTAATATATTCCGCGCACGTTCTCGGGAAGTCTTTGACGTACCCGGGCGTGTGGGAAAAGATACCACTGATTTCCATTCTTCGAAAAATAGCGTACGTACCGCCGAAGCGTTTAGGATGTTTCGATGAGCTTCACGAAAGGAAAACAAATATCGAAAACCAATAAACGATAAGCTGCTAATTGGAAGTCGAGACGGCGTCGGGCGTACCGATGTGGCCGCACCCGGCGACCCATCGATTCGACGCTCGCCATAAACCTCATGTAATAATTTAACAATCTGTGAAGAATTGACGCCCTTCCTTCGGTCAGTGATGTAAGCAGGTAGACGACCGGGTTATTCCTGTTCTTCGACACCTACCTTCGGCACACTGCGCGGCTGTTTATTCGACACTTCCATCCTATCCTATCTATATTGACTCTTAGCACGTATTTTTCACATTTTCTACTTCTTCTTGCTAGGTATATTTCAGGCGAAACACGAGAAGCTTTTCTAAAAGATATCGATTGCGATGATAATATCGACGTCTTTAATGCTTCTGATCAACGTCAAACCTTTTCTTTCTTTAGAGAAATTTTAATATTACATCCAATTTTGCAATTTTTAAGAAAAGAGTCAAAATAAGAAATAATAAACGTGAAAATTACGAACAAACATGATTAGCATTATTTTCTTTTATGTACATTGTAGAACCGTGTGGAATATTACATGTGTATTTATGATTTACATAACGGTTCAACTTGGGATCTCAATCTGCTAAAAGTTTAGATTTCTTTCCTCGACTATCTAGAAACTTGAAGTAAATTGATTTTGTGCGGAAGACTATAACAAAATTAAGTTTGTGCATGTACTATATGTATATATACAGGCAAAGAAGCAGGGTAGAATAATTTTCTTTTTTGAATTATTGCGAAGTATATTGCATATCAAAACCGTAAGATATTAATATGCAAAAACCAAGTTTTAAATGTCGAGAACAGTATTTTATATACTTGTTATCAATATAACCTGAATATTGTTGAATTGTGAATTTGGTTTTAGAAGTAACTTTTATCTAAAAAAGATATTTCTAAAAGATATTTATTCTCCCGCGATATACATTCTCGAAATTTTACATAAACCTCAATAAAATAAATCTTGTAAACACATTGATCCACGTGAAATTATAAATCTTACTTTTAATTAAAGCTGGAAGCAGAATTAATTTTTCCACTGAACGCGTCGTCTACTTAGTTACCGCAATTAGGGGCAATTAATCAAGGGACATATGGATATGAATAAGGAGAAACGTTCGTACAATTGAGGTGCTTGTCGCGATAATATGACGACGCGATATCGTAGACGGATGTTCTTGGGTCAACAGCGGTGGTAGACATTGCAAGAACGCAAACTCGTAACAGCGATACACGGCCGGACAGCGGGAGCGTGCGGCGTAACCCCGCTGATAACATCTCTAATCACACCGAGGCCGAACCAATCAGCACTAATCCTGGCCTCGGTACTCATCCAGGAAGGTTCTATAGCTCGGAGCTCCGGGATAACCACCCTCGCAACTCCCGCCCCCTTCAACCCCTAGGAATCTCGTGAGCCTTGCGTATACAACATCACGTACAATTCACCATCGAGCGCTGTAGAGCTCGGTGCCTGCAGCTGTAGCATCATACACTGCCACGCCACCGATACCACCGATCGAAATTACATGTGTTCATGTGTATTGCTGACACGATACGTGCGCTTCGCTTCCGTTTATGTTTGATGGAACGCGAATCGTTTCGATTAATCGAAGATTAATCTGTCGATTAAACTGTTAATTTTCGAGAACGTACAAAAGAGAATATTGTTGAGCGTACATATACCGAATGTATGAACGGATATTAGGCGTTACACAAAGACATCACATTACGGCCGACAATGGACGAAGTGGCACATATCCTGATAAGAATCACAGTCCGGTCCCTCGCTCATATCGTCATGCCAACACGCTTGACTGTGTTGATAGATCGAGTACCATTTCAATCATTCGCTTTGAGAACGACTCTCAAGTACCTCTTCACGGGCATAGATAAAATATCACGAAGGCACATGCTTTACAGGCTAGCTGTCGCATTGAACCAGCGCGGCGGCGTATAAAAGACGTAAAACTTAATGAAATGTTAGGATGGAACTCGATTATATCAACATTTTCTACTATGGAGCGCACAATCTCGAATCAGCATCTTTTAATTTCAAAGCACTTAACAGTAATAGCAAAATCTAGTCTGATGCAATTAGCGAAATTAATTTTCGCTCTTTCTCGAATTTAGAACTCTATTTTGCCACGGATAATCGGGACTCGCATTGATTCCTCGTATCAATTTAGCGTTTCTAGCATTTCGAGTAGCTGCCGAAGTGCCATCGCCGACTGTGTAAATTCCCTCGTCTGTGCAACTGTGCCGTATTTACGACGTTATGTCCGAATTGATTTGTCAGAGAGGGACGGGTGGGACTGAAGAGTGGCACCTAGGCAAGAGAGTGCGTCGAAGGGTCGTCTGTACGGTTAAATCTCCTATACGATAGGAGTTCCAAAGGGAGCTGGCGGTGGCGCACGGTCTGCGACTCCGAAGGACTTCAAAATCGAGCAGCTTCCCGCGGGAGTTTGGCCCTCTCAGACCCCTCCATGGTCCTCTCCTCTACACATCGCTTACCCCTGCTGCTGCGGACTTTAGGCGGACGAGCGTGTACGCGAACATGTGGACTCATCATCATCAGCGTGCTGCGATATATTCCGAATGTACTGACCGTCATACACGGACCCCACACAGCCGCATCCTTCCTTTTTGCTCTCATTAAGCTCTCGTTCCACGGTAGCTCAGCCGCCAATCATTTCGTTCGTACTCTGGCCCGGCTGCGTCCACTAACTGAGTGTAGCCTAATTACGAATGTCCGGAGGGTTCGATTCATCTTTGATGGAGTGAAGGCAGCCGCCCCTCCTTACCCTTTCCTTGCACCACTATTATGTTACGATAAATACTTACATAGAAACACATTTTCGAATTCGTTCTGAGTCATCATTCGATACCATTCGAAAGCATCGCATTATATTCCAAGAATAATATTCCAAAAGTAATCTGACCGTTCAAATTAACTTATCTGTATGCATAACTTAGCATTGCTATTATATTTCTAGGGGAAGGATATAATAAATACGTGTACTTTTTACAATCTTATTTATTTATTGATGAGAGAGAGATAGATACAGAAGTATATGCATCGAAATTAAAAATGATATAACTCTGCAATTATAACAAATATGTTATACAGTTAAATGGAAAGAATGTAAAGAATTTCTGCGCAAAAATACAACACACAACTCGATTCATCTAACGAGATATCTGGAAACTAATCACCTCTCGTCTAAGAAATCGAAACGAAGGCAAGGCATGCGCGTAGTTCCATTTTATTCCCTAAACATATCGTCGTAGTTTGGCAGCGAAAGGCCATCTGGCGATTCTCTAACACCCACGAGCGGCTCATCGAAACCCTCACGGGGTCTAATGATGTATAACGTGGCATTCGTTCACACTGACCATAGTTACATTTACTCGCTATATTCGTAAGCTGGGGTCAAGCGTACGGTATCGTTGACCCCGCGTATAGCAGAGCTCATTCGAACCCCGAAAATCGCCGACCCTCGCCCTTGATAATGCAATTATCGTTAGCGTTGGAGTTTAGAGCGTCACATATGTGCGCTTAATGATATTTCACCGTATTTGTCGTATTTTCTCGGTAGCAAAAGCGCTTCTTTTTCAGGAAAAGTTCGCGATATGATATATTTATAGGTATAAAGCAGAAACGCTATTAACGAAAGCAATTTTAACATTAGTATATAATAATTTATATATATTTAAATGATAAATTCAGAACGTAATTATATATTCGAAAAATATTTTGTTTGATTTATACAAAATTTAGATGCATTACATTTTTGCGGCACAATACGTCGAAGCTCTTGAATTTTATGCTTACGTGGTGAAACTGGAAACATAACATTTCATGGTAAATGAAACAAATAACATTTCGTTCTTTGAAGCTTAGAGGCTCCAAAAATAAAATAAATATCTCGATTCCGTATGTGAAAGCCTTCGAAATCGATTTCTATGATATTGACGCTTTCTAAAATAGCCGTTTCTAAACTGTATTAATCTATCGTTTCCGAATTTATATATTTCAACAGGAAGAGTAGGTATTGTAAGAGTATTTAAAGCAGACAAGTATTTATAAATATACCTCCCATTTATGTGGGATGATATTCGCATAGTAAAGTGACGTATCTGCTTCTGCCTAACGTTTGATTTTCTTTGCAAACCGCTTAGCCGCGATTTTCAAGCTTCAACGATTTAAGTCACGCGGAATTCATGTCATTAAAAACAACGATAGTACTCTCAGATTGGATTCATGAAAGTTGGCAATATGGAGTCGCGACAGAGATTCGTGGAATAAACCGGCGAGATGAGAGAGAAGCTTCAGTCTGTAACTCGACCACGTGTTTTTAATAATTGATAATCTACGTAGACGTTTGTGAGAACTTGATGTAGGTCCTGGAACTGGTGGCATAATCGTTCCATTCTTTTTCATGGCCGCGTTAAACATTACGTTGAATCGGTGCATAATCTGAGGTAATGTAATTATATAATAGGATTAATAACAATCTCAAACTAATGCGTCTCAACAAATACGTTAATTTTTATAATCTGCAATAAATTTCATTATCTGACAAACTATATATTCTCTAATCCTTTCTAAAAAAAGGCATGTTAAGTCGATAGTCGAATTTATTGTTGCCGCTTTTCCGCGATGCTGATTGGTTTTCTCGCTGCGCTTACTTCATTTGCAGCTGTCATCGTATATTTTGACAGTTGTGTGTATCAAGAAATTAATAGTGTAATAGTAATAGCATAATGTTAAAGCTAAATAGCGCGCGCGAAGCGCGCGTCTGTGGTGCTAGTAACTATAAAAACACATCAAAACATATCAAAAATATATATCAAAGTAGATAGGTTAAATAGATATTTGTATGAATTTTAGATGTAAATAAAAAGATAACGATACGCATTTATATTATATTTAAAACAAATATATTTTATTAATTTGTTATAAAAAATTTTATAGAAAAATTTTAAAAAATTAGAGTTATAAAATTAGCAATTAAAGTTTCTATCAAAGAATTATTGTGGAATATTTTAAAGATAAAAAAGTTTTGATTAACAATAAACTAATGTCGAAAAAGGATTATATAATTTCAAAAAAATGATCTGCGGATATAGTTAATGCGAAAAGTGAATAATCTTGTTTTTTGTAAATAGACATAAATCCTTTCGGATTAGCGTTACTCTTGAATTAGGCAGCAAGGGTGATCGGGTAAAAGTTGCTGGACAGTACAATTGCGGCGACGGTGAGCTTAAGCCCTTTCTAGGATTGCTCGGTTGTCGTTAGTAATCGTTTTAATAGATGAACCATCGAGAAAGTTAAAACTGACTCCGCGGAAAGTGGTCGCCGTTAATCTCTTTTTCGAGCTACTGTCATGGAATGAGATTTGGTGTCGATGAGCTAAGAGTGTGGGTGAGCAAAGTGAAACGCTAGGTAGGAACGCTAGCAGATCCATGCACGCGTACACGCGCATATCGAATCATGCGTGCGAGAACGTGCGTGGACGAACTAACATACGCACATCGATAGCGTGTAGTAGGATATCGGTGTGCGGTTTATGTGTGCCCATGCGAGTCGACGGTAGAGAAGTAGATTTAGGGTGGTAGACGGAACTTCTCCGCAGCCATTAGCCGCACACTCGAAAAGCCTCTATAACACGATTCATACATTTTCCTGGAGAATGAAAAACAGTATAGGTTTCGAAACACTAAATCCAATCCTGAAACAATGACGGCAGCGGCTGTCTGCTAAGTCACCAATCCTCTTACGTTTCTACTTACGGTAGATGTTTCTTTTTATATGTATTATTTTTATTACTATTTTTCTATTAATAATGTTATAATTTATCTCGTCAATTTCGATTAATTCGTCTCTTCTAATACATTGTTTTCTCTTCTAAGTCTTTAAAACTTTTACTCGCGTTGATTAAAAATACAATTAAATATCGTGTAGAAACTTCTAATACTATTATAGGTATCGAAAGCTGCACGTATTCAATATATTTTGTCGTAGGAAGTAATAATCAATATATCAAAGTTATAACTTTATCAAAAATACATATCACCCGTATTGCATCGATGCTCCGCTAGAGATTAAGGCAGCATATTAAAAAAGTTTTTCTCATACGGCAGACTGGCCGATGTCTCCGTGCAACACGCTTGAAACGATAATTCGCACGTTCGCCCGTATGTAAGCTGAGCGCAGTAGTACGGAGAACTAATTCCAAGAGTTTATCTGTCTGCCGCAGCTCCAAACATCCGAATCGCGAACGTGCAGCAGCCCTTTGTAGGGATAGATTGTAGTAGCAGCGGCACAAGCTGTAACTGCACAACGGCTGTAACTCAACGAGGCGCACACGAAGATTTCAGGCCACTTTGCGTTCTTTCGCACACAGCTTCCGTCTCTTTCTGACGGTGGAGACATAGGAGGAGACTTCGGTTAACGACCGTGCGGAGCAACGGAGAAAGCGCGGAGTGTGAGAAATCGATGAATGCGATCGAGAGGTAGCCGCGAGAGGTAAAACAAAATCGCAGACAATTCCTTGGCCGTCTGTGTTGGCGTTTCTCTCGCTCTCGCCATTCTTCCTTTCGTTCTTTCTTTCTTCCTTCCTCTCTTTCTTCCTCTCTCTTTCCTCTCACCAGCTCCATCGAGTAATGGAGGTGGATAAGCTGTAGGAGGAAACGACAGGGGTTCTCTCACCTTCACTCTTACTCTCTCTTTCACTCTCTTACTCCCGCTCTCACATATACATGCCTGTATATAGCTATAAGCACCTATACATAGAGATATTCCTATCCTTGCGCATCGCGGATCCCTCCATCTCCGCGCCTTCCCACTCGTACTCCCTCGCAAATCCCCCCCCCCCTAGCGTCCCTTTACGGATCCTGCCTTCGTTGGCTCCTAATTAAACATCCAGCTCGCTCGAATCCCAAGTCGACTGGGCCGTCGATGTTCCGATATTAGTGCCCCGCTCTGCCGTCGTTTGCCCTCTCCTCCCATCGTCATGCATCTACCCGCGTTTACTTTTATCTTGCACCTTTCTCCACGTCCCTCGTTTCGTTTCTGGACCCTCCCCCCCCTCCTCTCCACAAAATCCCTATCGTGCACAGCGTAAGCTACGCTGTACGCCTTATAAACAGATTTCGATAAAGAAAAAGGAACAAATCGAGAATCGATAGCCGCTACCGACTCATACAGTTCGAGAGGATTCTAAAGTTCACCCGGGTTCATCGCGAAGCGAAATTATAAAAAGGATAACAGCCTTTTATATCGTTACTGAAGGAAACCTTAATTTTCACATTCCTAAATTTTACGATTGATCCCAAATTAAATAACTATCGGGAAACTTAATTTATTTACAACAGTAGGAACAAAATCGTGTGATAGTTTGTGCATTATTTATTCTCACGTAATTACGTTTTTCTTTTTTACACGGCAAAAAAATACAATAATACAAACGAAATTAAATTAACTGAACTATTTTCGATGTTAGACATCAAATGAAAATTATCAGGGAATATTATCGTCGTGTTTCCTAAAATTGTATTCATTTGCCGGCGTCAGCGGGTTATAACCCCGGCGTCGACAAAACGAAACTTTCAATCTTCTTCGTGAAGTCAAATACGTCCGCAGTTACCACGGTACATACGTAAGATTCTTTGCTAACCCCCTTTGTTGCTGACTGCGCGCCACGCGAACGAAACATTCGATGCATTATCAACGGTGCGAGGAAAGGATATATACGCACGACAATGCAACGACGCGTACTTCGTCTGTGGCATTCGGTATACGTATACACGATAATGTAAGGTATACCTCTCTGGAATACCTTGCTCGAAACTGTCCAGAGTCCGAATCCACCGCTATCCGGGGTTACCAGCAACAACCGATGGCAGCAACGGCAGCAGCCGCAGCCGCAGCAGCAGCAGCAGCAGCAGCAGCAGCACGCCAAGCATCTCAAACACGATCTTGTATTCCAAGCTGGTCGCACTGCTGGCAGCGCCTACGAGCGAGAGAATAGTCATTAACTAAATAACAGCCTGATCTCTAGCATCCACGTTCTCTCTCTGTCTCCCCTGTCCCCCACCTCTCACAGCCTTATTCTCATGCCCGTTCCATGCCATCCCTCTGATCTCGCGGAGGAGAAAGGAACGGAGGCCGAAAGGAAAGGAAAGGAAAGGAGAAACGCGATCCACCTAGTCAGCCAACCAGACAGGAAACCACCCACCACCGCGAACACCACCACCACCATCACCATCACCGCCACCACCTCCGTCGCCGCCGCCACCGACGGTCGTCCGTTCGCGAACCATCGGCTGGATGTTATCACCCGCCAAACGTTTTACAGCCAATACGGCGCTTTTGCAGTTCTCAAATGACTTTTTTATTGAGCTCAAATCGATATACCCGGCATTCTTCGCTCCGCCGCACCATCGACCATGGCAGTTGTAACGACAATTTCGCAATCACGATCATCACACGTGTGTTAGTCGTAGCTAATGTTTCTTCATCGTGTTCAAAGCTCTCGTGTTATCTTAATACGATCCCACGGGTAGCCAAATACGAATTGGACGATTGTATAATACCAAATTATCGTCGCACTTAACTTGACGTGATGTTATTTTAAAGTATCGATATAAAACTTTAAAACTAATCCCGTAGAATGAATTCAAAAGGAAACATTTTCAAAGTCTATGCGTATATTTATTAATTATATAATTACATATACAGTATACAAAAATATTATTAGTCTATATAATTATATCATTTTCTTGCATGTAAGTTATATAATGGCTATATATAACCCGTATCTGCATTTGAAACAAAATTTGCAACTCTGACATATGTTTAACATAAGTTTAATATACATAAACTTATTTTAATTAGCCATTCTTCTGTTTTGTTGAAAATTTGTAGATATACTTCTTACTCATAAAACTGGACCGGGTGTCCACCGTAAAGTCACATAGGAAAATGGCAATGCATGACAAAGTCGCGTTTAGTGCAACATCACATATGGCGATAACTGGCTGAGTACTGGCTCAGCATTATACCTTTACGTGTCGTATGTCTACGAGCGCTAAGCTCTCCGGAGTAACGTGAGAAGTAACGTTGGACGTTGTCGGATGAGGTGGAGAAGCAAAGAAAAAGTGCTAGAAGATATGGCCGGAGAAGAAAATACTAGCAGGCCGGCACGGTACAATGGCGGAGTTGCGCACGTTGACAATAAACACGTGCCAGTCATGTTTTTCTTCCATTTGCCTCCTCATAAATCCGACATAAAAGCCGGTAGATAAACAGTCAAAGTCTAGGCGCGCGCGGTGATCCCTCAGCCCTGATGCTGCAAAGTACGAATTTCAGGGCCGAAAGTGCCACTTTCGATGTATAATAAGAAATCCTTTCGTAATAATTCAAATAGCTTTTGTTTATTTCCTGACTGCTTTCCATTGTTCTTACATTGTGTTATTATGCATTTTAATTGAAAATTATATTTATTGACGCTCACATAAGCTCAACACAAGGTTGACGAAAAAAAAAAGGAAAGTTAAATCTGTGTCGACTTATTCCAAATTGAGATCGTGTTTTCATCTGGACGTTTGTTACAAAAATTCTATAATATAATTACGTTTTACAATTGCGTACGTATCAAAGAGTACGTTTCTGAAATGCAGAGCGATGAAACAAATAGCTTGCTGTTGAAAATGGGAGGTAAATTGAACAATTTCACGGCAGATAATCCAGGATGGATTCGCCCGATTCGAATACACGTAGCCCCGAGTGCACAAACGCGTACACAGACGCGAGTGCCGGGACGAGTCATTTGAGTGATGTAGGCAGATCGAATGTTCTTCAACTAGTCAGACTTCGAAAGAGTAGGAGAAGGAGGGTAAGAGAGCGAGAGAGAGAGAGAGAGAGAGAGAGAGAGAGAGAGAGAGAGAGAGAGAGAGAGAGAGAGAGAGAGAGAGAGAGAGAGAGAGAGAGAGAGAGAGAGAGAGAGAGAGAGAGAGAGAGAGAGAGAGAGAGAGAGAGAGAGAGAGAGAGAGAAAATGCGAGCGAGAAAACAGGCCGCGTATAGGGTGGTCGACAAGAGCTAGGGGGATCGCGGGGGGTATTTCCCGCAGTACGGATTCACAGAGCGTTATGATTTGTGCTCGCTTAGACTTCCGTCAATAATTTTACGGCAAATTTAACTCTAAACTTTCCGCCAGCGTGTTTTGCCCCTCCTACCTGCGTTGCTTCTTCACCACCCCCCGATAATTCTCCGTGGACGATTCTCAACACTCGCGCTACGCAAAAACTTTCGGTTCATCTGCTCCCCCTCATCGCGCTCCCCCGGCATGTTTATTCGTTCGGATAACTGAAATGTGATTGCTTCTAAGAATCTTGACGATTGTTAAACTTTATGTCCGATTAATTACTGTTCGGTGATTTTTAATTAGTCGGCGATCGATAAGCAAACGATATTTTGTGCATAAAGAATGGAGTTACATTCACAATAGACTGCGCGAATATATGTTTTGGAAGCGACATTGCGAGAAATGTTTTTCAATGCTATAAACATTTCAAAAGTTGACGTAGCGATGTACATTGCGAATACAGAGTTTGCGGATACAATAATTTATAAAGATCGCGCTGCACGTTGTATTAAATAATTTCGCGGAGCTATCGGATTATCGAGGAGCATTATTGATGCTTCTGCCAACACACTTATCAATAGCATTAATTTATCTCGGCGTTTATTGGAGTGTCGTATGTAAAATCAAATATTAACGAACGGATAGTTGAAAATAACGTAGGAAGAGTAACTCTCGCGAACTGGAAAATCACTTCTTTCTGTCATTTTGTTAATAGTTAACGACAATGTCGATCTCAAAACTGATTGATTCAAAAGCTCGCCAGAAATTCTCAAATGTGTTTACAGTCGCACAGAAATAACTCACGTAAGTGTGTAATAATGAAACATCATCAAAAAATGTTTCTGTACTAATTAAATGAGAGTTGATCTTTCGTTGTGTCATATCGGGATACATATTTCATACAAATAATTCACAAATCAAGATGAATTATAAATAAAGAAACTGAAACGTCGAAATTCAATGTGAGAATTAGAAACATTAAAACATAGTCTGGTAAAAAAAATAAAGTAAGGGAAGAGAAGAGGAGAGGGCGACGACTAAGAGAAAAACAGAACGGGTAATACAGCGAAGAAGAAATGGATCGACGACAGGAGAGCAAGCATTCATCGCGCGCTAACTGCGCTCACGCCGATCGTGCCTCGTCGCTATAGATAGACGCGTGCAACGTCTCGCATCACGTACGAGAGCGCGATGAAGAACGGTAACGCGACAATTCAGTTACCATCGTTTTCGGCGTCGCCGATAGTGATAGTGCCATCGAGCCGATCCCGAATCTCGAATTTGCCACTTACGGTTTCTCCAATCGTAAGAAAAGGAAAATAGAAGCGATAAAAAAAAAAGACAGGAGGGAGAAGAAAAGCGGCAAGTACGAGCGAAATCGGGAACGAGTTGCCAGTGAGCACGAGAGTGCGACACGACGAAGGGACGGCAGGGCGGGGAGGGAGCAGTGACACTTAACTCTGTCTGAATCCAGCCGCGTGCATTGTTCGCCGCTAATTTTAGTGCTCGCTGTCGCTTTGTCCAATGCTTCTATAGGCGGATCGAGGAGATTCGAATGCGCTCTCTCTCTCTCTCTCTCTCTCTCTCTCTCTCTCTCTCTCTCTCTCTCTCTCTCTCTCTCTCTCTCTCTATATATATATATATATATATATATATATATATATATATATATATATATATATTTCCCTCTCCGTCTTCTTTACCTTCGCACCTCTCTTTCCGTTTTTGTCGAGACGCGATGAGAAAAAAATCTTTCGGCAAGATCGAAAGGATCTCGTAGTGGAAGTTTTGTCGAAAGACGCCGTGATTTATACGCGTGGCAAATCGCTTCTAGTTATGCCGCCGCATAACGGAAATGTCTTTCTTCTGTAATGCATTCTGCGTACGTATAAAATATTATTTTCCGTGCGATATGTTATTGATGCTAAATGTGCGACGTCCACGATACATGGCTTAATATGATTTCTTATTTGCTTTAGTCACTGAAGACACGGGGTTTTCACCGTCCATTTATCGCTAAATGTGCTTGTCGCCTCTTGTTGACATTGGACGCGATCTTCATGTCAAGTAAATGAAGTTCAGGCACCCGCATTTAATTTTCTGCGTGACATAAGAGATAGGTCTGAGTGTTTGACAGACAGAAAATATTAATTTTAGTTAATTATAGTAGAATGCACAAGTTAACTAGATTATATCAACACAGACATGAGATTACGCAAGAAAATATGAAATCTGATGAATCATTTGATTTATGTTGAATTACGTTGCATTCGAGATGCATTTGAGACTTGTCGAATGGTACCCAACGTACCTTATATATCTCAGACATTAAGTACGAAGAGAATCCGCTAGAATTACATCAAACGGTCAAGGAAGATAGAGAAGAATCACCCTTATACCCATCGATCTTTCCCCTCTGGCCTCTTTACACTTCTGTTGCACATTGTTTTTCATCGACTCGATAGGCAATCACATAAATAAGTCAGCGGCGAATGGGGCACCGGTGAGGCGACCGGGCAATTTCGTATTCACGGTCTGCAGGGAAAACGGAGAACGGAGAAACACATAGAGGCCGATTGCGCGGTGGCCCTATCAAACCATATTCAAACCCTCCCGGACAACGGAAATCTCCGCTGTCCGAGAATTCAAACGATAAAAAAAGTTTTCTCCCTTTCCCCCTCTCCCCCTGTTTGCCTCGATTGAGGGAGAGAGAGAGTGTTTGGGTGGATAAATAAGCAGCAACGTGAATTATCGGCCTTCGTTACATATTCCTTTTTATGTGTCCTTTGCCATAAACGGGGAAAAGGTGACGGTGGACGGTAGCAGCCTGGGGGTTACCTAGGCGAGGAGCGGAGGGAGTCGGCCGCGACGTTTTTGCATGGGCCAGGGGGCTCCCCCGAGGGTCATCACTCGCACTTCAGGGACAGTCAGTGTCCAGTTGTCCCGGCAGCCCCCGTGTCCACCCCATCGCCTCCGCCATTCGATCCGTTGGAGTCAGCCTGACAACTGATATTGCGTGATCTATGGCCTCGAGCATTGCACGCTTGGGACAAAACTGACCTGTTCTCGCGCTTTCTCCCTCCAGTACGTCAGTTTATCCGAGCTATCCTCCTTCTCTCTCTCTCTCTCTGTCTCTCTTTTCCGAACTGCCCTTTCTCCTTCTTTCCTCGAGCGCGCGAGCGAGTTCTCTCCTCGTCGTTCTTATCCTCTATCCTTTTTTCATCCAAGTTTCTACCCTTCGCGAAGAAGGGTCGCGGAGCGACCACGTATATGCACGAGGCCGGGGATGTGAGCGTGGGAGCGCGCTCGTGTATTTGAGGTGTGCAGCGACGAAAAAAGCAAGTAACAAAGTAATAGATGTCCTCGGACCCTTTGCGAGACCACAGTGTCCACTTCGTCAATAAAAAATCACGGTATAATAGAAAAAGAACTCGCGCAAACACCCTCGTCGTTGTAGGCCCCATGAGATACGTCGGCGACTCCCCTGGAATCTGCGTGCGCCCGTGAAATATTTATAAGAGTATTCTGATGCAGCAAGAAAGCCGCGTATGTAGTTTTAGCAGCCTTGATTGAAGAATTGAATTTCTTCGGTACCGTCTTTCATGTTAATCTTATGCAGCAATTCGGTCCTTAATCCAGTAAAACATTCTTTAATAATCTCTCAACGATCGTCACAAATATATTTTTTTCTACATTTTTTCCACATGTAGATATTAAATGATAATTTATAATTTAAAAAGATTATAATTATATAAAGATCTTTAATCAAAAAGTTTTACCTTTTTTTTATTAAAGACTTAAAAACTATTTTATTCATTAAAAAATATAATAAGCATTTATAAAATTAAAATTTTGTTGGATAAAACGGTATACTTGTTAAACTTTCATAAATTACTTTGTTATACATCTTATCTTTTGTTATTTTTTTAAATTATATATTTTTATCGTTCTCTTTATTACGCAAAGATTATGTTTTGAAATCTAGAAATACTAATGCAATTTCTAGAAAAATATGAAGAAATGAAAATAAGGAAAAGAGAGAAACTCTTTTTCGTTTAAGAGTAGAAATGTGATAGTCGAGTTTGGCTTATAGTCGAAGAGTCCGAGAAAGTATGTGAGCGGTCAGTATGCCGTAGGGAGCCACAGACTACGATATATCTTATAATATTACGTACGAGAGGTCAGCAATGAAAACTAAGTGCATATGAGATTCCATATTATACGGGGTTATATAAGATTGTGAAAGACGGCGGGAAAAAGTTTCGTGCGTTCCGAAATCGAAAACGTAAAGTAGTTATATCATGGTCAAAATTTTAATTTGCCCCAGTTTTATTTTTATTGAAAATAAGATAATTTTAGAACTTGAAAGGTATAGAAAGACGACAATATTTAATGGAATGTATATTTGGTCTTTTATATGAGCTAGTCTATAAATTAATTAATGGGTGTCATTAGGCAAGTTGTAGGACCTGTTTCTCCGGACAGACGAAACGTTGAATTTTTCATGCACGATAAAATCTCGGAGATGCACTCTCATAAATGTTCTCACATATTTATGGTATTGGTAAGAGGGTGTGTAGCGCATATGCGTTTGCGCGGCAACAAAATGTCATCACCTTATGGCAAGCGCTATGTTACGGTAAATACATACATACACAAAATGCGCTTTTACCTTTATGGAAATTTCGTGTCGATCCACGGAAGTCGTAAAGTGTATATGTAATACTAGACAAATTGAAGTATGTATATGGACGAAACAAAAGATACGTAATGCGTATTAACATAACAGGATTTAATTTTAATTTTGATTTTGACTGAAATTTATCTCATTTGCAGATGATTCTATAGAGTTACTTGTAAATTGTTTCTTTAGATTTTTTACATAATTTTTACTTAAATATCTAAAATATAAATATACATAATTAAATGTAAATAATATCGATATCATTTATATTTATTATTTGGTAAATACGTATTTAGTTTTTAATAAATTAAAAATAAATTAATAATTTCCATTTATATTTAAAAAATTTTAAAGATAATTTTTCATCTTGTAGATTATTTGATTTCCAATTTTAGCTCTTCCATTATCCTATGATGATAATCTATATACAATATATTTCATAGAACTCGTTACTTTCATACAACAGATTCATGTTCGATTAATCCGGAAGTAATATTGTTCCGTGGAATAGTAAAAAGATTTCCGGCTGCGAGGTATGGGATCGGGGCGATAGCAGAGATGAGCGGGGGGTGGCGGGGGTTAATTGAAGTATTTCTTATCTAAAAACTGGTGATCCCATACAGCCGCGAGCTGGAAGACCTTTGATCCGTTAAGGTCTGCCCGGGCGTGATTGCAGGGCTCTTGTCTTCTCTTATAATTGATATTGGCTCAGCGGTGGTGGTGTAGTGGCGGTTGGCCCGTCCAAGAGCCACCCTGGACTATAGGATTCAGAAGTAAGGGAACGAGGGTGGGGGGGGGGAGGGAGGGGAAGGTGATTTCGATGGTCATGGAAAGGCGTACTTGGCGGAAGGGACGACGGGACCAGCCACCAGCAGCTCTAATCCCCGATGGCCCCGTCTTCGAGAATAGTTGGTAATCCTATGGGATAGTTGGAGATCACCGAGTTACACTGGACACACTTGAGCATCGGGGGAGTCTGCTAGACCCTTTATTGGCAGACGCCGCTAAGGTGGATATCTAAAGAGAATTCGAACTTGAGGAACTCGAGTTACACATCGGAGGAGTCGAACGCGAATTTCGAGTAAAGATGGATAAGAGAGGAGTGCAAGGCGAGGAGGATACCAGTTCGAAGGTGGAAACCGCTTAATGTTCCAAGTTCAAGCTGAATCTGACCCAAGACTTACAATCGTACGCTTAATGTGGGGAGCCTAAGGAATTAAAGGGAATGATAGTATTGCGAGAGCCTGTATGGCTTAATACAGATTACTGTGATATACGCGGCCACGTTGATTATTATTGAGTTATTCAAATTATTATTATTATTATATTGATAGATATATAAAGAATTATAGCACATTTTTTCCTTCACTACAAATCTCTCGGAATTTTAATAGTTTTATTTATGGGCAAATAAAAATAATAGGACTTTAAAATACAATATTAGACTTCAAGAATGTAAATAGATAGGTAATACCATTATTACTTAAATTTTAAGTAAACTTTATTTTTACTTTAAAAGTTTTGTTAGAGTAAATTTAATTAAAATTTATTAAAAAATAGTAATCTAACTTTATTTTTTAGATCTAATATAAAAGTCTTATTATTTTTATTATTATTATTATCGAAGTATTTTATTTGAAAATGAAGAAGTTAGAATAGTTAATTATATGTTTTTTTTCAACTAATTGATTTATAAGTTTTTAACATATAAATGAACAAAAATAATAAGATATAAATAATACTTATAAACTTATATCAAGTTATATGTTTAAGTAATATTTATATATACAATAGATTATATTGTAAATATATTAAGCGCCTTTATCGGGATTTACTAGCTTTCTTAGGATTTAGCTTTGTTAGGATTTACTAGCTTTGTTTCCTTGGTTGTACGCCAAACCACATTTCAGGTGCGGGCTATTTAAAAGTCACAGTAAATAACTTGGCATTCTATGTACAATGGAACGCTTAAGTATTGGAGCAATAGAACAGAGAACTTTTCATGGTACTGCATGCCAGGAAGCGGAATACTAAGTGCGCCATGCGTGTCAGATATTGAACACAGGCAAACAAGCATTCCCTTTTTTCATTTAACATCAACATATCCGGTGAACAGCTTGAAAACAGTTAGTCGATTAGTCTAAAGATAGTTCGGTTGTCTAGAAGAGGGGAAAAAAAGTAAGAGAAAAGTGCAAGTAATTTATTCATACTCCCGAATGTATGTTTCTCTTGAAAGCACGTACAAAGCGCAAGAATAAACCTTAATGGATATAAATACAGATTACAAGCTATAATAATATCATCAATGTTGGTATTAGCGTGTGTTTGGTATGTGGCTTTAATTTAGCGAGGAAAGAGCGAGAAAGAGAAAGGGGGGAAAAAGGGTAGAGGAAGGAAAGAGGTAGAGGAAGAGACGCAGAACGGTCGCGAGGGAGTCGCTGTATCGAAGGTAGAAACTTGGTTAATGCGTCGTATATTACGGTAATGGTGACTCTAAGTAGGGATTACATATG
The DNA here is from genome assembly GCF_030848795.1 of Temnothorax nylanderi. NCBI lineage: Eukaryota > Metazoa > Arthropoda > Insecta > Hymenoptera > Formicidae > Temnothorax > Temnothorax nylanderi. Next base: position 266,431 of record NW_027249155.1, on the reverse strand, counting down.
CAACGCACTCGTCGCGTACCTTCACGTCACTGTAAACGGCATATTTTAGGCCGCAGACTCGGGCTAAGCTCATCGTTTCTACGTGCCTCGCTCCCAGATAGTATAACAAATAGAGCACTGTCACCGATAATTGAGGAATTTGGAATTCAATATTCACCGATCGGCTGTGCCGTGGCGGTGACGCGTGTCCTGGGTAGTCAATTCACAGGCTGCCATTTGCATTGTGATTCGTTAAGCCTTCACTATCGGCTATTGAGTGACCATCGACGCCGTGAGAGTATGACGAGTACCCGGTCTCGTATTGCAACCTCTCGTTTATTCTCACTGCAGACGAATCAATGTGACCAAAGGCGTCAACTACGGGCTCGTTCGAAAGCCCTGATAACCAATGAAATTTCTCTGCGGTGGGCTCAGCTCCTGCTGGAATTTCAAATACTATTGATCTATTAATAACATTTCTGCACTCCTGGAAAACGTTTTATCGCCGCCGCACGTTATCTTAACATCCTCCCGCAACGGTTATGAAACATTATTTATGTTCCTCATTAATTTAGAATTATCTTTTACTAAAAATTGATATACATAATTAATAAAATTAAATATATTAGTGTTCTATTTCTTTGAAATTTTTTTTATACAAATATGAGACACAGGTATAACATGCTGATTCTGCCATTGACAAATCTTTAGATTAATTTTTAATGATTTTTGCCAGACCATTTTTGTGAAAGGACATTTTTTCCTCTACTGAAATATTGATCTAATCCCGTAATGATTATTCCCGGACGCGCAGAAACGGCGTCATTTCCGGCTCCACGGTTCGTAAAGTTATGCCCAAAGGGGGAAGGGCTTTTCAATCGACGTCCATAGCGCGCCAATCGACATGAATTTTGAAGCGTATCTGATAGCAGCACGGTGCTATGTAAATATTTAATGAAACATCCTGGCCGCAATATGGGTCCCCGCACTCCACCAGAGGCACCGCGTATCCCCGTCGAATCCGGCGGCAGTAGCTATACCGAATGGACCGCCATTACGTTGATACATAAGCTCGCATCTCTCTCTTCATATATTGATAGCGCGCGTGCATTATTGATGAGTCCGTTATATTTATGGCCCGTTTTAAAACTCGCCAATCATTTCTCGTGGCGGACGCTTCACGGGGCGATCGATCGAGCATTGAACTGGCGCGTATAAAACTTTGAACGTCGGCGCTAGATTTTAATACAAGAACGCTTCAACCGATCGTGTAAATTGTAGGCATTACTGATTCAAGGTAATACTGCATATGATATTTCGTAAGGCTAATTTACGATTTGCATAAAAATTCTGATATTTAATGAAAATTGTATTGAGAACACCATTGTTTGTTATAAACATGGAACATGTTTTTCGAAAGCAATTATGAAAAATGATGCCAAAGAGATCGTTTCGAGAATACTATATGAGAGCAACAAATACGTTGGCAGTTACGAACTCGCACGCATAATCCCCTCCGGCATGTCCGGACAAAGCTGATTTTTATGTTCGAATATCGAATCCTCTAGACGTATGGGATACGTGAAGGTTGAAGGGACACGGTATAAAAAGGGTGCGGAGGCAGGAACGATGTAAACGATATACCATTGCCTGTGGAAATATTCTCAAGAGACTGAAAAATCGCACCGCGATTTATCTGCGTTATATCGTAATTGCTTAATAACGATAACGTCGTACAAACTTTTGTCGCGCATAACAAATTCATGTGCGAGTTAAATGTCAACTTTATTCAATCTATAAATTATTTGACCAGTTATTATTTTATCCTTCGTGGATAAACCGAATAGGAACACAAAATTTATGTCATTCACGCGCGCATTCGGGAAATATATATTATATAATAATAATAGAGAGCGGATATATTTTTTTAATAATGTATGAAAATATATCTTGTAGTAGTTTCTTTCTATGGTTTGATACGCACTCGTCAATTCTGAGAGGGAAACCTTGTATTCAGTACTACCACAGGCCAGTGACATCATATTACGATCTGTCTGCTTCGCGTATCCCCCATACAGTGTTATACCATAACTGTCTGATATGCGGCTTTCTCTTCTTCCTTACACGCTACCCCCCCATAAAGTTATGGACGAGTATCGACGTTGTCGTCATCGATCGATCAAAATTCAAACGTTAACAGGTGTCATGAAGCCCGCTTCCTGACAAGAACAAGTTTTTCTACTTTACCATTTTTCGCTTCCTTTGCAATCGAGCATCTTATCGATCATCCGTAATAAAAAAGAAGAAGTCGCGAAAACTGTTGCACGCTATTGGAATTTGTACATCCTTCATACAGATTTCTTGGAATTTTTATGGCCATGTGTTGAACAACTCATGTAAATATTGAAGTACTTGAGCTTTGAATTCTTTACACGACATTGCTAGTAGTTTCGATCCATTAGTTTTATTTGTTTTATACACGTTTAACAATACATTTATTCAATCTAGATATTTATTTTTAAAGAAATATTTAAAAATATTTAAATGTAATTCAATATTGTAGTCTTTATACTCTCATATCATTTGTTATACACATTTTCTATAAAAGACGTTTTATATGCTGAAATACTATAATTCTTACAATAGACACGCCATTCAATGCCAACGCTGCAACAGGACAAAACACCCTCGTGGCATGGTATTATTTTCCCTCAAATCTTGGCTGACAGCGACAAAGGAGACTTTCGCGTTCTTATCCAACGCTATCCAAGAGCGTAGTATGTCACCCTTGCTGGCATACCGATCCTTTCAAATATACGGAAAACAAGCCGCGACGAAACGAAATATATCTCTGTGGCTTACCCTCCCATAACCGCGTCAAATTTTGAAATCAGTAATTTATCATGAATTAGACTTCTAATTTTTGTAATTTGTAGGAAAATTAAATACCAATATTTTAATGAAATTAATGTAACATAATATTTGTTATAAGTTTATATTTTTCTTATTAAGCTGTATATCACATTATATTGGACTGATGTCTCATACGTTTATGAAATTACATCGTAAGTTTATATCAAATCTCTTCGTGTTGCGCGTATACTTGGAAACAAGCATGATGGCATGTGAGCATATGTAACAATTGCATCGTGCATTGACTGGATTAGAATCTAAATTCGCCGTAATTCCTTGATTCTTCGATTGGCGAAGAATCGCAATGACTTTAGGCGTACTTTTCACCTCCAACCACAAACGGTATACTCATACATTATGCATCTTACGATTCGGATTCGTGGTTTAAAGTGTAATTAAAGACAGCAGATTCTTTCAGGAATAACGACTAAAACTAATTGCAGCATATAGCAATCGTGCTGTTTTTCTTGCGAAACATGTCCCTTTGCGAACTCTCACGTTTAAGAGATTGTATTTCTGACCGGAATCGTCGATTTCTTTTATCGCAATATTTTTTGTTCATTCTTGCTCAATAACCTCGTTACGGTAATATTAATTTGCAAATTTTGTAATTTAAGAAAGTTATTTATTTCACGTACAAACTTTCCGTGTTGCGGCGCAAGTATGGCTGACTTTAATGACCGCGCTTAGGGGATGAGATGTACGGACGGGTCATTTCGCGAGGACATTTATAAATGACAAACCAACGGGAGCAACACTATAACCGGTCGACTATACCCTGACTTGGCCGCCGCACTGTTCCGGCTAAAGAGGATGTAGGGGGGCCTCAAAAGGGGGTGCTACAAGAACGGGAGGGTTGGCGTGGGTTGGATCTCGATCGGAGAGGGAAACTCTGAGGATAGTGGTTTTAGACGCACACACACATACATATACGCAAACATACACGCATCCGCATATACTCATACATAGTTGCAATACATGGAGGGTCATGCACATTCGGAGGTTGCTTGGTAATGGCTTCGGTTTATTAATGACCGGTCAGCTGAGTTAGCAGCCAACGTGTATTCCACGCGAGGCGCTACTCTAAATACACACACACACACACACACACACATATACCATACATAGATATAATTCCACGTACACATACTATCAGCCGCGCACAAAAGGTATATCCGGAACAACATCTACTTCTTGATATGCTCTACTCGCGAACGAAAAACTGCTTAAATCTCGAGTGTGAAAATACCCGGCTGTCTTTCTCTCTAACGACCTTCTTGAGTAAGACGTCAAGTATATCATTAATTACGTACGAGTTATGTTAAGAACAATTATGCTAAGGAAGTGTTTTACTGTTATACACATGATTTTCTCTCATACATCTTTCTCGTCTCTTATACTAAATTTTATATAAACGAGTTGGTCTACTTACGTTATCGAATTTTATACTTACTCTATACTTATTCCGCTAAAGTTATATAATTACGTTACTGTAAAATTCAACTCAGCAACACACATATTTTGGAAGATATGCACTGTATTCTACAAACGTTTCGCGAAACAGGTATCACCGTTATTTGACCATGAATAATAATATGCGCAAAGTACGATTCCAAAAACGAATAGTTGTAAAAAGAAACAGTTGTTGCATAAATAATCAATTTTTGCCGCATAAAGTATATATATCTGAATTTTTCTTACATAAAAAGGATTTGTTGATCATTACAATATATATTAATAAATAAATAAACAACATTAGAGATAATAGAGAATCTAGTTTAATCTATTTTTCTATTTTATTGTCACGTCCACGTATGTAGACAGCTGCAGTATTTTAGCATGTCCGTCTATTCAACTGCAACGTGTCACTTAAACGCACGAGAGGTAGTTAACGAGATTACCGGAATCAGGATGCGCGTAATGTTGGTGAAAGGTTTTACAAAGAAAATTGTCTGGGTGGATAAGCGACGAGATATGGCAACTTGATCAGCTTATGTATCGCGCATATTCATGGGACACGTCTTTCTAATGAAGCTGAAAACACTCTCTTGAAAGAGGGGAGATTTCTATCGAACGATAGGATTGATGTCGCCGTAAGAATTTAAGATGAATAACCTTGCATTGTGGCGGCACAATGACACTACCGATCGTTTGCGAACGGAGCCTTACCGTTATGCTGCTCCTGCGCGTCCTGCATAGCAATACCATCTTCGCATATACGAGCGCGCTCTCATCAACGATTTGTGCGAGCCGTCTTGGTCGCGTATGCTATTCCGAAATTTAAATCACTAACTGCTTTACATAATGCCATTGTGTACTGTTCGCACGCAAGCCCCATGGATTTTTTCCCTCATTTTCGCAGAAGTATTTGGAGACCGACAGATTTCCGTTATTTTAACGCGATTGACGGCGATTAATGTTTCGCCACTGCAACTTATTTATGTGATTTCAATAATTCTGCTGGCTTTACTCCTAAATATGCAGAAGTAATTAAAATAAAAATATCAATTTGTATGTGTGCACGTGCACAAAACGCAACGAAGAACATTTCAAAGTGAGTTGTCGATGGTAATTACTTATAACAGACAATTGCTTTTTATGTATCATACATGTTATCATATAATAATATTTATATTATATAATTATTACATAATTAATCTGAAACATCAAATTGTTTTACAATTATTTACGAAACGTCGGAGATAGATGTTGAGTCGACATAATACCGGCAAAGAGAATAATAAGCTCATCCTACCTCATTTTCGGTCTCATGACTCGGGGCGTTGGGATTAATTTTCGAGTTATTAAGCGTGACCGCGCAAAGTGGCATGTGTAAATGTGGACGACGCACGTTCGTCTGTTAGGATTCGCGTTTTAATTCGAACACGGTCGGACGGAGGGTATGGGCTGGAATGAAAAGCGGAAGGAGCGTCAGACTGGGTATGCCGGAGACGCGCTGCCGTTCTATTCGTCTGTCTGTTGAATCACGTAGATATCTCTCTTTCTCGGTATCCATCGTAAATATAGAAGTGGCGCCAGATACAGTAAATTTCGCAGCGCCGCGTCAGCATTGTTGAGGCTTAAAATGGAACGCGGGTGCGCGTCGAAAAAGATACGTCTGCGACCTGACAAAGCGACAGGGACGGTCTAAATGCTTGTTAACACGCGACGTTTATCTACTAGGCGCTCGCGAGCCTCACAAACGTTTTGATAAAATGAAATTCGAAAATCACGTAACGTCGCTGTTTGTTCTGTACGTTTTGCGATAAACGTACAGAATGAGATCAGCGCAAACGCGAAAAGTCCACTGAATTAAATTACATGTTTATTATAGCGCTTATTATATAGCAGTGTAATATTTTATTAATATGAGTATTTTTATTTTTTTTTAAATTATATAGAGCGAAATTAATTTCATTTTAATAAAAACATATTCCTTAAAGGATTAATTATTTGTGAAATATCTGTAAAATGCAGAGAGAATGCATCCGGTATGAATTAACATAAACGTATGCGTTTTTGTGCGATTAATTCCAGAACTGGTTGGATTCAACGTGGAGAACGTCAGACGAGACATAAATAAAGCGAAATTTAAGGGCTACAGAGGCAGGCAGGGAAGACAGGTACAATGCGGGAACGGGGCTGGATGGAGTGTATAATTACCGTTGTGCAAGTTAGCGTAGTTCTGTTCAGTTTGGTTCCAGTCTGCGAGCTTGAATTATAAGTTGCGAAGGAAGACACGAATTAGGCTCGAGACCTGTGCGTCGTCGTAGACACCCGGCGCGTCGCGTCGCGTCGCGTCGCGTCGCATCGTGTCGGGCGAATATAAACGTTCCTGGATAATCTCCGGATTAATTTCACCTGTCGTGTTAGAGTTCATGACCCTGACCATGAGTTATTATCTAATTATCACATCCAGATAAATTTTTCCGCCCGCCACATCACTCTACTGTTATTTATTGTTATCATCGATATGTAAATACAAACAAGAGTTTCTGGGCAATATATGTGTACAGACAATGCGCAGGATATTCTTTCGCCAACTTGAAAAATTAATCTTTCCTTAACAAAAATGTCTACTAATAGACACGAATAATTTTCGAGTAATAAATAATTGCTAAAAGATTTTCCGCAAAATAAACTTCAGAAAATTAAATTAACAACAGAAACAACAGAATTTAACTCTATAAAGTTAAATTCAGGTGGATTTCAATAGAATTTTAATTTGATATTTAATTACAAAGATATATGATGCTAAAAATTGAAAAGTTGCAATAAATGATGACTTCTGATATTTTTGTTAAGGAAAAATTCGCTCTACATTGTCTAAAGAAACTAAATAATATCTGATTTTTTTAAAGATATTTTATAAATTTAGACGTTATTCTTCTATAATCAAAAAGAAAAGACAGTTTTATATCTGTAACTTATTTATTTGCACGAAAACCGAGCTTCTTTTTTCTGCATTTTTCACAATATTTTTCATATTAATTAAAAGTATAGACTTTCTGTCGATATCAATCAGTGCGATCCTGTCAGGTATACCTGAGAGGTTTGCGGAAAATTTTGGGACTGTGCTAAAGGGATCCGAGCCCCAAGTGACTAATTAATCGGTGATAGCCTTTCACCGCGGCGTTATTAATGTCCCTGAAACTAATACACGCGCGTGGTAGACCATTAAAACGCCACAGGTGAATTTACAAGTCGCGACGCACGATGTTTACGACGTTGTGCCCATGACGATACGCTAGGCTGGTGGTTCGAGACGTCCGGCCAGTCGGTCTGGGGCGTTGGCAACGATCCTGGTTACTTGTCGCACGTTCGTATGGTTGACACATTCGACCTGGGCCTGGAAGACAAGGCCGCGCAGCTCCAGCTTCCCTTTCCACACACTTTTCCCCGCTGGGTGAGAATTCACTTGCGTTGACCCGTTTTTCCTTTAATCGACATGGACGTTGATATCATAATATGCGCGTCGACTATTATACATATAATATTATGTGTGAATTAAATTAAGAATGCGTATGATTAAATGTCTCGTCATATTGATTGAAAAAGTTTATTAAACAATTACACATATGTATAAACTATTTATTTCAAAGATGGCGCAACTCTAGTAAAACATAAATTACTTACAATGAAATACGTGAATGGAGTGCTATATCGATTTTATCAAGATTTAGAAAACGAAGATTATATATACAACCCTCGAAATAAACGCTTATAAATCAACATGTACGACAAAAATTAGATTTAAAGGTTGTACGAATTAAACATTTTGTTTAATGAATCGCGCGAGGTGGCTTCGGCCTATTGCATTGTTCAACTGGGAATCTTATCTCATTACGTTAAAGGAAGTCTGATCCGGTCGTGGGTCGTGCACAGCCACGGAGAATTGCCTGGTTGGTAACAGAGAGCGACATGTTAAACACATCGCAGCCAACTGGACATAAGCCATGTAAGTATGCACGCTACGTGGTTAAGAGCTGGAATACTCGCACGCTCTGAGGAAATGACAGAAGTCTCAAGAGAAATAGAAAAAGAAAGAAAAAGAAAGAAAAAGAAAGAAAATAAAGATCGAAATATTGGATAAAATAAAGGAATGATAGAAATTTCTGTAAGCCAACAGAACGTTATACTGGAGAGAAAAAAATCAATGAAGACAAAGATGAAATCATAACTTTTGTAATTGTGACTGGCAACGAAATGATATAGTGTAATGTTAATCCATATTAATTCATCTGATTCTCCATGTTACTTAATTTGAAAGTGTTACTACAAAAATAAAATATTCATTGACAATATAAATATGAATGCAGTGCGATGGTGAGAACTCTATCAACATAATATAATTCACGTGTTTCGTGATCCCATAAAAATTAAAGTCTTCAAAACGCAACTCTCTCTCTCTCTCTCTCTCTCTCTCTCTCTCTCAGAACATGGAGATAGGGCAGTGGATCGAACCACATGGATTATTCTCGTTCGACTGTCCACGTGAAAAAGTACGAATGACAAGTCCGTAAGAAGCGAATGCACGGAAGACGGCACTCTCGACACACACCTCGTACGATAGCCATAGAGCCATGCAGCCACGGCGGGTCTTTCTGCCGGTCGGTGATGTATGATAGGTCTGCCGAGAATTTATGCCTGCGTCGTGCGCGCAAGAACGATCCATTTATTCGATATCAGAATATGGAAATATTACTCCGCTGATGTCTCGGGTTACTTCGTGAGACCTCTACTCACCTTGAATCCGTAATACTCCCATGGGTAAAGCCCGCATATCCACTCGTCGTTTCGTCCCCCCTCTCGCATCCTTCATCATCCTCCGTCGCGCTCCCCCAATCTCCCTCTCCGTCGTCCGCGGGCACGGATATGCGTGTACCTCGTAATATTCGCTCTATCAACCGCGAACAAGTTTACGTTTGCAAACGGGAAGTGTCACTTTATAGTCCGCCGTAGAAACAACCTCTCAAAGTTTTCCCCAAAAGACATCAATAAGAAAGCCGGTAGCTCAGCCGGCTCGGGCCTCGGGCCTCGGCTAAACTCGCCCACCTTATGCCTGCCGGATTTAGGAGGGGTAGCCAAATACGATACGCGAAACTGATTTTCGGTAAGACGAGAGGGGTGCTCAATCGACGGTGGTCGGTTTCGGCAAGCGGAAACCGAGAAATATCGAAAGTGTATACTTCGCAGAATGTGGAATGAGCCCGAAACCGGGCTCCGACATTACAAACGATTTGACCTAATCGAGCCGAGTGGAAACGTACATGGAAGTTTGCGCTCGCCATATTTCCCTGTCGCCTCGCGGATATTCTGCCCTACGTGCGCTATGCACGTCACCACAGCGAGAGCGTCGATCGCTCTCGACTTCAATTTAACGAGCAGTCGCAGTCGATTCGATTTAAGCTGAGCGTGGCGGTTTCTGTTTCGAAACTCTTCAAAAACGGAAATCGATATAAATTCTTCGTTTCGATTTTTTCTCACGAACGTATTCTGGGATTATGATGCAGCATTGTAATGTACTTGTTTTGCAATTTACTTATGCAGAGAAGAGTAATCTTTTTCTCTCCTTCCATTTATATGCTTTTAGAAACATTAAATTATTTCTAAATAATTATTTTGCACAAACTTTTCCAAATATTTTATAATTTTGTGTCACGTTTTTCTCTAACTTGAATTACTCGTCAATGTTATCTATGCCTCGTTTCACGCGTCTCGTATTATTACACGACGCATCCGTCAAGTTTCTCGAGAAATATGACGAATCGTGGTAAGATTTGTGCGCGCTTATATGGCAAATAGAAAATCGGATATGGTACGTGAGCGCCTCTGGCGAAACATCCCATCGTGGATGTAGCTTCCAAACTCGCACGTTCTATCTAGCACGGATCATGGCGCGGAGAAAGAACGCGATGCACACTCGACGTGTCGGTGTGTATCTCACGTGTGCCACGCACGTATGGAATCGGTGTTGGTGATAGTAGGTTGGGAGAATATGGCACGTGAAATATCGGATTCTGGGTTTATGCGCGCCAGTTCTCGAGGCGAGCGGAGAATATCAATTTTGACGTTTCTCCCCGTTCATGCGCGAGAAAGGGCGGGGGAGAGGGGGAGAAGGGGAGCATTTCGTGCGACGACGATGGAATTCCTATAAAAGTCGATATGTTCCTATTTAAGTCGATACGAGGCTGAATGCACGATAAAATCACACGGAATACCGATCGATATCGCGCCAATATCAAGTCGGTATTTGGGCCGCTTGATTTACGCCATCGCTCGTCTCGCGACTCCTTGGATCATGATCCGCACTTGAACGAAACTGATACGTTGACTTGAATCTCGGGCAATCTTTGACGAACATATATACATTGGCGAATTTGAAAAATTTTATATTATATGTATTTATTGTATGAAACCATAATCTATAAGAAAGAAGGAAAATATTATCGAGAGATGTAGTCAATAACTGATTTGTAATGTTTTAAAGTGTCATTCGCTAAAAGCAGAAGTTATGATCTATAATAAAATCTATGAAATTATCTAATTTGATAGTTCAATTTTTATGCTAGATATGTGTATGTAGTTCGAGATATAGATAAGTTTAGACGGACAAATCGCCACAAAATATATTATTGAGATCCGAAATCCCCATAAAAATATAGAAGTCGGACGGAGGCGAAATCCCCCTTTGACGTCCAAGCCATAAATGAAATAAAATGATATTTCTTCGATAAGAAGCGTGCACGGGGAGAAGAAAGCCGCTTTATTCGGGGGCGAGCAAGCACGGCGGACGGTGGTCAGGCGTTCGGACGGGTTCTGGAGCGTAGAATCTAAGCGAATCTCCCCAAGTACTCCATCAAGTCTAGGGTGATATTGGCGTAGAGCCTACCATATGTCACTTCTCTGCGTCTCTAGCTAATATCTTACCAAAGATGAATTCGTGAGAGATGCAAGAGGCAAAATATTATTTCACAGTTACACTAAGTAATCGTGTGTTTCATTTCGCACGACATCCGTTATTATCCGAAAAGATTACTTGTTTTATATATATATTTGAAAGGAAGACTGATAACTCTTAAAGTAGCTAAGTAATAACTTTGAGTAATTGACAAATTAATTAGTTTAAAAAATGTATTCTTATTATGAGACACAGACTTAACATTGCCTGCTCTTGTTTTATCATATTCCACGTTTATTTTTAAACAATCTGCAATTGCAGCTTAAATTTTTTTTCTTTATTTCATTATCATATATATATATATATATACTATTATTTCTAATTGTAAGTGAGACATATCCATTTTAATTTCCACATCTGCTGTTCCTTATAATGATACAAGTTATAGATAACCTCCATATACACGCATTATATTCAATTAATTAGACGCCGAAAGAAACGAGTGTGAATTAATCTTTCGTTGACATCTCCGTGATGTGCACTTCAAAATAAGAATTATACTGGTATTAGTAGAACCGTCTCTTCAATGTAAGAGTGGCTATGACTCATTTCTGAATACCCCTTTTAGTTGATCACCGTGTTGATTCTTAATGCAAATTGTCTCCACTAAAAATAATTATCATGCTACTATAAGCACCGCCGTATTTAGAACAACAGATGTTTTCCTATTGATCTTAATGGACATACTATTTATACTGTTTGTATAATTAAGGTAACTTTGATCACTTTATATTATGAGATTACTTGATAAGCGTCAAACATATACAAAAATTTTAGGTAATAAAATGCAAATTTAATTATGTTTAAAATGTAGTATCTTTTTACGAAAATGTATAAAGTACATAATTATAAAGAAAATTCAATGTTATATCGCTGCTATCATGTTTGGAAAAAAGACTCGGTAATATTTTTTTCATATTAGTGAAGATCGATGATACCGCGACTGTTTATCTAGCGATAAAAATCTTTATCGCACTGGTCAATCCTTCAATTTTGGAAACTCGCTATAAGGTCGTATATTCTCGCGGCGCGGACGGTCCATTGGATTATTATTATCGTCATCTCCGTAAACTTCTCGCGAGAGTGCCGGATATCATATTATCCACGCGGCGTGACCTATCCCCATCCATTATTCTTTATCTCGCAGAGATATAAAAGAAATGCATTACTTATATCAAGATTGCTGGCCATTCCTCCTGCACGATTCTTTTTACTGTTCTCCTTTTCGCGTGACCAATATCGGATGATACGTACGAAGCACTTTATCAATTTCGGTCATCCATTCAGCATACGCGTTTCATGCTTCCGTATACAGAGAAACTACCTTATATATGGTTTTAATATCGCAGTAATATTGCGTATCATGCATCGTAGTACGTCGACGCGTAAACCAAAGAACAAGCGATTGTCTTCATTTAAAGGTCTGATACTGAAAATGACATCTTTCGACACTGTTAAGACATTAAAAATTAACTTTTTAGCGTCCTCTTATTAAAAATTCAATACTTTCGAACAATATAAATCAAGACAGAAAGTATATGTATTTGTTTCGCCAATAATTTAATAAACGAGAAAGACGAACCTGGCTGAGGTAATATTTTTCGTAATAAGTTTAATAATTTAATTGAATAAAAATGAGATGCTTATATGTAAGTATCAAAGATTAAATCAATTTAGAAACGACCAAAACCCATGGTCGAAAAAGTCTTGACGATTAATCTGACCAAAACCAATGGTCGAATTGTCACGACATTAGCCAAACGTTGTCGAATATAAAAATAGAGTCTTTCTCATAAATCAAGACATTTACGAATTGGCAATTTTAATGCTGTTATGAATTGTATTGCAAACGGAAAAATGTTATACGAAATTGGTGTTTATTACAAATATATTACTGACATAGATGCAGCATTAGTACAATGATGTGTACACAAGTAGAATATTTCGTTGGTGATTGTTCAATTTCACTTCCATAACTCGTTGTTTATCAGAGAATGACAATTGAGTTGTCGATGTTCTTCAAAGGAAACGGAACCGTTTCCGGTAGTCCGTCTTATTGTCGTTAATGAAGAACATGTGGATCTAATGCATAAACCGTGTCGCAGTCATTGTACCTTTACCACTTGGCTTTTTTAATGCGATGTTTCCTACGTCCCGTCTATACTCTTTTATAGGACCGTACATCCGCGACACACCGGATATTCCGAACAAATCGAGTACTATGAAGATTTCATTTCAATAACGTCACGATTGAATTCTACGCTATTCACATACATTACAGTTTTTTTCTCATCAGAAATTGCTCCTCCGCGTTCGCTCTTTAATATTTCCTAATGCTGGTAGATACGATGTGTCAAAATTAATAAGAAAACACAATTTTATCTTAACTATAAAGATATTTTGGTAAATTTAACCGATCTTCTTTTTCTTCTCCTGAAAATTCAATTGATTCTTTTGTGTGGATTGTTTGTAAGGATTTCTTGGTCCTAAGTAATATATTTTCGTTTCCGACACGTATACGCATTAGTACCGGTATGCAAACAACCTAAGGGTCACTTCCTGTTTAGCGCGTACAACTTCACCTGTCCCGCCGTAAAGTTCTCTCGCTGCGAAATTCTTAAACAACTCTAAATTATCAGCATAAGCGTCGAGGATGCGCGCAGGAAGAGGTAAACAAAGAACGAGAATAGGTTGAATAAGTGGCAATCGGTGTACTAGGTATTCCGCATGATTATTAATTAGCCGGACATTTTTAACGTATTTCGAAAGTCAACAGCGTGAAATGCGACACGTCCGGAAATGGGAGTAGGCCACTCTTCGCGTGCATCCGCATATGCGTAAAGCGAGCCTCTGAAATGCCGCGTACAATTTAACGCTCGCCTATCACGCGCCCCGTGTGGCTTACGCCACGGGAAAGAGATTTTCCCGTAATCGTAAACACCGATATAAAGTTAATCTGCGGCATCATAATTGGAGGGTGGTATTATGCAACAAGCAGCTGACACATCAGATAAATGCGCGCGAATTAAAACCGACCAATTATGCGCTTTAAAACGAGGCTCGGTTACTTTTACCCGGCAATTATTTAAAAAGAGATAGAGCATTACATTGCGAATTCTGCATTTCCCCTTAAGCAACGTCGACAAATTTATTCCGAGCAAACCGTACGTCTGACGAATACCCATAGGCCTTTGTTCCAATGCAGCTTTGCTGATCTTGCGTCATGATGATTGTGTTAGATTAATCTCTACATTTGAATATTTTATTGTAGAATATTTTTATCTTATTATTTCATCCTAGATAGCATTACGATATAAAGCGCAAATTAAACGCGACGTCTTTTGTAGCCTGTTTTTAAATCATGATAATTTCTTGAACGAAAAATACACACCAGGTACGATTTGCTGCTCTGCATGGTCACGCAGACAGAGACACGTGCCCGCGGTAGGACATTGTCCGAATGTAGAGTCAAACCATTTGTATGGCCCACCCGAATGACACCGGTATTAATAATATTCAAGGTGAAATTAGCGGCTCGCCTATAAACTCGAGGCAAAGGGCACGTACCCCGTACCCCCGAAAAGAAAGAACCACGCCGGGCACGAGCGGCGCAGGTGATGACCGCGGTGGAGTCAGGGAGAGACCGCTTGCCCGCGGGGGTGTTAAATGAGATCCGCAGGAGAATAAGAGGTCAGTCAGGTGCAGGAATATGAATTAGAGAGAGGATCGTGGGCATCGTGGCTCGATTTGTGCGAGCACGTGCAGTCTCGAATTTTATCGCGGCTCAAGCGTTGCTCGCTGCCCTCGGTGCCCCAGAGGCGGCCCAGCTGCTTATTTCGACTTTGGGCAACGTTTTCTTTTTTTACGTCTTTTCACGGCCCTTACTTAAATCCGTTGAATTTCTTATCGCGCGAGAACACTAATAACAAATAACTAAACGTGTGCCATATTAACATATACATTTATGTGCATTACATTATTGTAATATCTTGTTTCACATTGTTATTTTGTATTGAGATAAATTTTATGTATTATTGTGTTCTTCTTAACGAATAACACTCTACGGTAAATAATAATAATTCTACATTAGTTATTGTAAAGAAATACTAAACTTGCACAGTACCTATATATCTCAATTGTAATGTATTTCTATTTGACTCGTTGGAGATTTTGAGAGGAAACAGTTTTACATGTCGCAGTCAAATGATTAATCGCTCGACGAATGTAAATCGATTTGAAAATTGAGTTTCATGTCAGGTGCATGTATACCGACTAGATACGCAAAGGCGCAGCAGGCAGGTTCATAAACGTCGGCCCCACCTTATCCGCTGACCTGTCGCCTGTCCAAAGACTAAGCGGAAGCGAGCGATTTGACCGCTTTTACAGAATGTTTGCTTCGGCCTCGCTGCGCCATATAATACGTTCATGTGAGCGCAACGGGGAAGAACATTATTTTCACAATTACAAGATCTTATAACGTTGTGTCAACGTTATGTCAACGTTTAGCCATAATCATTATTTATATCACAGCGTGATCTCAAAGTATTGTGAGGCATATAAAAAGAAGTAGAGGATAATTTTAGCTGTAATAAAATATTTTATTTATATGTAACTATATATTTCCTGTTGTATCCAAATACATTTAGTAGCGAGAGCAGAAAAACTGTTTTTCGTCTTTGGCTATCTTATAAACACAATTTTTAAAATCCAGTATTTTCTTCTCATTTAGAAAATATTTGTAAAACTAATAATATAATACTTATATGATATGATATTCATGGATTCATCTGAAGATATATGAATGTATTGTTTCTATGCTTTTCAACCGACGGAGGTGCGCATCAGTAAGCGGCGGGTATAATAAAATCGCGACACGTATCGTGCGTGCCTGCAAAAACATATTTTTCATCGCGTTCCAGGAAGTTCGCTTATTAAGGACTTGGTTCTCTCAGAGAAGCGCAATCGCCAGACGCCTCTCGAGCGTAACCGTCAAGTAAAACGTGCGACGAATGGCCGACCCGATAAATGAGGCAATAAATTCTCTCGGATATAACCGAAAGTTACTGAGACTCTTATCTTCTTATCTGTATATTTCAACGCAATTGATTGCGTTGAAATATACAGATTGCGGGAATTTTTTTTTACGGAAAAATGGAATATGGAATATGGAATATGCTTGACTTATTCGCGCGAAGCGCGAATTGGATGAAATTTAATTAATAAAATTAACGCGTGTTATTCCGCCACCGTGTACAAAACCCGTGGTCAGATATCTGTATTAAAATGCGCACTGCAAATGAAGATAATTAAATTGCGTTGTAAATCACTTGGTCTTTCGACGTTCTTTATCTCGCGCGAGTTTCTATCTTCTTTCGGCGCATGAACCAGAAGTAATGCTCGCTTACGCGTATTAGCATAACACTCTTAAATAATATATCACCGAGGTGCTAGCATCGGGTAAAGGCGAGATAAGTAACTTCCTGCGCGCATATACACGCGTCCTTAACCGCAACGTAACTGCGGCGTTAATAGCGTACGTGCACTAACGTAACTGCGCCGCCGATCGCATCAGGAATAAGACTGGACATGAGACGGTGCTCGTTCTGCCTCGAATGCTCCATCTCTGTTCGAAGAGCCTAGTGTCGAACCATCTTAAATTAATATTTTTCAGCACAAATTATATAGAAATACGCCTTCTACGGTCGGGCTGGATCTTTGTGCCTAACAATATTTTTGCGTATACATCTCTTCTAGCTCAGCAATATTTTTCAAATTTAGAAATTATGTATTATTCGTGCAAGACTGTGCGTGGTAGAAAGCTAATAAGCTTGATGGGTTACGGCAAATTTAATATCACACATATAAACTCCTTTCTTTATAATCGCGAAACAGAGTGGAGGTCGAGAAGTTTAAAACGTCTCTGTTTTGTCTCGCCAAATTTATTTTCGGGCCGGCGATAATATTTTTATATTCTATACTATATTCACGTGTAAAACGCAGTCGTATTGTCTCGAGCTGACTGTCTGGTAACCAGAGCTGACCAATCAACTTGAGGATGCCGTAGATGACGCACCATAAACACGAGATCCATGTTCCGAGTGTCTCGGTATTATGATAGCTGCGGTGGACCCCTTTCCTGTCACGTCCTACCTCGGCGTTCCCATCAGAATATCAGTTTTATGAGGACGGGAAGAAGAATATCGTGTGTCCAAACCGATATGCGCTGTAGATCCGCATCAGCACCGTATGAATTATGAGCCAAATTGCCCGGATTTCAGTGATTCTAATTCGGTATTTCAGATTTCGTAATATGTTACTTAACGCTTGTCGAGCATGTCGGAGTTTGGAAACTTTCGATTTTCCATTAAAATCCAAACGTTGTGTGCGCCGTGCATTGTGCGTATCGTTCGTCACATCTTATCTTTCTACTTTCCTTAAAATCGACAAATTTGCATGTGATGTTTATCTCGTTTAATTCGATTTGTATAGCGTGATGATTATCGCTATCGGTCCGGCTCATGATAAAGCAATGTCTGAAACGCTCATCCATTCGCATTACCATTCGCAGGCGAGTTATTCGCTTCCGCGTGGCTTTCACCTTTTGCAACAGGCGAAATGTGCGTGTGTGTGTGTGTATGTGTGTGTATATAAGCAGGTTGCCGTAATGGCACCTGGAACAACAATGCCTCGATTTGGCGCCATAGAGTTGTTCTGGCCGCGGGGATCTGCATGCGTTAGGTACAGTGAGAACTACCTAACTCAAGAGGTGGATGAGAGAGGATCGGTTTCGATGCTATCGGGCTGCCGCCACCCGTGGCTTCTTTTCCGTTCTAGCCACGATCAGGCTTAAATCGACTCCTTTCCCCTTACTTCTGACGCAACATGTTCCACTGCCGCCGGCTAAATTCGCGCAGCTCGATGTTAATTGGTAAATAATTAAAAAGAAAGATAAATATCTAAAAAGATGCGACATTTATGAAAAGAACGCGTAAGTTATTTACGGTTATTATATTAATTAAAATAATGTTTTACTAACAAAGTTAATTAAACGTTTTTAAAATATTTTCTGATTTATTTATATTCTCGAAGCTTAATTTGTGAACACCTATAAGACAATAGTCTTTTGCAGTTTTCACGCTTCATGTTATGTATAGCGAAAACTATTTTAGACTTTCCCACGACTTGTTCTAATGAATATAACTTCAACGACTATACTAAATATCGTAATTGCTTAAACCGATAAATTATTTACTGGCTCCTATCTACGATCGCTACCATTAAAGTATCATTATTTACCATTAATAACGCTTACTGCCCGACAATGCGCTACTTAATAAAGTAGTTACGCTTCGTTGCACTCTCATCCAATTATCCACAGCTATCACGGATAAGTTACTTGTATACGTTTCGCTATTAAACCGCAGAACGAGGATTGACACATGCCGTACATGTGCAACGAGAATCAGCGATTCTCCTGCAAGATTTTCCAAGAGATGCTCCGTATAATACTGACATTTATAACAGTGCGTATCTACCCTTAGCGGTGTAACTACCGTAAGCTCTTATCGTACTACGAATGTATAATAAGCGGCAAGACGGCGTCAAGCCACACAAGGTGTGCGTTTACGTGTTTGATCTATGATCTTCCGGCGATCTTATCGGGCAGTGGAGGTAAAGGATAGAGAACAACGAAAATATAAGACCAACACCTCCGAACTCCTTCATTTAATAATTGGACTTTTATTCTTAAACGTTGTTAGATAAAATATATCAAAAGTAACAAGTAATGCATATAGATTTTTATTATCTGTAGGCACTTTTTTTAACGTATCCTTCCTCCCCCATACCAGAGTTTATCGTTACACACATACGAATGACAGAAATATATAATAAAAATATTACATATAACACCTTAGAGAAAGATTCTTTGACAAATTTTAATGGTAGTTTTTTTTATCTACGTCAAATAAATGCGTTTTATAATACGAGAAACATATTGTTTCTTATTCATTCTAATCGCAACAATGATATAATCGGTATTATTCAAACCCGCGCGCTCGTTGTTTGTTTTCTTTCAAACGCGTAACACGTAAAGATTATTTCGATGCAGATTTAAAGCTAATTATAAATTGAGCTCCGACTTTTCTGGCTTCCTCCATATGTTATTTTTCGAGCATTATAATTTACCATTTTGCGTAAGCTACTTCATGATGGATAACCGGATATATGTATATGCTTAACTCTATATTTAACTAATCAAGGACGAAATGAAGTCCAACTCGACTAGGTTTATTGCTCCTAGCAAATTTATTAAGTTAATAACGACTGTTTACTTAAGGTGCGCCACCGTATGGCCGCGATTAATCAGATTTTACATCGTTTATAGAATGTCATAACACGGCACTCTTGACAGATTAATGATCGCATTATCCTTCCCATTCATTTCACGCAGACCACACACTCCTACTGTTACTACTACTATAATGGAGACATGAATCTGTTGAATATCATCGCCTATTAAATTCGCTACGGGTTCTGAATTTTAATTTCCACATGAAGATTTGGTTTAAATTATTCATGATACTACTTTGTGCTGAGATAAACAACAAAAAAATAACAAGTTTATTAAAAATAGGAATCCTTAAAATATTGCGACTTGACAATCTTCCTCACATTTCCTGTATTAAAATTGATATTTCTTACTCTGAAATTTTGTTAATTGTAATAATTAAATTTATAATAATTAAATTAACAATTGCAATATACATTTTGTATAGATACGTAATAAATCTAAACGTGTAAAGATTATAATAATTCACTGCTTTTGAATTGTCCGTTATAACAGTCTCGATCTGATTGATATAACTACGAGTTATGAATCACCAGATTGCCGACTATTGGTCAAAACCGATCGAACGTTCCCATTTTCGTTTCATTTTAATATTCTAATTGCGGGCCTGTCTGTCCGATTGATCTGCAATTCGTATAATGTTCTCGTCATTATACCTCGACAACTTTAATTCCACGCTGTCGCACGACACGTCGAGAGACCAGATTGCTTCTCTATTAATCACTGGCAATTATAGTGAGAGTTGTTGCTCTTATTACGGAGTTCCTTTCATGTTCGAATGCTCTAACAAACTCCATTTTTTGACGAATATGTCCAACAAATAATTAGTTCCAAATTATTCATCCCGTATATAATCACGATATTTAAAAATTATCAACACATAACACAATAATATATGCATACATAAACACAAATTTTATGGTAACCATATTTTTTGTAATTAATAAATAAATAACGATAGTTTCTTGTATAATATTTGATTATTACAATTGCGCATTACAATTAAATCTTATAATCTTGAAAGTCGATGTTTCTAAAATAAAATTTCGTATTAAAAAATTTTACATTTTTACTTTTTATTTTTGTATTAGAAGTTATTTTCTTTTCGATTATATATTACAGGTTGCGTAGACAATCTGTATATAATCAATATTTTAATTTTTGCAAAACTATCAAGTTTGCGATTCTGTGATTTCAAAACAATGTTGAAAGACTTAAAATTACTGTAGCACGAAGTAACGTAGCAGTTGCAAACCTTAATATACCACTAGTCCTAGAACACAAAATGTCTCGACGTTACATGCGTTTTGTGACAGGATACACGTTTTTCCTAAAATACTTGGCACGCGCTCACGTATTTCTGTTCGGGTGTATATACGTCTCAGCTCGGAAGAAACCATACATGAGGACTGGTCAACCGTGGGGTTAAAACTGGTACGAGGGTGGCTAGCCGTCCGAATGAAAAGGGCGACGATGTCTCGCAGTCCTCGTAGAGGAGCCGGGAGGAGATGGAAGAAAGTCGCGAAAGGTGGACGCGACGGAGGCAGTGGAGAGGAAGAGGAGGGCATCTGCCTCCTTACAATTAAACGAAGCCTCAGAAGCCCTCGAAAGCGAGCGGCCGTCGAGCAGTCAACAGCTGCGCATCTGAATACTAATTTGAAATGTTTACACACCCGCGTGCACTTACCGTGCACGCTCTTCCATCCAGACACCCACGCTCTTCGGCTCTAGTGACTCTCCAGGGTCGGTAACGGCAAAAAATCGCTGCAGAGACTTTTGACGCCTTTAGTCGCTTTAGCTCTTCGAACGGGTAAAAGGATACTTTAGTGGACGCAACGCGCCACCGAACGAGACACAAGAAATCGAGAAACTTACGAAATATTATATATATACACACATACATATTAACTTGCTTGTGAACGATTATTTGTTGAAATAATCGCGCTAAAATTAATCATAAAATGAATCTCCTTACATGCTTATAAATGGAAGAAAACGAAATATGAATGAAAGAGCACTTTCACTGCATATAAAATGAAGAAGAGGAGGACAGTTGGCTATACCGGGTTAATTCCGGGATCATCGAATCAGTGATAATTTACATTTATAAATAGCGGACGTCGCTAATGAAACTTAAGCATCACAGCTCAGGAATGCTCGGAATTTAAACGGACATTCTTTGATAGACATATGCCGACAGATCGTCCTTTAAATCGTAGTGTTCTCAGTATATTTCCTCAACTCTGAAATATATATTAATTATTTATTTATTGATTTAAGTATATTATAATTATATGCTGATTATAATTCTTTATATGCGCATATCATATACTCGTCATATTTTTTACGAAAATATCCTTCACGTTAACGTAATTAGTAATAATTAATAAACATCCTTATATAATTAAAATTGTTACTGACAGAACCGTACAGAAATATCAACTTAAAACATGATTTTTTTTTACTTCTTTCTTGATAGCATTGACTGAAATCTTAAAGTAGATCGCACGATATATCACATCCACAGTTTGATTATTAAGAAATATAATAGAATGTTATTGATTATACAAGCGGTAGGAACAATAAGCTTTAGTAAATGAAGATGAAACAAACCGTGCTCACTATTTTAAGCTCGATCCGCATTTTTAAATTTTTAATTCGCGCGGAGCATTATTCGCAATCTCCTGAATCCCCCTCCTCATCTGCTCACTTATTTCCATACTGATCTGCCGACAGTCGCGGGCCTCCAATAAAACGAACGGTCAAATATTTATGAAGATGTAACCATTATTTTGATAAGAGGCTTCGAAGTTATACCGGTACCCTTTTCGAAACCCGTTTTAGAGTAGCAAGGGTGCTCGAGAGAGTGCGAATATAAACGCGTCCACGCTTGTCCCCCGGGGCCCGCGCTAAGATCCGACTCCTGTTTCAATATTGGGGTAAGTATAGAGGGGCCGAGAGTGAGCGGATGGATGAAATATGTTTGGGGGCGTCTCGCTTACAGCCGCGATAAGGTATTCCAAATAAACTTATCGCACAATGCTCATTTTTCACGAACGCTTTGTCCACACGTTTCTGCGCTGATTATTAACTCCTTTGCCCGTGTATTTATAAGACTATAATATTCTTACATGTGTATTATGTTTTGCGTTGTATATTATTACTAGCAATATTAAATACTTTTATCAGAAATATAAAAGTAATCTAATTTGTATCGCTAAATATTTCTAAAAAGTGAAATATAAGTGATATTGTGATATGAGTATAATTACAAATATACAAATTAATAAGTGCTGCATAAATATCTACTATTTATTTTAAAAATTTGTTTTATAAAATACTTTTTAAAATAAAATAAAGGAAATAATGTAATATGCCGCAATCATATCGATATATGAATTTATATTATAAATTCAGAATATTTAAAAATAACATTAAAAAAATATATTTATATGCCTTTAATTATTGTAGCAGCAATTAATAGTTCACAAATAATCTCACTAATATATACCCATCAATTACCAAATCTCCCTATACGATTACAGTTCTGCACCAATGAAGTTAAGCATACACGATTTCTCGCAATGAATTAAACGTTTAGTTCAGTAGATTCTTCATGGAACATTCATAAACCGAGATTAAGCGGCTAGGAGAGAAAAGGGGTGTCAGAGACCGACTTGGAAAAATTACGTGCATTTTCATAAATTTTCAACAGCTTAATACTTTATGCATGCAGGATCGCGGATTTGTCTCGGTAAGCTGAGAATGTCCACGTGCGGAAGCCCGTTATATGTATAGAGCAGTTCTCTCTCTGCATAGGATCGTACGGGGGGGGGGAAGGGGGGCACCCTTTTCGAGCCGCCCCTTCAGCTAAAGCTGCCCCCGCCTTATAGCCATCGTACCCGTCAGTGAAATAGAAATGGCACGCGTGGGGTAGCGGGCACGTGTACGCGAAGGGTGAGCCACCCTTGCATTCAAGCTCGTGTGCAAGGTGCCTTTACGGTTATTGTGCAGCGACATTCGCCACGGCATTTTATTAAAACCCATCGAAAGTTCGGACGCGACTTCGCTGGTATTCCGGCATTCTACGCGCGATATGATGTTAAATTTGTCGCGCTCGATACGTGAGCGGGGTGTCAATTAAGAGGAGTTCACGGTAAGACTCGACGTAGCTACGATAATTTGCATATAAATAATTGGGTATTTGGTAATTGGGAAAATAATGAGTATTCTTGGGCGTTTATCTGAATTTAGAATGATAAGAATATTAATGCCTGCTCCAGTGCTAGTTACTAAATAATAAATTATGCCACGTAATATGACAATCTCCTACGATATGTGAAATCACTTAAACTAAAATAAAGTTATTCGGCCTTCTGTGCGTATCGGGGAATATATCCACTGCATAAACCATAATATACTCACCGCGTCGCGTTCGACCAATCCACTTAACTCAACTTTTCTTTCATGTTATCCATATGAGCCCTCAATGGCCCAGTGAAGCGCGGCATCTTTTTATCGTGGGCGTTATCGATGATTGAAACGATATGGTCTATCGATGCTTTTTGCGAGCCTCGCTTTGACGTGCCTCTACATGGTACGTACTTTATGAATTCCACCCAGATATCGATGCGAGCAGCGCGAGCGTGCAAGGGCGTTATTCGCATCGAAAAATCTGACGTTTGAATTCTCAACGAGCGCTGTATTTCATCGTACCGTAAACCGAAGTGCCGAATTCAGGTCTGAAAGTATATCCGAAAATCAAACACCCGATAGCTGTTCGTAGTGAAACGTTCAAATTTACATCCGTTTGTGGATACACTTCTGTTAGTTGGTCGAGGGAATATATATTCACAAAAAAAGAATTTATTGCATGTACATCTGTATTTACAAGGAAAATAATTATTTCAATAATAAATAATAATTTCTTTGCAACGGTTCTAGAGATTGGTATTATTAAATTGATTATCAATTTAAGACCGACAGTAACGGCGCGTTTGCTAAGCGAAGAAATTCATAATGCGAATAATAAATATTATTAGGCACAAAAGATCCAGCCCAACCGTATATTAGCCCAGTTTCTATCTATTTGACTGTTATCATAAACGGTCATGATTCACTTAATATATTAAATATATGAAAATAATTACGATTTATAAAATCTGAAAGGTAAATCGTCAAATTAATATTGCACTATTTTATTCTCCAAACTAATTCTTTTATATTTAATAATTGCTATTAATAATATCTTTCAGTGATTATTTCTCTGTGTAAGACTTAAAAACATTTCAAGGTTCTAAATAAAAATGATAGAAATAACTAAAGTAAGTTGTATAATTTTATATCTTATTTTATATCTTGACAATTTTATATACTCTGTATTAACTTATATATGTATTATGCAATATCCCGCAATTGGTCGATTCCTCCAATCCGAACTGCTCATGTAAACAGTTAATCTATATCCCGAGCAAGAGAGAGCAGCGATGTAATGTTATGCGGCTCACAAGTCTCATTATACTTGTAAACCGTTCGAGCTTCGACATGACTTAACACGCGCGCGTGTGTGTGTGTGTGTGTGTGCGGTGCGTCTAGGCGCGTAGGTGCACACGAAAACGAGCGAAGGTTCGTTCGACAGCGACCGAGGCGACACAGACGAAGAATGTCGGCTTATCAGTATAGGTGCTAATTGCGGAAAACACACGTATCTCTCTCTCCGAGGGATTGTCGTGCTATTTTCGCCGTTCCTCGTCGCGCGAGTGCCCGGAGTACCAATCGGCGGCGAGCGCGCGCTCGAGTTTTGCGCGTGGGCACGCGTGTTGCCCCACAGCATCTACGCGTGTCTTAGTCCACATATGCATTTGAATTTTTACGGTACGTTTACATTTCCACACCGTTTCCTCTTTCCGCCCATCTCCGCCCCTCCCTTCACCCCACGTTGTTCCACCGCGCACCGAGAACAATGCCCGAGATCCGACGCCGATAAATTGATTTTTACGCGACATATGTAACTTTCTTGCCGCCCGTCTTTCTCCGTGATCCTTTATCGCCCACTTCACATATGCGCGCGGCCACCTCTTTCTCGCCGTGGCGCTGAGGCGCGAAACCACGGATGAAGTTATGTTATACATTTACATCGGAATTAGCAAAGCTAATTCGGCCGTTCTTTAAGCGTACGAACAATGCAGCGAGCGTGTGATATAGAGTGATATGTGGCTCGAGGAAAACTATCGGTATAAAAAAGATTTACATATGACACGTAACAATCGAGAGGCTTATTTTAAAGAGCCTCATAATACTGCAGGTACATCAAGGAAAAGATAATTTTCAAATCTATATTTTCTCGTATGTTTTCAAAAAAGATGACGCGACACGACGTTTATGCGGTAAGAGTGGTAGTAAATTTATGTAAATATAAAAAATATAAAATGTTAATTATATGCTATAAAATACCTAGTCGATAGTTTCATATGGTGACGTAATCGAGTTATTGATAACTCGAAATACAATACGGAAACATTTACAATTTTGTCGAGGTCACAAATAGATTATTAAAAATCACCTTTTTTTTATGCTAACCGAAATCAACCACATCGCTGATGCTCATGATCAGATCATTTATATTTATAAGACTTATATCGTGCAGGATATCAGGGTCTAACACCAGCTTACTCTTTGACCTACGTGAATATATAATGCATCCGTTCAAAACTTATACGCTCTATTTTTATCATAGATAATATCGCTGTTTATATCGTAAAACGAGCGACGATTCGAATGTATAATGTCGCATGACAAGAACAGAATGCAAAATATAAACGGCATACATCTCATGCTTATTAATGCACGTTATTATGCACGAAAGAGGTCCTCTTTCCTATAATGACGAATTAAAAATCTTTTAAAATATTTCGCGCGATAATTAATGCCATTAAATTTCATGGCATTGTGATATTTGCAGTTCTATTTGGATTTTTATCAGATTAGCGAGCATTTAATAATCCTCGATTAATGAAATGGACATAAAATCTGATTCCACCTCACTCTGTTATGTGAGCAAGCTTTACATACCTATCCCTAAAAAAGAAAAAGGATGGAAGCTGTTGACGTAGGTAGCTGGTCGGCTTTCAATCTCTTTTTTTTTTTACATCAGAGACCGCCTTGTCGACATTCACATATTGCGATATTATGGATTCAACGCAATGCATATGGTTGTCACTCGCCCGCATCTTCTCATGGGGATGTATAATATCTACTCTTGAATACATACATATACGAATAGGCGGATACACATGCATTTGAATGCGTTAATATACAAGCACGTCAACGTACACGTGCGCATGTTTATGGGTACGTGAGCACTTATATAGGGGTCAGTATATATATTTTTACGTTTCCATCGGCATGTGTGGAAGACACATTCAGCATTTTAATCCGCTATGTTTTATTGATTGCGCAATGCTATAGAAATTGGTGGTAGTGATATAGAAATTGGTTATTGATTTATATACAATAACTTTTACAATGCATATTATATTAATACATATATTTGTAATTAGTCTAATACGATTTATACGAGATCAAATTGTCGAAGAATATGAGTGCACAAGTATTAATTGTAAAGTATTAATTCGTGTCAAGTATTAATTTGACATACCATGCATAATTTTATCAATATTGTAACCATCTAGTTTTAAAATGATCATTCCCTAATGCGTGACTAAATCTCGCCAGACTGAGTTTCTTTCGCGCGGTGTCGAGTAGTTAGTACTCCTTCGAAGTTGTTAACTATCCGCGTACTTGTCAGTCTCGCAGCTATAGGAAGAATGCGCGAAATGCGTGAAAGAATGTCAACTAACTTCTAATGCTTCTCTAATACCTCGCAATGTCGGTGTCGTCGTCGTCGCCTTCGGTAAACCAGATGTGAATTGTAAGTCAACGTCGCCCATCGCGTAACAGCTGTTGGCGTACCGCCGTTTCTACAGGACACTCGATATATTTCATGGACGACACGAATTAGGAAGCGGCGCACTAACGTGACCATCAATTACTATTAGCATTACGTATTTTTGGAAAGTCACATATGGTCGACAGAGGGTGACATCACCTTTTTTTTCTCCTAACTTGCCCGCCGTTGTATTCTAATACAACTTTTACGTCAAGCAGATATACGCATAACGCCAGCTATCGTTGCGTTATTAGTCACGATACCCGTATCGTATTACGATAATACTTTTCGATATGCATATGCATCAGACGCCAGTAGCACGCTAGAGTCGGTATATACCTGTTCTGTAATTACATACAGATGTTACAATATGCTTTATGCGCAATTTACGTATATTTATTTGAAACAAATGGTGAATTAAGTACTTTATTATCAATTCTGTTATTATTAACGGCGCAGCACGCACACCTGTGCTTACATTACTATGATACAAGGGTATTAGCGTGCTGATAATTCTTAAATATTTTTATAATATTAAAAAAAAATGAATCTTTGTCTCTTCGCCTCGCCCTTTCTTCTTGAACATTCACATTTAAAAATTTATAAAGTTATTATCTATGTAATTTAATTACTTCAATTACCATCTCGTAATTTTGTTTCGGAATATATTCTAATGAAATTCCAACGAAATTTGGTTCGTATACGTTAAGCATTTTATTCATATCGGAGCGATTTCTATTTCTTCAAATGCGGGACAGCAGGCGATAATAGAACGGTGATACTGAGGGCCAGAGGCGGAGAGGAGAAGATTCAAATGTCGCTCTGGCCAAATTCACGACAATTGTCGTCCCTCGTTCACGTGCCTCCGCGATAAATCTCTTCGGAAGTTGGCGCTTCCGTGCCGAAGGCGGAAACGTCGTGTCGACGTGCTGTCAAAATACGAAGGCAACGTGCCCCGCCACGTGCAACCCCCCGACCTTCGCGCCCTATCCTCGCATTCATAACTGCACTCCACGGACAGACCCCGTTGCGCCTTTGTATACACGCGCGTCGCACACGCGTGCCCCACAGTCATATCTACGAATATTACATGGAGAACAATAACACAAGAATCGCACTCTAGTAAAGATACATACATCGTTTCTGTTACGTCGTTTTTGTTACGCGGTTTCCAACTTACGGGGAACGTTTGCCGCCAGCAATTAAATTAATTGTATGGCGACGATACGTTATTGTTGTGAATTTATCTTTTCTTAACGCGAGTACCGATAAATAATTTTTAAATTTCTTCGAAAATCTATGATATTTAGGAACTCGACTTTCTCAATTTTCTCTCCAGTGGCGGTGCATGTTGCAACTCAATAAGTTCCATTCTCATCTTCGATCCGTTTAGCAAGGGTTTCTCTCGCAGACGCGTTAGTGACACCCGTGTCTAACGCTATTCCCGGTATTTCTTCTTTTAATGCGGCGTAAATCGCAGCTCGTTTTGACATAGGAACCCTTTCCTTCATTATTTCTTCGGTTCACATACGGTCAGGTGAACCTGTCGGTTCGATCTGAAAAATGTTTAATACCGCACTTTAATGGAGGTAAAAAACGGTCGCGCAGCGGGAAAAAAGGGAAAAATACACTCGGGCGCGTGTACGTTCACCCGCGCCGCGCCGCGCCGGGGCGGCGTAAATTCAATCCCGGAAAATTTCACGCTGCTAACTACGACAAAATGATCCAACAGTGACATCTGTGTCAATAAGGCGAATCCTCCCGGGGATTGCGCAAGGCCGGAGAATTCGAGGGTCCGCGAACGCGATTATCCTCATTCAATCATCGATTTTATTTGGTTAATAAAACGATTATCCCGCTTCCCGTACTCTACGAGTCTATCTCTCGCTCGAAACCGTTGGGCACGGCGTACCCTCCGGGAGCGTTCGACCAAAAATGTAATTTACATCCCTTTATGTCGCGAGATTGAAATATTTGCGAATTAATCCGCGCGACAGGATTATCGCCGGCCATTATACGCGACCCTGCTCTTTGTCTCTCCAGTTGACGCTCACCATATCTTTATCTCCATCCCTCTCTCCCTCTCCCTCTCTCTCTCTCTCTCTCCCGCCTTCTATTGCGCTCCTCGTCGTCCTTTTTTTCCTCTTTCTCTTCTTCCGCGAATCCTCCCGAGTCGCCGTCCGTCTTTCTCCTTCCTCTCAACCTGCCGCCCGAGGCAGAGGCTTCTCATCCTAATGATTCCCCTTTATTCAATTCAAAAATATCAGTGCTACCCCATTTTACGGAAGATTGGATTCAATTATGACTGTCAAGCGCGGGTAGACCCTTTTACTGTCGCCCCAGCTCCTTCTTGGCCCCTCACACCGGTGACACAACGTGCCAACATGTGGAATAGTTCACCTAAATGATAATTATCCTGGAATTTCGCAGTATACGTATTTAGGAGTTCAATTACCGCGCATAAATCCGAGACGTGCAAAAATATCGGGTTGACGAAGATATTTCTCTCTATTTTTCCTCTCGCCATAATCAGTTTTTAGTTCAGCTCGCACATTAATTTAATCTAGCGATTAGAATTAAATTCACGACGCGGCGAGATAGTTAAATGATCGCGGACCGGAACCGTCCTAGGTGGGGCGAGAGGAAGAGAGGGAAAGAGAGTGACGGTCCGAAAGAGGGATGACGATGACGATATAACTCCGACCAAGGGTTGCTCAAGAAGAGCCGGGACATAATGTCGAGCCTCGGGCTGTTAAACCGGCATACAATAATCTGCGCAGCGCCAATCCCGACGGCAGCATTCAATTAATTCTCCAGCAAAATTTGTCGCTCGTATTAAATCTAGCTGGATTAAAGGCAATCTCGCCTCCACCTTCTCTTCTCCGTCCCTCGCCCCCGCCCTCGGTCTGTCTCCTTCGGATCCGGAATCTCTCCATCTCTCACCAGTCGATTCCGTCTTATAGAGCTTCTCCTTCGCTCATACTTCTACCCATCATCCAGCCCCGGTCCTATCCTGCAGAGTTTACGATATCTTTAAGGTCTTGCGTAGCCAGGCCAGATTGTAGTTTCAATTAAGAAACCGGCGTCATTGGCTTTGTCTTCCTCGGAGTATTGGTGAGCGCGTTAATAATGAGTAATGAAAATTGCTGCGGATATTGCGCATTCGATGTCAAAATCGAACGAACAGTTTGTTTCATGCCACCAAATATCAGAGTATAAATTGTAGAAAATTGTCCTGGCCTTCTCAGTTAAAAGGAAATTATTTATATTGATTGTTTTCACACTAATGCTTATTTGCATTTCATGTTCATCAATTAAAATTCAAGCTTCAAACGGTAAACAACAAGGTTTCATCTTATAGCAAAAATCCGAAGGATTGAAGAATGGTTTGATTTGGAAAACATAAACTCTGGTAAACACGAAATTCGTGCACACTGAAATTTCGTGAAGAGGCAAACTGACATGTTCACTTATGGCGCAGGGTGCGTTTAGTCAGCGATACGGGTGAGTGTAAATAAGGTAACCCGTGGTCGAGGGTTCATTACTCCGCGCCGAACACGTCAGGGTCGCGACCCTGGGTTACTGGGGATCGACTGGTGGCACAAAGTATAGACAAGGCGTAAGGGTGAGAGAGGTTTCGGTGAATAGTAAAAGATAGTTCATAACACGCGCGGGGAGGCACTATGTAGTCAATAACAAATAGAAATTATCAATAATTATTAATGACTATCAATAATAATTTTGTGAGAAAGATACATTACGCTAATAATAGTAATAATTTTTCAATCATTTTTATATGCGCGTTCTTAATTTAATGGAAATCTGAATGATTTATTAGAATATTTGTAATATAAAGTGTAACGTATTGGAACTCGTATTATAACGCAAATTTATTAGTTTTAATAAAATCAAACGAGTCATGCGAATATTCTTAGAGATGGACGGACGAAGAATTCAGGGGGAACGCACAGTCCATTAGCGAGATTGCTTGTACCATATCCTCGTAGATGGTGCACGAATAATATCTTATGCCGGAGATTCCTGAAGAATGGATTTCATTTGGGGAAGAAATTAAATTTTAATTTATACGATAGGAGAGAGAGGATACCTCCAGTTATTTACTCTTTGCCATCTGACATATATAAATGAAGTTATAAATAGAATACTCGATGTAATTAATTAGAGTGTTATTCGATATAATTAATTTTTAATAATATTAATCATTTTTTATACATATCAACAAAATATATAGGTAGTTTATATACAAGATTTTTTTACATATGCCCTAGCTGCATTAAAAATTTAATAATTCATAGATAAAAGAGACATGTAATCCAATTGCAAAGTAACAGTATTACTTACTTAGCAGTTTTATCACTATATTTTTTATTACTATTATTTAATCATATCTTTTCTTATCTAATGAAATAAGGTGGAAATGAAATACTCGATCAATCTCTTGTTAGGCTGAGAACTAAAGACCATTATTACGTAATGCAGCAATGTGTGGGGCTTCAATGATGGAAGACGATAATTAGACGGAGTAACAGGATGCTTTAATATTTGTCAAGAGAGTAATCTTATATCCCTAGAAACTAATAACAGGCTGCCCTACCAAGGTTCATAGTCATGGATCAATATCACATCGCAGTTTCGAAAATCACAATTTTCATCTTAATGTCTAACGAATTATATTATATTTAGGATAAACATTATTTAAAATAACACATTAATTTCAGCGGGAAAAGAATGGCTGTACGACTATAGGTAACGCGCAAATTTTTTAAACAAACAGATTTGCCCTCGCTTCCAAATTATCTAATGAGCCAAGGAAATTTCAGGAAGCAATTCATTCTTCTTTGTCATATATCTATGTATATGCACGTCCTCACACAGATGTGCGTAATATAAGGCACCCACTTCCGTACTTACCTCGGAGTGGTTTCAAGATTGCATCGGGGGTTCGCATCTTATTACTCCCGTCATTTCCAATGTACACACACAGGTTATTGCCGGGGTATCGGATGAATGGAATTGCGATATCCTTTGCGCGGATTGGAGAGAGAGCCTAGGCACGAATCTAATTGGCAGGAGGATTACCGATCGATGTCGGTATCTCTCCTGAAATTGTATTCGGATCACCTGCATGTTTCAATACTGCGTGCAGAGAAGATTGAAGGAGCTATTTGGAAGGGGAATTCTATGTGTATCGCAACATAGCGCTTTCGATATAGTCGTCTTCTCTTTCTCTCTCTCTCTCTCTCTCTCTCTCTCCCCTCTCTTTCCAATCAGTGACTAGGAATTATTACATCTATTTCTCACTAACAATAAGTTGTCTCTTGACAAAATATAATAATATCTATAATTTTTATAATTTAAATGTTCCGATATTGAATACGTTATTTCGAGCACAATACATAACGTGAAATTCTCCCCGCATCCCCGAAAAGTATCAGGAAGGTTTAGAGAACGATACAGTTGCTCGATTGTAACTATTGAATTATTTTTACGTAATTACTTTCAATATACTTCAATTCAATAAACTTTGTTAAGTTTTATTCCAGTAGTGTTCTTAATATCGGTGTGCAGTTACGTTTCAATTACGATGCCGTAATTTAAATTCGCTTCTCACCGTGGCAACGAGTTCGGTGTGAATTGCGTAAATATTAATTTCACGGGCGGGCATAAATAACTGTAAATCGTTCTTGCGCGCAGAAGTTATCGTAATAAACGTCGCGGGCCGAGAGCACAATGTGTAAAGTGTTGGGTGTAAAGTTAGCCTTGGCCGTGTCTATCCGTGGGGCCACGATGGCAAGTACGGGAAGGTTATAACGGCGCCATAACCGTATACATTCGACGACAATAATCGTTTTATGGTGGTCGGCAATATCGGCGGGTCGCACCGCCGCGGAAATTGATATCCTCCACCTACAACAGGCGCTAAAGTTATAGCGAGTGCGAACCGGTGCGACGCGACGTAGCGCGGCGCGGCGCGGCCGGAACCCCGTGTAACCGATTGAAAAAAAAGTTCAATTTGCTGCCTCACAACGCGACTGACCGTACGAGATTTTTCATCGGTTCCTTTGACACACACATTCAAATAATCATAATCCTACACTCGACGACTCGACAAAACGTGGTGATTTAATTAAATTTACGTTGTAGTATATCCACATTATAAATTAATTACATTATTGCACGTAAAATTTATATATACATATAATTTTATTTCTGTCTTTATTTTTATTTTTCAAAGATTAAACTATTACTTCTCTTTCTCTCCTTTTTATTTCTAATAATTCATCTTATCGAATTAAGAAAGAAAAAAAGAACAAAGCAAATATAGTACGTAAACAGTTCATTTATATTCATCAGATATGATAGTGCTCTATTTACGTTTTTACATCAAATAAGAAAGAGATAGAATTGCAAAAAAGTTTTAGAATCACACGCAGCGAGTAAATCGCGATGATGGAACGCAGGAACGCGAGAAAAGCTGATGGAAATCGCAGGAAGAGGGAAGAAAGCGCACGCAGCTAGGCCGCGTTTCTCTCGTCGCATCGGGGAATTGGCCATTCCTCTCCTATTAATTCTTAAACAATGCGTCATCGGCGCGGTCGACGTAGTCGCGATTGTCCGGCCTCGGCCTCGGCGCGGCGCGGCGCGGCGCGGCACGGCCGCGACCGCTCAGCACCAGTCCGAACCTTCGCCACCCCCCTCGGTCGGTCCGCCACCCTCGTCATTGCCCATTCAGTCCCAGCCGGGGAAGCAGCCGCAACCCGCACTGGAAGGTCGAAATTGGAAATAAAACGGCAGCAATAGGGCGGCGGCAACCGCGTGGACGAATGCCCAATTCTATCCGGCAGAGCCGCTCTCTCTTTCTCTCTCTGTACCTCGTCACACAGGAACGCATATAGACCCGATGGACGATGTGTACGATTTTCCATCACGACCTGTGCCCGGTGGCTGGCAGAAACTGAAGGCGAAGAGAGAAGGGGAGGACGCGCGCGCGAAGGGGATGAGAAGGGGAGGTGTGAGGGGGAGGAGAGAGGGCATGCGGAGCGCGGCTTCGGCTGGCAGGCGAGAAACGAACAAGTCACGAGGTCCACGCGTTCGAGTCTGACTGGGATTCGAACTGGTGGACTGGTTACGCATAGCCTATCCGAGGGGGGCAGCGGGGGACGCGAACGCGAGCGGTAGCGCGAGAGCGCGGCCGAGGGGGTATCCCCGGTTGTGTCGATGGATGCCGAAAAGAGAGTGCGAGAGCGAGGGAGGAGAGGGTGGTTTTTTTCCAATCAAGCAACCTGCTGAATTTGTTTTTTCCCCGAAACGTCGCTGCCGTTTCAAAGTTATTGATTGCCATCGGGAAGGTGGAACCGATGGGATGGGAGGGGAGCCGAATTGAGCGGGGGAGGAAGGCGGGGGGGAGACGGGAGAGGGTGGCTTGAAAGGGGACAGGCGGGTACGAAGTGCGGCGGTGTGAGGGGGGGGGGCGGGAGGCAGGACGTTTCGGTATATAGAGAAGATAGGTACGAGCAGCACTGTCGCTCGTTTCGTTCCGTTTCGTTTCGTTTCGCCTCGTCCCCGTTTCGGTACGTTACGTTACGTTTGCTCGGCCGTGCATCTCCTCGCGCAATATAGGGGCGGAATAATAATTACGAGAGGGAAAGAGAGAAAGAGAGGGAGATGGTGGCGGGCCAGTGTCAATGATTGCCGATGGTTTCGACCGGCGAAAGAATAAAACGTCGCCCAGTATAGATGAAAGGGTGTGCCAGAATTGCAACGGCAAATCAAACGTGACGATCAAAAGTTGATGATGTCGACCGAGCTGGGAATAATTATCCCGTCGGTGTATCGGAAAAATTGTACCCGCTAATACACGGACGATTAATCTTTTAGAAAGCTTTAAATCGCTACCACTTTCTCTTTTTATCTGTCCGTTTCTTTTGCATAGATTTTTCTTCAACTAAATTTAACAAACGTTATATATAGATATCATGACAGGACATTAGAATTTTGTTTAAATTTGATTCACCTGACATTAATTAAAAAGATTTCCATTAAAAATATTCTTCCTTTTTTGACGTCTTTATTTATGCAACGTCGATATTCAAAAATTGTCTTATTTCGAGTCACTTATCATGTAAACTGTTAACGATCGTTTTCTCGCGAAAGGTTCGTTTATAAGTAGATATGAACGTCGATCTCTCGTTCGATCTCGAAGGCGAGACAGTTTTTGCGAGCTCTGTGGAAGGAAACAATTGAAAATTACCGACAGTCTCTTTGCATCCATAACGAGAACAGCCTCCTCATAAGGAGGCCCACCATTAACGATCGACGCCGTATGAGATACACACGCTCCTACCTGAGAAGGTACCCGCTCTATAAATTTATCGCCGCTCCGCCGTTTTTGTCATCCTCATTTATCGAGACTTGACAAGATTCTTGACTTTTTAACGATAATCCGATTACGGTCGCGCGCAACGACAATTTTACAGCGAAACGCGATACCCGATTTGAAATCGCTCGGAAGACAAATGTACTC
Organism: Temnothorax nylanderi; assembly: GCF_030848795.1. Taxonomy (NCBI): domain Eukaryota; kingdom Metazoa; phylum Arthropoda; class Insecta; order Hymenoptera; family Formicidae; genus Temnothorax; species Temnothorax nylanderi. Next base: position 230,235 of record NW_027249155.1, on the reverse strand, counting down.
CTCCGTTAGCAGAGCAATTCCAAAATGTCGAGTTAATACCGTGAAAGCTTATGACCTTCCCGAAATTAACCAATTTGTGCAAACTGCTCGCCTCCCCATGATCAAACGCTGAATCCGAGATGAAGCGGACCATTCGGAATGCTTTGGATTAATTAACTAATATGTAACATAGCATATATGTATGTGTATGCGATACAAACCCTATTTGCATTATAACTAGAAGTAATTTTAAATTTTAAAATAAATTACGCGGTCGTGTCAATAAAAAAAAAAAAAAATGTTACATGTTATGATAGCCACATCGATAAATTCGTACACTAGCGATTTTTTTCTCGTTTTATGAGAACTTATAATAAGCAACGGATTTTGGAAAAATATATGATGAAATTTTTAAATTGCCGATGATTTATTAACGTCGAAACTTCCGACGTCTGGCGATTTCAAGGTCAAATTCACGTCATCAGAGACCAGCGGAGGCAAAGAGGATACGTGACATTATTCTTCTGGCGCATTACGTTGCGACGTAATATACAGTCAGTCGGCTTTCTTTAACGACAAAGGCCTCACCGGGAACTGACAAAGGCATATAGGGCGACCGGCATATTAGAACGGTATGCGGAGCTCTCAGTGGATCTGGTTCTTCTCGTATATAATAATGCAACAGAGCCGCAAAGGCGAACCTGACTCGGCCTCAACTGGGCCCCCTTCAGCCCTTGCGTCACCAGATGTCATCACGGGGACCTACGCTGATTTACATCGTACGGGTCCCGCGTAGGAATCCGCAAGCGGGAGCCCCACCGCTGCGACTTTATACATAAAATATACGGTCGTCATATCGTTATGCCTTCTCCTCAACGGCACAACTATGGCTATTTGTGGATCACGTGAAACTTGACAAAGGGAGCCGCAAAACTTTGCCTTTCCATTCAGTGCCGGCTTGGTCCACCCTCAGTCCACCCTCCACCCAACATAGCGAACGTGAAAACTGCGAGGTAGATTTTGCGACCGAAGTATCACGGATTTAACGGCATATTTTTTTATCTCGTAACTTTTACTGATGTGATAACGGAATATTTTTCCATCACATAATTATGATTGATAAATATAATTAAACGCTTTTTTTAGAAGTATTTATTAATTAAGTAATCATGGCTTTAATTATTTTACAATTAAGAAATATTAGGTTTATTCTATAAAAAAAAATTTATTTGTTTTAGACAATTATTTTAATTAACCAAACACTATTTAGGAACATTTATACGGTAACTTTAGCGATTTTCGATTGGAAGACTTGATTAGAAGACACTCTCGATTGACGTTCCACTCGATGGGAATTCCGTCGGTAATCGGTTTTTATTGGACCGAATTAATTTATTACGGTCTAATCGGCCAAGGTTACGGGTACAACGAACGCGGCGAGTTTCCAGCAATCGAGATAAACAATTGATTTATCGGTGAAAAAAGACAGGCGCTTGCACGCTATACGTAATACCACGGAACACAATTTTGTTTTCCGTCGGCGCAAATAAAACTGTCATGGCGCGAGTGCTATGGCGATAAAGACACCTTCGTAATACTGAAAACCACTAATATCCTTTGTCGCGCTCGGCAGCCGCGTTATTTCACAGAGCGTTTCGATTTAACGCACAAATGGCTCTCTGTACGGCCACAGTGTGCCTACAGAGCCAGTCGGATCCGGTATCCCCGTCCTTTGATATCCATCGATGAAACGATTTATCTCTGTCCGCGCGTACTTTCAATCCGAGCGGGACACCTCTCCATCGGGACATCCAGGATGCGGGGTACACCTAACCATGAAGGGGAACCACTACCATGAGGCACTCGACATTTCTGCATCTAACCGAGCGTCGCGACTCGTTTTACGAATTGCTCGTTTCCGTTGATCAGTGGGATCGTTTCTGCCGAAGTTGCAGCGCCGATTTTACCAATAATTCTGCGAACTTTCTGACATCAATTTTGCGCGCGCATTCGTTAGAGAAGATAAAGCTATATATGTTACAAATTTATTTCCCACAAATTTTATATGATTCTCTAATCCTTTATACTTGTTTAAATGTAACTCTCTCTGACAAACGGCATTTTTTTCGGGCCAAGTGCAGATGTTCGTAAGATATTATAATCATTGTTGTACAGTTATTTCAAGATAAGGTTTTACCAATAGCTTTTTATATTTCTTTTGAATATAATTTGCAGTCTTTTCATATCTTTGCTTGAAGACATTCTTTAAAAAAGGCGACCCAGATTCTTTGAATCAAAGCCTCGGAGATCCTTTCTTAAATCCGAGACTTCCGAGCCGAAAGGAAAGGTGTTGAAATTATAACTTATAGATTTTTATTTGTATATTTTGTATAAAATGCTGTTTGATTAATTCGTATCATCGATCGTTTGGCTGAAGTGTTAAATTGAAATCGAAATTACATAAAGATTTTTCAAATAAAGTCTTGACTGTATTATATTCAAAAAAGAAAAATATTATTTTTGAAAAACACTTTTCCTCGCGTATTGACCACCCTGTATTGACGCAGAAACGTTCGCCATTTAATTACGACACGGTGTTTCCTCCGATCGCCGGCGAGAGAGAACGTCAAAAGTTGCACATCAGAAGTCAACTTCTCGGTACGGTCCGCTTGTTATGGCGCTATATGCTCACGACAGAACCGGAGTGCCGCGGTTGGCACGAGAGAAACAACATGCCATATCGGAGACACCTGTTAGTGCTACAACGAGCCAACCTACTCAGCTATAAATGTATCACAACCTTATGAATTGAAAAGAGAGGGAGCCGAGAGGGGAGGGCAAGAGAGCCTGCACAGCGGGAATTAAAAGCGCGTTGTCATATTATAATCGTATTATGGCGAGCTCGAGCCAGCCGCCCCGGCGCGGTGACAAAAACGAGTGCCGCCATGCTGAGCTATCTTCCACGTTGCACCACAAAGATCGCTTGCTGATGTGTAGAGCGGAGCAATGCAAGTATACACGAAGTATGATCCGTGTGTACAAGAGAATGAAATTATTCGATTTTCGAAGATTTCATTGAATTCACCTAATATAAAAAATTGTGTGTATGTGTGTCTATGTATTTATCTTTTAAATATATTTGCTTATATTTTGTAAGTTATAAGTGTTATACATTCGTAATCAAACTGTTTTTTTTTTTCACGAAACTGATTGTAAGAATTGAAACCTATTAAATAGCTAGATTTAATAGATTCCAATAAAGAAAAATTTAAAGAATTTGAAAAAAATGAATAAAAAACTTTGTGAGATAAATGTTTAATGTTTAGGAAAAGGCTTCTTCTCTTCGTTCCTCTTTATTATACAAATAACTCTGAACTGATACCGAAATGCATAATTTGTAAAATGTTGCTTATATTTGGCTCTTTAAAGATATTATTTAACTTATATTGGCGTTATCAAATATTAGGTACATTCGCTCACTGAATAAATAACACACATAAAGATATGTTTCGATTTGAGCATAAATGATAAGTAATAAAGTGGGAGAAAAGTCTTTTAGCGAAATACTGATAACGGCGACGCTCAAGCAGTCACGAAGAAGAGGGAGAAAGAGAGAAAGACGCGTATCGATAGGACGAATGACGACAGTCCGAGAGCTCCTCGTAGATAATGAGGCTGACAAGGAAAGGTATAAGGCCGAATGAGATAGCAGGCGGAGAAGAGCGAAGGAGACACGATCGCGAGGACGGATTCCTAACTTGCGACAGAAGGAGGTACCAACGGCATCGCAGGCACCGGGGATAGACGTCGTCGCGAAGTGCAAAGTGTAACAAATCCAGCTTTCACCCAAGGCAGACAGGGAGACAATTTATGTGGCTCGTGGTTTCGTTTTGTTCTAAGGCCGATCTCGGGATGCTACTGCAACGAAGAGTCAGCCTGCTTGCCCGTGCCTATTCCTTGCCTGCTTATTTCTATGGAAGTGAAATCCCATACGGTGGTAACGCGGTAAATATTCATTCTTCAACTACATATGAACGTCGTACGTCATAAATAAAAGAAACCGAGATGATCCATGCCGATTCATTAATCTTTCATACGCTCATACGTGAAAGTAAAACAGAAAGAGAAGAGAACGTCTTTATTCTTTTTTTTTCCCCAAGAAAATTGCGTTAATATTAAAGAAGTAAAAAAAAGAGCAAACCATCGGTCATAATTTTTATTATTCTATATATAGTATATTTATGGCATATTCGTACACAAATGATTTTAAATAATCTCAAAATTAATTGTATTTAAAAAAATTGCAAGCAAAAACTGCTTATCAAAAGATCAGCAAGTATAATGTTCAGTGAAATTTTTAATAATTATTATATAGAAATTCTATCAAAGCAATAATATTGCTATGGACGGAGGCGGCCGTCAAAAAAGACGGATACCTGCGCGCCAGCGCAAACAGGTTTTCACAGCACGGTAATAGCGTCTTCGCCCCGTTAATTGGTATTTATTATAATTGGTGCTCATACTTGCTCGTAGCGTAAGATAAGACGGCACGGATAGGCAACGCCGAAGCCATCGAATTTGGAGACAGAGACACCGTTGATAATATTATAACGAGTTAGGGGGGTCTCCCATTAACATAGTAAATGCCTGGTCCTCGAAAGCGATGTCCAGTCGTGGGAACTCTTAAAGAAGTCCGAGAAAGAGATCTCAGGACGATTCTTCACGCCCAGGTAGATACCAACCCTTCGCGGAGGCTCGGCGAGGCGGTTGCCTTGGGATCTAAACTATGGCAGAGAAGGGCGTGATTTGACATTCTGGTCGAGGGTGCTATAACTCACTACGTTAGCCCACCTGGAAAACTGACTGAATGCTAGTGAGGCGTCCGTCCGTCGACAACATTCAAGTTAAAATCATTAACTTTTAAACTAATGGTCAATTTTTCTCGGTAAACCATTGTGTATTGCACACGATGAATTTCGTTTCATTATTCATTATTGTCGCGTTCCATGCCCTTCCCCCATATGGTTTTAACAACATATGGGGACAATCTGTGAAAAATGGACAACAGGATAATTGCTTCATAGTCACACATTGAATTACGAATCATAAAATTGGAAATAATAATTTTTCTATCATATGTCCTGAGAAAACTGTTATATATGCATAAGTACTTTTTAACATACTAATTTATATATTAATAATTATAATTTATGTTTTTTAATGAAACATAGATTAAGTAAAATGTAGCATATTGCAGGATTCAAAGTGAAATCACAAAAGGATTACGTAATGTGGATTAAAGAACGCTAAAAGTAAAAGACGGATAAAAAACCAAAAGGGAAGAAAGGAAGAAAAAGGGAGAGAGAGAGATAGTAAAAGAAACAGAAAAAGACAGCAAGAAAGGAAAAAGGAAGGAAAAGAGGAAAAGAAATAAAAACAAAAAATAAAGAAAATAAAATTAATGCTATACTCTAAACCAACTACTATCCTTCAAGTTTTATTTATGAAGTGGCTACCTTCGTTATTAGTACAGACGATATATAACTTATGGTTGCTAAAAGAAAAGAAACTGAGCTTTATCCAGCTGAGCCTTATTCAGCTAAGAAGAGAAAGTATCCATTTTTATTACCAATATACTTGCTTCTAAATACTGTAAAGTGTAAAACATTCTTTACATACAAAGTAAAAACTAACAATTAATCATAACTTTTACAATACTAGTGGCAAGTTACAATGACAGTGAACAAACAATAAATATGAATATCACAGTTGTCGACTTATAGTTCTGATCTGTGGAACCGTATATTTATATACATATAATATTTTTGACTTATTTTTTCAATATATAGATTTATCTTCTGAAAAATATATATTGCCTAATAGTTGTAAAACTTGATGTGTGTGCACATATTAATATATATAAATTACAATAAAGTAAAATAAAAAGATAATATTGATATAAAAGCATTTTTGTGCAATTTGAAATAGAACATTCGAATTTCATCGCTTTTCTCAACTGAAAGAATTAATATTTATGTTTTCAATTGTATGAAAAAAAATGAATACATTTCGATATGACAAGTCAGTCTCGAAAAAGGATTAATATTTATATCTTTCAATCGTACTACAACATTAAAATGAACATTTCAATATGAAGAAGTTTGTGAAGAACGACAGATAAATTGAAAAGTCCAGACGTTTACCGTAGTATTTGCAAGGAAATGCATGCCACTGTAGTAGCATACTTTATTCAAAAGTACTTTCAGAGAAGAGCGGAGCACGAACTCTCGCAGCCGCTCGCCCATTCCACGCCCGGGGATGCGCGCCGAGTCTTTTTCAATGAATACCGAAAACTTTGCCTGAATATTCACCGCCGCTGCCGTGTGATATTAGTTATACTTAATTCAGGCTACCGTGCCGATGTGAGAATCTCTGAGGCGGAGGAGTGTACCCCGCCGGGCCGGGAGGTAAATCAGCGAGAGATATATCTCTTCAAAAGAGGTTCTCTCTCGGATCCGGTGGCCGGCCTCAAACGGCGGCGCGCGATCCCTACCGCACCGTTCGCGCAGATCTTTTATTTGAGATCCATCGCGCGCGCAACTTATATTTTCATTAGGCTTTCAGGTTGGATGAGAGACTTGTAGAACAGTTTCAGCTGTGCCTCGAGGCTCTCTCTTTACCTACACGTGCTTTTCTCGGGCGTTGAACACCTACGCGCGGGTGCAGCTGCTCCGCGGGATCGCGTAACGCTCGCACGTTGCATGTGCGAACGAGCGATTGTGCACGTGCCTATACGAAATTCTTTTATTTTGATTTGCACCTTTCTAAAGTTCGCGCGTATACGTCGACTACGTAGCGCTTCTGCGCGCGCGATTAAGTGAAATACGTATACGCGAAAGTGAGAAAGAACCCGGCTCGATTTTCGCCGGATGGACTCGGTGGTTCATGACGCGTAAATCTAATTTGTAAGTGCACGCTTTGTGATCGCCAGGTATCTCCCTTTGAATCTGCCTCTTTCGATCTGCCGGGTAGATATAGAGCAGCGCGGTTTGACGTAATATAATGCCGCGGCCTGCTATGTAATCGCCGCTCTGCGAATGTGTTGTGAAGGTTGTGGGAGGTTTGAGAGAGAGCTTCGTGTAGATCGCTGAATCCAGGCTATAAACAGGTAAACATTCAAACTCGCGACGTAATTGTACGCACAAAATTGATAGTATTTAAAAGACTCTGATTATCTATTACAATTCGTTCTTAGCTTTTTTTTTTATTAGAATATATAAAATGCAATTCTCAAAATTTTAAGAAATAAATTATATTAAATGTAGGAAAAATTGATATTTCAATTAATATTACGCGGCATGAGAATTCAGAAGGGTAAAATAAAATCATTTCCGTAAATACGTTTTGCGAAACGTTTACAAGATAACGCGAACAGGTAATAAGTGTAACGATAACGTGATAGAATAATCTTAACCCGCGCTCTAATAATAGGATAGAAACCGGGTATGAGATCCGCGTCAAGATAAATGATAATGCATAGTTTATACGGAAATGCGAACGCATGCATACGTATAAAGACTGTATAGAGTATGCATCCATCCGTCTCCGCCGCTTGTGTGTTATAAACTAACACCGAAGTTAAATGAATTCGAAATGATCGATAAACTTTATCATTGATCAATTAAACTTTGTACCGTGTGAGTGACGGGCGTTGAGATAGACGCAAGAGGGTGGCAGGTGGATGTGGAAGGGGTGGTTTATTTAATGAACGCTAAATGCGGTGTCCCTGCCAGTGTCGACGTCGTCGTTCCATAAGATGGCGACGCGGAACGACGACGACGACGACAAGAAGGTGTAGCGCGTCGCATCATCGTTTTTCTCCTGTCTCGCATTTGTAAAGTTTAAACTACCGCGTGATTTGTATTCCGCGATTTGTATGCTCTTACACGTGCTCAAGTGTCTAACTAAATCCAAACGAATTTTAGCTTTAAAAAAATTGATTTTGTTTTATCGACAAATTTCTAGAATATAAGAAAATGCAAAAGATCCGAAACACCTTCGTTACACAATACAATATCCATGGCGAGTTCTGTAACGAGCGAATAATTAAACGTGCGATCGTATTCTCGATCATTTTCCAGGCAGCTAAACCAGCTATTCAATATACTCGCATGACAAGTCCCTCATTTACATCAACTACTGGCGGAACACAATCGAAACGTTTCACAAACCTATAATAACATTCGGTCGGAATGCGATCAACGAGCGAGAATTTTGCTTAATGGCTTTAATAGATCCGTAAGTTTTACAAGTGCACGCAATTTGAAACAGCCAACGATAATGCTACGGGTTTAAATTGTATTTACGCGTAAAATATACGACGCGCGTTTGCTAAACTACTTAATTATACATTTGAAATCTGATTGATAATGTTTAACATCACTTTTCTTTAAACGATTATTTTTTGCATATTGTATTAAGGATGAAGAACATTATCAATGCCGTTATAATTTTTGAAACACATTTGCCAAGTAAAAGCGTCAATACATCATTGTACGTTTTAATACACTGTACATGCATTAATCATTTACGCTCTACAATACATGGCCGCAATGCGGAAACGTACCATCAAGAGCACCAACTCGAGCTAGAAACGCTGCATATGCGATACACCATACACCTGCATAAATGTTCGCCAAACACGCGTGGATAGGTTAGGCAAATTCGCCACTTGTTTACTCGGGGCTGTCGTGGTAGGTCTTGGTATAGGCCTCGATAGAGATGTAAACTCGAATTAGGCCTGACTACCAACGTGCGAGCTTTTCCCTTGCGTGCGCTCAAGCGATATTCCATGCCCTATCCAAACTTGCGGCGAAACCGCGCTTAACACGCGCACGTTACCTCCTTCCGCTACTCCTCCGCCCTCTTACTTACATACGTACGAACGTAATAACAGCAACGATAATTTTACGTGTTCGTCAGAAGTAAAAGCCTGTCGGCATTAGTAGAAAAATCGAAAATATTTTAAGGGAGTAATGCATTGTTCTGGCTATGTCATATATCTTACATTATTTCTCTACGCATTTCTCAAATACTAGAATTCGTGCATTGTCCTATAGCGGGATACCAGTATTCTTCAAAAAATTTGTTGCTTTTTTGTGTTCTTAAAAAAATTCATCGCCAATATATTTTTTATAGTTCGTTGTTTCGTTTAAACACCTTGAACATTTTTTGACATGTAGAAGTAAATAATTCACAAAAATGGGTGATTTTCGTAGAAAATAATGGAACAGCAATGCGTGTACCTATTGACATATGACAAAACAATCTTAACGGTTTTTAAAAAGGTGTGTGTATCGTATCTATTGTGAAAATGTCATATCTATTAAACTGTAAGGCTGCACATTGCAAATTGCATTATTCAAAATTAGTATTACATTACGTACGTCAATTCAATTTTAGCCTGAAGTTGATCATTGTTAATTCTTTTTTATATAATACTTTCGTACAGCAATCTTTAGAACGTTAGAGCAGAATAGTCCATATTAATGCTATGAGAAATTATAAAGCATCCTGCATTCTCATTTTTTATTTTAATATTTACCATCAAAAAGGGATATATAAGAAATGCAGTAGGTAATTTATCTAATCAGTTAGAGAGAGAGAGATTTACGATTTACCAGATGACAGTTTTCTGTTACTATATCGGCAGGAAAATTCTAAGAAATATATTATGTACATTAGCTTGAGTATTTCTTGAAGCCGATAATCTGGTGGAGATGGCTCTTATAAGAAACAATTTTCAAGACTTTATTTTTTCTAGAATGTCTAAATAAAATTAATTTTTAAAAGAATTCTTCCGAGATAATTAAACTATGTTAATAATATGTTAATATATTAATAAGTTGCATTTTATGCACGAATATTCCAATTACTTATTATAATCTAAAACCTTGTGCTACTTGTAACCTAAGTATAAGCTAAAACATGCCTTCTCCAAATGCAAATAAATATAACCGGTTTGATAGAGAGATTTAATTATACATATATTTTTATTTACAGTGTCTTAAAATGTATATTTATGGACGTATTTTTTTCTTTACAACGTTTAGACTTCGAATATAATGACTCATTTTTATCATTTTTCATGTATTTATGCTTTCCCATACATTTAACAATACTTTTTTAAAAATTATATTATATCTAAAAACTCTTTAAGAGTTATTTATTAATAGTATAGACATATAGATAATTACATTACTGTTTTTTCTTGGAGAATTACAATTTCTGATATAACATATACATAATTCTATAGATTTCTAAAATTTCTCTCTCTCTCTCTCTCTCTCTCTCTCTCTCCCCCGTTCATTCACTCACTCATATACTTTTTCCAATTCTTTCTTTCTTTCTCTCTCTCTGTTCTCTCTCTCCACTTTTCTCCTTTTCCCTCTTCTCTTCGAGTATTATACCTCGAGTATATACACCTCTTGTCAGCTTTTTCTTGGATTCAGTTCGTAATAAAGTAATAGAATAGAATAATAATAGATAGCAAGCGAATTCATATCAGACTATAACATTACTCACAATTAGATAAATATTACAATTTCTGATATTAACATTATGAAATTAATCGAACATCCCCAATTTAGGAACTCTAAAAACATGTGACCCCAGGATTTGTATTCTCTTGAAATTGTATCAAACGTGTTTTACTATAAAAAAAATAAATTACACACATGAATAAGAAAATATAATATAATATCATGCAATTATCGATTGGCATATTCCAAGCATTCCGTCGATCTTATATGTTCTTCAGATTGTGATTTTTTGCAAATTCAGCAGTAGAATTTATAATCCAACATGCATATAGCGCTCATAAGGTCATATTTGTCGAATTTACATTGAAAAGTATTCACGTGAATATTTGACAATTTAATGTCGAGAACGTGTGATTTATTAACAATTTTTAATAACAATTTTAATTTGAACAGATTTATGAAAAACTTAATTAAATTGATAATTATTAAATTGATAATTATTTTGTTAAAATATTTAATATCTAATCTACTTTAATGTATTTAATCATTGAACAAATGGATTAAACAAATTAAAATTTAAAAAATACTTTCTTAAAAGGATTTTTTGAGGACAAAGTTGTAAAGTACAGAATCGAATCTAGAACTTCGAACAGAGATGTTTGCTCTTCGACAACCAGACGTAACATAACTGTTTAACGTTTTAGTTGACTTTCTCAAATCCAAGTCTGTACACCGTTATGATCAAACAAACAACATCTAAAAGGGGGGAATAGGGAGAGAAAAATGGGGAGAAACGTAATAACGTCCATAAAAACACATATTTATGATAAAATCTCTTAAAGTTTTCATCTCACGAATTTATCGCAACGACGATCATTTCTTCGCTCATATGCTTCACTTATGTATGCAAATATCGCGATCTGAATTTACCAGCAATTTATGCCACGGAAAATAAACGAGAGTATACGAGACGCGCGAGAAAGGAAAATGTGAAGTCAGAGAAAAGAGATTTCCCTAATTGTCACACGAGCGCCAACGCACCTTTGGCCGTTGCGCCGCTCCGTGTCCACCGCTCTCTGGTATCCCGAAAATAAATATGTCGGCTGGATCGTATCTCCGCGGCCGTACGATATTATTCCTGGCATTTGAACGCATCCGTGCAATTATATGCATCTTATTGGAGGCGTTGGGGAGCACTTCGATGCGCGTAATCGCTCGATCTGCTTCGCCACTCGGCCCGTCCGCGTACCACGACCGCTTCGCATTCGCTGCGGAAAGGGAGAGACAAAGAGAAAGAGAGAGAGAAAGAGAGAGAAGATAGGAGATCGCAGAGAAGAGAGCGCGACGAATAAATGAAACAGCACGACTGGAAAAATAGCGAACGAGTTGTAAATTCTGAAAAAACGAGGTAAAACCCCGGCAATCTAACGATCTGACGATGGACTGCGAATAACGGTAGATCATGTCGCTATAATAAAATCCCTTTCGTGTGCTATAATTGTTCATTAATTAAAGACACACCTCATTCGCCGAGATAAATGTTTAAGCGCTTCAATTAACGGAGCTGTAGATGAAACTTATTACTATCAACACCTCTTGCTTTATATATTTATAGTGTTTAAGTGAGATTTTGAGAACGATATTTATATTTTATAAAAGTTATTTGAAATTATCATTGCGCGCAATGATAATTGGTTTTGCTTGTGCATCGTTTGTTTCAACAAGCTTATCAGAGAGTGGTTTATATTTCAAAATTACACATCCGGGTGTTCTCTCGCTAGCGGAATTCTGCGGATCTCGAGGGGTGTTGGGTGGAGACGACCGTGGCACCTGTACAGGTGTGCGAGAGACCGCGTTTCCTCGGCCGTTCCGCGTGTGTGTGTGTGTAACAGTCGCGGATGCGCGTGTCTGCGTGCGAACGCGGGGCCTCGTATAATATCCGAGGCGTTAGGGCGTCCGGTGGTACCAGTGTCGGTATATGTCGCCCGGGCGTGGGCGTGCGTTTTATATTCATCGCGAGGGTATCATTTTCACGAGAAGTTTGAAAAAAACGCGCAAACGCGCGCGCGCGCGCGAGCGCGTGCACACAGACGAATAAATAATGTCGCGGCGTTAAACTCTTATCCGAGGTCGCCGGCCGGTGCGCATAAATAAGACTTGCGTGTAGGTACACTGTCTCTTCCCGTTCGCCTTGTCTCCTTCTCTCGTTTGCCGAATTGATTCTCTCTGTCGCTCCGTCGGACTTCTCGCCTTCTCTCTCTCTCTCTCTTTCTCTCTTGTCTCGCGTACCTATACCATAGTTCATGTAAAGATAATTATTTGGAAGGTGTAAAAAATCATTGCTTCATGGCTTCCAAGTAACAATATACATGAAGAATAAACAGAGTCGGATATTCATATTTCTAGATGTAAGAGAGAAGAAAGCGCTTCAAAAAATTCTAATGACTCAAAAAACTTGGTCATCAATGTATAATGATGATAAAACTCTTTCGCTCTCGTTCTTTATTAGATTGTAATTAAAATTGTTTTTTCTAGCATTTTCTCAGTAGAGAATATAATTAAAAAGAAACTCTTCGTTCTATACAAATTCCATAGAAATACGTGTGGATCCATCGTTCCTTTCTTTTGTTTCCTTCGTTTATCCTTGTTATATATTTGACGAAAACTGGAATCTCTGGTAACCGGCATCTATTTCTGGTCCGAACGTCGGAAAAAATAATCTGCCGGAGAAATTGTCCACCTTTCCGAATAAATATGCCAAGGTGGAAAGCCTCCTGGATCATCCGTTGAACGAATACCTAACTCCTTACAGCCAAAATGTGTTCCTGTTTTTAGAGTGCAAGCCGGGTTTTCACTAGGGGTACCCAGATTTATGACGGCCTGCTCTCTCAACCTCACCTTATTTTTAACCTTTCGCCCACTAACGAACCTTATCTCTCGGCTGCATTTCTCTGAGCAGTCGCGATAGACAAAAGAAAAACGTCTTGTTCGTAGACCCCATAACTTAAGGATCTGCCCGATCTCCGGCCGACCATTATGTCTGAAATTTTTACATCTTGTGTTATCTTTGCATGATACCGAAGAATATAAAGTAAAAAGAAGAAGAACATCGTTATGCATTTCGTGTTGAATGATTGACTTCGCCGAGAGATAAGAAAACCCGATTACAGCTGACTTTTACCTGAGAAAATATTATATATGATTAATTATTATGAGCCATAAGTTTGTTGTCGTAGAGAATAAAGTTAAAATATATAAAATACATATGACGAAATTTTTTAACATGCAATATATAATATAAAACAATATTAACTGAAACAATTATAAAGAAAGAAAAATCTTTACTTGATTATTTACTAAAGCGCAGTGGAATACACAGAAGTTAATGTATAAAATATAACATTACAAAAAATATCAGTATATATCTACAAATCTCGTAAATAATATATTTTCTATCGCATAGTATATTTTCGCAATTCTCGTGAGTGATGTACACCATCCATACCTTTTCTAGTTCTGTCTTTTTGATTTAAACTGAAACTAACTGACAAATTCTCTCCCACTGCAACTTTGCCGGGTCAATGCACTAATGCAGTTTAGAAGACAAAAGGAAACGGACAAAAGCACGCACTGTGGGAACTGCGAAAATTCGACAGTCAATAACGACAGGTACGATACATGCGGATAATTCGACAATAGTGCGAACAATTCTGTTGAGAAACTCATATTAAAATATTTTGTTATTATTCGTTGATGCTGGACTGCCGCGCCAGTTCTGAATAATGTGAATCAACGTTAAGATGTTCCAATAGAAGGGAAGCACCTCGGGATGTTGACATGTATAATGCAATTAGGAGACCGCGGTCTTGAACACAGCCCTAAAGCCAAGGGAAGACGTTGTTTGAGTTAGGATAAGGAGAAATCGATCGTACCCTCATTAGCCAATAATCGTAATTAGTAATCTACGCCATTATACGCTTCGGGCAGTCGGTTTCCCCTCGCCCGCATCGTGATCGTGCGATGGAAACTCTCTCTCTTTAAGACTTGGATAGAAATATTCTTCTGATATAATTTACAGTTATACCAACATAAGCAAAGGGCATAATAGAGTTTGTTCATTAGAGAATAACACAAACAGATATACATATACGGATAAAAATCATTCTTATTATTAATTATAACTATTTTGTGAACGATGAAGCTGAAAGTCAAACATAGATATATACCATTTTTAGTAATTATACATATATGAAAGAGTTCTCGTACATTAATTGAATAAAAATATTGATTCCTTTATTTTCAGCTAAAGAAAAATTAAAAAATCGAAGAAAAATGTTACATAATTGAACAGGAAAAAATTAACGTAACAATTATTTTATAAAAATGCCGTTTAAGAATTTTCCGAGCAGAAGAGAGATCGAGAAAAAGTTTTCTATTTTATACGCAAGATATTTAGAATCTTTCTGGAGAGTCCCCTAATTTAAACCTGGAATCTACTCAGAAGAGTAAGATATAATAACGTTGATGTTAACATTAAACCTAAAAATATATTAGGACTACAGTTATTCACTTTTAATACGTAATGTAATAAAACACTATGTCCTCAATTTTTTTATCTAGTTTTATCTAAGAATCCAGATTGTGATCGAATGACCGTTACGTATAAAAGATCGATTCATCGAAGCGGAACAATTTTAAGACAGTTATGCGTCCCCGAAACTAGTGTACCGTTACGAAAATTAATTATAAATTTACGGCAATATAATGAAAGTTTTTCTCGCTGGATATGCCACGTCATAATACCTACTTTATGCTTCACTGCCGACGCTACGAAAGATGTATTGATAAAACAAATCATAACATTATAAAACAAATATGTTATAAATTAAGCCTTCTCTTTCAACATTTTATATAGAATTATTTGAAATGTGTGTTTGGAAATGTCGACAAATATATACAAAGTAATCGGTATTGAAATTATTTTGTAGCTATTGATTAAATATCGGCATCAGTTTTACTGCGCAATGTATTCGGACAAAGATGTCGCCTTCCCACGTTCCCATCGTACCAATCTTCAACCCCAACTTGCAAGGAAAACCCGCCATTCTCCACTCATCCTCGGAAACAAATGTTTAAATTCAAGAGAAGTTAATTAAAACTAAGCGTAATTATAGCGGCGCCGCTATGTAAACTGACGAGGTGGACGGGGAAGAATGACGATGAGGAGGGACCGGGAGGAGACGATTGCCCTCCGCCGGGCGGAGATGAAAAGCTATTTTGCCGTGCTCTCTTGGATATCGTGTCCTTGTGAAAGACTCTATTGTAATAATGAGCGAGGAAGGAACGTGAAGAAAAAAAACTTCCCTGGAAAAAATTCATTCGTTCCTTAAAAATTGATTGTCATCGAGTCGCCATTAAACATTCCCCGTGTTCACGCAAAGGTCATGCAGGTCTGCCTTCGATGATAGTTTTATAATTTCCTGCTCTTCAAATCGTATACTTTCGTCGAGTCCGTCAAATATCGATTTTAATGCTTCTCCTATATAAAAAAAGGAAAATAATATAGCGATAAAGAAATCATTTAACGTTCAGACTTTAATCTCAAGTAAATGTTAGTCGCCAACTTTTATCTTAATACGCAATAATGCAATATAATAAGACAATTAAGATTATTAGTACAAGAATAAATTCAATACAAGGATATGGAACATTATTCCTTTTGCTAACGGAAAGATTATTCTTGGCATTCGTTCTTGCACCAAATCGGACATCCATATATTATAAGCATGCAAACAAAGGAATTGCCAGCATGATATATAAGTTCATAGTCACCGAAATAATCACGGTGAGTCAGGAACGTGGCGGTCCGAGAATACAATTCGTTTGGAAAAATCGTTCAACTAGTTATTATTGGTGCCCCCTTGTATTCCTTGGATTCAGCCGTTAATTCCCATCAAGTGACAACTTCTCTACCATTTAATCCGGGAGTTAACTCCGTCTAATTGCGAGCGTGTTATTAATATTCTTGGCACGTGCGTTCCGTGTGCGTCCGCAATGTCGTCTAATTATTCTCCGAAATTATCGTTCGCGCGCGCGAGCGCTCAGTGTCCAGAGTCATGACAAATTCGAGGCCGTCTCCATCCCGTAAGTCCGACGGTGTGCCATTATTTCGAAACCAACTAACTCGTCTGGCGTGGACTTAAATGGGCTCGGACAATCGGCGGACCATTAGGTTAGAGCTTGCGCCATTAAAATCAGACACCCTCGGACTGTAGCAGCCGTCCAGGCCGAGCCAGACGTAATGCTAAACTCGTTACCAAAATTTTGGGAGCTAACGCGTTCACCCACCCATGAGGAAGAAGTGCACTTACGGGCGAAGGGGACGTATGTTCGAACATCGAAGAAAATCTGACAACCGTTACAACTTTCCAGGATATCATTTTTTAACTACAATAATATTAAAGAAGTAATATATATATTAGAAAAAGTTGCCTTAGATAACTTTAAATCTAATAAACAATGATTTTTTTAATACAATATCGGTGCAATATGATTTCGAACTTTATATGACAAAATTTAGGATAAAATCTCAGATTTTTCAGTATATTCTGTTAAGCATGTGCATGCTTATTAGAATGTATCGTCTTTTCCTATGTAATAAGCTGCTCAAGCTATTAAATATTCTCGATTGAATCATCATCGCTTCGAGTAATATTTGCAGCGAACTGCTATCGAGCTATCTGAAAAACCAATGTTTCACGTAGACATTCGAGATGTGAGAGGAGCAACGCCGCAACTCGTAGCAACCGGAGACTCAGAGAAAGAGACGTGAAAATACCGACAACGCCAAAGTTGGAAAGGAATAGCATGAAGGAGGGAGAGTGTGTAGTCGGTATAGGAGCATTACAGACATTAGATTGGGACACGAGCGCAATAAACCTATCTGTATAATCTGCCCTGCAGGAATTAACAGCCCTCTGAAGGTAGCCACTAACGAAGTAATTCACTGGATGAACGTGGGGGTTGAAGGGGAGAAAGAGAGAAAGAGGAAGAAAGGGAGAGAAAGGCGCTCGAGAAAGAGAGAGACGGGCTGAGCTGGCGCGGGGGTGTAAGGACCGACCCTACATATATAGGATGCTCCAAAATTGAGATTTAGATCGAATCACGGTAAGGCAGCTACCTTTGCGTTGCTGGGAACTGACAATGAACGGTAAATAATTGCCGAGGAAGAGAAAGAAGATACTTACGACGAGCGGCACAAACGACTACGTGTACGCATTGTCGAGCCGTTCTATTGTGAATAATTGTTTATCGCCAGAAATATGATATGTCAAGTCGGATTCTTTGATCAAAGAATAATAAAATTGCCTCGGTGTAGTTCCATGTTCTTTTTTTTTATACGTAACGTTTTTCCTATATGATGTATGATGCATATATGAAAAAAGAGAAATAAGAATATATAAATAGACATAAGATATCTATAAATAATAGCGAAGACTAATTATAATTATGTATTACAACATATTTATTATTTCTTCTCAGAAAGATAAAAAAGATTGATATAACGACTTGTATACAAGTTCTAAAATTGCTATGTCTGGAAAAGGTATAATCTGCATATATATTAATGCATAGATATATGTATGTATGTATTAATATATGATTTGTTAGCCATGATTCCGACTTCATACAATCTTTAACATAACGGTATTTGAAACACAGTGTATTACGTTAGCTATGTTGTAACAGGAGAGCGAGAATGTAGAAATAATAGCGGTGGGACGGTGGAAACGTGGATAATTGCTGACTTAGGGCCTGCCATTTCCCTCATAGACTTACATCCAAATCGATGCCTTGCCTGGCCCCCGGCGAGCCACAATTTATTTATGTCGATAGTTTCTTGATTTGTCGACTCCTGCCGCTCATTTATATCCTCGTAGGGCACTCGCAGATATTTCTCTACGCGGAACATGCGCTACTAACACGAGCTATATAGAGGGACTCGAACTTTCTTAGAGAAGTTGGGACAGTGAAGACAATGCGTCTTTTCCCCCTCTATCTTTACCTTGGAAACATAATTTATACAAAGGACAAACGCTGAACATTATAGTTGCATAGCAGATTACGTGTTTCACAAAATGTTTGTTAAATTTTCAAATCGACAGACTTTTTCTATAAACTCCTAATTTCTAAATTATAATTAGGCATACGCTATTAGGGTTACAACGCACTTTTTAACTTGATAGTCTATAAATTTTTTATGACGCAATTATACTGTATCTGATATTGAGCAACTGATCAAACTCGATCTAAGTAGAAAGTCCAAGATACTAGTCTCTCTTTAAAAAGAATAAGATATTAGTTTTTTATTTCTCTCGTTAAAACGGAATATTTTTAGATTAAAGCTTGCTACAACGTGCTACGACGAATAAATATTTGTGGAAAGAGAAAGTTCCATAAAGTTGCCCCTAGATAAGTATTTAGGTTGTGGAGTAACGTGCTGGTTGTCTTCTCTCGAGTATCCATCATCTTATGTGATGGCATGAGTCGCGCGGGACTAGAAATAAATACAAGCGCGACGAGGGAAGCTGTAAGTCAAGCATGCTAAGAACTATCAGCTACATGATGAACTAGACGTATCAACACGAAAACCCTAATTGATTATCATGACAGAACAAATCCAAAGATCCTTCTAGTCTTGCAGCCATTAATAATCTTGCCGGAGATGATACAACTGTCAACCAAGTCACGCACGAAATGAAAATTTTCAAGATATATATTTGTAGTTATTATATTTACACACATTTGTTATTATTATTGACTGTTATGTAAGCTGTTTTCAAAATTTAGACTCGAAATTAATCTTTTCTTTTCAATTTAGGTTTGTGATATCATATATGTACATAAGTTATAATTTAAGATAAATGCTCGTTGAATAATTTTATTTGAAACGTATAATGTTATTAATTACTAATGAGAACATTAGTATATTATCAATCTATTTGCTTTTTGTTTTATATTACTATCGATTTATATGTTTAATGATTTTTATCTTTAACTTTAATATTTATTTTCAGCTTATCATGAAATATTGATAATAAGCAAGCATAGGATATCACGTGCAATAAAATAAAGGGAACATGATGCGATTTTGATCTTAGCGATAAAAGACACAGCTGTGCGCTTCCAATTTAAATTTCATTGAGTTTACGGCCCGTTTCGTTTAGTTTTATTTACTATAATTAATTTTTCAATCGGGGAACGAAGCGGCCTTTTACGATGCCGTGGATTAGCGCCTCATCCGCGTTACGTCATTGCGAGGAGCGTCGTGCAGCCAATAGAAAGAGACTCAATGTCTGGGGCTACGTTAAAGGTTCGCATGAGTTTACGACCGACGCGACTTTGCTCTTATTGCCGGACCCTTCTCTGTACGCTCCTCGTAACACTTCAACTTTACAAATCGCGATAAAGGCGGACGTTACGCCTCGGTAATGTAAAGATCGGGTTTACGGACTTTGGCGATGCTTTACGGCCTCGCGGAATTGCGTGAAAAACTGTATGTATAGCGATAACGATATATGAAAATATTACGCGTGATGGCAGTATCGTGATGGAAGTATCGTAAAGTTGGTGAAAGTAAGATTCGTCGATTTATTCGACACGAAGGTTTTCCGTTAAAGGCCGGAGACCCGGAGACGAACAAATATGAATGAAGTGATTAAAAAACATGATTTGCCCTTGCCCCAAGCGCTTTCGTATGCTAAGAAGCCATTTCTTATAATTCACACTTCACAAAACTCTTCGGGTTTTAACATTCGGGTTTTAACATTTTAACTTCGCCGATTCTCTTATTGATAAGTGATGCAAAGTAGTAAACGTCCAAAACGAATCTCGAATATTTTAATAACGTGTTGCATAATGTGTGTGTGTGTTATCATTATTACTCAATACCATTATAATTAACATATAATGTGTATTACAACATTTTTGCTACATATTTATAATATTAATATTAATACATTTAACTAGTTTATTTCTTTTTTTTTATTTATTCAATTAAATCAGTTAATAAATATGCATAAGGGATGTGGAGAGATTAATAATTCAATTTTTCAGGAATTTTTATTTTTTCCTCTCTCTCTCTCTCTCTCTCTCTCTCTCTTTTCTAGCATATCTTTATTTATCAAGGTGTGTTATATAATTGTTAATATAGCATATTAATGGTGATTAGGAATTTATATACTATGTTATTAAAGCATTCAGTGTAAAACGTAACGAACAAATCATTTATAATTTATATAATGATTACATTGAAAGCAAAACGGTCATTGTCATTGATATTTCATCTCAAAGGATATAGTACTTCAACTTAAGAAGCTTCAGGAAGATATTGTATGGACGCGCGATCAGTTATAATTTATAAGAAGACTATTCGCTGGCAATCGGTGTCGTCAAGGTGGTAGACCATAACATCCGGTTTTACGATCTAGAATTGGATGTAATTTACGACAGCCGCTTGCTCGTTTTTTTTTTACGCAACATACTCTCCGTCAGTACATTTCCTTCTAAAAGAGAGAGAGAAGAGAAACTATAATATTTCATCTCATCTTCAAAATATGAAGATTCTAAATTTAACCGATGTATTCGATGTTCGCAAGGTCGACGGTTGTTTTTTTAATTTATTTTTTTATGCCGACATACTTTCCCCAAAACCAAAAGAAATCGCCGAGAGAACTACCGCGACCAGATACGATCTAAACGAAATTCCACGTTCACACTTTCAAATCTCTCCTATCGAATCTAATAATCTTTAGTAATACTTCTCTTACGGGTTAACTTCTGTCGCTAACTTGCATAAAGTTTCGTCACAAATAAGAAATCACATTAACTTTTAAATTTAATGTTACCATGAATCAGTATAAAAAATCAATATCGAGTTGATTTACGCCTTTATGAACATATATATTTGTCGTCCGGTCGCAATAAAAACTCAACCAATCTTGATAACTCCTTTAAATTATTAGCTAGCAGAAAATTCAAAGTTACTACTTTCTACACACAAGATTTTAATAATTTGGTCAAATAGGTGATAAATATTTAAATTTTTTAATATTCTAATGCCTTAGTTATTTCACAATTTTGCAATCAAAGTATATATTATGTAATACATTATGTAACATATCAAGATCTACGTGTCTTCAAGAGAAAACATTCGAATAAGAGAATATTATTTCTTTATTTATCTCTATTCTATATAAAACAAAAGGTGCTTAGGTGCCTGCATTGTTCCAGTTTCCTCGTAATGAAATCCTCCCCAACATTTCAAAGTGCGATGTCAGAAATGGAGGTACTATCGATCACTCGTTGCAGCTGAGAGACTTCATTGCACGTGCGACAGTTTCTTAGCGACCGGCCGCGTTTAATTAGAGAGAATATACATTTATTTGCATAAAGTATACGCGCCGGACCGTTGTCCCTATGGAAGATATAACCAAAGTAGAGATATACAGTGGACAGCTATAATATAGGAACGGTTCGGCGGTACAGGGAGGGTAGATGGAAGGATGTACGGGGGTATACGGGGGGGGAGGGATATACATCGAACGCGAACGAGAGAGAGGAAGAGGAAGAAAGATGGAGACAGATTCATCTTGAAATTGTATCGGCATCTGTATGGCCATTAGCATACTGGAACTGACGTATCTCCAAATGTTCTCATTAGCCGAAATTCATGGGCGGCTTCATCGCCCGGAGGCCGTGAGAGGTCTTTCCACATACGTACCGACCTACAGGCTTGTTCAAGACTGACCCGAGCAGTTTTGTAAGGTTAACCTGGTAACTAACCTGACTTAACTCGGCGGGACGGGAATGTTAATAGCATCCGAGTTATTGACGAACCTACGCTGACCGAGCTATCGCGCTCGGTCGCAATTACGTAAAGCCCGGGTTACGGGGCTCGCGTAATATCGAAACATCTCGGACCGCGCCTGACACACGACGCAATAATTATCGTCGATTTATGAATGATTTCGTAAATTACGTTCGAAAATCTCAAATTAAATTTTTATGATTAATTAAACGCGACGAGGATCCTCGTTGGATGTTCCTAAAACTGTCGGATGTCGCTTGAAATTGAAAGCGTGCTACATGTCGGCGCGTCTCATTAAAATTAATCATTGAGTTAGGAATGCCGATTGTGTTATCGAAGGAGAAAATACCGCGCGTATTTTTAAAAACAGCCATAAATTATATTCCATTAAAATTCTATATATTCGTGTCTCTCGCAACGCCAGTATGTATGATGCAATAAACAATACGGCGATATGAAAATTATACCGCTTGAAACCCGTTGATTTATTTTTCAAAGATATCAGGTTTCCAGAAAGACCCTTACGCTCACGTATATATCTCTATATATCTCGTATGAATTGTTAGCGAGGTAAACATTATGAATTACGAGACAGAGAGGTAATATATTTTGTGTTGTTTCGTATCCACTTATTATTTATGTGACTGGCGTTATCTGTAGTGCAACTTAAATTACGCGCGACAAGAAGTCGTATATATAAATATGTAACGTAACGCGTATATCGCAATATGATTTCTATATAGGTCTTCACATAAATTATGTAGAAAAATAAAATTAAAAAAGACACATTAATATGTAACAAGTGCTTACAGCTAAAGAATCCGATAAAAAGTTACGTATCAAGCGCATCGGTAGATCATGAATCGCCAGAATATTGGCAGGCTCTATCAACAAGGACTTACAGTTACGCGATTACGACGACCGCAAGAGTTCGCAAAGCGAAAGAATGCCTTTATATGCAAATAAGTGAAGTGGAGAAGGCTACTGAAGGCTGGGCTCTCTCTCGCAGTGGACGGCAAGAGGCTTAGGATTCGATTCCTAGACATGAACACCGCCGGTTGTTACCCGCTGCTACTGGCAGTCCCGCTACCATTATTACGACAGCTACTGAGGATGATGACAGATGAATTATTAATGATCGGCAGAAAGGCCTGAAGAGATCCATCAATGACAGACGCCGGCAAACAGGCGCTAGCTATAGCTAAGCGATATCGATGACGGTGATGATGATGTGATGCAAAGTGTTATAAATCGCTGATGGTGTTATTGAGATATCTTAGATTTGAACCGTTTAACGAAGATTACAATTACAAGATACGAAACATATGTTGTATACAATTAATCTTTTTCAATTTTCGTGATATGTTTTTTATTTATTAATTCTTCTAAGGTTACGTTTATACTTTGAAATTGTTAAAAGCATAAAATGAAAAATTTTGAATTTATACATCATTGATCCAACAATATCATATTTTTTAATATAAATTTTATGTATGTTTAATTATGTCAGAAAGTGCATTTTTCTTTAAGAATTCGGAGGAAAATGCAGGACAGATTGTAACAGATTTATATCGAGATACTATTTTCTATTCTATTCCATTAAGAATTTTCACAACTCTGTAGAAAATGGCACTGCTTTTAGTCTTTGAATATATTTTTCAGACCTGTTTGATAACGGATATCAATAAGCAGCTTTTAATGCTAAAACTCATATAATAATAACGCTCCAGTTTTAAATTAACTTTAACGACCGTGCGTGACAAGAAAACGATTCCATTTGAGTGCGAGAGCAGGAAGAGCGGGCATGCGAAAGGAGTAGAGAAAAAAGCGTGGAAGCCTTCGGGGCCTTAGGCATAAATGCAGGGAACGAGCTCGCGCGTGATCTCACGCACGTATAAGAGCCGTAGAGACTCCGGAGTCACTCTGACTTAGGGCAGATCGGTGAGATGACTGCGAAACGACAACGGACCCCGAGCCAGCAGTATGCGAGCGCGAAACAGCATTCGTGCTCTCTGCACTATGAGGCGAGGTATGCATTAGGTGCGTTCGTCCGTCCATCTCGTACATTCGTTGCAGAACTTCGTAAACAGCTTTTCTTACTCCAACCAACGACTAATGGGCAAAAAAATTAATTAAATTGATTATTTTAAAAACAGCATTATTCCAAGATATTATTTTTGAGAAAACAGACAATATTATTTTGTACAGTAGAGTAAATTATATTAACGGAAATAATGACTGCATCCGTTTTATTCAATGTAGAATTTGTTTGACAACTTATTTTTAAAATAATCTGACAGAACTGTTGTATGTACGAACGTGAAAGATTTTCGAGAAAAAAAAAGAAACAGGTATTCACAGATACAAAATATATGTTACACACAAAAAATGATGTCGTGGTTGTTCTACTGTTAAATTTGTACTAGAAAAAGTCGCGCGCTCTCTCTCCGGTCGTCGCATGTCACGCATCATCAAGGATTCACTCCGCGCGATTTGATACGCATTAATGACGAGGCGCGGAGAAAGGAAGACCGGGCGGAGGAAAGGAAATCGAAGTTGAAGCAAGAGAGCGGCGATGGCGAGGTTGCTGAACGGTAGGGCAGTCTGTCGATAGTCTACGTTGCTCCCTAATATTCCGCGTCTTTTGTAGGGTCTCATTGTTGTCCCTATAGCAATCCAACCTGACCCTTTCCGCCTAATCCGCGCGGCCAATCCGAATGGCAATCGCCGCGGAGAGATTGACAGTTTAAAATATGTATAATGGATCGGCGTATGGAAACCACCCATGCCCCATACCGAGGAGGGTCCTGAACGGAAGGGAGACGAGGGGGCCCCCGCGATAACTACGATGCTTTTCCATCGGCGGCCTTCCTTCGTCGCCGATCGAGCCGGGAGAACGGATTAAATTGGACGCCGTGAATTAATCGGCTTCTGTTTGAGTGAAATTGGGCGAGTGTTGTTAGGAAACGTGAGCGCCCGTGCGCTTCATTGTCCGCGCGATTTCGACCCACGAATCTCTTCAAATCATATATGTATGTGTATGCGTGACTGCGCCGCGACCCCTGCGACCCGCATCTATGAATGTATTCATCGGTAATCGGCCGCGCATGATATTGAGATAAAGAGTAAATTAAAGTATATGCCCACGAGTTCCACGTAATTACAAAAAGATACACGAGTTTAAAAATACACTTTATTCCTAATATATGTATACATATTCTTATAATAAAGTAAATAATTTTGAACTCATAAATATATTTTTTCAATTTTCTTATAAGGATTAAAATTAAGATGCTCCCTAATTGTTGAACATATTTGAATAAATAAATATCGCTACAAAACGCATTTTATGCTATTATATAGTCTATTAAAAAAAAGACTTTATTACAAACATTAATTTTCATCTATTTGAAGTGTTTAACTTGTGGGAATTTTCGAAACAATACAATCGTGTTAATCTCGAAAGAATTGCTCATAGTCGAGTTAACAGCGCGCGGTTGATATGTACGCAACTGAAACGTTCACGTTGCCATAGTCGACGAACGATTATGCCCATAATCCCGCGCACACACCGTTCGCATTATATTCCCTTCACGTTCCCGTTGTCTCTCGCGGACGTGGTAACGGTCAAACGGTGAAGCGTCCATTGGGTTTTTTCGATTTCAGGAACGTGGGTGTCGTGCTACTATCTTACGGTCGCCGGAGATCGAAGATACATTCCTAATGTTTATGCAATGCCGTTGGCAGTAGCATAGCATACGCGTAGCAGGCGGATTTTTTCGTCAGGAATAGCTATGCGATATCCAATCGCATTCGCAGACATACGGGGAAGAGGGAGGCCACGGGCAATAACGCATAACTCTGACATATCAGATACGAATTCGCGAATGTCCACGACTACGAAAGAATTCCATAATATTGGCTATTTCAACGAGACGCGCGCTACAAAGCTGGTGTAGATAGCGAAAATAGCCCGTGACTTTACTACACCAGTAATATTCGTGTTTCCGGTTTATGATAAATATTCTTGTGTGACACAAAATGTTAAAAGCGAGTCAAACCTTTCCTTTTTCCCCAGAAATACATTATTGAAATGTTCGCAATAACGATAAGACTCTACGATACAAAAGAATAATGTTACACTTACAGAAATTGAAATATGGAGAAGGTTTTCGAATGTGTAGTTATAAGATTTTATTCTGCTTTAAAAATATATCCAATATTCAATATTTTTAAATATCCATGTATTAATTTCTTTGTATAACTGATAACTACGTACATACGTGAACTATCGTGTAAAAGTGTATTATAAGAACTTGCTCGATAATGTTGAATCTTATTTCACAAATACGTATGAGTAACACGCATACACACACATCTTTGCTCGCGGGAAGCGTATACATTATACGGCAGCGCGTCGTAACCGAAAATTGAATTCATACATACTCCAAGATAGGAAAAGTTAACGCCTAACGCGCTGAAAATGCCAAGTCAACGAAAATCCCGTGTAAATGTAAATGTAATGAATACGGCGTACCTTTTAAATTCGACCAGCGGACAGACGCGCGTGGGTGGCAGCCTTATGTAAACCGCTGACAACATATCTAGTTTGCAGAACATTTTATAACCCGAACGATCCCTTACATATCTACGTACACGCGCGCGTGGTGCCCGCCTGGCGTGTACGTGTCGCAGTCAAATTCGACCCGTGGTATCCCTCGTACAGGAGGGTGGAAATTTTATGATTGCTGCTCGTCCAATAACCTAGCGCTCTCTCTCCGATCTCTCGAAATCTCTCTCTCTCTTTCTCTCCATTTCTCGCTTACTCGACATTCCATTTTCCATCTGTCTCTCTTTCCCCCTCTCTCTCTCTCCCCCCCACTATCTCGCACCGCCCGGTGAAACTGCATACGATGTGCCGTTTTTACGTCTCCTCTGGGTTTTCTGTTCCCGTACGGTGTCATTACACACCTCATAAAGCAGAACACTATCGACCAGCAATATTTTCACCAGAAACTCGATATCATTGACCACGCAAATCAATACCGTCCGAATCCAGCATCTCGCGTCATCCCGGAGCCATCGGAGATCCAGCGGAATACTATTTCACGATATTCTACGCAACTTTTAAATTCTCCATACTAAAGAAGTCGATTGTTTATATGACAATTCAAGCAATCCTGTAAATGAAAAGAAAAAGTATTCTTATATGTAAACATTTTATAATATTGGGTATATCAGTGCACATTTGCATTTTGTACAAAAAGAGATAAGCGTGATTCATATACAAAACTTCACGTAAATATGATTTTAAAAGAAGTTTAAATTTAAAAAAGTTATAGTGCGATAAAGTTAAAGAAATGTATTTGAGAATTGTAATTATACAGCAAGATTGCAGATATCTTCATCACAGTCACGCGCAAAGGGCAGGTGATTATAAGGTCTTCATTGCTAATATTACGTCGGACGCGCACAACGCATTCTCCGCCAGTGGTTCTCTTGTATAAACTCTGTCATTTATAATAAACTCACCGCACATTAATTTGTAATTATTTAATCTGTAAATTAAAAAATGCTATATAAAAAATATAAAAACATTCATGCAAAAGTAATCACTAAAGTATCTTTATTCTGGACTGTGTTTTATAAGACGCTGTCTAAATATTTTATAATATAAACAAAAAATTCTTTAAGATTTATGATACGCATTTTCTACATTTCATTGCGCATCTCATTTTTCGAAGATCCACGCGTGTACATTTCACAAACCTGATATATATTGCAAAAATCTTTTGCTACACTTTTTATGTACTTTGTTTCCTATAACACATATATTTCTATAGATTTGACATTAACAAAGAAATGAAGCCAAAAGATTACAAAGTTTACATATTGTGGATATTATACTTAAAAAGATCCGCTTCGCCCGTACAGCAAGTTAAGATAGTCGAAATTGGCTTTAATGGATACAGTTTGTTGAAGCAATCACTTTGACCAAAGTCAAATTTAATCGAACGGAAGTCGAAGTTCATTTAAGGAGCTCGTATCCGCACGTGAGAACCAGTGGCGGAGAACCGTAACGACGTATGCACGTGTAGCGCAGATAGTTCTGCTCGTTAGAGGTCAGGTGGGGGTGAGTTAGCGGATTAATAACGCCTGGCACGAGCCTAATCAGCTGGTGTAGAGTTCACAGCACGGACGGTTGGTGCTAGGTACCTGGTACCTCTCTCACTCTCTCGCCTTACCCCGACTTGTTCCCTCTCGCTCTCTCTCTTTCTCTCTCTCCCTTCCTCCTTCATGCCCGTAGCAGTCCGGACCCCCGTAGACCCGCGTTCAGACCCCATAACAATATCATATTCGCCAGTTGCACACGGGGCGGCCAACCTCCCCTGAGTTATTAACCTCTAAGGTTACCACAGCCACCCTCGCAGTGCCGACATAAGCCTCACTTAATTACCAGAAAAGCTTAACCACCGGTTCTTAAGCTGCTTTCACACTGAGTGAGAGTGACGGGAGGGGGGGAGGGTATAACTGGACACGAAAATCGTTGAAAAACTTTTTCCCAAAATAGTATCGGTATACGCTTTTTCAAATATGTGAAACGAACATTTGTATTACAGTAATAACTGATTAAATACAATTATCAAGAATAATTATAACCGGGATATTTTTCGATAACTAAGTACGATAAGTAAACGACTTTATATAACTTTCTTTATTAACAATTGGTAGACACTTTGCATTATTTTCTATGCCAATAGCTTAGAAGTTAATTAATACCCATGGCACCGAAAGGTCACCGCAGGTTTACCTATACAGTAATGACGTTCGATAAAGCTTTGTGAGAAAGGGTCGAAAAGAAAAATGGTGATAGGACGTGTGTTTACACAAACACGAATTCTATGTACGGGTTTAGCGGGTATAGTGTTAGAGTATCCTGAGTACGGCGGGGAGGTACGCAACGTTGTTGAGTGCAATAAAGATACCCGTTTGGTCTGCAGCAGCGTGAAAGTCAGGGCCGACGAAAACTTTAAATTGGAAAAGTTTCGGCTCTCTCTCGGGCGTCTCCGTCCGATGTTTGACTCGAATAAAGGTGCAGAATGTTAAAAAATAACCGCGCCCACTCCTGACCGCCTGGCGAAATATCCGGGAAACGCGGATGAAGATTTACGAATTTTTATATTCCCATTAAACGACTTAGCGATCTTATCTCTACAGTTTTCTATAGTTATGCGAAAAATAAATCCCAAACTTTTAAAATGGGTTTTTCTCAAACTTGCGATTCCTTCGAATTTATGTGAATTCGCAATTTAATACAGTTCAGTCATTAACTATTAATATTTTAAATCTTAAATATCAAATTGCTGTTTCTAATAATCTTCATATTGCAATTATACAGTACTGTGATACTAATAATTAAATTATAGTGAAAGATACATGTTAAACAAATAAAATGTTGTAATAAACAATTAAAATTAAGCAAATTAAAATCGACCATTAACTTTCAAATAATACTAATACTAAGAATAAATCGTTATGATACATCACTATACACGATTTAATAAAAGATCAAAAATAGAATATATACTCTATTGTATTTTTATTATTATATTTTCAATATAAGCTGATAACAATTTATTGCATAAAAATATTAAAATCTTTCGAGGAAGTTTGTGGTTTACGTTTCTGAATAATATCTTGCAAGAAGATCTTGTGCTTTGAGGTTGTTCTTATATATAAAACCATGATAACCAACATCCATTTTATATTATCTTCTCTTTCTCTTAGAGATACACATCGATTTTCCTCAAATTAGCTATCGAATAATAAATAATTCTATACAAGGTTTGGTCCGATAAAAACATATTCCGACAAATAACACATATATATATATATTCGTTTGTGAATGAAATTATATAAAGTACTGCAGATTTCTCAGACCTTCTCTTATATTTACAACGTCAGTTCTATTGTATTACGACATAATATAATAATAAATAATTTGAGATCGTCAACGCAATCAATGAAGAGTACAATGGAAATGTACCGATGAAAGGCATGAGAAGCAAGCTTTGTCCACCGATACGAGAGCTGCAATAGTTTCGTAACAGTTTCAATACAACCGGCATGTGCAGTCTTGAACTATCGGTATATCGGGTAGGTGAAAGTAATAAACGTAAGTCATACGTTGAACGATCATAAATATTCGATATTAACGTTGAGACGTAGAAATTAGCATAACCGTTCGCATGCTACCAGTTAACGTTTGACCGGGAGCCGCGGTATCCGCTTGCCACAGCGAGGGAGATCGTTTATATCATTTTCTTGTATCGATCGTGCGCGGCCGTGTGAGTATGTATGACTTCATGATTCTATAGGGGTTCGCAAATCAATCGTTGTATCACCGATACAAGTCACGGACTTTAAAGTTGGATTCACACCGCTTGCATTTCTGCCTGTTATTCCTGGTTTGGTCAGCAACGAATGTTTCGCGCCGACAATTACGTGTTTATAAAATATCTGAAAATAAAACAAAATTGTGTGTGACTTTAATTATCTCAAACATTTATGTAAATGCTTTATTGCTGGTGTAACTAAATAAATAGCGTTAGCTAATATTGATTTGGTAATTCTCTCTCTCTCTCTCTCTCTCTCTCTCTCTCTCTCTCTCTCTCTCTCTCTCTCTCTCTCTCTCTCTCTCTCTCTCTCTCTCTCTCTCTCAAATGCTGATGAAACGATTACCATCTTTAAGACGAGTTAAATATAAATATTCCTGACACGTTGCTTTATTTGCAGTTATATCACTCTATTTCCACCGTTTTTAATCTTAATCAATTTACACAAGGATTGATATAAAGACACACGATAAATATTAATTGCCAGAAAGAAAATCCGTTTTCGAGGTCACTCGCACGCGAGTCTAATACCGGGAATACTGTGAGCTTAAAAGATCTCGTCTTTATTGGGAGTTTGCATCGGCGTCGCTAAATACGGCTTAATGAGACCGGCTTGATCTACGATTAAAGAAAACCTAAGCGCGCTCTCATGTAACGTTACCTTCTCAACGGAACATTATGAAATCAACGATATGATGATAAATGTGTTTTGCGTCAGTAGGATCGAAGTTTATGAAGGTGATAAACGTCCCCGATGCTGATGGTACATGAATTGCAAATAGACAGAGGCCGCTAACAAACACCGTTGTATAAATCACTCCCGCGGGATCGGCTGCATCGCTGCATGCAACTCAATATATTAAAAATCGCAGATTTTCCATAAACTGCGAAGATCGGTGAAGGAAATTGGCATAAAATATCTGCGACGATTATTTTAATCGCTACGCATCGATAATACTGAATAACGGATAATGTTAATGAAGATTTATTTGTTTATAGATATATGTTTATGATTAATCAATAAGGATTAATACAAATCATTATGAATCAATATATGAATTAATTATAGTTATATCTACATTTATTTATCACAGATGAATTTAATTCGTTCCATTATTGTCGCAATAAGATTTCTTACCTCTTGGGTAATAATTAATTTCGTATTACGTGAATGTCCACGAGAGGATACTTGCAATCTCGAATGATCAGTAGGAGCATCTATATTCATCGCAATCGTGAACATCGAAATCCATAAATCGCGGCAGCGTCGTATTTTCACATAAATTATGGAAATACCATGGACGACGTTGTAAATCAAAGTATGCGGTCGCATTAAAAATTACAATGCACGAGAACGTGCATGTATACGTGTAAATCAAAGTAGCATTGCGGCTCCTTTGGACGCTATTTATGTAATTGATCTTTTACCGAGATTGAGAATGGATAGTGTTTTCTAAGGTCATCCCTGAAAGAGCTTTCATTTCCGCAGTGGAAGATTTAGGTCAGAGATACATTTATTCGCTAAAAATCGTGAGATCATCCTTGTACACTGCAATGTACAGTTTATACGTAACATTTAAATTACGATTATTTTGTCATTGTATTTCCCAAAGAAAATGAAATGAATTTTTTAAATCAACGTATTATTTTATTTGCGACGTGCAAGATCTTTGTAATACATTCGTGTGCGTGTACGCGCGAATTAACTGCCGCTATTGAAGTGGTCAAAATGCATTCGAGATCAGATCTGATGCAATATATCGTGCAGTCTGGATGAGGGTATTGTAAGAGGGAAGTTAGTCCTTAATTTATTCGTCTACTCTCGTCGTTCAATGAACCGATGCAACGGCAATGCAATTATTATTAGCTTATTATTATATAATTGAACAGACTGCAGTTAATGAGGCCTCTTGAGACAGCTCACCGTGGAGGCAGTTGCATTCAAGAATCATCCATTTATTTGTCGAAGGTATATAATTGGCTGGAATTAGCCGAGATTGGAAGTTCAGGATGCGATCTATGATACATTTGCAATATACTAATGGAGTTATGCCCCCTTGCTATAATATTTCTAAATAAACGAAATTGTAATAAATACAGAAATAGAGAAACTTGATACAATACAAATATAATGCAGAAAGAAAAACGCACAAATATTACAACTACTGATTACATTTGATTCTATGTTGCTGTCAAATAAATTTATATTTATTCGCACATACTTGGAAATCGACGTGCTTTTGTCAATGAAACTGCAATTTATTTTAAGGAAAAAGAAATGCAACAGCGTCTTTGCTCAAGTGTACATTGCGCACATTGTGAAGAATGCACATTAGTTACTAACAAAAGAGCCGCCTGCAGAAGGGTTTTTTTTGCCGGTATAATAAAAACGGCCAGAGAGATTCCGTTTCTAAGGCCCAATTACTCGTGTCATTACACTTCTGGATTCCAGAGACAAGCGCGAGAGGTAAGAGTCGGTACGACCAATGTTTTTCACGAGGCGAGACCTCTGCTTATGTAGAAGCGGTTTCAAATCTGGTTAGGCTTCGTTTGCGATTTTGTAATCCATAAACGTTTCTCATATGGCGCGTGCTCCAGTTCCATTTATGGCGAAAAACTGCAACTGTCCTTGCAGGTGATATGTACGCGAGCGCGTTGCGACAGATAGGCGCGAGCACGAACGTTTCTCTCATATCTATTATAAAGGACATGTCAAGCGCGACCACTTGGAAATTGCAAAAAATTTTCATCTTTTATCGGTAAGCATTTATTACACATTTCCCGTTGCTGTAAAGGATCTTTCTTAGAGAAGACAACGAAAGATTTTAAACGTGATTAACGCGTTATTAAAATTATTATACGAAAGAAAGGTATAACGATGCATGTGCGCGCATTAACGTCATTTAATTTATACATCATTGTACCATATTATAATTAATAAACAATTTTCACGTTTTTGTATTAAACGTTATTGAAATACTTTAAAGTAATTTCACAATTTTAAAAAAGAGTTACAAATTAAAATAGTAAATACAGGATAGATGTGAGAGACTTGGAATATACTTGCGGTCTTCACGTACAGTCCACGAATAATCGTGTATAATCGTGACTCAATAGTAGACATAAAACATAAAGCGTGAAAATTCCGGTACGCTTAAGGCGAGGGAAGCCAAGCTCGGAAGGCGAAAGTATTTAGTTTGCGGGTAGAAAGGGTTAATGAGCATGAAGGTAGCGAAGATACACGTACGGTCGTTGGCAGATCCTTCCTCTCGTGTTCCCCTCGTGGGAGAGTGAGAGTCACGTGGAACGAAAAGGGGAAGAGGCTAGGTATATTGCTGAATTGAGGAAGGCGGTGTTACAAAGCGCCCCGTAAATCCGCGCCAGGTTCGACATCCGACATTCTCTCCATTTTATTTCTCCTTTCCATCCCTTTTCTCTCGCTCTTTCGCTCTTTCACTCTTTTCTTCCACCTTTCTTCCACCTCTCCTCCTCCCCTCTCTCTCTCTCTCTCTCTCTCTCTTTCTTTCTCCCCCTCCTCTAGATACAACAATCCACGGTATACGTTACAGCATTAAAAATAATAGGAGGCACACACGCGGGAACTTCAGCTCCCGAGTTTGGGGAGGAAGATTTGGTCCCGGCCAGCGGACCGTTCGAGAAGGTTGGGAGTCGCGAAATTCCACGGAATCCTTCATGTTACGATGTCCTACGGTGAGCTATTATTTTAGAATCAAACAATATCCGCTTGTATCGGGCGGCTTCGAATAAAGAAGAAAGGGAATTCAGTCGCGGCATCCGCGTGCTGGTCAGTTCAAAGCAATCTGTTAAGACGCACTCGATGATCATTTATAAAATCAGAGTAAGATTTATATGTGTACGTGGATAGAGTAGCACATATATATTCCCGTTACCTTTTTTTATTACCTAATACAATTATAATGATGCGTTTAATATTTATTATTTTCGACAAATTAATTATAAGAACAGGAAGTTTGTTAAGACATGAACGATATTGCACGATAATAATCAATTAAAAGTGTTATCAGTTTCACAAAATATTAATCGCGAATAAATTCTTTGAAACTCCTATCCGTTTCTGTCGGAACAATTTCTCCTTTTGTCATCGTTAAGGCCGTGGATATAAAGCCCGAGTGCTGCCGTTATGTACAAATTCGTCAAGACGATGTCGCGAACAATGGGCCGTTTAGGGCCGCGAGATATATACATACATCATAGTATAATACCGTTCCTTCGGCTGACCGAGGAGAAGAAAAAGGGGGACACGTATATCGAGGAGAGGAGAATTATAACTGCTCGAATACACTGAAATTTATGATCGTCACTGATACTAACGGTGCGTACAGTAAACGTCGTGGCTGCGCGACATGCTGGCATGCGGTACATCATCTTCCCGTTGCTCGCGCACTGTGCACTGGAAGAGCGCGGATTAACCTTCGCGCAACTAATCCATTTATTTATACGCGCATTGTAAGCTTCGTTCTTGCGTATTCCCTGGCCTCGTTGTAACGGCTAACTCTTTCAACGACTTGAACAGCACGATTCATCATGTTACAAAAAGTATCATAATATTTCAATGTGCACATTTTTTTATCGCTCTATGCTATAAAGATTTAAAGATATACAAAAGAAAATGTATTTAATACATTAAGTCGATATTTTTTGCTCATTCTTAACTTGGATAGTTATTGGCCCAAAAAATAGAAATAGAATTTTAGCTTTTAATAAATAACGCTGCCAGAAAAAAATGTCTTAACCAATAACTAAATCACGAAATAGTAAATTAATAGTTTATTTCCAGTCAAAATTCGAGATATTCTAGCTATTACGTCTGACTGAAAATCAATCAGGAACTAAAAATATAACTTTT
The DNA here is from genome assembly GCF_030848795.1 of Temnothorax nylanderi. Lineage (NCBI taxonomy): Eukaryota > Metazoa > Arthropoda > Insecta > Hymenoptera > Formicidae > Temnothorax > Temnothorax nylanderi. The sequence goes on along the minus strand of NW_027249155.1, from coordinate 194,562 downwards.
TGCGTTTATCATGAATAATTTACTAATTCTTTTACTTTCATCGATTATTTTAAATAGCTTGACCATCGATTAGTCTCTTCATAGCTTATCATCACGAATTCTTGTTGTGTATGAAGATTATAATGCAGAAAAGATAAGACCATCGCGGTGGCTGGTAACCAATAGCTAATATGTCATCTCTCTAGTTGGTTTCCGCTGCTCGACGTCGCGTCGGAAAGAACAACCCTCGGCCGCTTTAGCGGCATTGCGCGGACAGTGATAGCGGGAGCGAAGACAGAAAGCGCGGCAGCAGAGGAGGAGGGAGGAGGAGGAGGAGGAGACGAGGTTGAAAGAAAGGTGTGAGAGCGACGGGGACGAAGGAGGCAAAGAGAAGCGCGATAGAGCGAGAACGGATAAACTGGGCTGTCGTTGGATCGGCCGGGCGGCGAATCGGGGATACAAATGGGCAAAACACCGCTCTGTACGGATGCCGCGGAGCCGGTTGCAGGTGGCGCGGCCGCCGATAAATATGTCAGCCGGCAACACCACGGCGTGGCACACCGCGCCGCGTCGCGCCACGCCGAGCCGAGCCGCGCCGCGCCGCGCCGTGCCGTGCCGAGGTCCGCTGGTCCGTAGGCCGGTACCGCGGCATGGCCACGCCGAAGAGCCACGGCATACCACGTCGTGTGTACCGCACACCGCACCTCCCAATTCCTCTTCGCCACTTCGTACCCGCTTCCCCTCTTTTTCCCCCGCTCGTTCTTTCACTCTTCTAGCCCTCTTCTACTCATTTCTTCCTTTCCCTTCTCTCAACCTTTCTCGCTCTCGTCCCTTTCTTCCTTCCTTCCCTTCTGTCTTTTTCCTCCCGGTCTCTTCCTTTCTTTCTTCCTTCCTCCCTCCGTCCGCCTCTGTCCTTCTCGTATCGACGAATCTCTTTTCTTCGCTGGGCGCGCTGCCTCTACCTTTTTCATTCTCCAACGGCTTCAGTCCCGCGCTTTTATACATTTGAATATTATGGAAATGTCGACGCTCTCGTGGACGCGGAATCGTATTGCCGCTGCCTCTGCCATCCGACCGGTAGCCCCGCGAGAAGCCGCGGGGAGGAAGGAGCGACGAAGAAGAACCGTCCGCGCGCCGAACGGAGTTCGGGCTGGAAATGGAAGGAGGTGAGTCTACGTTCCTTCCTCACTCCCCCGAACCATCCTCGCCGACGAATATATATTGTAGGAGGCATGCGGCTACTATCTGCCGCCGCATCTATCATATCCCCTAATGAGGACGCGCACCGGCATCCGAGAGCGTATCCAGAAGCGCGTTATTATATGCCACTCAGTCGGAGTCCGTGCCATTTTCGGCCGTCGGGATCGCCGCCGTGTCGACGTGCTGCTTTCTAGGGATCGCTACCTGGACTATTCGTGCAACAGGTGAAACACATCCCGGTCTTCTTAGCAGGCGGCAGACGGCACCAGAAAGACGTCGCGACGAAACCTAGATGAATGGGGAAGATTCGCGCTCGGACATTTTTCTAGGAATCTAAATATTTTCCCGTTGACTCATTCCCGAAATATAAATTCTTCGCGAAAAGAATTTTAGCTGTATCATAAAATATTTCTTTCAACTTTTGTTCATCTTTGACAGTTCTCCTATATATATTTTTAAAGATAAATATTACGTCTTTCTTTTTAATCATAAAATCCAAAACTAATTCAATACATTTATGTTATTTTCTAGAAATTGCAATATAAACAATTTACGAAATGAAAATTAAATTTTTTTTTAAGTACACAGCTACATTTTTCAAGGCACATTCCGACAATTCTATTGTCACATTCCGAATTTCATAAAATTTGTGCAAGACAGTAATGTTTGAACGAAATAATTCGCGCCGATCTATCCATCGCCCGACCGATTCATCGCCTTTGGGCGCGAGCGCGAAATAACAGACCGCTCGAAAAACCGCGACGAATCGAATAATACGAGAGAGATGTCAAAATACGAGCGAGGTGAGATGCAGCCGGAACGGCGTTGAATTCACGTACGCGGCCTCAGGGCGCTATACCTCGAGGTACGAAAGCGCCAGGAGGATGGTTACATGATCGGTCCGGTCCGTTAGTATAGCCTTTGGTTCCCGGTCGGTCGTTGTTTTCACTCTGTTATGCAGCAACTGAAGCACCGTTGCACCAGCTATGTACGTCGGTTTATACACTAGACACATCCCCGGCCGACCTCCGCGTTATATGCCCACACGCCCAATCGGGGATAGGTCCACGGGGCCGTTGGCGTGGACCGTGCCCGATCAGGTTGGACCTGGCCAGGACCGACGCGCGATTCGACGTGGAGATGATTGTAGTTGCAAATGGGCAGTTTGCATCAAGAAGCGGTCTTCCCCCTAGTCGACAGAACATGCACGGCCAATGCAAACAAAGTTGACCCGAACGTCCCGCTACCGACGACCCGTACCCACCCATCCTCCTGCCCCTGGGTCTATAGAACTCGACTCACCAGCCACGGCAAGTACACACGGGCTAAAGTATACAAATACCCATCTTTGACGTACCGGAATCAGCGCGCCCCTCGCCCGTACGGCGTTGCCCGTAGTAATTGTCGCTTGGCTATGGCCGGCCCGCTCTGGCGGGGCGGGGGGGGTTTAACAAAAATTCGATTAAACGCGCGCTCGAATTAGTTGCGCGGCTGGCACTCTGGTTCTATTCACTTCAATTGAAAGTTTCCTTTAGCATTTTTATATCTCAGAATAATTTGCACTGAAAATACATTACTTTTTTTTTTCTTTAAAGTGAAATAACGAAAATAAAGAAAAACATGTTATTTGGATCCTGTAATAAAGTTGTGAATATTTAATTAGTTATATCGGTTCTATTAAATCCACAGAGATCGAATATATTAGTAGATTATTAATTGTAGAAACGATATTTATCTGACAATGAGAGATAGGCGATAGCGCGAAGGTGTTAGAGATAGAGAATAAGAGAACTCGACGCTTCTCCCTGCTTCCGACGAGACCGAAGTTCGGCTCGATATTTACTCGGTAGATCGCCAGTAACTACCTCGGTTGCCCAACCTGGTTGGAACCATAGCGGTCGCTGCCGAATTGAAGTACGACGTATAAATAAAACGAGCCTCAGCACGATACCAATGCACTCGCCTTCGACAGACGAAATTCCCCCTGCCCCCCCCCCTCTCTCTCTCTCTCTCTCGTCTGCGAGTGCACGCTCCATACCGTGGAAAGGAGGGAACAAGGCCGGGGCGATACAGAGCTTTGGTCAGTTAAACATGCGCATATTGCATGAAACTGGTAGTAGGCGACTCCCAGAGATCGACCTCTGTATTAACACCTCTGCCGCGGCGTGGCGAAGCTGTGCCCGCTCTCCTTGTTCCGCGCCGCCGTTCCTCCCCTTTACTTTCCCTCTCGCGGTGCCTCTGTCCTATCGAATAGTTAAACCATTATTTTCAGTCCGGACAGCCGGACAAAAGGAATCGAGCTGTTTGCGGTTGCTCGAGTGTGTCGTACCCCGTCGACTCTCATGACTATGTTATCCAACTCGGACGCGGCTACAATTACGGTTATTCCGACGCTTTCAAAAGCCCAAAGCCCGAAACACAAAAGACGTGTATCGGAAAATGATTCTTCCACCTTCGCTTATCTATCTATGGGAGTTACATTATCAGAAGATTAGCGATGGACTTCCCAGTCAGAAATGATTAATCAAATTGAAGTCGATTTGATGTCGATGAATGGTCGATGTCGAATGCTGGTTGATATTTCTGTCATCTTCGATCTCGTCATAGTTATTTTTATGTTAATTGAGCAATTATAAATATTTTCTATAAGTAATTTTAAAAGGCTCGAATGATTAAAAATCAATAATTAGTGAAAAAGGCACGGAGCCGTAACAAGGTATTGTTGGTTTAATCTTTAATTATATCGAAGTTAGACAACTTTACATACTAGTTAAAGATTAAAACAACAACACCTTGTTACGGCTCTGTGTCCTTTTCACTTAATTATAAGATTTTTATTGTCTTTCGGCCAGTTCGAATTGATGCAAAATTGAAAAACACGGTATATACATGTATACTGTATATTCGATATACATATATTTGGAGGGAGAGGACAAAAGACAATAGAAATCTAATAGAAATATTCACAATTGCTCAATTAGAATAAAAACAATTATAATGAAGTCAAAGGTGACAAAAATCAATTAGTATTCGACAGCGACTATTCATCAACGCATCGGTATCAAATCGACTTCGATTCGATTAATCATTTCGGGCTGGGTACCAAAACCGAATATATTGTTTCTTAATTTTGTTTCTGTTTGATGCTAGTTATAAATACATAGTCTGCAGATTATTAAACACGGAGAAACACTTAGCGGATATTTTATATTATTTATATAAAATTATTTAGCCGATCAGTGGAGAGTTCTGCAAGTGTATAGCAAGCAAATTTGTATCCCGTAATTTCTTTCCCGTTGAATACACGCGCGCGAACAGTATAGATTCGTATACATTTAAGCGTGGATACTCAGCGAGTGTACTCGACGCGTACTCCGGGCCCAATGTATGTATATACTCATGCATGCCTACAAACACAGCGTTAGCTCATACCAATTGCGAGGACATGCCGCATCATTACGTCCCGCTAATTAATTGTGATTTATCGACTTTAAAATGCCCGATCAGGAGTACGTCTAGATAATACAATGCTGGAGTCTACAACGACGCTAATAATACGTTTTACACGTATTTCACGTATCTTGTATAAAACATCTAAAAATTCCACAAAGCTTGCTTGTGGAATTTTAGTTTATTTTATTATTGCAAAAATAATCGACAGTGATTGATAAACGATATGCAACATTTATTCACATATTACATTGTTTTGCAATAATAAAATAAAATAAAATTCCACAAGCAAGCTTTGTGGAATTTTATTTTATTTTATTATTGCAAAAATAATAGAGACAGTGATTGATAAACGATGTGCAACATTTATTCACATATTACATTGTTTATTCGTCCATTCTTATAAAAAAATAAATATTTAGTTACTGCTTTTTTTTTGTTCTGTATGATGTTTAATATTATATGTTCACGTTGTTATAAATTTATTTAAAGATACTGAAGACTCTTTTCAGAGTTCAGAGAAACGAACGTATCGCAGGTAGTGCTCCAACTACTTAAAATAATTTGTAGAAGAGTGCAGTGCCCCAATAACGGAGCACAATTCAACGAAGATGATCCCGCGTCGAAGGTAGCCCGGAGCGACCGGATTTAGTTGCGTTTCTTTCAAGTGCAAGCTTTGACGAACGCGACAAATATTATGAGCGCTTCGCCGATCCGTGAATAAACGGTTTAAAGAACTCCGGGTTTTGGTAGCCCGGGCGGTTCCTTGTGCCCCGCAATCCACCTCGCGGTCCGCGCGCCAGATCCCGCGTGCTAAAAGCTTTGTGACGAGAGAGCTGCCGCGAGAGCGGGCAACTTGTTGCACGACAAAAATTCATGCCTGACGAAATTCGACGAATGACGAGGCACGAAGATGTCCGCATAATTGTCGTGGCCGTTGTCGCAACGGATCATCCGCAGCTGCCACGGGATAATAAGGACGCCTCTGTGATATTCCGCAAAATAATCCCTCGGCGAGACTCAGGGTGGGCCCCTCGAGACGTTTCGCCTCGATATGTTTCACGCTTCGAGGTTCACCTTCCAGAAATGAATCCAAAGAATCGGAATATGTCTCGCTCGTCCTACCGCACTAAGTGCACAATTTTCTACGTGCTATTTAATATCGTCTTTTGTAAATAAATACCGGATATACACGAGCTTAACCCCCTCCCCCCGCATTTTTTTGTTCGCTTAAATCCAACGATGGAACGCTTTATCTTGCTGAAGACTACTTGCTACTGGTTTGCAAACGGTGCCGTCGAATTCTGTTCGGGTTCTTCGCCGTCCGCTTCGCTGCACGCGCGTGCAAAGTACAAATATACTTTATCTAAGAAAAGAAATTTACTGTCCTGCACTGTATTTTTACCGTATTTCCTCCGTATCTGTATTTAATACGATTTGCATTATTTCGTTATTTTTGTTCTGGTAAAAGATTTAGGATATAAATCCAAAAAGTTATATTCTTGTGTGTTTATCATGATAAATAATCTTCTCTTTTACACTTAATACATTTCTGTAATTCGGTGCTAAAACTTCCGGACAGTAGTGTAGATATCCGTCAGTCTTTTTCTTATCCCGGTACAATTATCAGAGCTACGGTCAATTCCCATTCTCTGGTAAATCGATATCCCTGAGACGGCGCGCCTTATTTCTCGGCGAAATGATTGTTACTGGTATTAATGGCCTGATTCGAGATTTAATGCGCACACGCCCACGACGCTATATATTATTCGAGATAGTAATTTTTATTAAAGACAGAGATTAACGATATTAACAAATATTAATATCATTACGTTGATCATTGCTATACGTATGAATACTTATTATTAAAATCATGAGTCAAAGTTTTACGGTTGTCGTTGAAATGATGTTTTTATATTGAATTCTGTCACGTCACTTGTGTAAATTAGAAATCCTTCATTGAACAATTCACATCGCGTGAGAATTTAAAAACACCTTTCTTGGCAAGGCTCTGTGCTGAGAAGATACAATAAAACTCCGAAGAGTGCGACATCTAAACCCGCGAAATATGCGTCTCTCGCTATATGTATAATCCAGAGTACGCGTCGCGCGTGTATATATGTCGATCGTGCCGAGCATATGTGTGTCTGAGCGGAACCAACATAGTAGCGGCCATCGAGTGGACTTGGCCGTTCGCCAAGATTCCCTAAACGGCGTTTGGATTTCTTCTGAAAAATCGTCACGAAGACTGAACTCGCGAACAGCCGTTGAATGGAGAGCTCCCGCGAAAGAACGGAACGGTGATGAAGCGAGAGAAAGAGAGAAAGAGAGAAAGAGAAGAGAGAGAGAGAGAGAGAGAGAGAGAGAGAGAGAGAGAGAGAGAGAGAGAGAGAGAGAGAGAGAGAGAAAGCGAAAGGGCAGAAAAGGGGAGAATGAGACGAGAGACGGTACAGCTCGAGCATAAGCGACGCTTCGCTTTTTGCGCTACCTCACCTTGTTCATCGGCATATATAACGTTATGGCAAGAGGATGAGAGACGGAAAAAGGATGAAAGACACACCGGGAAAGAAATACGAGAGAGAGAGAGAGACAGAGCATCGTGCAAAAGGGGGCGAGAACGCCGCAGGTTGCCGTGAACTAAGCCGATCCAGACCCCATAGAGGAGAGCATTCTGCCAGTTTCTTTCCCTCTGTTTCCATCGAAAAGATTTTTCTACACTCTGTCTAGGGAAGAAACGGATATTCCCGATCGGCGACACGTGCGCGCGGTCAACGTTCGTGGCAAAATACGTTGCACCCGCGACAAGGGAGTTCCTTTCAAGATCACGACCGCGACCGGCTCGATCTTGATTAGGAAACAAGTCATAAAGATTCTTATATTCCTCTCAATTTTATTATTTTATGCGATGTTCCCGAAATAAGGATATACATAATTTTAATTGTGATTTTATCAGTGAGAAATATCGTGGAAGATTAGAAACGTAATTTCGCAGACCCGACTGGAAATTTTATCACGTTCGCAGAGAATTAATTTCGCGAGATCACCAACGCGCGTCCGACAAGATCGATCGACTGGCGACGGCGAAGCCAAATTTGCGCGCGTTTCGTACAATAGGCGATTGTGCAGGGCGAGCAGCGAGGAAGCGACCCGTTCAGACGAGCCTGCCAGTGTTCTCTCCGGCAATTCCAAATATTATGACGTGCAAAACGCACCAGACACAGGCGGCAGGCAGATACCACCGCGGCACATAATATGCCTCCGGTGTATCTTGTCTTATAACCGCGCCGGTCACTGCTTCCACGCCACGACGAAAACGAGCATCTTCCGGGCACGTATACTTGTCGATCGTTTGTCTGTTTGAACAACGCCTGTATATACACACGCGCACCGGGTCCTTTTTACGTGCTATCTTTCAGGGAAGCGAGACGAGTTACGACAGAACGTCGGCGACGTTAATTCCCCGCCATATGTGAACGAAGCACAGATAATCCGTAATTCCGCGGTCCTTTTCGATAGGATCGCTTAATATCGAGTGTCCAAGCGTTGTAGCAAATTAATTTGCCACTCGACGTTCTTAATTAATTTGTTAGAATATGATCAACGATAGGCATTAGAGATTAGGCGCGATAGAGACGTATTCCGAAGTTACTATAAAGAGCGAGCTAAAAAATTAGAGAGAATGTGTTGATGGGGCAGACTTGGCGCGGTTGTATTTCATGCTCAACAACGTACAAATGCCTGAGATATCAAATTGCATTTTCCAGATATGTGCGAACAGATCGCTCCCGTGTTTAAACAGCTACGCGCGAGAATCACTGGATGCACTCGCGCAAATGCTTTCTGTTTATTATCTTTCGCTGGAAGGAATCTCCCAGTGATGACGGAGAATGGTTTACTGTCGAACTTAATGAATAATCTGCGGTTTCACGATCTTGCCTCGTGGTAGTAACCATCTTTTAGTCTCTGAATGTTATCTTGGAAAGTTCATAATGTGACTTTATATTATCGTAACGGGTCAAACAGTAAAATATCCTTATCTATTTATAACCTATCTTAACGCACATATTTTCCATAGGAGGATATATATATGTATACGTATACATAAATAAAATATATAAATATATTTTTCGTTCAAGTGATCAAATATCGACACGTTAAGATTTTCGAGTCGGATAATAATATATCTATTTATATGTAATGCGTGTGAAGTAGAAAATTAAGATGCACATAAAAGTCTGTGCTAACTAGCGCCACTCGAAACTTTTTGAATTTTCATACTTACAAACTGGTCCACCATTGTCACGGCTATAAAAGCCCATGAGCAATGTAGCAGGACCGGGGTCCATGACACCCTTTATGCTCTCGAACCTTTATCTTTATCGTTATGCGTCGTTGTTTCAAGCTCTTTATGCCTGACACGGGGTTCCCATTAACGTTTGATTTACAACTTTCTACAAATCTATAAAGGTGCCTTCACCTCCGCCGAGGTATAGATTTCCTTCGAGCGGACACGACGCACGAGAGACACGTATATCGGTTCGTGGAGCGACGCCACACGCACACGCACGCACGCGTGTACGCGCCACGTACGCGCGTCGGTATTTTCGCATGCGTTTGTACATGCCCGATTGTGCAAGTTTGGATATGCGTTTGCTACGCACACGCGAGTCCAAGGCGTGCGGGATCTCGCATCCCCGTGCTCTCAACGCCACCACCCCGCCGCCTTATAAGAGAAAGAGAGAGAGAGAGAGAGAGAGAGAGACTCCGCCGTGCCTCGATGGGACAATATTTGGCTCGGCGACGCGCGGCCAGATCGGCAGGCACGATAAAATTATACACTAGGCCCATAAACGACCCCGAAACTCGGCCGTTAAAATTAAAATCTGCCGCAAGACGTTGTTCGCCGATGAATTACGATCGAGGCATGCCGGTGCACCTTACGCGACCATCCTCCTCCTGCGATCCAGAGGACCACCTCTGGTTTTCTTACTTCGTCACTTTATACACCGCTCCGTGCTGGCTATATATGCGGTTTAATATTAGCCGTTTCATGTGCTGCTTACGCCGGTAATTTCCCGGTCGTTCGCGGTTACAATGTAAAGACACGGCGAGAGAATCGACCGGGTGTGTCCCGCATGTTTGCGCTACCGTCGAAATCAGATCATCGTACGTATTCGTACTTATATCTTCTTAAAATATACTTAAGTTAAACGGAATGAGCTTATTTCAAAAGTTTTTCACGGATCGCATGCATATAATTTGCGTACTTTATTTATACCGTAAATGAACCTTTATAACCATATATTTTATAGCTTATTCTCCGAGGTAACTCGCTAATTATTTTCCGTTATGATATTCCCTCTTATTTCAAATTAAGCTCAAATATGTAATAAATATTCACGAGAAGTAGCGAGCGTTGGAAATGTAGCGATAGATGTCATGGGTTTTTTTCAATTTGCACACGAATTCCATTTTGCAACTTTATAATCATTTGATTGCTTACAGCACCTTATTATAGCGAGACAAATGTGCAGATTATATAACGTACGATGAATTGTTTGATTCAAATTGCAGTAATTATTTACGTATTCAGTTAATACGTTCATATTTAAGTGTTCGTAACAATTTTAATAAATAACCGCACAATTATAAATGTATGAAGCTTGGCGCATTTTGTAAATGACCGTATGGTATCATCATAAATGTAACTGTATAGTATCACCAAATATTTGTGTGGCCCTACAAGAAACAATCCACTGCATTCTCTTAGATAAGCGCGCGAAACGATTAGTTTTATACTTTTCCGTAGCTATATACACCTTTTAACCGATAGCTAGCCCATGCTTCCATCAGAAATCGGGGATATCTGTGCGCGTACACGTTGCATCGCTTATTTATTCCAGCAATAAATAATTCACTCTTTCTGAGAGATCCAATCTTGCACTACAAAGTAGTGGCGAGTGTAACAGCCCACTTTATCATGAAATACCGCTGAGGAAACGCCGCATACTATAAATGATAAACTTGACTCTATCTTATTTTTAACTCGCTATATTCTTTATCGGCCATAAAGCCGTAGAAAATGTCGGGCAGAGAGAGAGAGAATGACGTTACGAATAAAGGCTTCATGTCTCAAGCCCATAAAATCAGCGCGGATGTATTGTAGCCTCGCTTGCATATAATATGGCAGAATGTAATAAACTCCCTGTGGCGTGTCCGCAAGACGATTGGGTATTACTTTTCGTTTTATTATCACTTTATTATTACCGCGCGTTGCCTTTATGGGCATATTAAGACGGCGGCGAGGATGTGCGGCCGCGGTGTGCCCCGTGTGCGTGTGCACGCATAGAATGATTCACCTCCCTCGGAGAAAGTTTGCCTCCTCGCCATTTTACCACTCTATCAATTATGAGTCGAGAGGACGGGACCCGGGCGCTCTTTTTCGAAGAAACGGGAGTATAACGGTAGCGTTTCGTACATTATAAAGTCCATTGACGCGGCACGACAAGTATCGGGACTCTAATAAAGATTCGTTACGCCTGGCGAAAATTTTACGATCGGATATTAAACTAATCTAGCTTGAAATAGCTAGTTGCGCTAAACTTAATAACGTTTGATATCTTTAGAACTGGGTATACACGCTAGCTTAATGATGTTTATAGCATACAAGCTGTTTAATGCCGACATTACTTCTTAGTTATGAACATCCGTATAGCTATAAAACCATACAAGCGCGAATAGAATTATTACCCATGGATAAAAATACTATTAAAAGTTTACAAATATCGTTAGGAATAGTGTCGTATTCTTGTTCTTCTTGTGTGTGTGCTATTTTATTATTTAAACATCAATGATCTATCAATACTTGTACGATTCATATATTTAGCCATGACTGCATTAATAGGTATTTTAAATGTAAATATAAGCGATGATAAATAATTAACGACGTTAAATACTATTAAAAATGTTAAAGAAAGTCATTAAACATTTCTATAGAAGTAAAAAATACACAAGTAATAATATTGTAACAAAGATAAACAAAGCACAAAATAACAACGACAATGTAGGACTAACAGAAGAAGAACGAAGGACTGGCAGACTGGCGAAGGGCAGGCGAAAGAAAAGAAGAGGAAGAACATGAGAGTAAAGGGTTAAAGGTGAAACCCAGCCTCTCGCCCTTGCTGGGCGGAGAGATCCAATCGGAATCCTTGCTATACTCGGACTCCTTCATCCACCAACTCGGCTCGCATCATGCCCTCATTATACTCCTATCGTGAAGTGCGATTAGAGGTGCAAATTTGTTGGAATCGTTGCTGCGCTCCGAGAGTTCAGCAATGTGAATCTCGTTCTTTCTCATTTCGTAGCATGGCTTTCCAATTATGTAAATCCTTTAACAAAATATCTCGAACGCCAAAAATTTAATCAAATGTATGTCGCAACAAGCCAAGATGCAGCTCAATGATTTCAATAAAATTAATACAATAGTCCCAATATTATATACAAAAAAATATATTTATTTTGAATGAGCAATTCGTCTGAGACGTCATGAAATTTGTCACAATCATTTATTGTTACATTTAATATGTGAAGATATGGAGAAAAAGCGTACGCTGAGATGAAAATGCAAGGGCCCAAAAATATCTCAGCGACATTCTTCCAGAAAAACTTCCAGAAACTACCTACAAGTGGTTGCTTATCGTCGTCGAACTTTCGGGGTTTCAGGAAAAATAACCGATCGGATAAAGATCTTTATGTGAAATGGAGAGCTGAAATATTATACCCGTTAGAATCCAAATTGGGTTCTTTTAAAGCGCCCTGCAAGCCGCAGGTATTTATAATTTCAGCCTGGTTTTGATGTACTGAATTTACATAGCGACTCCGTGTTCCCGTCGCGGACGAGCCGCACTTATAAATACGCTATTTTATTCCACGGAACAGAGATACGATTTTACGGACACGACGAATTTTTAAAACGATTCTAAAACGCGATAATTCGGCCATACTTAACACATCTTATTATACGCCATACCGAATCTAATGTGCAACCCTAATGTTTTGTGTCACAATATATATTCAATCAGAGATTTTTACATCACACGTATCTTTCAATAAAGATAAGAATCATAACAATATATATAATCACAGACATAAAATAATCTTACCAACGAGGACCCATATCTTGCTATGCACCGACAAGCTCTGCTTTTCTGTGCTCTACTGCGAGTCTATGTCTGAAATAAAAGACATTCCGTATAATCGATATATAAAATAAAAATAAATAAATAAAGATATGGCCCGTATTTCAAATTACAACCAAACAATTGTTTTCAAGAATTAATGCATAATTAATGCATAAAGTCAACATGCTATTAAAACAAGAAAATAATGATTTTTAGCAAGTCTAATAGGACGCCAATAAACATTGTGTCCATTATGGCCAGAGATTTTTTTCTCTGAAACCCATATTTCACTTTCCAGAATTATTTTTTGCGACGCAACATTCGAAAGTATTGTTCCGGGTCTTATCGATCGGTCGACAATAACGATCGATAGTCATCGTTGAAATACGGTCGAAACTTCCTAGGCCGGAGCAACCGCGGTCAAACCCACAGGACCACCAGCATCGACGACGTCCACGAGCCAGTTGCATACGTTTAAAGGGACGGGAGGACGGCTGTTGTTGTTTTTAATTATGTTTATAATCAACGCGTGGCATGTCTATGGTAATCGGTACCCGCCTATTCGGTCGGCCAGGCGAGATTTACAGCCCAGTTAGTCTCGCTTGCAATGACTCTCAAATCACACCCAACGGATCGACATTAAGCGGGGACGACACCGTTCGAGGATCTAACGCTTACAAAATTATTAATAAATATATCCATCTCGATTACGTGCGTACAAGGTAGAATTTCGAAAGATATATTATTATAAGAAATTATTTATAACAGCAGCTTAGAACATAACATGTGGTTTCATATCTATTATAGCAAAAAGTGTAATTTTTAATAAATGATATATTACATATGTGTATATTTGAAATAAAAAACATTCCATATAATCAATATACAAAATAAAAATAAATACATAAAGATAGCCCGTGCTTCAAATTACAACCAAGTAATTTTTTTTTCTAGAAGAATTAATCCACAATATATAGATATAACATTCCGATAGTAATTACAACAAAAAGATAGTTTAATTTATCTTTAGTTGTAAAAGATGTAACTTTTCGTATTACGTTCGAATATGATAGACACATTATCGAATGAAATAATAGTTTGGATAAAAAAGTGCTAATTTATTAAATAATATTTTATCGTAAAACCCTAGCCTTCGTCTCGATATATTGATAGATATATGAAGGCTCTTCAATATACCGAGTTTATCCCATGAGCTGTCGACGTGAATACGAGCAAGAATAAAGAATAGACGTAAATTGGAGGATGTCAGTTACACGCAACGAGGGAGTCTTCGAAAAAGAAATGCATCGTGCCCCGAGGTGACCCGGCACCTAAAGTGAGATTTGCTAAAGAGTCTTGGTCATGCGAGGCTACATGCATACTTGTATACATCGAGCAGCACACAACCGCGCCTGCTAATGACGCGGAGAGATACCGCCGATATCTCTAATTAATTCCTCCTATCTTCTCGATATACAAATGCCCGGTTGGCCCACTGTAATACCGAGACTGTCGTATAGCGAGCGGCGCGGTTCTTTCGGCGCCATTGAAAAAGATTTACTGAGCGTTCCGCACGACAGCGGAGAGTAGTTAGTAAAACCGTAAGAAAAGGAAGTACACTATTGTCCGTAAAAGATCAATTACATTGCTAAAACGATAGCATGCCGAGGACACGGCAGGGTAGTACAAATAAAACTGATCGCGGCGTCGAATTGTCCGCCACTAAGGAGACACAGCAGGGCGCTCGATTTACGTAGCGCATTTTTTATTTTTTATTTTTTTAATCAGTTTCGTAAGAGGCAAAAAATCTGCAAAAATAAACAGAGGAATCTACTTTGATGGCAAAACACAACATAATTGGCATATCTCGCGGATACTGATGAACGCAAGCTGTATAATTGTCAGTCATGACTCATGACGTTCGATATTACAAGTCGCGGGCAAATCCTCTTTCCAAAAGAGTGACGTTCATGAAAAATTATCGGAAAGCCCGCAAGCCGCATATTTACATTGGACGTTAAAGCAAGAATACGACGTTATATAATATAATATAAAACGCGAGTGTTATAGCCCATTCGCGCATAACATCGAGCGAGCGTAAGCTGGTTTGATTGGCCTGAGGCATACCGAATGATATCCGCGTGCTCCAACCGAGGGCTCGTCCGGACGCGCAAGCGACAACGTGTGCGGACATTAAAGCATAAAGTATCGCGGGACGGCCGTGTAAACGAGACATCGCTTTGATGCCCGTGACGAGGGGGCGGGGGACGGGGACGGGGACGGGGGGACAGAGAAACAGAGAGACGGGAGAGAAGGGACGCGCGAGAGAGCGAGAGATGGATGGACGAAGGGTGGAGGAAGGACGTACGACAACCTACGAGCTATACGAGGCCAGCGATCCTCAACCGGTGGCTACCGCCGCCGCCGTCGCCGCCGCCGTCGCCGCCGCGAGCCGAGGTAGGATCGGTCACGCTTTTGTCGGCACCGGCGGACAATTTAATCACGACGTTATTGGAGGGTGGGCGTGAACCGTTTGTTTGGCCGTCTATTAGGCAATAATAACCGGGGTGCGCCCGCTCGGAGGAGAGCCCACGAGATAATTTATTCCCAACGGAGGCGCCCTGCGGCCTTGCCACGCCCAGATACGCCACCAGCGCGCTCGCCACCGCTCTTCGACGGTGTACTCGGGGCTCGGGGCTCGTGCCCGCCGCCACCACCGCCGCCGCCGTCGTCACCACCGCCACCGCCGCCACCGCCGCCACCGCCGTCGCGCAGCTTCTTTATAATGTAACATCTGCAAACAAGCACGTCATAAACACACCCCTAACGGCAAATACGACCGTTTATTTTCGCGTCTCGCTTGACACAGGCCCGTTTATTGGTACTCGGCCTGCGGCCCGTGTTTATTGGTACTCGGTATGACCGGCTCCGATAACCAGCCGCGAGCGCGGACAGCGTTCGTTAGATAATTTTTGTGGTAGCAGGTCGACATCGCGACGAGCATGATGGGGGGCAGTTGCGCCGCGCGTCGTACACGAATAGAATCCGCCGCTGATAAGATGAAATAAAATATCTTTGTTTAAGATTTTAAAGCGCAAAGTGCTCTTAATAACTAAATTTTGTTAGGTAATATTCTTGAATTGAATTGAGATATAAAAATATAAAATAGAATTCATTCAATTGATATTTTAAATACACATTCGAAATGCAAGTAGCTTGTTGTTTCGCGTCTGTCAGTATATGCTGCCAAGAGGATATCACGCGCGGGACGATGGACATGACAGCCCGCGACGAGAGAGCAGAACCGTGCGTGCGCGCGAGCGCGGAGTCTGGCTCGTATATCCGGCGCGCGGAGGGAAATCTCCCGAGGGTAGGTTTAAAACAAGGAGAGAGACTCGAAGAAGACGGGTGCCTCGTGAGGACTGACTCGGGTGCTTTGATTCGCCTCTCCTGCCTCGGCAATGCATCCAAGGCCGCCTCGAATCTGGACGCATAAACATGCCAAGGATCGTGGGACGTCACTCCCCACATAATAACAATAAGAATCCGTCGGCTCGCCTCCGTCCCGTCGCGCGTCACATCATGTCCTCTCGCTCCCTCGGGAGAGACAGCGCCACGAGATCCCACGTGATTACAGCCGCGGGAGCGTCTTCACAAATCACTCGGCCGATGCGGACTCCTCGAGGAGAGGAGAGTTGCGCGCTCCTTCCGCTCTCCTCCCCCTCGTCGACGTCCATCGACCTTCCCCTCTTCCCCTTCCTCCTTTCCCCCCGTTCTCTCCTCCTCGCTGTCTGCCCCATCCCTCGCCGATATTCCCCCGCGTTCCCCCCCTCGGCCCCCCACTCCCCCGCACGTTGGCCGCGTACCCCAACGTGCCCCCTTCCCAGGGGCGCACATACTCATCGCCCAGGTATACCGTTCGCGGTAGGCTTTCGATAGCCTTCCCGCATGTGTTCAACTTGCTAATAAGTTACATCCGGCAGTCTCCTTTCGCGTTCAACGAAACGCGCGGCGCACCGGGACATGTCGAAAAGCGTGAGACCCGGGCCCCGTTTGCTAGTATACTCGCGGATAGGCACGACCGATGTTTCGAGCATCTTTCGAGTCTCGAGTCAAATATTTATCACCTGTTAGGCAAGCCGTTACATGCTTCCGTCAATTTTTTAATATAGAATTCGTCCTAAGATAGATTTCGATGGGTTGCTCATATGTAATTGTTAGAAAAATTGAAAATGTGTGAATCTGGCAAATATAAGAGCTCGAATGTCCGGCTTTTGATGGTTGGCAGAATACCCGATGTAAAATTAAGTGACTTGTTGCAAAACGTTGACGTTTAAAACACAAATTTATAACAATGTACAATAGGTATATCATAATGTATGATACATGACAGAAATCTAACAAAGAAAATTATTGGAGTCGTATGGTTGCCGGACGTTACGTTAAATCGCGCAGTTGCTTCAATTATATCGCTGATAGGTATCGATTTTTCAATGCAGGTCATAATCGTTGAAATCCGTTAAATCCGCCCCTGCCCCCTCTCGCAGCTCCTTCGCTTTAGCCGTCTCTTCGATCTTTAGCTCCATTAGACTCTTACACTCTCGTTCAGCGGCGAGGTAGCCCAACGCTCAGCTATCCATGACATAAATCTATATTATACGCTATAGTCCCAACATTCACCGCACGCGTAGCACACAACTCGATAAGCACACTGAGTAAATGGATACTACTGACACATGTGCGAATAGTGTGCTAGTCATAAGATGGCAATAAAGGTGTAGAAAAATTAATTTAAAGAACGATAGAAGTTAATCTAATTGTAAATTAGAAACAGCAGCGGGGACTTATAAATTATATCTGTCAAATTGTATAATTTGACATATCAGTATCAATTTCTTCATTACAATGCTTGGACTTCCTATATATGTATAATTAGAGAGTTTATTTGTACATTAAACTGCAAGACCAAGAATGTATCGGTGCGTAATAACGAGTCCTTCACTCGCTCGACGCTCGCCTTGTCCTCCTCGAGGATCTTGGCCGGGGAGACTTTCTTCCGTGCGCGGAGCACCACCAAGATCGCTCCCGCATAACACAGCGCGGCAGCGTTCGCCGGCGAGCAGCCAATTAAATAAATATTCGTTGACATCACGGTCGCGTCACTTCTACAAACTGCCCCCCTTGACATTCGGCCGAACGGAGGTAGTCACCCCCTACCTTCGCAGGAGCGATTCCCCTCTCACCATCTCCTCCTGCCTCCTCGTGACTGGAGAACGCAAGATATACGATTTGGAATTTGCCACTGTTCGCCGCAAGTGAACCGCGCGAGTAAACTGCGCACACATTGCCCTTTCAATGCTGGAACGCAGCGAAATATGTATCATGCAATTACGTTGTCCTATTACATTCAGGTTACATCTAACTTGGACACGATCAATTATCATCAAGGAAAATTGGATACAAACGTAAGGTTACATTTTATATAAACGTTGTTATAATAATGACGTAATAAGATTCTTAGATTTGCAAAAACAGAAATAGTATTGGAAATTCTTCTTAAGAGATAATAATTGAGTTGAACAATACCGTAAAAAAGTATATAACAATTAAAAAAACAATCATAAAATTACACATAAATGCAATGCATCATAATTACTAGAAATTAACACAATGTTCTGTTCACGTATGTACTTCATTCAAAGGCACTCAGAGCTATATCACAAGGGCGTTGAAACGGAAGGAAAGCAGAAAGGCAGGAGGAGATTTAGAGGTAAAATAAAGCGAGAGAAAGGAAGAAAGGAAAAAGCACGATAAACGTGGGCGTGCATTCGCGTGTATGCGTCCTCTCGTCCATAGGCCCCTCTATGACGCGTTATCCCGAGGTGTCGAGGTATTTCCCCTCCGCCGCGCCGTTTCGGCCGCGACGGGGACCGAAAAGGGATCCAGCGAGAACAACCGAGATATATCGTCCCGCTGGCTGTTAATAAGACGAGACAATGCTCGGGGACCGTCTGCGACCGTGTGTTGCCGCCGGAAAGCTCTGGCGCGCGAGCGCGGACATAACGTTGTGTGCGCGGCCGGGATCTCACGGCCGTGTGTGCTCGGGAGAAGGCACGGGCGTTCATATGTTTATTAGCCGGACCCGGCATAAATAACGCAGCTATAAGGTATAAGAACGAGAAGAAAGGGTGGTAGGAGTACGGCGGGGTACGGGGAGGGCCCGGACTGGGCCGATCGAGGGGCTGGTGGGACAGCGCTCCGATGGTGAACGGAAGGGGGAGAGGAGAGGAGAGGAGAGGAGAGGAGAGGAGAGGAGAGGCTGGCAGCGCGCGAGGACAGAGCGGACGAGCCTCGGTCCCGAAGATTGCCCGAGTAAATTGTCACACGCTCTCCTCTGTTCTGAGGAAACGGAGAATTGGGGTGGTGGTGCTGCGGTGCTTTCAGGAGGAGAGGGGAGCGGGGGCAGCGGGGGCAGAGGGTGGGAGAGAGGGGCTGAAGACGACGATCGGTCCATAAGAAAGAGGTGACGGAGGAGGCTGGAGGATCGCGGGTGGAAAGAGATCCTATCCTAAAGTAGACTATGCAGAGAGACCGGAGCGGAAACAAGAGTGTGCGTGAACGAGAGAAAGAGAGAGAGAGCGGCGGCAGAGCGGATAGCACGATCGGTTCTTTTTTCACCCGCGAAGTCGAGACGGAGGAGATCGAGAACGGGGGAGACGGTGACGGGGGCGGGGGTGGCGGCGCGGGGTAGCGCCTGTGGGGAGTAAGGTGGACGGAGGGAAAGATGGACCGAGAGCTGGACCTACCTAATTTACCTCCCAGATAATGCGGCATAATTAAAGCAAAATGTAACGTCGCTGGCAATTAAAACAAATTTATGCGGCCGAGATCCGCGATCGGCCGACCCGGGTCCCTTTCTGCCAACCTTGAACGCGTTCTTACCTTCTCTCTTCCACATTACGACGAGATGCATTATTATTGTTATTACGGCTGCTGAATGTATCTTCGGCTCGATAATATCGAAGGCGAAATCTGAAGAGGACTTGAGTCCTGGTACTTGGATTATTTTAAAAAACTGGAATATCGGATATATCAGTAAGATCAGTACGTATGATTATATGTATCGTGTTTAAATTATTACATATGTATTTTTGTAAAGTATGTGAATGTATTATAAACACGTTATAGATGGCAATGATAACCACAAGTAAGAATATAAAAATGTATTGTAAAAAGCTTCGCAGTTAAAAATGGTTTATCTATTATTTATCGTAGTATTATTTATCTATTATCGTACTGCGCGATTTTAAAACCTACATGCCGTTTTAATGTCTATAAATCAAGTGTTAATATGAAGGTAAAACAATAAAGATCGCAGCAAAAAAGAGGATAAAGAATCAGTTGAGCGAATTATATCTGATACTTGCTCGACTGAATAATACAGCTCGGGACATGAATCTTCATTAACGACGCAGATGTTCTTTAGCTTTACTACGTAAGATCTTCTAAGAGATACTTTCTTTCTTATGTAGAGCGTAATGGAATTACAATAAGACAACTGATCACACTGATGATAATACTTTAAGCAATGTACAATAATCAATCAATAACAATATATGATAATAATAATACATAAAAAGATCTGCAACTTGCACAATGTGTCATATAAAAAAATTAACTTATTTACGAAATACGAAAAATTTATATAGTGTATTAACATATTAACATCTTAAATTGCAAGTACTATACAACCGAATTAAATGATATAGCAGTAAATTACATCAACATAAAGCACTATGTCACAATATAATATACTTCTTTACAAATATGTTTAAATATTTTTATCTTAAAGAAGTGAAGCATTATTATGAAGGCATAATTATTCCGCGAATAAAAAAAAGTACGTCGATTGACAAGGCACTAACAAGAAGTGTTTATCACACGAAGGGAAACGGAGATCCCTCGTAATGCTCTTTGGGGAATCGAAAGTCTGCTGCGTAACTATCGAACGAAAAAGCTCACAAAGGAGGCGAACGAGCAAATCGAAGACGGGGTGAGAAACTGTTCGGAATTGTTCGTTATGCTTTTATGACGCCCAGGTTTTTCTCCTCCTCTCTCTTATTCGCGGACCCCACGGCTACGCGCTTATAATCATCTTGTCAATTTAATGTTTTGCTGCATATGACGATCTCGGTCGACCTGGCTGCACCAGTCTCTCCATATACGTTAAGCGGTAACCTCCTTATATACGAATATAGGTGTAAAGCTATATACGTTATGCCAATCGAGGAGAATACACTAGGGAGCCGAACGATCCACTTCTCGTAGCGAAATCGTATTTTCACGAGATCGCAATAATAATAAATACGGTTCGCCGCAACGAATTGCAATTCAACGTTGACTGTGGCACATTTTGTGGATAATTTTCGTCCTATCGTTATTTTGTTTCCTGATAAAACACTCCTGGCGTTGCTCGAATCTTTGAAAATTGACATAATAAATAGCGAAAAAATTCTGATAACATTACATTTTTTTATAAATTACAAACGGAACTGACTCGAATTCGATTAAAAAGTTCTAAAACGAGCGCTCACGAGTAATAATATTAGTATAAAAAAAGAAATAGATTTAAAAGTTTGAAAGTGTGCATTTTTTTAAAAAAAGACAACTGTAACTTCAATACATTCATTTTTTGAATCGCCTGTAACGAAGCTCGATTCTGTTCCTTGTACCTCCTAAAAATTCCGAATCGCACGCCCCGGGTTCATTATCAACCACTCTCATCTCGCTCGTCCACGTAATTTAAATGAATACGACTTTTCCGCCGAGAGAAGCGTGCAAGGTATCCCTTTTTGTCTCCTCATCGATCGGTTCGCGATACCGGATGGTCGATCGGCAGAGAAGGAGCCGCTCAACATATAAATCCGATCCTTAATATTATTTCCAACATCAGGCTTTAACAATATCTATTATTCCCACCGTTGCCTTATTAGCCGGAACGGTGGAAGAGAAAAAGGCGATCGGTACTTTGTACACGAAATTCATGCGCAACGTGCCCTCGACGTTATAAACGCGAATGGAAGAAAAAGAAGGAAAGAAGCAGTTCCGTCCCGACGATGCCGCCGCGCGCTGACTGGATATATATCCGTAGATAAATTGACGTCAAATCGGATTTTATTGCGAGGGGGAGGACGCAAGGGGGAGGAACGCGGGGAGAACCGGGAATATCCTGGACACGAAGAGGCGAAGAAAGGTGATAGAAAACAGGTCCGGTCTCGCCTCGAGCGAGGCACAACTATTTCGTGTTTTTCTTCGGAGATCCGACGTGCCGCTATCGCTCCGCCATCTGCCTGACAAACCCGCGCCATCCTCATGAATACGTCATATCTATTCTTTTGCCACCGGAGCCATAAACCTGGACCATCCCGCGACTCTCCCGTTCCTCCATCTTCCGTTTATTTTCTACCGATGCGAACTCCGCATTGGGACCCTGGAGTATTTCGAGTATGCCAGTTGTGCCCTGAGACTCAACGTATGGAAGTTCAACAAGACTTGAGGACTTGACGACGTCAATCTGTTTTAATTTGTTTTGGAAAAACTTTTAATTCTTCCGCTCTCCAATCGACTCTGATGAAAGTATTTATCACGTAGATAAGACGTTTGCGTGATAAAAATTCTATTGGGATTCCATAATATAGCTTCACTAAGATGCATAATATACATACACATAATTCTAAATTATAAAGGAGAAGAAATATTGTTATATTAAAAAAATTGTGACCAAAATTCATTTTTTTTTAAACGACGTTTAACTTACTTGTCATTTATAAGTTTAACTATTCTTATGTTATGAAAAAAGTAAATACATTTATTCCATAAGTAAAATAACAAAAAGTTTAGGAATCAACGAATTACTTATTTCGGGCAAATAAAAATCCAGGTATACAAAAATTGAGCAAACAATACATATCTAATGGTTAGGCGAAAATATTAATGCAGTATAACGCTAATAAGAGGAGCGTGATACACTGCGCGGATTAAAACGGTTCGGCGATTTCGCTGCCGCGAGAATCGGCGGAATCGCTTCATTTCCATCGAAATTAAGAGACGGAAACCTCGCGCTGTGCGCTCCTTTGGAAGCGGTCCACCAGCGGGTGAGGGGCACGTCGGAGAATGAACAAATCTAAATGAACGTGCCGGATGATAAAAGGACGTCCGCGAGTATACGCGCGTTTTTATCCGGCTGCGCCTCTGCAACCTAATTGAATGCAGCGCAATCTAAACGGCGTCAATTTGCTGATTCCCCTTCCGCTCTGAATGGCTTTAATGCCCCCGCGTACAGAGAGACAGAGAGACACAGAGAGAGAGAGAGAGAGAGAGAGAGAGAGAGAGAGAGAGAGAGAGGGGGGGGGGGAGTGAGATCGCCACCTGCTGCGGCGGATTTTCTGCGGTCTTTTAATGCCGCGATCATCGGGATTCGGCTCGGTCGAGTGTACTGGGTGCAAATCTATCGTGCAGGACTAAGGCAGGTGTCGGGAA
Source organism: Temnothorax nylanderi (assembly GCF_030848795.1). NCBI lineage: Eukaryota > Metazoa > Arthropoda > Insecta > Hymenoptera > Formicidae > Temnothorax > Temnothorax nylanderi. The sequence continues at coordinate 171,214 of NW_027249155.1, read as the reverse complement.
GCGTACTTACAGGTACAGAATTGTTCGCGGGATACAAAACCACCGTCTACACGTGTTCATTATTATAGCATTATGATAATAAAATGCGTTTTTTATTTTTTTATTTTTTTTAACATATTCGTTCGGGCGTTTATTTCGCGAAAGCTAAAAATAGTTTAGATTATCTATTACAGATATAGAATAAAAAATAATACGAAAAATGTATAAATATTTCTTAACTTTTGTTTAAAGAAATAATTTAAAAAAAAAACGGCTATTAATAGTATATATATATTCTTTTATGCACTCGGCAGAAATCATATTTCTAGAACATATTGAAAATTGTATTATGGATATTACTTATATGCGTGTGGCTAAAGGAATGATTTATATACGCCCCTAAAACTACTCGGAAGTTTACATAGCTATGACAAAGAGAATATTCAGTATTGCTTAGCATACTTAACAATCGTTTATTACAATCTATTGTACGGTGCATTGTCGAGCAATCAACGTTGAGCAGGTATAGGATGCTAGGATGCAGTGTACGTGAGAGAACGCACAGGTATGAGTGTCCCGTGTTTGTGAAAGACGCGTGAGGCAGGTATCTACTAATCCTAGGAGGAAAAATGCTCACTGCAGGTGTCAGACCCGGCGCCGGCGCTTGTTCACGACGGACAACCGACCACCCTTTTCTCGGGCCTCAACCGCACATTATAGTCCCTAAGATCTTTACGCAAAAATTATGAGTCAGAGAGGACAATAAACCTACTCGAAACGGAAAAGAGAACGCACATTTTTATTTTAATGGCCCTCCAAGAGGAATTGCGGTTTTACGGTTACAGTTTTTGAAGCGATGGCACTCTGGATATGGTGATAAATAATAATGTGCAATAAGATATAGGATCAACGAAAATTAATAGATTCACAAACAAGACATCCTTAACATTTATATCATTCACGTGTAACATTATTTAATTTATGAGAATTTTTATATTTCTTTTTAATTGTTATTTGCATAAATATCATAACTCTTTCATTTAAGCCTATTTTTAATGTGCAAGTAACTATTTTTTGAGAATATTATTTCTTGATATTCTTCAGTGTACAGATGTAGGTATATACTGCGAATATTAGGAAATTAACATAACGCTTGTAATGAAGTTTGTAATTATAAAAGCATGAAGAAGGTAGATTCAAGCAAATACAATTGAATCACAAATGAAACTCCGACTCATAAAATTAAACTCCAGCACTTGACGCTTGAATGAGAGATATCCATTCCGGAAAAAAAATTATAAAAGAAATTGGCTCTGACATACTTTTTATCATTAAAAAAAAACGTAAATGATATAGAATAGGGAGAATATATGAAATACATTCACCTTCCTAGAAACTATAGTGACTGACGTTGACTGTACTTTAACCTTCACTAATTAATGCTATTATCATTTGCTTCATGATTCTCTAGACTGCCGTTTTCGTTTTCTTTTTATCGCACAAATATGGGGTTCTCTGCTCAATTAATATATTAAATTCATCACAAAAACGCTTTCAAGGTCCATATTTAGCTACGCGTCGGTTTGATTCAGATTCGACGATGAGCGATGCACAATGCGCGATGTAAAAAATAGAGTTCCGTTCTAACTGGGGAAAATCAGCGATAATTAAAACGCTCCATCCGGAAGAATCCCACGCCGCTGCTAGCTTATAGCTGTATTCGAGCACAATGGAGGAACTCATGGCAGGGCCCATAGTCGACGCCTTATTCATACGAGAGGTAGTACGAACCGTTGCGGCATACCCCATCTCTCTGCTCGGTCTTGGTCTTCTCGCCTTACCCCAATTTAACTCCCCACGCCCCCTCCGCTTTTCTACTTGCCGCTTTACCGCAGCCTTTACCGTAGGAAGGTCCTTTCCTTCCGTCTCCCGTCTCTCTGAATCGTCCACGAACCCACCTGTTCTCTCGCGTTTCTACGCTGCGTGATATGACAGGATGTGACTGAGCGTATCGAGAATTTCGAGTAAAACGACGTGAATCGCGTGCAGTTACGCTCAACGACATTTTCCGAAGTGGCATCTCTCTCTCTCTCTCTCTCGTGCATTTACAGTGACAATTATTGTCGATGGTTTTCAAACCGTCAATAATAAATATGTCAGCTAATTAGTTCATGTTGAACCTAATTGGTTGGTGTGCTCGTAATAAGATATGATATCAAGGTGCTGACACCAGAAAGTTACGTTTTAGACTAGCAAGCTTTTTGTATTCCTAATGATAAAAAAAATGTTAAATAATTGGACAGCATCCTCCTCCCTCTCTCACTCTTTTTGCACGGACGTATCTGTTAAACGTGCTAACGAGCGTAACCAATCGGGACATTTTGCCTCGTTTAGATTGGATATAGCCAACTATTTTGAACCTATAATCAGCGTCTTCGCTTAATACGTGCAATTAGTAATTACATCAGCTGAATACGAATACCCGCTTGAGCGGGCTATATAGAAAGTCTCGATTGACAAGTAATTCGCGGGCAGACACGGCAGAAATGTCAACGCACTTGTTACGATCTTTCCTGCGCGCTTCGCTCGTCGTCCTGGCATATACAATCACCAGAACGACCGGATCGAGCGCAACGGTGGAATGAGAAAATAATTGGGCAGCATAAAACACACGATATCGTCGGCGCATCGGTGCGGTGCGGGGGGTGGCGAGGGGTGGCGAGGGTCGGGGTGGTGCGGTACGGTGCGGCTCGTCGGCGGCGGCGGCGGCGGCGGCGGTGGTGGCGGAAACGCTCCAAGAGCGCCGTGGAAGCGCGCTAGAATATTCACGCTGAAACGCGGCATATAAAATCATAGAGACACGAGTGGCTCGCTATAATAATGCATAAGGAGGCGGGCACTCCTCCGGGACAGGCCACGCCTCGCGGTCCCGCGCCACCCGGTGGGGGGGGATATCGAGCATCCGCCGGAAGGGGAATAAGACAGAGAGAAAGACGGATCGCGCAGGTGGAGGAGGACGAGAGAAACGGAGCGATATACCGGAGCGAGGGGAAGCGAGCGACGAGCGACGAGCGACGCGACGCGACGCAACGCGACGCGCGCGCGGAGAGAGAGAGCACCCGCGAGAGAGGATTCCTGTCTCTCCCTTTTCGGGGCTCATTCGATCACGCTTCGCCGCGCGCGCGAGCCGCCCTTTAGCCCTTACGATCCCGGAATTGCCGTCGCGATCGCGGAATCGAGAAACAATATCGGAAAATCAAAACGCGCACCTTACCTTTTCTCTCTCGCTCTACTTATCTAGGTATAAGCCCTCCGAAATCGAGCCCTCGTGTGCCACGGACGCCCGGGAGACCGATACGTCGCATCGGCGCGAAAAACCGTCGATCCGGCGGTCCATCTTTCAAGGGAATACACGCGGGAACGATCGCGCGGAAGGTGCATGCGTGCGGCGTTATCCGGTATATGCGATAATACGCGTGGAGGTCGACTCGCTCTCGTGCACCAAGGGTGGATCTCCCTGTACTCGCGAACGCGGCGCACGGAGAAGGGTAGGGGGGGAGCGGGGGAGGAGGGGAGGACGCATCGCGAAGGAGGTTGCGCGCCCGCCGTCGCCGGCGCGGGAGTGGGGGGGAGCCGCGCGCGCGGGCGGGGTAGGGAGAGCATGGACGGCCAGCCGCGGCGGGGAGGGTGGCGGCGGTTGGCGGGCACCGCGGTGGGGGGCGAAAGCGCGCGCAGGGCATATCTCCTCTCTGCCCCTACCAGCGCGGCCGCGTCTCTCCGACTCCGACGGCGGCGGAGAGGGGTGCCCGGTTGTCAGGCCCAGAGCTGGTCCGTCCGTCGTCCGGCCGACTCGAAGCATCGGAGCAGCGGATTTCGCGCGAGATATAGACTCATAAACACGCACGCGTACACGCGTACGCGGCTCGCACCCGCACACACATACATACGCACATACACACACGCCTACACACCTACACCCACACGCCACACACTGTGTACGTATCGCACCCGCGAGCGCGCGCGCGCTCGCTCACGTCCGTCATCAGCCGGAGCCGGAGCCGGAGCCGGAGCCGGTCATCGCACACGTGTGTATCGCGAACAGTGTGGTGTGGGACACACATCGTGCGCACACGTCCACCGCGGTATTACCCGCGCGCGCGAGGCGGCTCTCTCACGTTCTTCCCGGTTGCGCGTTTACGGTCGCGACACGGGCGTCTCTACCTGCCGCGCGTCGGGAATCGGGAATGCCGCCGCCGGTCTCGCGTCGCCATACGGTCGCGATACGCCGGACGAGCCGACCCCGTTTCGAGCGGTAATCGAAACAGCGTGAGTACCGGGTGTGTGTTGTGAGCGATCGTGGTCCGCGTACGCAACAGCTGCGAAAGAGAGAGAGAGAGATACGCGCCCAGCCAAACGGACAGCCGAGAGACAACAACAATCGGGACAACGACTCGGAGAAGCGGAGAAGACTTTCGGAAGCGGAGCGCGAGAGAGGGAGGATAGGCGCGGGCCACGTGCGAGATCATCCAGTGATAGAAGAAGCGTCAGCGTCTCAGTGCGTCAAGTCCCGTCTTCGGCGATCTCGCGGAGGAAAAAAAAAACATTTCGTCCCCGTCGCGCATCTCGCGGGGGATGGGTTAGGGGATCGGTGGCGTTAGCCTCTCATGGATTACTGGCCGATGAGTTGACACGCTCACCGGCCGGCGGGCAGGAGAGTGCAACTCTCTCTCTCCCCTTTGGCGCGACGACCCGCGTATATGAAACGCTTCGCGAAGTGCGTCGCTACGGTTCGCGGGGAGAGATGCGTCTCCCGTAGGTAGTTAGTGCCGATGGTGAGGTACGCGGGTAACGAACGTTGCGTCTTCTCAGCCTCGGTTGTCGCTGCGCGGGATTAGGGAGACAGAGACAGAGAAAGAAAAGTGTGTGAGTGAGAGAGAGAGAGAGAGAGAGAGAGAGAGAGAGAGAGAGAGAGAGAGAGAAAAGAGACAGAGGGAGACATGCGGTTCGCACCCTCGACGCTGCAGCGACGTCGTCAACCGCCGTTGTCCCGTCGACGACGTCTAGACTGACCACGCATTCGTCTGCTTTTCGTCGGGATCCCGAGGCGGAGGAGGCGGAGGAGGAAGAGGAGGAGGTGGAGGAGGAGGAGGATCCACGAGAACGAGTGCACCGGCGGCGACGGCGGCGGCGGTCGTTCGTACCGACCCGATCCAAACCGTCGGCGGACGACGACTGCCTCTTGGACGCACGGAGTGCGAAGAGCGACGAGGAGTGCGGCGGAACTGATTCAACCGAGTCGGAGGGATGTCACGGAGAAAGCAGGCCCGACCGAGTCGTGCTCATCTTGAGGAGGATCTTGTCCAGAGGCCTCTGTTGACCAATCCCATTGGAACTGTCGCGGGCAATATCCGTAAGTGACTCTTTTCCCGAAGGATTAGTCCGGATAAGAGAGATTATCCTCGTTCGGGATACGTTACAGTAGTTGCCTCTCCCTACCCCCCCCCCATGCTCAGGTTAGGTCGAATTGCTTTTGAATACATTCGCGGACGATAGGAAGAAAGCGGATGAAACCGTAGACGCGACTGTTGGGAGAAATATAGGGAAACGAGCTCTCTACGATATAAAAAGATTTATCTTGAAAGAAACGTTTAGTATGTTGATACAGAATCTGCCGTACTTCGTTTCCGCGATCGAAATATTAAGTTAAAGCTGAATTATCAAAATTATCAGAATTATTATAAATATATCATTCTAATGCTTGAAAATGGGCGAGACAATCGTGCGCCACTGTGCCCATAAAACGTTTCAGAACGCCAATGTATGATAAGAGTGATAAAATACTTATAAAATACAAAATAAAACTTCTAAGAAAATATCTCCTATAAAATATAAGCGATTAAAACAATGCCCGGAAAAGTGCACGATGTATATAACGCGAATTTCTTACAATCATAAAAATTGCGTCTAGTCACACATTAGTTGCTTTCCATTTACACTCAAGTGATCTGAGTCACTCAGTTATGGGATGGGAGTATTTTATACTCAGGTAAGATATGTCATTTTGTATTTACCTGCTTATTTCGATGACAAAGCTATCGCATAATAATACAGATCCATAGCCTCACTTTTAATGTGAGTTTATTAGATTCATTGAAGCACATGGTCTCGATTGTGGATAAAAACTCAGTTGAATCTCACTTGCCAGCATGCAAAAGGAACGTGCATTTAACTGAGTTATGACGTCACAAGTGAGAATTATCTGAGTTTTGATGTAAATGGAAAGCAACTATTAATAACGTAACGTTAATAACATCCTTCTCGCAAAGTTACAGTCCTTCCCCCTCTAAACCACGTATACCCAAGCTCAAAACAAACTGTTGAGCCAAAGAGTTATACGACTTACCCGGTACTTCGGAGCACAATAACGCGATAAGAAAGCGCGCCCCGGAGATGCGGTAACGGTTTACGATATACGGGCAGGCCCGAGGATGCTGGAAACTAGTCCGATACACGTGAGAAAAACGGAGCGGCGATTACCCGCGGCCGCGTTTGACCATTTATCGCGTTTATCGACGCCATTGGCGGCATTTCGCGGTGGGAATCGCACAATTACACGCGGCACGAGGACGATACGGAGATACGGAGGCTTATAGAGACACGCGGCGAGGGTTAAATTTCATAAATTAACGCCGTCGAGAGAGAGAGACGCGGCGAAGCCCCAGCGAGATATGAGATGCGAAAATCTATCCCGAGATTAATCCCAACGTTCCCCGTAATACAGTTGGCACGCTAAATGCACTGGAACCCGATTCACAAGCACTTTCCGTCGGACTGAAACGCGTCTGCCTCCTCGGGGATCCACCTCGATAAAACGGACCTGCCTCGGCGTAACATCAAAGCGAGCCTAAGAAACGGCCGATAAAACACTTCCATCTTGCTGCCCGATGCCCTCCCCTCCGACCATAAGCTCCTCTCGCCGCATTTTCGAGTACGCTTAAATCGCACGAGAATTACACTTTGCGCGAAGATCGCATCACGGGTTGTAATACATGACGCTTCGTATTTCGGTGATCTTTACACGGCATTAATCTCGCTAATAAACTTGCGGTGTCTGCGAAACGTAATGTTAAAATTTCGAGCTTTATATCATAATCTGAATAATAAAATTGTGCCGTAACGTACACGCGTTCCGCAACATTAAACTACGATTTTTAAGGCCAGTGTAAATTTAATTAAAAAAATAAATAAATAAATATAAATAAAAATTGATAAATGTCAAGAACAAAATTTAATTTTTACGTGACGTATAAAATTGCTTGCGCAAATCTCATATATCTCCAAACGTCTATATAGATTGACTGTCAAACATGGAAAATTTAAGGCGCGGTGCTTTTTATCTGGAGACTATAAAGTTTATCGGAGATATTTACATTTTTTCCCATTAAACATAACCAGAACTTCTTCGATCGTGGGGAAGAGAGAGGGAAGGGGGAATAAGAACACGTTACTATAAACCGCTCGGTTTTACTGAATCCACGTACCTGACATCCGTGTATCCATTTGGTACATGTACCATTCGCAGACATCACGTCTAAACAGGAAACGTTTAATGCTGGACACGGCTTAACCTGGCCGATAAAAACGGATATTTCGTAGAGGAGCCCGGGAAAATATTTTTCAGAAGTCAGAACGATATCTCTCGTAGGAATACGTGGAAAATGTATCGGCGGTCGCGTGACGAATGAAATTTCAATAACGCCTCCCCATATCGGGTGGCGCCGTACGGATGGTCTTAATTTGCCCAACTTTTTCAATTGTAAGTTTCCGCACAGTTCCGCACCCTGCTGTTGTACTCTCTGAATAGTTGGAACATCTCGAAAACAACATAAAGCGCGTCTCATTCCTGGCGCGTGTACGTGACAGGTCGGTTTCTTGCTGAGTCAGAAGCAAAATCGAAAATGTCGGTGGATACCGCGGTAACGATAAGTCTAGCCGTGTTACCAAAGTTTATCTAAATAATGCGCTAATTACAATTCGTCATATTCTCCGAGTTTCTCTGACAGATTCGTCTTTCGATGTAACGGGAAGATTTGATAAGAGCTTATCGAAATAGCTTATCAAATGTCATAATTTCTTTTTATCGCGCAACACACGTCGGTACGTTTATTTAGTTACCTATCTACATTTTTCTCGATTGCAATAATAAATTGAATTATCAGCATATGATATTGCGGACATTAATTGAAAATAATATTGATAAGTGAAGAAATATTCATCAACTTTACCGATTGCCCAAGTTTTTCTACATCACGCAACACGAAAATGAAACATTAATTATGACAAGCAGATGGAATGATGTTTGGTGCATCCTGTTTCATAAAATAATTACATTATGTTCTCTCCTGATAAAAATTTGACAAAAAAACTTTCTGGAGAGGAGGCTTAAAATTAGAGGATACATATTTCTTTACTTTATACGAAAGTATTTTTTAAATTCTGTATTACTATGTCAAATAGAACGTCTTATTATGTCTGTTTTTGCCAGTATTCACAAGTGTTTTTTTATCTTATACATTATAGATACAGTCATAAGTAAAACAATGACATTAATTATATTTAATATATTTATCGTATTTTACAATAATAAATCATATATATATCATCAATAATAACTAAAATTATCGGTCAATGCTTGACCGTTTGGCGACTGACAGTAATGATATTTTGGCGACTTATACTAATGATATTTAATATCATTACGTATCATAATCGAGCATAGATCATTTCCTGATCAAGACTCGGAAATTACCGTTTCTTACGGTCGGCCTTCGCGTTCAAAGAGACATAACGAACATTCATGAATCATAAGCATGAAACGCAGTATTCACAAATCAATTTACATTTCTTTCGCTGTTATCTTAATGTTATACATACTACGAAAATATGAGCGACCATCCGATGTATCAACGGGTCGTTGTATTAAACAGATAAAGCGATTAATATATCGAGACAAAGTTACAGTAGGTGTAATAAGTATTTATCATAGCGATCAATTTCAATAAGAACTGTATCGTCTGTTTATTTAATATTTCATAAAACAAATAATTCTACGTGTTTCTAGAGATATCTCTAGAATAAATATTAAACAAGACTATGTGCCTTTTTATGAAAATATGTATTGAGAATTCAGAAATTGATAGAAACAGACGTGTGATAAAAATGCATCTCTCTCTCTCTCAGTTTTTATTTTATAAGATATAAATACAACATGAAGACATGATAATGTAAATAAATTATATCAGTTTATTTGAAAATATTACCAAGAGAAATAGTGCTCGAAACTAAATCATTATTAATCATTGTCACGAAACGGTGCAAAGACAACGAAAGAAAGAAAAATTTTATTTTAAATTTAGGCTATTGCAAAGCACTCAATGAAATTTCTCGCATTGTTGACGGACCACAATCTATGATTTATACATTTGTTATTTGTAAATTATTCCCATTTATGTAGGTATACCGCTATACGTAATAAAATCGTAATTCCTCTCTCGTAAATATCTGACATTAAAATGTGCAATTAAAATAATAATAGTAGAAGCTTCTCTAACCCGCCATACACATTTTCCGGTAAAAGAGGGAGGGGAAATTATTAGAAATGATATTTTATCGCAAAGTAATATCGAAGAAAGCGGAGATATCTGGCCGTAAGTTACGATCGTTTGGGAATTGGACGAAGCTTAAGGATATTGGAGTAGCGCCAAAGCTCGCGCTCGGACAGATAGGATTATATATCGTTCACAGGTGTATAAAAATTACGCGGATTACGCGGCGTGTTCGCATGTACGACGTGTCATTTCTCAGGCCGGAGGGAATGTTCTAATACAGCGATCTGTCTTTTCGGGAATCGTCAAGGGTAGTGCGTTTTGAAAGCCGTTTTCCCTTTAAGCTGTCAGTGGGATATGCTGACGTGAAAAAGATCGTTGACAGACGAATAGAGAAGTTTCGTCGTGTGTGTCCGTCATGAGGACGGGCGGAGGAGCGGGCGGGAAGCTGTCTGCCGGCGTCGGACGGCGGCTAATGTGTGACAAGTAACTAAGAACCGTCTAAACCGTCTGACTTGCACTGACTGCATATTAATAGATCCTAATACGCGCGCTCGCGCATTGCTCTTAAGCCCGGCATCATTATGTCAGCCGTTTGTCCCCCGAAATTATTAAGACCCATCCGCACGGTGCTTGCATTCCGCGAACGTTCAGGACAATGCGATTCCGACGACGCGCGATTTCGATACGCGCGAATTAATTCTCCAAAATATCAATAAGGTACTAATGGAACGGGTTCATCTGCCGCGCGAATTTATCATCTCCGCGGGACAGCCGCTACTTACAGCTTGTCACGAATGTAAATGAAAATATGTCCGCGTTGAAATACGCGTTTCATATTCGTCATCCGCGTATAGATTTGACAAATTGCACCGAGAGCGGCGGCTAAGGGCGTCTCTGCCGTCGCGCGTCGGTTAATTATCTCAAATGTTGCGGGGAAACGCTTTATCGGTCGCCGTACTCGTCTTCGCCCCATCGCGCTTTCTTAGCTGTCTAAGAGTGTGGACAATACGTAAACACCGAACGGTGTTTTGACATAGAAGAATTGGTTCATTGAAATAGCATTTATGACTATTTATTGCTGCGCTGCTTAACATGTATATCTTTGACGTATATAGAGATAACATCGTGCCTTTCAATGAGGACATATCTGTATGCATTATCACGATAGCGCAAATACAAATAGATATAGATAAAATGTTTAAAATTGCACGCTTCGTCGAAAACATTTTTTGCATTTCCGTTGATATGGAAACATTGGGAACACCAACTGCGTGCGGTTATTATTAGCGTTGGCTACTACTTATCACTATTCTTGCAAATTGAGCTTTGTGAAACATTAGACTTTCGACACAGAGACACCGAAATGAGAGAAGAAAGCCGAAATGAGAGAAGCGCTAAGATAGCACGATTGAGACCAGTAGAAAAAAAAAAATGAGCGTGAACGATATAAAAATGCCAAAGTTACAGAAAAAAATATGAAGAAAGAATGTTTGGAGCGTTATCGCTTGACCGTTTGTCGCATATGAATATTTAGGAACGAATATCTACAATGTTACACAATGTATCAGTACAAGGAGACAACGGTTATCATGCCTTAACAGTTTTGCTTATTATTAATCGCTCGCTGTTTTTATTAGCTTGTCCTCAAACTGATAACTCACATGAATGAATTATAACTTGTTTACCGAAGTTTACTAATAAATGTTACTTACGTATGCAGCCGAAATCATAGAATTGAGAATGTGTTGTTAAGCCATGCACGCGCATGCCAAATAATCGCTCATAAATATTTGTCCGCTTTCGTGAAAGTGCGTTACACGCTGCATTTCCGGCAGCTAAATAAATAATTATCTATTGTTTGAGCGTTGTTTGCACAACAAGGTAAAAACCAAGAATTCGAGAATGATTTCCAGACAGTGGCATAGAAAAGCGGACGTAATGAGTTACCGTGTCTCTCCTCTGTTGCCACTGTGAATATTTTCGGTCGGCATCCCGTGCATGCACAGAATTGCGTGAGCGTCTGACATATCTATTTAAACCGCGTGTTTTAAAAACAATGTTAATAACGGAAGACGTATTGATAGCGTATGATAGAAACGCATGGATCTTCGTTGCGCCTATCAAATTCCGATACTAATTATGATTTCGGCCGCTATATTTAGAATTATTTAAAAATATCCCTGAAAGCCGATAGATCACGGTAAATGCCTCAATTATATACTGGAAAAATGAGACGCAGCACGGGCATTGGGTTAAAAAAAAACAGGTAGAATTACGTTGCACTCAGGAATACAAAAGTATAAAAATACTTAAACGTGTGTGTGTGCGATTTAAAATAAAAATCTTTTTCGCGTATATATTATTGTGACTTTATATTAGTAAATATATTGTACATCCTTGTGCAAACGTCGAGGTCGATATTTTTTCAGAAAATAACAAAACAATTGGAGCAGAAAGAAGATGTATGACGAAACGTGAATAGAGACACATATCTCATTCTATAAACAAAATTATCTTTGCTGTCATTGAGTTGAATCACTGTCATTCTCTTATTCGTCGGCTACTCTATTTGCGTACTCGTAGTATGATTAAGTACTTTTGGCACAACTCTCTAAGTATGTAACTCACATTATGCCCAAGCAAAAGATGCACGGTATGAAAATTAAGATCTCAGAAATGCTGTATGACTTCCACTCTTAAGTAAAATAAAACACACATATATGAAATAGAATAATAAAATCCAGAAAAAGAAGCCAGTTAGCTATTTTCTTCTATTTTTTTTAAATATAATAACTTAATCAAATACTTTCGATTTTAAGTAATCAACTGACGCATACGTATCGATAAATTCGAAAGTAAGACGGAAAATGAGACGGTATCGTAAAAGGGTTTAAGAATTCTGCCGCGGAGAATGGCGAGAAAGAGAGCGCGAGAGGGAAGAATCCGGGGAAAAAAGTATAGTTGCTGACTTACCGGTTTCTTGCCCTTTGTCGTGCGTGAATATTTTTGGTCGACATCGCGTGGATGCGGGGAAACGCGTGGGTGTCTGCGACTGTCCCGTCTGCCAACCCCAATCTATTAGACATCTTAGTGTACGTGCGCGTGTTTCTCACGCACACGTGATCCCACATGCACGCGTGCGTGCATTCGGCCCGGGCTCCCCTCTCTTTTTGCTCTCTTCGCCTTCTTCTGCCGCCGACGATCAGTAGAAAAAAGGAGGAGCGTCCGCGAGAGACAATGCCGATGCACGTTCTCTCCGTAGAATCTCGAGAAGCGAATGACCGGGGTGTACTTGAAAAATTGATCGCGAGTTGGCCCGACACTGGACGTTCGAAATGTCGTCTTCTCATTCGGAGACGAAGCGAGGAAGACGGGCGGGAGTAAAAAGAAGGAGAGAGGATCAAAATCTCACCGCGACGGCTATTGAGATTTGAGAGGCTCGTCATTCACAATCTGCCGATTTTATGGGAACTATCATTAAGCTATTATTATAAAAATATATTAGTCCTAATATTGTATCTTGATATTGCTCAAATATCTTAAATATTAATCGACACGTCATAAGACGTTATAGGCAATAAAATAAATAATAAAAAAATAAATATAACAATCCAATACGGAGCAACATATTTATACACACATATAATAAAGCTGTCAACAAAATATCTTTTTTCACTCAGGGTTGAACTGTAATATAAGTAGATCGAAATTTTTATGTTGATATATCGGCACAGTGTTTTATGCCAATTGTCGTAGAGTCGATTTCGCGGCTGACAAAGTATAGCGAGGCTGGTTGCTGGCACGGCCGCGGCGGTGGAACGTACTTTGCCCCGGAGTGGCCGGAGTGGAAGGTGAAACGCGCGCGGCGGCGAAGCCGCGATTCGAATTCCGCGCGGCAGTAAGGCGGCACCTTGCATGTTACCGACGAGCCCTCGCCCCTCGCGCGTTGAACAATTACCGCGCAATATTATTTATATTGATGCCCCGCATCGCGCGCGCGTTTCGTCATTCCGTTTCTTCCTTCGGCAGCGTTATGTCACGGGCCTGTATGGCCGTTCTCTTCCCCTGGCGATCGACCCGGTGCGACTCCACGATCCGATCCGGTCCGGTGTCCGCGCGCCCTTGCCGCGCGGATCGGGTCTGTACAGCGGCGCGGTGGGCGCTTCTTTTGCGCGTCCTTCGCGCAAAACCCCGGGTGAGCATTCCTTCGCGGAAGAGGCGAAGGTCGCCAATTATCGAGTGGCGAGCCGCGAAGGCGGCTTAATGCGATCCCCTATGACGGGTCATATTCGGGCCCCCTTTTTGCTCCTTGCCGGTGAACGATGCCGGGCGACGATTCCACGTTGGCGTCAAAGAGCACCGACCGCTGGCTGCGTAAATCCCACTACCGACGCGTTCGTCTCGACGTCTCTCATCTCTCTCCTCCGTTTTCCACCCGGCTCTCTTCGCCCTGAACTTATCTCTCTCTCTCTCTCTCTTTCCTTCCTCCTGCTTCTCCTTCTACCGGATCCTCCTCTGCTCCTTTCTTCTTCTCACCGGGATATCATCGTTCTTCTCTCACGGTTCGTACCGTACCGGACCTCGTGAGATCCGAAGAGAGATCGGATCCAGGTGACCGGCGCGCGTCGTAACCGTAATTCCTCAAAAAAGATTCCGATGCTCGCCTTCTTTCCTCAACGCGGTTATCCTTCGTTCCCTTCCTTTTCCTGTCTCTTTCCGTCTTTCTCCGTCTTTCCTTTTTTTTGCGTTCTCGTCGCATTGATACGAACTGTCAGCTTGCGTCCAAGGGTTTCAGATGGACGGGTAGATTTTTCACGAACAAATTGATCGGGATGAGACCGGAACAGTATCTGGTCAGTCACCATTAAACGAGCGTCTACGATGAGGTTGCGGCGGGCTCTCGAGAAATCCTCACTTTCTTGGACTTTCTCGCGCGCGTAACGATCGAGATCGAATTAGCGATCTCGTAACTGCGACACCGGGCGGAAATCTCGCATAGCGTTACTTGCGTATAGCGGTGTATAAAGGTGACAAATATTTACCGTGCACCTTAGACTCGTGCAAATTTATTGCGTACAACACGTATGTATTAAGACAAATCAACCTACCGTTACGTGTGTTGGTTTGCATTATTATTAATACATTAATGTAGGCGGGTATTCGTATTTTTATGATAAATACTTAAACTTAATACGTTAACGCGACTCTTATATGATATTTGTCTTATATATAGTCACAACGTAGTAGCTAAATTTATGGATGACTCAAAGCAGCTCGGATGATTCTGGAATGTCCACCATAAACTACGAAATATAATTATTTCAGTATTTTCGAACTGTTATACCGTGTGACTGACCCTGAATCGATAGAACGATTTATACTACATTGATCGCATTGATCCGAGCCGAAAGGTTTCAAGGACAACGAACGGCGGCTGGTTATTAAGAATTACGGCTGGGTGATGTGAATTATTCATAAAATGCGACAAGTCTGACGAGGACGGACGAAATTTTAAAACGACGCAGGTGACATGTCGCCTTGAACTTATGGGCAGGACGAATAATTTCGGCGTGCCGTTATATAATAATTCGCGCAATTCGAATTAACGTTAAAAATCCGTTTATTGCCGCGCAAGACAATAGTATTCGCGTTCAAAGTATATCGCTTCCCGACATGGTAGTAAGAAACGGTGTGTAATTTATGATAACGAGGCGTGAATTATTGATACTCAAAACTGATTATCCTTGTAGAAAAGCATATGATCGAGGGCGTTTTGCTGACTTTATAAAAGTTTAATGCGTGACGGATAATCTGCGGTTTCTTATTAAATTATGAAGCGTAATGTGAAAAAAGTAGAGGCATCGAGAACTCGCGCGAAGGAAAAAGAAATTTAACGTCGAAGAGATCCGAAGAGAGAAGTCCGAAGACAAAGAAAAGTATGGAGGTGATCGATTGTTGAAAAATTAATTCGATCCCTTCTGATTATTCACCGGGAGTGGTGCAGGTTATTCTGCAAGTTAATAGTATCTAAAGTCTAGCTAATTAGTTTCCTGCTATTTTACATTTTTCATACGTACTTACATTTTGAAAAAAAGGTATCCTCGTTATATAACAAACTGATTTTACCAAACGCGATTATATACAATTTTCTTTTTTTTTTTGCAAGGTTTCAAGGTATTTTATTCCTTCTAGTAACGAGTTATTCAAAGGCATTAATTCACGAGTGAAAGATGGAGAAATATTGTCCGATGCGTGAGCGGAAACGTTCATTCTCGATTGCATGCGGGTCTGTCCTCCGAGCGAGCAAAAAGAAACTCTCGTCTACCTCCAGAAGGTGGAATATCGAGATGTGGCGACGCGCGACGGGCACGTAATGCGGCCAAGAATTCGGCCAATATTTTAAACGAGCACTCATATATATCGGCATTCGCGGTTAATCGAATTTTTGCATCCCGACGCTCGACGTCGTCGACGCATTCGCGTGCGCTTTGCGCGCGATTTTCATCGCCTTGTCCGTCGTCAACGGATTGGCGATCAGGATTAACTTGTGTACTCTCACAATCAACAATTATTACTATATACCATCGATATAATTTCGCTTTTGCCTGACACATCTCACTTAATTAATTAAGAATATATATCTGGAACGAAAGAGTTTGCTTATTTATTGTAGCTTATTTATAATGTGAGAATCGTTTACTGAGCTGGACATTTTCTGATTTTCCCAGAGTGATTCTGCCGACTGTGTCTTTCTCTTTCGACATATTCTCGTTTTTCAAGGAAGCATTAATTACTTAAAACAGTTAACTTCCAGGAAATAACGTATAGTTTAATGCATAATGTAGTGGATAAGACGACGTTATTGAAAAGATTGTGCACTCGGGTGAAGACGGCAATGATCTATTAATCATTCGAATTATAAAATAAATGATATAATCTTATTTTTTTTTATACCTGGATATTATTATCATACATAATAAGGTGGTATCTCTTTCGTCTGTTAATGTAGAAATATCATGCAATTATAGTATAATATTATTTGCATACTTTTGATGTGTACTATCACAATAATGATGAAAAAATGGTAAATATCGCAGACGTGAATAAACACGCATAACATTGCCATAAATTATGGAGCCCGCTGCTGGTTCGCGCGTAGCCTTAACATTACCTAACCTACCTCAAGACATAGTATCTTCGGATCTAGTCGCATCACATTACGGAGAAAATTACGTCATGCAAAATATTCCTGTATTTAATTGCTGCGTATCGCGTAACATCGAATCGTCCCGATGCGAGATGCTGCCGTAATAAAATATACTTTACAAACAGGACAGGAATTACTGAGCACGGCTGTCGCTAATTCCAAAACTCTGCGCTCGTACGTAACGAGAAACAGCATTCTCGGATCGAAGCTTGAATAGCCCCGTGGAACAACTATTCCCGTAAATACCGTAAGTTAAATCAACGACTATAATTTAGTCGTGCTTTTTACAGTAGGAGAATTGTTGGGGAATACTACAAATAATCTTCCCAACAATTTAATTTCACCGCGTCTCTCATTTTCGGGGCAGAGGGGGGGGGATACATTCTCTCATATATTTCTCTGAAACATTTGACGTCTCGTAATAATTTATGTTATAAATAAATTATTTATAGTAATTATATTATAAATGAATCTGTTGAACTCCTATTCAGTTAGTCTTTACAAATTATTTTTCCTTTTTCATACAAATTGGAGCCAATCAAGCTCATTGTAATACATTACATTACATGATTTTTTTACTAACAGAACATACAAAGCGTACAATAGACGCAATATTCAAAAATATATATATTACATGAAATTATTTAGATTTATAGATGTATTTTTAAACAAAAATCCGGACATTAATTTTTATACAGCTTAAATGCTCATACAAAATGCATATATCTCGATTAAATCTGCTTATGGCATTATGTAGTATCACGCAGTAAGTTGATACGCCTGGGATTATGGAAGCTACGAACTGCTATTCTAATCTACCATTCTTTTTCGTTAAACGCAATTCCCCGCCCATCCAATGAGATTCCTCATCATAACTCTCATTCAAAAATTGTATTCAGTAATTATGTGCGAAATCTGATATCTGTGTTTATAATCGCGCGCAATATTCTACAAATAAATAAATTGTACGGTTTTAAAGAAAAATATATTCTCTCTTATAATCACATCTTCTTAATTATTTGTGTTTTACGTTGAAACGCAGAACATTTTCTTTTCTCTATTCTTACTTTCATAAATATACATAAGATATATATGCATATTTAAATCTAATTATAAACTTGATCCTTGAAGATATTTATATTTGGCACGGATCTTTTTGATCAGTCATGATTTTTAAGTCGTTTCTTTATCGATTTAATACATTACACAATAATATTTCGAATGCTAAGCTATAAAATTCAACCAGATATATAGAGAAACCAACTTTGTACATCGTTTATTGGCATAGATGAGGGGCAAGGCGCCCAATTGAATCGCTGCCAAATTAAATCCTGATTGTACAGAGAATAGAACTTCAAATTTTTGCTTAATAACGAAGAGTTTATTATTAGATATATCATCTCCGTAAATTTTATAGACATTTATGTAAACTCTATTTTCTCAAGTTATATATCAACTTTTATTATATTTTCTAGAAATCTTATCACACATATACTATAGTTACAAAATCAATTAAGAAGATTAACAAATGAAGAATCGTATGTCACAAAAACCATTTACTATGTACTAGTTAATTTTTTATAATTTTATTATCATGGTAACATATGCATACAACAGATAGAAAGTAACTGATTCTTACAGTTAAAATTAGGCAAAAATTAACACGTAGCACGTATAATCGTTGAACGAATAAATGATCAAGGTCACGGCTGACAGGATTTGATCGAAGTTACATGAAAGGCGCGAAACGGCGTGAAAAGCAGGGATGATGATTATGACGTCCGCCAGTTGGATTAATTCGGATGCGGAGAAGGTTGAGTGGATATCTTCGGGGGGGGGGGGGATGGGAAACAGAGGGTAGATGTAGGAGAGACACGCACCCGGGGTGTCGATTGCGGAGCGGGTGACTGAAATTGGCCGCGTCTGACTACTACCATTCGTAAAATGTGCGTCGAAGCGACGACACATCAAAAGCCGCCGTTTAAGAGGGTCATATTATTTGGCCGCGCGCGAGCGGGAGCGAAAGGGTTATCAGCCGTCATCACCGTCGTGAGCGCGGGCGACGCTACCGAAAATGCGAGGATACCCTATTTACTTAACAACCAACACCGTACCGAAACCCAAGCGGCCCCGCGGGCTTATTGCCAACCGACGCCTCCACTCGTCACTTCTTCCATGTACACACTATGTGCCCATTATGTACAACCGCTATATGTATCTCCTTGGGTTCTCGTGAGAACTTAATCGCCAGCGGTGGCACGCGCCGCAACGTCGCGGCGTCGACATCACCGAAACCCTTCTCCTCCCCCCCCCCCTCGCTATTTCAGATAATAAAGCATTGTTGAATTTTCGCAAAATTGCGAAACTGTCATTATTGTTCTAGATATACTAACACTTGTGTAGGATCCAATAAAAAAAATGTATTCGATGATAAATGTTATTTTTTATCGTTGTGCAAAAAAGAGTGGAACAGATTTGTAATGAAATAATTGATTGGGAAACAATGATTGGGGAAATTGCTTAAAGTATTACGTTAGTTTTATTATTGTAATAAAATTATGTAACGTCGGGGATTCTCTTTTTTTGGATGCTGTATTTTGTACAGAAATCTCTACTCCCCTAATTCCAGGAGAACAATAAAAATGTTTCATTTTCCGCTCGAGGCCCATAATCACCCGTCACTACCGGAAGGCGCGGTACAACCGAACTGTGGGAATGATTCCATCGATCGTAACGTAACGCTGCCCAGCCCGTAATACGCGCATTAAAAAAGAGACACGCGAAATGAGAAGTAGGAAGCGAAGGGAGATAGAGTGATAATAGAGAGAGAGAGAGAGAGAGAGAGGAGAGCAGAACGGGAACGTATATTGACACAATGCTCGTATTCCAATATGTCCAAATGTTTCCGCTCGGTCGCATCGCGAACGCTATGCGGGGAGGCCGGGAAGCGGATATCGCGAAATAATGACAATCGGCGTCGCACACACAATGGCGTAGAGAGACGCGGCCGTGTTATAGCCGCCGCCGCCGCAACAGCGACAACGCCTGGAGGCTGATGAGCGGCTAATGGGGGACTTCCCCTCACCGATGCGCCACCGATGCGATGTGCATCGGTGTTTTGTCATCAGCATTTGCCGTTACGTTATGATCGGCTCTGCCGGATCAGGTCGCGCAAGAGTATGCGTGTATGTGCGTGTGCGGGAACGCGCGTACACGAGCGCGTAGCGAGATGGCACGGGGGGTTGGAAGGTGAGAGGAGGAGAGAGAGAGAGAGAGACCGGGACACTCTTCTTGTACGGAGATCGGGGCGGGTGTCCCGTTTTCCGGGTGACTTGGCTAAACGGGATCGCATTAGCACATAGTTGCCCCCTTCGACGCGATGGGAGATTAGCATCTCGAATTTTTCTCCCCCTCCCCTGCCCTCCGCTCCGCTCCGCCCCTCTACACGCGTCCTTCTCAGTCGCGTCTCGCTCGTGCTTCGCTTGCAAACGCTCGCGAAAAAAACGGCCTGTTTCTTTTTTTCTTGGCCACACGGCAGCAAACGGAGCGCGGGCTCGTCTCGTAACAATACTCGCTCGAATGCCGGGGAGTCTGCAATGAGGAAAAACGAGGTGGCTCTTTCCCTCTTGACAGCTCGTGAATTCGCGATTGTGACTGCCAGCATTCGCGATTCGTTTTGAATTTTATTTTAATATCGCGTGATTTCGAGGAGACGTTGCAATTTTAAAACGTACTATATGTTTCAATCAGATATAGAAATCGACGCGTTAAATCTTAATGACATTTCAAAAATTAGATTTAGACCTTACTATTTAAATAAACAAGTTTCATTTTTGGTTGTTGAATGTACAAATCGATGTTTCTCGTGTATGTATATTTTTATAATCGTATTTAAAAACACATCAAGTTTAAAATATGATAATTTATACATATATAATCTTATAATTCTAATTGTAATTTATATAATAACGTCAAAGTACCCGAAAAGCCATAATAATAATATTCAAATCATAAGAGTACATTATTGTTAAATTCGTAGTGTCAAATTATATACTCAATTTAAGTCATTTTGAACCGTTCCTGTAGGTAGCCACTCTGCTCCTACTCAATATATCGTTAATTTAACTAATACAATGTTAATTTAACTAAACCAAAGATGTTAAAATAATAAATCGACACACGTGATAGTTAAAAGTAACAAAATGTTATTTAATCAAGGTATTGGTTTAAATTTCATCTCTTAATATTTAATTAAGTGTTATACTGTGATATGCTTTTTGATTAATACGTTTAAAATATATTTTATTAACAAGTAATGCGATAGCAGCTTTATAATAGTTTTTCGAATAAAAATGGATTAATTGAGCTTTAGTGCTGCAGTTAAAATTGAGCTTGACAAATTTTGTGATAGGAGCTACAACAAATGACGGTTATCGAAGCATCACCAGAGAGTATCGTTCTACGCGATTTTCGAATATTCAGTATATTCCGTATAAGTACCGTGTGTCGCTGAATTATACATTAGAGACTTACATAAACCATGTACAGGGCCTTTCCCGGTCCACATTGTACAAATATTCGGAAATTCGTCAGATGTTTCACGCTGGGCTTTTCATGCTACGCAAAAACGGAACGGAGCGCGACCGCGCTTTGTGCCGCGCCACGTTTCCCTCTGAATTTTCGGACACCGGCGGCGGCACACGTTTTCGTCGACGTTTTAACGTTGGCTTTTACCGAACAACTCTCGTTTCTATCGTTGATCTTCTTTAACGAATCAAAAGTTTTTGTCAGAGCATTAAGTCGGCGGGGCCAATTATCGGAGCCGTCGAGTACCGCTGCGCTGCCCTACTAATTGAAGACCGTCGAAACTATTTCGTGGGAATCTATAAAAACGCCGACTTCATCTCGAAAATTAAGTTTCTAATGTAACCCGTTATATACTCGTGCACAGAGCGTTGCTCTTTAAATGCTTTTTACTAAGTAATGGGAAATGTTCCAGGGGGCTTGGCCCATTCAATTCTGACTTCGCGAGTCAGCAATTCTGTCCGAAAAGTTCGTCGAAAGCTGCGGAAACGACCGAGACAGAGATAATATATCTCGATTCTGAGACTATAATACTTAAAAAAATAACAGTCGCTTGTTGGAAAATTACATTTGCAAAGTAGAAGGCACGAAAAAAAATTAATGTACATTAGTCAATTTCCATATTAAATATACATTTAATTTAAATATATATTAAATATACAATTACTCAATTATAAAATGAATGCTGTATAATAACTATCGTTAGAGCATCTTGAAAAATGACGAGTCGAAGTATTGTAAGGCATTATCGATATACGCAGCATAGCGATGACAATGGGAGGCGCGCCATGGGAGACCATAGAAATGGAGCCCCGAAACCCAACACTTTTAAGAAACATCGCCGGTGTCGTTGACGGGCGAGAGAGGAGCGTGCGCGCGGATAGGTACCGCTGGCGAATAGAACCGGCACGGGCTTGGAAGAAATCACTCGTGATAGGGCTTCCGCGGCATTAGCGCATCAAAGGATTGGATTTTCGGATACCTATACGTACAAGGACGGTCGACCGGCCGCGGCCGGGCCCTCCTACCTCCCTCCTCCGTGCGACGAAGGAGCAGCCAGGCAGCAACCCCTACGAGGCAGGGATCTCGTCCCTCGATGCGCGCACCGCTGATGTGCTCGTTAGCATATCATACGTGTAGCATACTACTCCGTGGTGGGGCGAAAGGTAGAGGGTTAAATCCTCGACCAATAACAATCCATCCAAGCCTGTCGCCTGGGTCGCGCCCTCGCTCGTGAACCCTCTCTCGCACCAACACGAAGACCTGGCATTATAATTCGGAATCTACCTCTGACCCTCCCTCTCCTCCCCTTTCTATCTCTGTCTCTCTGTGTCTCTCTCTCTCTCTCTCTCTTTCTCTCTTCCCGATGCCAACCACTTAGACTTAGACCGTTTATTTGTCTATCCAGCGATCAGACAGCTCAAAGCAACCACAGTCCTTCCCGACGCCATATTTTTTCGATCCTTTCGCCACATTGGCCGGTTGCTTCTCCGATTACGGAAATCCAGCCGTCGATCCTTGACGTGGAATCGCGGGCGCGTGTGAGCGCATCTCGCCCGACTCGCAATAATTACACCAAGATTTTCCCTCGTGTATTCTGATGTCGAGTATATGATTCGCTAAATGTCTTACGTTTCTACGTCTTTAGTCTCCGTGTCTGCCGCGGCAGATATCGATTTTGTTCAGGCGTGAGTCGAGATAATTCGTCCCGTAGGCGACGCCGAGCACACGACAGCTGTAATGAGAATTTACGCCAGTCTTTACGTCTCGACGGTAATGTTACGACTAGATAGATGTAAAATCAAGGAATATCGTTTTACTCTCTTTTAGAAAAACGGAAGATATAAATAATAATTTACTTGGAAAAAAAATCACGTCTCTGTACCACGAAATTGTAGCTGAAACTGTACAAACAATAATCCGTCATATGCAATTTGTCACGAGCAATTTGTCATATGCAATTTGGAATGGAGACTCGCATAGTTGACATCGCTGTAGACTTTAACGAAACGCGGTACCTCTAAATTAGGGACGAGGGGCTGGCACGTAGCCAAGGTCGGGCAAAATACAGATATTTCCAGCGCGTATATTATTATTAATCGTGTCTATAAATCGCGCTAAGCAATTAGCATTCGTTCCGCCGACTCCGCGGTAGGATCATCATAACCGTCCGAACCCGTCATCACCATCGGCGCGACACCGGTGGCACGGCGACCGCATCGATCGCGCGCGCGAGCGCGCGCGCTCATCCGACGTGTAAAATTTTTATCGGTGTCCGTGAAACCATCCTCAAATTTAACGCCCCGACGGCTCTTGGCGATTTGGCGGCTTCACGAGCGTAACTTTATACCGGTAACTTATCCGACGCCGCTTGTGCAGATACCGTGGGTGTATTTCGAACCAAGATCGGCTTCTCTCCTTTTGCTCTTTTTTCAGCACGCGCCTAAGTGGGACCAAACTGGCTAGCTGTCATACTCGACTAACGCGCGCATATTACTACGTTAGCGAAACTTATGGGTCCCTCGACGTGCGCCCGCTGCCCGGGATTAACCCTCCACTCTCTATCGTACCTTTTATTTCAATGCGATCCATTGTGGATAAGAGCCGTTACACATATCTGTTTATACAAGACAAGAAGTACAAGTTTTTTTTTCCCGAAGGAATATTACCCTCGTTTCTTTATCGCGAGAAGTTTGCAAAATTGTTCAACTTTATTAGCGAAGCATGTGCACAGAAAAAAAAGAAGTGTCAAATCGAGACTTATATACTCAAATTAACGCGTTCAACAATCTTCTTATAAGAATTTCAACTTTTTTTCTTGGTTGAACTATATATTCAATAAAAAAATACAAAATAATTATGCATTGCAACACAAATGACATTAATTTTATATAAAAATGACTTCGTTCAAGCAAGTTTTCTTCGTCTAACGCAATATAATCTTATTTCAAGATTTCCACGTTGAAACTAAAAATATTTTTGAATTAAGAATTTTTTTTCTTTGTAGTTTTGCTATATTTATTATTGATTGTTGACCTGACTTGTTTTCCACTCAAGTTTTATAGACTGTCGTCTAGAACGCGGAATTTATTTTTTTAAAAACAACGTCCTGACGCACATTAGAATGATAATTAAACTTTTAACTAATCTTGTTGCATTCAAACGCATATTCAAACGGCTTTCCGTAATTATTCGTCTATTTCCGTATTGTCTTCGAAGAATCAAACCCGTATATGACTTATCGGTCGCGCCATAAATAATCCACGCACAATAAGATACGAGTGACATTTTTCCCAACATAGTAGCCAACCACCTCGACCCACTTACCCGGCCATCGCGCCGGTATTTCAGCGGACGCGTAAGCAGAAGGCCGAAAAGCTGCCGTAATGAAGCGAACTTGAGAGAAATCCGATCGATAATCCGCTGCACGATACCGATACAGATCGATACGCCGCGATACAGATCGATGAGGAGAAACTGAATCGGCAAAAGCCGCTACGCATGCCGAATCTTTCGGATCGCAACGACCAGAGCAAGAAGAACGTTAACCATCGCGATCAGATAATGCCGCGTCTCCGGCAGTCGGGACTGACAACCGGATGACTCAAGATTGACAGTATGTTCGCGGTGCGGCGGTTCGGCACGGTATCTTCGCGTTCGAGGACAACGGGAGCGGGAGCGGGAACGGCAGGATGGCCTCTCGTGTTTACACGGCGATTTTCGGTAGAGTGCATCGAGTGCCCCCGTGTACATACACGCGCGTCCCCGGATTCGATATTGGATTATGCTAGCGGAGAAGAGGAGAGAGAAAGAATATAACGTGTATATACCCCATATTATCCCATAGACCAGGTCCATTATTAGGCCCGGTCTCCTTTTTGTCATTTTAAAATGTAATACGTTTTTGCCCCGGGGCTAGGACGCCCGCCACGACCGCCGTTTTCCATTCGAGGCTTCTGTGGCGGAAAATTTGTCCCAATGTCACCGCGTTGTTCCATGCCGTGCCGTGCCCTCTGCCGTGGAAGGGGGAGGGGATTCTACGGTGAACGAGGGTAAAAGATGACACAGAGATCGGCAGGACCAGGTCGGCGAGAGATTTTTTGGACTCGTTCCGCAGCGTCGCAGGTTTGCGTCATCTGTTTCTCCTTCTCTCTTTTCCTCTCTCTCTCTCTCTCACTCTCTTCTCTCGTACTCCGGTACAGGATTACCTCGGCAAACAACGGACAGGACAATGAAGTCCCGCGTTTTGAATGGATCTGATGTATAGAGGCGGCACGGGTGGGATGGGTTTGGTTAAGGTACCCGAACGAGAAAATTGTCATCCGCAGGATTTGTCGTTCCTCTCTGTCATACCGCGGGTATCGAATTTTATACATCCTGTCGCGCGGTTCTCATTGGCGAGCGGAAACCGGCTCCGGGGCCCCGCGGCTCTCCGGTCTCCGGCATATCGCCGTCCGGCATATCGATAAAACGCTGATGCGGATGCTTGCGTCCTGCGTGCGAAATTACATATCGCCATATTCACGGGGACGCGAAGAAGGTTGAAGAACTAACGAGAGTGATGCTTGTCACCAAGTATATAACTCGGTGATTATCGCATGAGATTAGATTATCAGGGATATCTCTGATGCACGATGAATAAAAAATTTTTGCTAACCTTCGTATCTATAATACATACGAGCCAAACAAATGAGCCATGGTCAATGTGATATTTTATTACGTTTAGTAACTTAATTTAATAATTTGTCCATTACATATTCGTGTAAAAAAAAATATAAATGAAAGAGTTATTGATTTATATAGATAAAGTAAATAGAAATGGAAATGTTGATCGATGCACATGCAATCGCAAAACTCACTCTCTTAATTCTTTTAAATTCTATAAGTATTGTATATATTTTGCCAAATATTCGTTAAAATGATAAATATCCGGGAAATAATAGAAATTAGTATAGCTCGAGGTGGCAGAAAATCTAAATTTAACCGTTGCCGTTGCTTGCTGATTAGTATTCTCAACTTTCCAAAGCTGTAAGATTTTCTTTACTCGGATGCAAAATTATTCCTTACTGAAGCAATATAAAACCCTTTCTTTCCCCATCCCTATGAAGTCACAGCATTTCATCACGAGCCGTTCTTCTTTCCGCTCTCTTCACCAAATGCGAAAATGGGAAATGTCTAACTTCTAGTAGAACGTTCTACGCTTTCGCGTAGAATCGAATTAAATATGCGAAGCAATCGTAACGTTACGTATGTAGATCAGGCTACATGCTATTTGCGATATACAGCAATATCACAATATTTACCTCTTACGCTCATTTCAACAATTTACCTGTTTCGCATAATAATACCTTGAATTTCAACATATCCTATTGGTAATGGCTTCCGCGCAACTGCTTATGCAAATTAATTCAGCATATTGCGATTTGTGTGCGAGCGGGAACATTTATAGCGTGAAATTTTTACGTACTCGCCATCCTTAACCAAAACGCAAAACGAAAGTTCGCTGCGATTCAAATCGTTGCTACGAGTCACGGCATAGATTTCACCCTCCAAACTCTCTACTCAACTTCATTTATCGAGCACGAACAGGAAGTTTTGAAAAATATAAAGCAAATAAATATATAAATAGGTACCCGGAGAGAATTTTCTCTTAAAATTTATCCTGAAATCATGGTAGTTGTGGGACAACATGTACCACCAAGAATTTTATGCGAGCTATTCTGATTAATATCTATACCATAATAAAAAATATTAATATCTATTACATTAAAATATAAAATATGTTTGATTAATTTTACTAAAATATATCTAGAAAATTTCAGTAATTTTTCAAAATTTACCAATCTGCTTGGTAATTTTTATCACATTGTTTGTAAAATGTCTCTTGTATATTTTAAAAATTCCTTGGTTACCAAATTGTCCCAAGTTTGTAGTGAATTTAAGGGTAAAGTATAACAAAAAATTATCTCCGTGTATATAAACTTTTTTTATCGAATAAAATTAAAACGCGAAGTATAAAACTCGTGGAATATATTGACTTATAACTCAATGACCTGTAACCCAAGTAACTCACTTGAAGTCATCTTGAGCCGTAGACATTGGCAAAGCATAAACGCGGACGAATTATAAATTGATAACAATGATATTAATGAAGTCACTTATTAAAGGCAATTTAAACACATGCAATTCAATGAGCATATGTCTGACGCACATAATGCCATAAGACAGTAACGTACGTATAGAAAAGCTGGTTCAGTTTTTCTTATACACTCATCCTTTGAATTACGTACTTTTTATTCGCGGTTTTTTTACATGGCAAATAATCCCTCCGTTTTACGCGGTACTTTTTATACACGGTCTCAGTTCTATGCGATCTCATTTTACGCGGTTAGAAAATATATCTTTCTATGGTATTTATTGAAATTATTATATATCAGTGAGCCAACAGTTCGTACTTGATTGTACTTATTACATTAAGCTTATCCACACAACAACAAATTTACTTTTCTGCACTTTGTGCAAATAAAGCAAAATAAATGTGAAATAAATATTTTTACACGGGCTTTTCTCTTACATATTTTTTTTATACTGGCAGTCTCCATTTACGTGATTCTCAACCGTGTAAAAAAAACCACGACGAATACTCCGCGTAAATCGAGAAACGAGCGTATATTTGAAATTTGCTTGTATAACTCGCGTATCTTCACAGTTCAACATTTGGCGCTCGCCAATATCGGCGGTTATGCCGATCGTGCGTTTCCGCCTTTTAAGTAGCATTCACCGTCACATCGCATCGCTTAATTCAGTCGGAGCGTTTATAAATTGCGTAATGGAAAAAAATTGGTGCTTCGCCACTGCAGAGCGGCTCGCCGCTCGCCACCGCGTTCGTTAGTGCGGGCAGGTATCACTCCTTTTGAATTTATAATCTTTCACGAGGCGTATGCGAAACTGCGCAACGATTATTTATCTTCGCGTACGTCACTTCGTTTAATTGAGTTGGCGTGCATTGGATCAGCGGGAAACCGTCTCCACGCCGCGCCGCGCCGCTCGCTATAATTTACGTGTCTCATGTCGATTGACACATGCCAAGCTCCATAATCCATAATTGATCGCTAACGATTGATCGATGTCCGTTTGATATTTACCGGATTTCGATGGAGAAAATACTTACGGTCGGTTGCAACATTATGCGATTTGCCGCTGTGATTACGATAAATGCAACATTATGATATCTGTACCGTATAAGTATAAGGCAATACATTTAACTTGCTTTTCCGTGCTTGCCGATTATTAAATATATATATATAATCAATATATCTAAGACATTTTTATATGGAATATCTATATATGTTATCAAACATATTGAGATTAGTTTCTATATTCGAGCTCGAATCTTATCTGCGGCGAAACTACCAAACTACCGAGGTATCGGAGGTCCCTTTGAGACATCCAATCCTCGCATATCTCACTTTAGCGAGGTTGAATGGATTGGATGACGACGGGTATCGAAAAGTTCGTGCAGCGCAGAAATAGACCGGATTTAATAATATCGGGAAATATATAAATACGTATAAAGATCATTCGATTGTACCAATCAAAATTGTACGTAATTGTATATAAAAATATCTTAGATATATATTTAATAATCTGCACGGAAAAGCAAGTTGAATTTATTTTGCAAAAGCAATTGCTCTATCATTTTCAATGAAACTCATATTCTTTCACCGTGAAATATTTCCTTTTGTATACGACGCGACGGCGAAAAGAATCATCTCCGCGTTACGTGCGTGTAACGTAGAAATGTCATTCCGCCATGCGATGGGATTCGTCCTACTGTTATTGGTGTCAAGGGAATTAGATTTACACGCGCGTAAAGATCGGGCCAACATACTTTCCGCGCGCGCACGTGTTTATTATACGCGGGTACGAGACAGATGCGGTCGCTTGCGTGCCACTACTGCGATACGGCTGAAAGTACGTGTCCGTGATAAAAAAAAAAACAACGGTGAGATTTTGAATATTTTTTAAATTTTGCGGTGCACTTCGATCTCGCGCGCAGATTAATCGCGTGTAACGAGCGTGCATACGTCGCGACGATTGATATCGTTCTGCATTTTACAAATTGTTCCTGGTTATCGTGAATTGAGTAACTTCGGACTCTTCAAGATATATATCTACACACGTGTACACACGCTGCAGTAGTGTTATACCTGAATTTGATAATAAAGCCTGCGTGATACAGCGGCGACTCAACTCAATGTAGATGTATGCGCCTGATACACGTGCTGCGCTTTTATCCGTTTATGGGCCATTTCTTATTTTATTAGATAGCCATAAAATGGAAAAAAAAATCTTCCGATACTTTGGCGCGATATCGTTCCATCGTGGAAGGATGCATCCGCTGCAAAACTTTAACGATCGCACGCGGGGATATCGGTCAGTGTCAGCAAAATTTGTTTTACATCTGTAAGATTTGCACTATTTGTACCGCTATCTTAGGAAATACAAATCCTTTTAGGAAATACAAATCGAACGCTCGTTATCTGATAGCAATTCCGCGTTATCGGGTCACATGAAAAATCGATTGCACTCGTTTACCGATCAAATTACGAACTGCTTGCATGCTGAATCCGAGAGTCGTTCAATTATTACCCACCAATCATTAAATTCATTCAAGTACGCTCCTGTTATATTTATCTTTATTCTGTAGACGTGAAGTATCTCGCTCCGCTCGCCGCTCACTTTTTTCGGCCGACAACTGTATTTTTAGTCGAAAATACCTGAGTAACCTTTGACACGGTTAAAGATCAGACGTATAATAGTGTAAACGACAAACAGATTCTTTAGCGAGCGCGCCGATGAAAATACGCGGCGTGTACCCATGTGATCCGCTTGCATGCGCGCGTGCGTACGCGCGTCGTCTAGCGCGTGGTGGAGCGGCGCGGCGCGGCGGCTCGCGCGCGAGTTTCCGGAGCGAAAGAGATACATCAGGGCTCGCGAGAGAGGAGGCACGAGGGGCTCGCGGTCCGGGGAGCGAAGGCGAAAGCGAAACGGAGCTTTTTGTTACGTGTGGCAATTAGCCACGGCTCGTCGTCCCGTGCTTTGGGCTTAGCTGCAACTGTCACGTCCGGGTGATCGACGGTCCTCCCGGTAGCGTCGCTTATGCTTGGCGAATGTATCATCAACGAAGGAAAGGAAAAAGGAGTACAACGTCCGTTGTATGTACTCGAACGAAGCTCGATCTTATCGATACGAACGCATTAACGCGCGTCTTGACTGCCATGTCCTCCTATATTTCGAGTACGGTAATATTTGAAAATAAATGGAAAATGAATCTGCAGGCATTGAACGAGAATGAAGGTAATCGGGTTAATGACACTCTCCCAAACGATATCTTTGCACGCAACGAAAGAAATACTCGCGCCTCACTTTTATTATCTGTCTCAAGGTGCACGATTAAGTATTTTTACAAGCAATTTTTACTCGATCGGGATCGATAATGAACGTGTAATATATGGATTATTATCTTTTTTCCTTTATGACAAGTAATTTAAACGATCTTTGTTGCTCGTTATCGCAAATGCGGAAGTTAAATTAATATCGTGTACGTTATCAGAATGTGCATACGAATTACTTGATTATTAGCACCGATTGCGAACTGTTTCTCTTTTCCATGGTCGCATCAGTTGTAGAATATTCAATGCTTTTTAAGCAAATATTTGTCGTACCTGCTCTACTTGTGAAAACGGAACAGTGCATATTTTCAAACTGCATCGCATACATTGCAAATATGATAAATTACGTATTCATACTGATAAGGACTTAACAATTCTACGATAATAAATGCGAAAATATTTAATCTTATCTTTGACTCTATCGTTTTAGTACTTATGCAGTGCACATCGAATACTATTATTTTACTTTCCTTTTTATCAATAAAAAATTTATATATTTATATATAATTTATATATTACTTATCGCGCGCGTTTATATATTACTTATCTTTCTCTCTCTCTTTTTCTCAATCAATCTATCTCCACATATTTTAATATAGCTTTTAATAGTATAAGAGTCTGCATTTGTTCCAAGAAAGATTTAAATTTTTCATGAGTTGTTTTTCGCGGCTGTTAAATAATTCAGAAATCTTAAAGAATTCTTAATTTTAAAACGAAGAATATAATCTGCTGCGCTTTCAACAAGGAATATTCCAATCAAATGTACATCTTATTATAATTCACCTTCACTGACTGTCGTCTCGTCAACGGTGTTGCGTATCGTCGAGAGAATTGAACGAGGACATTTAGTAACTCTATGCAATCGATTACCTCAAGGATCGCGTTTATTCGTCACTACGTCGATTTCGCCTTTAGTATCTGGCATTCTTTCGATACGACAACCAACTGACGGCAACGACGACGGCGGCGATGGCAGCGCGTTATGGAGGCCTGGCGCTTCCACTCATTCCCCATGGGAAGTATAGAGTGCTATGAGAGAGGTTCCTAGCCGAATGAACCTCGTCTGCACTAGAGCACGCGCCAGCGAAAGTAAGAAAAATAGACGAGCCAAAGAAAGAGCGAGAGAGAGAGAGAGAAAGAGAGAGAGAGAGAGAGAGAGAGAGAGAGAGAGAGAGAGAGAGAGAGAGAGAAGAGAGAAAGAGAAAGAAGGAGATGACGGGTGGAGACGAGGAGCGAGAGTATCTTTTATTTACATCCAAAATGTTGATGGACTCTTAAGATGTTTGCTCCCCCACGTGTTTCAGGCGTTCTCGAATATACCGAAAACTATCGCGTTACGTTTTCATCGATTTTCGTCCGGCTTGTTATAGCCGTGCAATTGATATCTCTCTAACGTACAATTCTCGATATCTGTTATTATTGCTCATTTTTAATATACGTCAAACCGAGGCTTTTCTTTTAAGATAAGTTCCACCTTTTACGTTCATTAATTTGCGCAACGCCATATTTTATATTTCTTATCGTTTCTTCTAATAGAAAGGTTAAAACGCGACCTTCAACGAATATAAAAGACGACAGGATGAAAAGGTTACGGTCGAGAAAGTTACACGCCGAAAACAAAAAATCCACGAGCTTCTTAGCGATCGGTGTCGCAGAACGAGATAATTCTCAGCTGTTCTACCCGTTGGAGGATGCGGCGCCGAAGGTCAGGCGCCAATTAGCGTAAAGTCCGCGGTCGTCGCCGTCGTTTGAAAGAACGCCCGGAAAGACGGTCCCGTACGATTTATTAAAAGTACGAGATGTAAGCACGAGGCTTGGATGACGAAGTGGTCACGAAGGTGACACCGAAAGAAAAAAAGACAAAGGAGAGACTCGTGCGAACGGGGGGGTAGAATACTGACTTCGTCTACGTGAACGAAACATATAGATGTACACGGTGTCGTGGGTTGCCTCGCATTAGTCGATCTCTTAACAAGTTTATAGACAAATTTAAATTCTTTATATTTTGTAAATATTAAATATAACATTCGCCCAACGAGTTTAAACTGCGTACTAAATTTTTGTAAAGTCGATATAAATTTATTTTAACAAGCGGACACTTCAATCCGATTGTACTGTTAAAGTTGAACTTTTGTCAGAGAGGTTTCTGATCTTTAAACTAAATAAACACCTCTCTAAATTTACCACTCTAAGGCGACGTCAGATTTTCGCTAGAAGAGAAAACCTCAACGTATTACAACGACAAGTTTGCCATCGCGTGAGAAGGCAGTGACTTAGGTGTTCACCCTGTATATACCGCGCGCGAGTTTCACGCGCAACTCTCGGGGCCTCATCTCGTGCTATTTTCGTTTCGGCGGTTTTCGAGACGCGAAATGAAAATAAAAGAGACGAGTACGTCCCCGTGATCTACGCGCTCGTGGAGCACCGCAGCTCTCAGATTTATCGGCTACCCCTCTGCGCACCCCTCCGCCCAGCGCGGCGCGTCACACAACGACGCACCACACCACGCTATCGCTACCGGAATGGACTACGCTTTCGTGTCTGCGGAGCCTCTATGCTGATCACTATTGTATGCTCGACTATTCGTCTGAAATGCACTTTTATAAATAGAATCCACCGCGGATATCTTTCTGGCCCGTCAGAGGGAAGGGGGGGGGAGCACTATTTCGCCCTGAAAACGTCTCGACCTTCCACGTGAAAAGCGCAGTGACGCGTGCTATGCGAATTCACATTCCACCATTCGCTGATATTCCTAATACTGAAAAAGAAAAAAGATAATTATCAGAAGCAAAACAAGAGTGACCTGTTATCGTTCCAAAATTAAATGTAGCGAAATTCTTGTGAAAATGTCACGACGCGATTCAACTTATCTTTCGCTAATGGATTAACGATTTATGAAAAATCGTTATATATTTATTGAGAACTGCTAGATATCTTATTTGATATAGCTTTCTTTTAAATAAATAATCTCGGAGATCGAATATAATATCCATTCGTAATTGACTGTGCAGTGCAGTGCAGTGTGTCAGTGTAAAAATTTATTTAGATTTATTTTACGATACTGACGCGCGCTACGGTGGTGGTGTCTCCTGTAAAATAAATCTATACCGAAAGCGCCGCGTGTCTTCTCTCCGCGACTGCCGGTGACATCGATCGTGTCACTATCGCACACACGACTATATCTCCGAATTGCACTTTTATAAATGGAATTCGTTACGATTTCCTTCCTGTTTCTCAACTCTTTCACCTTATTTTTCTCATAGCTCGTTTTAGAGCGCATCTGGTGCACGTTCCGAGCAATAAGCCCCACGTTTATATCGGCATCGCACGATCCCGATAGTATCGCGTACATTCGTTAGCATAACATATAGAAACGTAATAAAGAACTATTTACTATTATTTCAACACGGCCACTGTATTTCGATTATATATGTGCGCACGGAGGAAGATGATATTACTTTCGACGCCGGTCGTGTAATATCTTTTAGCCCCGGAGGTGAAAAACATAGTGAAGGAGGAAGATTGAAAGGGAAGGGAGTCGAGTGTTTGCGGAGTAACGCGAAGCCTCAACGACGCCTATCTGTTTGCCGCGGCACCCCTGATTTTTCAAACCCTTATTGATATAATGTAATATTAATGCTTGCAACGCCAGTCCCGGCACGCTTACGGCTGGTAAATATTGAAAGATATCGCGCAACCCGAGAATACCGGGTGACTTTCGTGCGAGTGCCGCGCAATCTCGATGTACTTGACACACGCAAAACGCGCGCTAGGATACCGATTCGCGAGACGAACATTATGCGTAAATTTTCTCATTTTCTGCCACTATTAACGATTCTTTTTTGTCTGATCCGCGTAAAACATGCCTGCCGAATACAATTTCGCGCGCGAAATTCTGTCGAAGATAATTTATTCCATTGCGCAAAAATGCAGTCGTTTAAACGACGTTTCGGCATGTCGCGATCGTAAACACGCTCCAGTGTTAGATTTCACAGAGCCGGAAGGGCGAGAGCAGAAGCGCGATTCACCCCTTCGCCTTCGGTCTGGTAAGATTGTTTAGTTCCTTATGCAAAAGCAGATCGTGTTCACTCCCTCCGAGTTAATGGCCTGGAAAATTATTATGATGAAATCTGCCCCCCCAACCTTCTCGCGTAACCGAACCTAACTTAACTTCCGACCCTACTTCGGGCATCGCGGGGGTTGCTTTAGAGTCTAGACTTGATTTCGTTCTTACGCAGATTCTTCCAATAATTTATAAATGCGTGCAATTACGCAAATGTCTTTTATCGACCGAAAGCATTTAATGGGAATACTTGCTATCATTATAATTATTTCAGTTTTACAAGTTTAATGATTAAATTTGTTTTTAATATCTCATATGCTTACGTAAACGAAAACCACGCTGACCGTAAATTAAAATAAGTTCTCTCTTAAATACGATCGGATGAAATTCTATGATTTACCTTACGTAATGTATTATGCATCTCATGTCCTTGCAATACTTTGAAAACTCATGACAAAGAAAGAGGTATCGATCGACTTTTTCAATTTTTATCGAAAACTCCGATCGAAGGTCTCCTTCCGCAAAACTCACGTGAACTCTTGGTCGTCGTTGTCGATATACGCCAAGTTATACGTACATTTATATATATAGATATAGGGTGAGCCGGGTTGCGCGATGAATTACGACCGCTGGGCCGACCAACCTAGCTACAGCACTAAAATCCGGACTGATATATTATTACGTATTATTGCTCCTGTTCGGTTATTTATACCCATATAACATAATGCCTCGCGAGATTCCGAGAAGTCGGCGATACGTTACCGCGCAGCTCCCCCGGGATCGAGACCTTATTTTCCGTATCGGTCATAACTTAGGACGGACTCTATGTCAAATATTATCTATCGCCCTCAACTCTTTCACGGCCCGTCGAAGATCTCTCGTGCGTCATAACGGAAATAGCTTTTCCATATGCTCTATACAGAGGGTGCCGCAACTTGCGATTTCATCATTTTAATTTACGAATTCTCTCTAAACCTTCGGAGAATTAACAGTTCCCAAATTATTAGCTATAGAAAAAGAAATTAATAATTGTACCTATGTTTTATCTACAAACCGTGATGCATGCGTTTTTAATTTCAGTGTTATTTGTAATCACCAACAATTTAAAAAAAATTTTTATTTCTTATAATATAATAGACAAGTATTATGTATCTTTCGACATTTGTCTTTCTCTGGAACATGATATTTTAATAATAAAGTAAATAGCGGATGCCACATCTCTCGAGCAAGGGAACGAGAGAACAATACGTCACAAAGTACATCCGACTTTCTTGCAGCGAGAATAGACACGCTCGCAATTTGGCGGAGACCGCCGTGGAACGCACACGTCGATCCTACATCCCGCGGTTTTTATGAGGAGAGGATCTCCGGCGTTACGAGTCAAGATCTTCAAATATTTACTCGTAATGCGGACGTCCTTCCGTCGTCGAGTAGCGCGCCGATAAACGAGGAGGCCTGCTGCCTCCAGACGGTCCTGCACGACTTCTGGGTTTGTTTTGTGACTTCGTTTTAACCGCACGTGCTACGCACGAGAGAGAATTTCGTCATCTGGTGTCGGGGTGCTAAAGTTCGCCGCGACGAGGGAATTAACCGGGCCGACCAAATTTCTGCATATCGTCGCGTATTAAGTGGGTTATTTTATCAATTGTATTATTTTATCAATATTATTAACGAGTGAATTAAATAAAAACGAAACAAATGGAAGCGTCATGTTCATGTATATATCTTTCTTATCTTTGAAATATTTGTGAGAGATCTTCGTTTTTTATTTTATAGCATATACTTTTACCGCGAAAACGATGAGATTTATATAATTACTAATTTATCTGCATAGGCAAGCGTCAAAGAAATATTAAATCGTAGTAGTATTTGATTTGGTTATATACAACAATAATATAAGTTCGTAAAGAAACTTTCTGAATATACATTTATTAATTTTTCGATAGTGTCTATCGATTACTCGCATCATGAGCAATGTAAACGTATTTCGACATACACCGGCTACATAACCGAGATATTCATCAATCGCATGGTAAACTTCTACGCAACAAAGTTACGCTGCAATCATAAAATTATACTGACAAACATGTCAGTCATGAAAGTAGTAAGATAAGTAAATATAGAAGACAAGCCAAGAGGTCATTATATCGGTTATCTATCTCGGTTATTATCGGATTTATCGCGGTTATGATATTTCATAAAGTAAGCCAGAATTATAAACACTCTTTATATCTTTAAAAAAGTTTTTAACAGAAATCGAATTCACTTCTTTAGTCAGAAGTACTGACAATACTGGCAATGAGTAAAGAAATTACGATCGTCCGACATTGTTATTAGATGCAATTAGAATTTTATTGAGAGATAATTTAATTATTTCTATATCACGATTTTATATATGCATCGTACAATTTTAAAATGGCAAAAGTAAACTCTTTTTTTATATTTTAAACTAATTTATTTTATCATTTGCAGTAGATTACCTTACCTGGAATTACTTAAATGCAAATGTCGAATAAACTTAAATGTATAAATATAAATATTTTAAATTTTAAATATAATTTCAGCTCGGTTTATACTGTACTTCAGAAAAAGTTCACTGTCCCCGTAAGAGATTTCGTCATCTGGCATCAGGATGTTAACGTAGATTCTTCGTATTCAGCTTGATCTTCAAACAAGACAATTAAAACAAGCCGCGATGAAAGCTCTTTCCAAGTAAAATCGAGAATGTGCCAATTAGCAATTTACTTTCCATTAAAATACTCATATAATATAATCACATTTTTAAAATGGAATAAAAAACCCAAGATTTGTTCCGAAAATACCACCGTACGTATAAAGATATCGTGAAAGCGTCACATGAGTTTGTCCATATCATCTATCTTTTGTCTCAAATGCTCTCGCCCGCAATTTTATATTTTCCGTTTGCATTTCCTCTTACATCGGAGAATATTCATCCGGGCGAAACGTGGAATACGCGATCGTAAAATATCTCGGCGTACGTCGTAACAATAACGAACGCAACGAGGCGTCAATCACAAATCGCGCGTTAAACCTATTTTTCGATATCCGCGGCGCGCAGTAAAACTCACGGTCGGATAAACTTATTTCTCTACAAAAACAAACGAAAAAAAAGTCAACATCCTCCCATAGGACGAGCAAAGAGCGATTCTTCACGCTTCGATAAATTGTACGTCGCGCCGCGTGAGAGATCGAGAGAGAAAATACCGTCACATTTGGTCGAGGCATTTACGCAAGCGTCGAAAAAAGAATCCGGCGGCGATTGGTCGCTACTCGCGATATTTATTGTTGCCTTTCGTCAAAAGTATCAGCGTGTAATTTTGCGACTTTGTCGAACACCGGGAGAAAGAGTCGTCGAGCCTTCGCGATCGTAAACTCCGCGGCGATTGTCACAACAACGAGACAGCCGCGCGGGGTTTGGCGGTGCCAATCGCAAATTGTGCGATAATAAGCCGCGCGGTGGTAAAAAGTTTTTCGGTCGCGACGGTTTTTGTCCTTTCTTTCCGTTCGCCGAATTCGCGCGCATCCCGTCCGTATAAATGCGGCCGGGGGACTTTCGAAATGTCGCGACGCGAAATGTAACCGCAGCGAGACTTGGCTCTTTCCGCTTGCTTGATGCATTTTCTTCGGGCGCGACACACCCGACACACCCTCCTATAATCTACGGGTGAATATTTACATCGGTATATTTAGTCTGACGCCCACGTTCATAACGGTTTATGTCCGCTATCGTTCTGCGCTTTTGTCACCGCGGGCTGGTGTGGTGCGAACGAGCGCGCGAGAAACGAGGGGGGGACAGGAGGGTTTAAAAAAATGCGAGCATATGTGTAATCAGGGGGAAAGAGAGAAGGAGAGCGCGGCAGGTTCACGCCTCGGCGCTTCGCCGATAAGATGAATTTCTATTTCTACGAATGGGGTTTCGATACGAAGGGGGAGCTGGTTAAGCGCGTTATTTTGTTACACTCTGCGCGACATAAAACATGTATCATCGAGGAAGAGCTTTGCAGGAAGACAATGGAGGACGTATACGCTAAAAAGGTGCAAATGTAAATCATGAGATAAAGATAAATAGCAATGGAAGCTATAAAATAGTAATGGTTAAATTTAGCATTAAATTTAGCCACACAATAATTATTTAAATTAAAAGTCCCTCTAATGAAGATGGCACGCTGTCTTCGAAACAAAAGCGTAATTTTTGAACGCGAAAGTTGATAATCGCCCTTGTATAAAACTATAAAGTTGTTAGCTCGGATGCTATTCTGCGATTGCAATTATTAGTGTTGTTTTACCATTTCATTTCACGGGAAACTTACGAATATCCGCTTAGAAAGTTCTCGGATAGCACCATGTAATAAAACTGAAAGTATCATTAGGAACGACAATAAAATTATTCGTACTTCGAATACGGATCCGCGAGAGCTAACTCTAAAAGTTTCGTTACGTGTGATTTATAAATAATAAAACGAAATTCTTAAGTACAACGAATAAAATCGTCGCGACAACGCGTTTAACTCCTGAAAAGCGTCATTCCTTTGCTCTTTTCTTTCCAATATTGCAGTCATTAAGTTTCATCAGTACGGCATTATTAGGGATACATAGTATATGTTTTTATAGTATACAGTAAATTTATTCATTCTGTTATATAGTAAGTAAATAATAAAAAAAGTGTAAGTAAATAAAACGTATTTCAGTCTTATCACTCTATAACGGCTATAAAATAATATTTAATAATTATTATGAGTATAATTTAGAGTACTTTTTATCAGTTTATAACAATCTGATTGTTTGGGGTTTATTTTCGACCTGAAGTACGATTGCCGATCTATCGATAGACAGTGATATAAATATATACGAATATAACGGCTATCTAGGTATATAAATATTCTATATTCTCCATCAGTATATTTAGACTTCGGATACATGCCGGATGAATTTGCATCTCTCTCGCAACTCCCGAGGAATTTACAATGGCGCATCAATAAGATTAGTGACTTCCGTGAGAACATTTTTATCGGGCACCGACAATACAATTACATCGTGCTGGCAGCACTATATTCGCAATTTTTCCGGCAGCGAGTCCAAATAGATCTTTACACCATCTTTCCATTGAATGGAAATCGTGTTGCTCTCGAGAGCGATGTACACACACGCGCGACTAGATAGGCTGAATTAAATACACGGCGTGTCAGGGATTTATCTGAAAAATCGTCAGAGGAGCACCCGACGAGTACATTACGCATACAACAAGATTAAGTCACTCGTCGAATCTTTTCGTTTTTTTTTTTCTTTTGCATACATCACTTTTTAGTGACCGACGCGCACGTCGGGTGCTACGAAATGCGTCACCGCGTTTATGATAATACGCGCGAAACTAACTAGTCGCCGTGCAATTTAGATAAATAACCGGGATACGCTAGTCTTTACAGACTGCGAAATTTCCGGGCCTTAATGGCTCATTCATACTTGTCGCCATATAACTTCGGCGTCACGAATAAATCAAAGACCGGCTTTCACGCGCGCGGCTCACAAAGGGCGGGCTTCTGGGCGATATTGTAACACTTCGTAATCGCGGACTGCTTAGTACCTGAGACACACAAATCAAACGTATCTTTATATAAACTGCGAAACGCGATCTCACACAAATAACGCACGAGCATGACATCCTCGATGTTAGAATATAGTATTGTCGTGGATAGATATTTTATTTATAACATCGTGAATAGATATTCGTGTTTAATGACGAATTATTTATGCGTAATATTTGCGCATAATTCGCGTGTTTGCATAATATTTACGCATAGTCTGCGTACTTGCGTTTATCTCTTTTCGTTTGATCATAATTTTAATGTACGAACATAACTTGATATGATATGATATGATTCGACATGGCTTCTGATGTTTGTTTGACAGTCCGTGTAGATATATGTTTTAAAATTCGTGCAGTACATCGTGTATCGTTAATATAGTATACTTTAGATTACAACTTTGTAATCTAATTTGCTTATACTTATGTATCCGCTCACAATCAGTATATTTTATGACTTTTGATACTTATTTTTACGAGCAATAACACTGTACTATTACATCTACTATGCAGTAGATTTCATATTTATATATTTTACGTTGTAATTAAGAAGTTTTAAAAGTGAAAAAAAGAGATCAAAAATAATCTCTTCATTCTCTCTCTCTCTCTCTCTCTATGCTACATACTGCTACTGTCGCTTCTTGTGTTTTTCAACGTTAACTGTGCACAGAATCAAGTTTTGTTTGTTTTTCTAGAAAAAGAACATAATTAGCTCAAATAATACCAAATAAATGGCAGGAGTGACAGAGATTTCACATTCACAGTTGAGAGTTAAAGATAATATGGGAGATTCTGAAAGACTCTTTATACTTCTATCTGGATGCAGTCGCGACTAACCAGGGTGCCTCAGTATTTAGAGGTTTTGTCAAACCGGAAAGAGATTTCACAGATTTGGAGAGGCTTCATAACGAAGGACGAGTGAGTTTCCGCGTTTGCTATTGATAGAACCCCATAGACAAGAGGCGTGTCTCTGGGAAAGCCGCTTTTTCCTGAAATATGTAAAAGTTCCACGCACCACCGACGTCCTAAAAATACGAAACGATCGGGTCGAAACTGTACATATCGCGTACGTGTGTGGCAAGAGTCCCTCTCTCTTTCTCACTCTTTCCACCGACGCATATGCTCACATTAATATCCGTGTCGGTGAGCGCGTCTGGAGGGCAGCATGGAATGGAACTGAAAACGGAAGCCCTATTTATTTATGGGTGTTACGCCCCTGAAACTGAAGTAGGGTGTCGGGCACGCGCCACCTATCTTCCTCTCGCTTTCTTCCTTCCACCCTCGGCCCCGTATACCCTCGTCGTCCCTCTTCCTCTTTCTCGTTCTGCCTATTCTACTTTTACACGACTTTATGGCAATACTGTTATACCGTTTGCGGGCATCGTATTTAAGCAAGGAGAAGCGTCTACGGAT
The DNA here is from genome assembly GCF_030848795.1 of Temnothorax nylanderi. Taxonomy (NCBI): domain Eukaryota; kingdom Metazoa; phylum Arthropoda; class Insecta; order Hymenoptera; family Formicidae; genus Temnothorax; species Temnothorax nylanderi. Next base: position 129,303 of record NW_027249155.1, on the reverse strand, counting down.
TGCACGCCACACTCCCGATCTACCTTTGCCCACGTAATCCACCTTTCATGCGGGTTCTTTTCAGGATACACTAATCCGACCTGCATTTCAATCGTGAGCATGCCTCACGTGAGAATTCTCAATTGTACCAAACGCACCATTCTATCCAATAAAACGATACATCTAATAGAATATGATTTATACATTTTACTGTTATGCAAAAATATATAAGTTTATACATTTTGCGATTATAGATTAAACATTTTCATTCCTTTCGCGATTATCTGATCATTTTTATTCGATGACTTAAAATTAATTTAAAAATTCCATACAAATTTTCCCTTTTTAAGTCGGGATTACGCGTTAAACGTTAAACACGTCAGATCGCAACGCGAACATCAGCAGTTAACGCGATCGAAGGGACTTCTCAGCCTATTTGTCTTCTCGCCATAACACATTACCCCTTTCTTTGACGACCCACCCTTCTTCGTAGGTAATTAATTCTTCGAACGCACGGGCTTCCATGCACCTGTTCGAAAGACTGTTAGACACGAATCTGCAGGTAAACTGCTCGATGCGATTGAGGTGTACACGTTGAACTTGCGGTTGACGCAAACATGCTTGCCCAGGTATTTGTACAAAGTGGTTCTTTTAACGAAGAGATATCGCGTCGAGTTAAGAGTCAATTAACTTTGCGCATTGATGTTTTTCACATTCGACGGCTAATTACCTAACTCGAGTACGCGATTTATATCTCCATAACTCGATTTAATCGCAAAGCTACGGTCACTCGCGCGAGTAACGTGACTCCCCTTAATTTAAACAACGTTAATCCAGTTTCAATACGGAAGACGTCTGATTCAATTCCGAATCAATTCTATTAGCGATCCGTTGCGCATCCGTCCTGCCGTTGGGCTGCCGCACTTCGATCCGATCAAATATCGGAAGAGGCGACTTTTTCAACGGCGCCGATCCCCCAAATACCGAGAGCCAGATGATCGCGTTCAATCAGCGATGATTGCCAATGATTGCCCGAGGCGTGTTATGGCGCCTAATAGATGGCTCAAAGTCGGTAGCTCCTTGTCCCGAAGATTCCCGAACGATACGCCGCGTCCTAGGAGTGATTGATCTCAGCAGCGGAGAGCGTAGAGGGAAGAGCAGATAAGCAGCTGCTTTCCCTTGGCACGTGGGCGACATAATCTACCGGTGCTCCCTCGGTCTCTCTTCCCCAAAATTCACGCACACGCGTCGCACCCACCCAACCCCTGTCACAGCCGGAGACTCTCCGCTGTGACTTCCTTACGCGCGCATCGCACACACCCACCACGGCCAAAATCCCTCCAGACGTGCAAACGTTTTGTTTTCCATCCTCGCTGAGGGCGGCGGCACGGTCCCGTCGTCGACGGCACGAGACTCCGACGCTCCTTGTGTTCCAACCGCGCGAAACGCCGCACCCGCATCCGATCGCTATTTATACTGCCCCAAGTATGCTCCCATGTATTTCCGATCTGTCACTTCTACCATTCTCCTCCTTCGAATATTAAAAATCTTGACGTCGATCGAAGCGCGATACGTAATTGATCGAGTGACAGCAGTGACAGCACAATTCGTTATATTGTTTTGACAATGATTGCTTGTAGAATATTTCTAAGGAATTTACATATTTTTGAATTATGTCTATTATATATACACATTAAATATTAAAGAATGAAATTTAAAGTAATATCTCAAGTTAAATAAATTTTTTTTATTTTTAACTATCACGTGTTGAAATTTATTATTTTAACTTTATTGATTTAGTTAAATTAACGACGTATTTTGAGTAGGAGCAGTGGTGACTTACAGGAACGGTTAAAAATTACTCAAATTGAGTACAATTTAACATTACGAATTTAACAGCGTGTAGGTGATTTATAATAAACATAATCCTTAATATGCAGTACATTTTTCTACATTTACATCAATATATTCCGATATATTTAAGTTTGACGGATTAGTTTGTTATTTTGTAAATGAAATTGATGCGCATTACGATATTATTTAATTAATAACGGATAGATATCGAAACTGAGTTCATCGCGTCTGCCTGCCACTGTGACGAAGACATTGAGAAAGATGTAGCCTTTATGGGTTCGAAGTAGGAACGTCCTGATGGACGCGTCATAAAAACCAGATAAGGCAATGAAATTAAATTTCGCTTATACACGAAATACGAGACCCCTCGACCGCCGCTACGGAATGGCCGGGCGAATGTCGCGAGAACGACGCGTTGAACGGGCAGATAACCAATGCTCTAGTATTGTGTCGACCACAGAAGCGTGGGCGGCGGTCTGCTGGTCAGTTGGCCAAGAAGAGAGAAAGAGAGGAAGTTAGGAAGGTGAGAGAGAAACGGACGGAGGGTTCTCATTGAGCGAGAGCGAGTAAGAGAAGGCGACGCGCAGCTGCGGGGGTGTCTGCACTTTTCAGGCAGCTGCATATGCGCGCGAGAGGCTCGCTGACCATCGAGGAAGAGAGAAACACTAAGACACCAAGCGTAGCAACGACAGAGACGGAGAGAGAATCGGACTGACGAGAGGGCGAGCGAGAGAGAGAGAAGCGATCGGCCGATTGACCATCGGTTCTTCTGGCGCATTGTCCAGCATCGTCGGGTGCGCCTGTGTCCCATTAGAAGGACACACGGCCACCAATTCCCATTGATAAAGTCCTTCGGGCTTTTCATCATTACTCCCCATTATTCCACGCGTTCGTCCGGATACCCCTGCGACGATCGTCCCTCCACGTCCTCCGGTACCTGCGGCGGCACGAGATCCACGCGCGGAATATTTTATAACCTTCAGGAAAATGGGATAAAATGCCCCCCCCCCCCGACGCTCGTGCTCTTTCCGCTCCACCCCCTCTTTTTCCCCAGCAATAATCAACGCCCACGCTTTCGTATCTCTATTATATGTACACCGGGTGGAGTATTGTGCATGGCTATCCAAATGTGCGCGTGTGATCTCCTTTGGGGAATGCCTCTATATATATATGTACATATATATGGTCATCAGAGAGATTTATCCCCGGTCCCGGCCAAGTTTTAAGCGCTCGTTTGGTGACGCACAATGAGCGACGATTAACGCTTCGGCCAGCTATGTGTCAGTTAAGTTGGTTTTTCATCCGCTCTGCGCGCACTGCTCTTCCGTGGAACGTTTAATTCTTTCGTTTTGTCGATTATCGATCTCTTATGAAAACTAAATTATTTCCGACGCGCGTGTTCAGCGCATATGGTCGATTTATTGATACATTTAGCATTACATCGTAAAATATTGCAACTGTATAATTAGTAAAAATGAAATATTGACGTACACCAACTATTGTATAAATAATTTTTGTTTGACATGAGAGTGTTGTGCGCTCTTTTTATATAGAAAATCATATAACGATATTTAGTAATGTTAATAACGTTTTAGGATTTTTTTATATAAAGCATTTTATTGGATTATGAAATTTCGACAAGATTTAAGAGAAATAAGTGTCTGGTGAAGTCATTTTATAATAAGAAGATCTTTACTCTTGTTTGCTCATTATATATTTTTATTTTTATAAGGGAAATAAGAATGTTATAGTAATCTAATAATGTAATGATCAAAAATATAGAAGCACGCCTGAGAAGTGTAAGTTTCACTCGTGAAATAGAAATGAATATTAGATAGCTCGCGCGCACTCTGAAAGTCCAATAAACGTGTTGTCATCGTAGAGATTTATTTCCAGCTCTAGCTAACTTTAAATAGTTCATTTGGCCGCGCGCACAATGTGAAACATTTAACGCCAGCCAGCTGTACGTTCTTATTATGAAGTTATGTATTTATGTACGACTTGCGGAAAACTCACAATAATAGTCCTAAAGTGCGTTCGCTTTAACTGAAAGTGTTACAGTTTCTTTCGAAATTGATCAAAATAATCTAGAGTGAATCTGAATTATTTGAAATTGTTGTATTCTTATTTCGTTCTCTTTTATTCCATTACTATACCACGATTATTGTGACATTTAAAATGTATTTATCTCCCGTACCCCTTCCCCTGCCTCTCGAGTTACAAATTTTTAAGATAGTAGTACAGCGTCGAGCTTATTTCAAACATGTGTTATCACGTGAAATTGTGTTAGTTAAGTGCACCGAGCTATGTCGCGAATTTAACTCATTCTAAAAGATCTAATCGTGTTTTTCGCAACTACCTGATAAAACCCTTGAAGGAGAAATATTGCACTTGTTTTGAAAGGAATGCATGAATAGCTTATACATAGTAATTAGACAGATTTATTTCTTTCTTCCCGTTAGGAGTTTCAGGTGCTTTATATTGATAACGTCCATGAGAGCGACGATTCATGTAACTCACCTAAATAATTATCGTCCGTAGGTACTACCAGACATATCTTTTCAGTCAGATAATATTTACTTTATTTATACTAGTGTAGAATGTATACGAGTATATCGTAACGTACGTATAATATGAATATGCAAAAATATATCTGAAATGTCGCCGAACTTTGAAAGCGTGTTCTAATTAAAGAATGAAGAAGGAGGTCAAAGATAAGTTCATGAATTCGAGATATGAAAATTACGAAAAATTATTTATCTTTTTTTTTCATTCAAATAGAGACTTATTGAAACCTACGCCGTTTTTACGAAGAAAAGATTTTCTTCTAGGCAATCATAAAATCTATCAATGAGAATAAGAGAGCAGCTCGCGTTTGGAATCTATACTCGCGCAGTAAAGTAAAATGTTTTGACGATGATTTATATTTCCGTAGGAGATAAGCGAATCTTTTAATGTTTTAGGAAGCGAACTGTTTAGTTCTCTAAGGACGGGAGGCAAACAACCCCTATGAAAATAATAAAGATAAATCGTTGACCGTTATCTTAGCTTACGGAAACAATCTAATTATTCTCCTCCCACTAATCATCATAAACGATATATAAAGTCGTTAGACAAGCATGACTGTATATATGTATGTGTGTGTGTATACAGTATATATTTATATACAATGTCTGTATATACACACCCACACACGATATACGTTGCACGCCGTGTAGAATAGTTTTTCAAAATGAGTCGCGTCGATAATAATACTCGTAATCTCGGCGATCAGACGCGTTCGTCACATTTGCCGGATTGATTTTACGTCCGACGATGAAAATGCGACCAGCAATAATTTATGAGTTTCTCTCGGGTTATATACCCGGACTCACACATGCGCGAGTAATAAAATTATCAAACCGGCCTTTTTGGCATCGCGGGCGCAGACCGCGTCTCTTAATTACCATACATCGCGGTAAAATCGTGTATCGCGACTGACGCTTATTTCGAGGAACTGGAAGAACGAGCGGAGGAATGAAGGAAGGGCTCGAAGAGAAAGAGAGAAAGAGAAAGAGAATCGTTCGCATGCATATACCGTCTCGCAATCTTATCTATACAACTCGTAAATACCGGGCAATACTTGCAAAGGTCGATTTTCTCAATGCTCTTACTTAGGTAGTCTATTATATAGTCATGAGGCTGGTGGTGCATTAGTGACGCCAGATTGACCCGTCCGGTCAAACGCCGTTTAAATTGCGTCCAAAACAATGTTTCACGTACGTTGCCGCACAACGGCCGGTACTCATCGCAGCCCTTCACTCTTGAGATCTCGCCAGGCTGGACGAAGATTAGATTAACTAAATGGTTCAATCATACATGTATACCTGTAACACCCGGCGTGACCAATCGCCACGTCGCGTCGCCCAATACACTTAACCGTCCGGGATTCACCCTCGCCGTTAGGTTGCGGTTCGGACGCGCTGCGTTTCGTATTTCCAATAAGCGAAAATTAAAAAAAAACTCATAAAACACTTGTACAAAACGGAAGATATTGTTTTGAAGACTGTTAACCGATCCTCACGACGCCGTCGACGTCATCAATTTATTTGACGAATTCGAGAAATACCTAAATAGCGTGAACTGCGGATGTGTATTGACAGGAGAAAATATATACACGCTTTATGCTTATCGTAAATCCAGACGAGTATATTTAACCAGATTTTCGCGTGATATATTTAGCGTGATGAGATTCGAATCGATAATTACGCGTATGCTTTTCAGAGTTCAATGAAGATAAATTGTATCGATAGGATTTCAATAGAGATATGGAAAGGAATAGAAATGCAGACGTATCTGTGCGTATTGAGTAATATATACAAAATATGATTACGCATCTTGAATGAAATTGACTGCAATGTACATATCTATCCAGATTTTGTAAAAGAATTAAATAAATCATAACATATTTGTAAAACTTTCTAGACATATTTTGTTGCGTAAAACAATTTATATTTTTTTAGATGAAAAAATGTAAAATATAAAATGGTCGTTATCGAATATTATTATAACGATCGATTTATTAATCTCTATGATTCTTTTAAATAAAAGAATAAAACCAAACACAATACGAATAAGGTTCTTCTGTAACACATTTACAATTTCATCACGCTATTTCGAGTTGCAAATCGACTATGTTTGGAGCAGATGTTATAGAATGAATTAAATTCGCGACCTAGCTCGGTGCATTTAACCAACACATTTATACAATTTCATCATGCTATCCCGAGTTGTAACTTAAATCAACCATGTTCGAAACTAATGAGGTATGAAGCTCTATACGTCTGATGATAAATTCGACCGCGACGTCTGGATATCGCGAATATCCAGTGCTACGCGCGCGTCGAACGTTCAATTATAACGAAATCCTCATGCCAGTCGCGATTTCCACGGATAAGCACGGCGCGCGGCGGTCCTTAGGTTTACAGCCTCACCGGAAGAAGATGAGGAACGGACGGCGAGCGCGTTACGAGATCCGCCCCGGAGCATTTAAATAATAATTCGTCGTAAAGAGTGGGCCCCGACACGGCTATAATGCTCGCACGCACGCCTGCACGCAAGCGCATCAACCGGTGCAGTTAACACGCACGCCTTCGGCCTTTTTTCTCTCCCTCTTCCCTTCGTTCTCTTTCTCTCGCTCCCTCGGTCCTTCCTCCCGCCTCTCCCTCCTCGTTTTTCCCTCATCTTCTTCCCCCCCCCCCCACCATCTCGAATATCCTCGCGCTTCCTTATACCTCCTTTGCCCTTCTCCCCCCCCCCCCCTCGTTATTGCCGCGATGATTATTACGATTATTACGGCGCGGTTCGCGGTTGTCGTCATAAAAGCCGTGTCATAAAAAGGAATCGTGGGGCCCCGCCAGGGGCCTCTCTTAATAAGCGGCGCTGCCGCGATGTTCTGCTTCACGACACCGTAGAACATGCGCGAGTCTCAATGACTTGGGACTTTTTTTTTATTAAGAATATACTTACGAACAATTTAGCGCATGACTTATCCTATTGCATCTATAACACATTTTTGGTATCTTAATTTAATAGAGTCAATAATCGTAGCCTTACTATTCGTTTATATCAAATAACTTACAAATAATTAAGTAATATATGTGCATAATATGCAAATGATATTAATACACTAAGACCCGTATTTATAGTCGGATCTTATTTCAAGATTGTCTTAAGATGCTAATACGGCTCTGTGATTGGTTCATAACATCTTAAGATCGTACTTAAGACGGTCTTAAATATAAGATCCGACTATGAATATCGGCCTGAGAGAAATGATTCAAGACACGTCGGGCAATAATGGGAACGCCATCTTGATTTTACGCTATTATCCAATTTGCTCGTGAGATCGATGATAGCTTTGTTAGTAATTCAATTTGACGCAGAACGTGACTCGAACGTGAACGATTCACATTCCACGTAGGCGTAGAATAAATTCTGACGAGACTACTTATGAGCTTTATAAAGGACTGTTAAATCCAGGATGATTAAACAGTCCGATTTGGTAAAAATACAGGAACGAAGTAGCGCGGGAGGGCGTGTTAAGCCTCCAGAGTGTTAAGAAGCCGTTCAACGTCCGCCGGGATCGGGATTACGAATAACGATAAATTTCCAACGGGCGTCGATGCTTGGGGCCCCGGTAACATTAAAACCCTCTTACACGCAGCGTTGTATCCCGGTGAATTGGTGTGTGCAGGGGTGTATCGCGCCGCGGCCAACTTCGCCGCGAGAAACAATCATGATCCCGCCTGGAGCGAAGATAAGGCCCTCCGCGTATGACATGCCCACGGCTTTCCCCCTTCCGTCGCCGGTCACTCGGGCGATCTACCCTGCGAGCGAGAACGGGGTGCAAAAATACTTCCCGATTGGAATCCATGCACGGTGCTTGTACCGAGGATCAGCCCGCGCGAGCATCGATCGCCCTTCTTTATTCATTCGCAAAAGAATAAATAAGCGCGGCGGCGAGACGGTGTACGGTGCCCGGTCAGACGATAAGATAGGGCCCTGTAAATCTGCAGGTTACTTAACAGGTCGCCGAACGATCTCCGAAGTATCTTCCCTCATCCCCGCCCTCCTCGCTTCTCCTCGCGCCGCGCCCCGCGCCCCGCCAAGTCGCTCGTTCTCCGGCTCGGGTTCTCCAGCTCATCCCCGCGCGTCGCTCGTTCCTTTGCACCGGCAGTTCTTTATTACTTCATGCTCGCCGAACAATCTTTCTTTTCGTTCTTTTTTTTTGCTTTCCGAGGGACGGCCGGTTCGGTCCCAACGAACTCCGACTCTCCTTCCTGCCTAAAGATAACAAAGCTCGGACACGGTTAACGCGTTACCGATCACCCAACAAATACGCGCTAACTTTGCAATAATTCCCGACACGCTGTAGATCGAGACTAACTGTAGCGTCGATCTTGCGATCGATACGGATTCAAATGTAGCCCAAGACTTACGGAACGTATAAAGTTGAACGCAATAAATACCATTTACAATTGCAATATTGCAATTTATAATTTAATTTATTAGGTTGTTAAAGTGACGAGTTAATCAATATTGGTAATATCCGTTATAATAATTATATTGATAGGTAATATGAAGAAAACGTTTTCCTCTTTTATAATAAACAAGTTATCCCAGATTTAACTTCACAGTTTTATTTTTAAACGAAATGTGTACTTGTGTGTAATGAAAAAAAAACAACTATCAATTTTACACCGTTTTGTCACGGTGTATCTTATTGTCACGTGGTATCATGTACAAATGTACAACAAAGGACGATGATTCATCGATCATCACGTCGATTAACCCCCTCAGAAAAAGACAATTTGGACCGACAATCGATGCTTAGAGCGCTCGATGCGCTCCCAGTTGCAAATATGGCAATCGCAATGGAAGGAGACTTCCATCTTGCGCTTTAGTGTCTACCCGGAGATAGATTAACCGTGTGTAACCGCGGCTATGCCTGCCTACCACCCTTTCCCTGCGCCCTCCCTCCCACCCTCGCGCGCGCGTGCACTGTCTCTCTGTACAAAAGTATAATATATACCGTCGTCCGTCCTTTCCTTTCCTCGCCCGCGCGCGACGGAGAGAACCTTCCGCTGCAACTCGCCCCCACTTAGTTCCGGCTCCCAACGACTCGGCAAGCTTCTTCGGCGGCGGCGGCGGCGGCGGTGGTGGGAGTGGGAGTAAAGCGGCGACGGCGACGGTGGTGATGCCCGATGGTGGTGCGGTGGTGCCCCGACGCGCGGCGGTGGTAGTAGTGGTGGTTCATTACACGGCTCCGTAGCACGAACACCTTGCCGCACAATGCCCCCGTACACCTGTGAGAAAGTGTGCGGCGTTGCATACACGCGTCCGATATGCCGCGTGCTATATGCAACGAGCAAGAAAGCGTATTAGGTACGTAGGCACGTCGCGCGCGCGATCGGGGTTGAAGGAGGGCGGTCCGAGGAGACAGGTGCGAGCCAATCGCGAGGCGCCATGTGCAATTTCCCTTGGCTCGCCTTCTCTCGCTCTCTTCTTCTCCCTCCCTCCCTCCCTTTCTTCCGCTCTTCCTCCTCTCTCTCTCTCTCTTTCTCTCTCCTCCTCTCTCTCTCTCTCTCTCTTTCTCTCTCCTCCTCGGTCCCTTTTCAATTTCCTCCCTCTCGCTCTCTCGCTACCTTCGTATCCTCTCTAGTCTCCCATCTCTTTCTCTCCCCCTTTCCCCCCTTTCTTGCTCGTTCTCTCTCTATTTCTCATCGGTCCTCCGCGTCTCTCACCCTTTCCCTCGTCGTCTCTCTTCCTCTCCGTCCGCCGATCCGCTTCGTCTTCGCTCTCCACTGTTAACTTATTTAAACGAGACTCGACCCCGTCAATGCGAATACGGGATCCTTCCCGTATTCGACGCCGATGCGCCGCGAGTCGCCGTAGTGATTCGACACACGCGCGGCGACTCTCGAAATCGAGAGAGAGAAGAGCAACGACCCCCGCGCCGATTCCTCCAGTCGTTGACACTCATCGACCGACCTCGTTCGCATCCGACAGCCCCGACCTTGCACTCCATAGAGGAAGATACGCGGCTAAGAATTCCTTTAATCTGTACACGACACATGATCCGTACCTTTCATCGTGAGCGCGAATCCAGATTCGGAATGAATAACGCTCGCCCCCGACGAGCGAGAGAGTAGAACCGGTTGGCAGCGTGAAAGCAGCATGGCCATCCACTCATTATGTATATTGTAGAAATATAGGTATGCGCGTAATAATCGATGACCAAGCGGACAAATAAAATAATAAAATAATAAAAATATCAATAAAATATCAACATTCAAATATAAGTAGCATAATTGAGTGTCTATTACATTACATTGTTTTTCTCGTGTAGATATGATGCAAATTTGGTATGCGTTTTCACAGATTTCTTTAAGGAGTTTCCTGAAAAAAAAATAACTCTTTATAAATCGGGCGGCAAATTATTTTATGCCTGCTTAAAAAAACAATTTCTGAATTTTTTTTATTATATCGTTCTAGTATTAAAAGCAGTATGTGATTTCGTTAAATTTAAAAGCACTTTTTTATATTAACATATAACGCGTAAACAAAATATCTAGATATCGTCGAGCAAATAATATTGTCATAAAAATTATCGTCAAATGGCATTGTAAGCTTTCACTTTCGATAAATTTAATTTTAATAGGCCTGACGAATATTGTTTTTCTCGTGTATAGATATGTTAAAGTTTAGTATGCGTTTTCACAGATTTCTAAGAAATTTCCCGGAGAAAAATGGCTCTTTACAGAACGGACAACAAATTATTTCATGTCTGCTTTCAAAAATATGGATTTCAAGACAATGCCACAAATTTATAATATTTTGTTGCCTCCAGAAGATACTTCGGATAGTCTGTCACATTACGGTTCCGCTATTACTTTTATTCTCACCTTCTCATGCTCGAGCCGCCTATGTATTACATGCTTACAATTTTCGTTTTGTTAGTATAAAATAAATCGTCTCGGCAACATAGCTTTATTCTTTAGTTATGTTTTTAAAATTTATTTGATTTATCGCAAGAGACCAGCTTTTTGTTCATTTTAGAGGAAAATACGACACGTGACAAATACATGCCATTTGTCGCCATGGGGGGGAAGGGGCAGTGGAGGTCCGTTACGGACATTATATAGATATTTTGCAATAGAAAACGGTGAAACCATCAAAGATATCATTGAAGGTGCTATGAAAAGTTTTAACTGAGAGAAGCTTTTTTGCAATATAATATACATATATACTATACCTGAATATAACTCTTAATGCGTGCATACGCGTGAGTCTACGGCGTCCGAGCCAAAATGATATCTGCTCGTAACTGTAAAACTTGCAAGTCTGCCAGAAAATATTAAATAAACAATGTCTCAAAATGACTATAAAATCGTCAACTACAATGTGGACAGATGTTTCATGAATATTTTCAGATTTTTTAAAAATATTTTAAGGTAGAGAAAAATAGCGTTGAACGTGACAGACCCACGTATGCACTTAGAAGATACCGAAAAAAGGAATGTGCACATTAAGGCATATAAGTATAGTATATACCTATATTTTCAGATTTATTCCCTACATATCCCTGTGCGTGATAACTGTCTTATGTCCATTTCTACCAATGTAGATTAACTTTAATCTCGGCTTAATTTACTTATTATCTTTTTTCTAACTCTTAGAACTGGAAAAAGATGAAAAGGTAAGTTAAATCAAGTTTAAAGTTAACCTGAATTGATAGAAATGGACATTAGAAAAGAAATATGTTTCTTCGAGTATTTAAAGTATTATGCATTTATGCTCATCATCATGTTATATGCCCTCGAATATTATATATTATGTTACGATATTTCTTTCGAGAAAAGATATCTCTCTTTCATTCGTACCATGCAGGTTGCATATTCTTCTTTTGACCGGAAACCCAGGATTTCTTTCAGACCTGAGGTCAAAACCTAAGAGCTACAGAACCTGTAGCTGTTGTAATACGACCCATATATGTATAAACCTAAAATATAGTAGTCGAATTTTTTTATCTAATTAAAGTGTAGAAATTGAATAGGTTTTTAATCTAATTAGTATAGTCGCAGGGTTGATTAGACTATGAAACTATATTAATTAGTATAATCGAATTAAGTGTATTTCGTGAATATCGAGGGTATAATCCAATAATGTTTCATTCACTCGCCTGTTTAGGAACTCAAACGACCACGCCCAGGGATATATCTTTTGTCCCGATAAAATATATGACGACTAGAACTGGGATGGGTTACGTATGTTTCTCATACAATTTGACCACTAACTTCAGAAAAGACCTTTCCCGGTACAATAAAATCTGGTATATTTCCGCCTAACTTTCGCTTTATTCGTCGTCTTTACGTATCGTTTACGTATTGTTCCTTCTCTTTTTTTATTTCTAACATTTATAGTCGATAAATCGGGAAATTCGGCAGTCCAATAACGATATGGCTAACGATCACTGTCGCTCTAATAATGAGATGTAGAAAAGGATAACGTGTTCCAAGAACTATCCCTTTTTTTTTGTTTTTGTCATTAGAGATATTTTGTCATTAGAGACAGTCATCAAAGAAAGATTTCAGTAGACGCGTGACTGCAATTGCGACACGGAGACTCGCGATCACGTGGCCCTGTAGCTGCTCTACGCGACGAAGGTCACGCGGAATCGATCATCGCGCAATTCCGTCGCGCTTGCCGCGTTATCCCTCAGAAATCCCGGAAACGTAACGGCCGAATTTACTCGCGGGCCGCAATTTATCGTTGGGATCGCGCGCGAAATGGCTGGAATCTATTGCGCGCGGCGCGAGTAAAATCGAGCGCAAATCGGCGCGGCGCGGCGCGGCGCGGCGCCGCGATTCCGGGCCACCCGCTGGCGAACATCTGGGGCTGGGGGATAGGAGGGTTAAACGCGGGCGGCGTAGGCGGTGGCGCGACGAGGCGAGCTCGTCGACGGCAGGGTATCCGCGCGCCCGGCGCACTGGATAATAATTAATAACTCGACGGTGAGTGGCTCGTGCAAGCGCCGCCCCCTTTCCCCCTGATTTATGAACCGCGCCGCCTTCCATGTCATAACCGAGGCACCGAGCGACCGGTGGTGGTGGAAGTTCACGCCGTGGTATATCCGGAGTGGTGGGACACACGCTACACACAGAGGAAATCGCCGCTCTGCCACCACCGTCGTCGTCGGTGATGGTGGGGCCTCTGTAGATGGTGGCGTTGCTCGCATACTCATGAGACTGGTTCTTCACCAGGTAGTTGCTTCTCGTCCTTACGCTCGACGGTACGATGCACGAAATCTAATAATTGTTCAGGATATTTTTAATACATTACTATATTCGACTGACGATGAGTAATCTTATTGTTAGATAGCATTTGGTCCATATATACATGTATGTATATATACATATAAAAAATATATATTTATATATCTTTTTCTTTTTTTATCTTGAGATAGTTACATTCCGCCGATTTCCGACTCAAGCGTATCGTTATCAATATTTTTAATAGTATATATCTCAGTGCTATGTGGAATGACTGTGTGGAATGGCAAAGACGAAGACGAAAGACCCAGTGGAAGCTTTTGAATGTGTCAAATGGCGTATAACGGATCCGTTGAAGCTGTGCACTCGCAGGTTGAGGAAGAAGAGCTTCCTCAAGTTACGTCGACGAATACCCAGTAGGCCTACATATATACTTACTTAACGTTGGAATCTTAAACTATTTATTTGCTCTTTATGCGACGAGAAAATGTGCAAAATACAGTGATCACTCACTGATCAAATGTATTGAATAACAATTATCTACAACTAACTGATTCGAAGAAGGCAATCTTTAACGACCTTCCAGTATCAACATAATATATAAATAAGTAAATATCTATGATCTGGCTACAGATATCTTTGTTCGTGAATTTTCAAAAGAAATTCGTAACAATGATACGATTTGATCAGTTTCGTGAGTCATTTTAAATATTTTTATCTTGAATAGATAAATAATCCAATAATAAATAATTTCGTTGTCTCGCGAAATCTTATATGTTTTGGAATTTCAAAATCAATCGTTTTTAAATGGGATAGTATAATTTTATCATCATCAAAGCATCGATAAATATAGAGAAATTTAATGAATTTGTGTGAAAATTATAATTTTGAATAGAAAATGCTCTATAATATTTATTCGAGACACAATTACGCCTCTTCTTAAACATTTTCTTCGTATTATCAAGAGCAACAGAGATATTTTTAATTCTGATATTGTTCCTAGGAAGCAATCCATGATACGTCTCATTGGGGATATATCAAGGATAGCTTGAACTACCTGTAGTATCTTCTCATCATAGTAACATCATCTCATTAAAATTAACTTCGTACAGAAGTTTAACCTTGGAAAGAAATATTGAATTGGCCAATTTTTTGGCTAAAAATCTTAACCAAGTTTTCTTATCCTTTTTTTTTAATTTAGAAAACAGTTCTATATGTAAAACTTTAGATAATATATTGTAACCATTTTATTCAATTTTTTATCATTTGTCAGGCAGCTTTACTTTTCTATTCCGAAGAAGTTTTCATTTTCTTCGGTGAGATGAGAAAAATGGGAAATTTCACGAAACTTCAATCTCTTCCAGATTTTCTTTTATTAAGAAAGAATTTTGTAGCATATTTTCGAAGAGAATCTTATTTGTTTGCTACAAAGGATTTCAAGATGAAAACGGCAGGGTGGACAAGGCAAGAGAGAGAGACATTTATGTCAAGTTATCACAATTTTCTACGAATAGTTGAAGAAATATGAAGTCGGCATTGTTCCAACACTATGTTCCTCTTACAATTAGTCTTAAACAATGAACCGGACGTGCATAATTAAATTGAACGATGTTCTGCCTCAAGAGCGGCCGTAAATGTCTAAATATTATAATTATAATTATAATTATACAAGTCTATAATATTATAACTTTATATAATATCATAACTATATATAAGTTTCTCAGAAAATCCATTATTACTTTACATGTATTGTAAAAATAAATTTAATGTCAATATGATTATACAATTGGCGAGATAAGAGCTTTAAGGAAAGTGTTATAAGAATTCTTATAGAATTTCTAAATGATTGTAGAAGACATACAAAATGAATAATAGAAAATTTAGTTTTTGAATTAATAGAGATAAGAATTATTTGAAAATAAATTATTAGGAAAAAGAAAAAGTTCAATAACGGTTTGACAGCACTCAGAAAATAAAATTCCATTGTATAGTGTGCCACTTCCTGAGGAAGAACATGTTGTACCTTCGATTTTACGCAAAATCGGTAGCTTATTGTTAAGATGCGAGCAGCAAAACAGGGAGACAGTGAGCATCAACATAAAAATCGGGTCATAAGTTACATCGAAATCTTACCATTATTCTACTCAGTTCTTGACACTTTTTGTCAATTGTTTCAATTGATTTACGAATATTTATAAGCATTTGATTATTCATAATATGTCTTTCCAACTCCATTAGTTGCACGTCGTGAATTTCTTGGAATAAAGATCAATCTTTGAATATCTTAATGACAGTCCGTTTTGGACTGTCCGTCTGGATCTTTTGTTTGGATCTGCGTGCATTTTGTTCAGCATTGTTATCGATTTTTCATCCATTTTTCATCTTCGCCATCATCATTTGTTAGAAAAATGGATCGTTTTTGTTACGTTTAAGCAAGAGATCAAAATTGATTAATGGACTAAGTTTTTTTCGATCAGTTCTTAAGATACTCAAGTATCACAGTTAAGTTTGCGAAAATAATTTTCAACGGATTTCGATATAATATATATTCATCAATGTTTTGATTCAATCAACTTTGGTCAGTTGTCCCGTGAGAACTTTTGACAAACAAATTTTCTGCACAAAACTGTAATGAACGAATAACAACCAATATATGTGTATCAGGCTGGTGATAGTCGAAAATTATTCTATTTGTATTTATTGTGTACATGTATAGAATAATTTTCGACCATCACCATCTTGATATTAATTTGTTCTAAACACTGTTATACAATGATTTACGAAACTGATCGAATGTACTATAATATTTATCTATGAATAACTAATACAAAGGAGGCAAACGATGAAAACGGCCTTTCAATATCAATATAACATATAAACAAACAAATATCTATGATCTTGCTTTAGATATCTTTGGTTACGAATTTTCAAAAGAAATTTACAATGATTTAATCTTAATCAGTTTCATGAAATCATGAGTCATTATATATTTATCAGAAAATGCGCTAGTTATCTACTCGGTCTTACAATATAACTCTCCATTAAAACTGAAACGCTATCTTACATGCTTAAATTAAATAATTCTCTAATTACGTAAGATGTATATTTATGTACATATGTATGTCTTCCAATTAAAAGAATAACTTTTTTGCGAGAGGCGTATATAAACATACATCCGATCGTTAATGAGAAAGTATATGTGTGATTATATTCTCGGCACATGGTGAACAATTTTTGATTGTAATACATCGTACAATAACGCTGCAACATCGATTACAAATGATCCAAAGACCAAGATTATAGAACCTCTTATTTGTCCAGAGATGCTAGATGACTTGGTGGCAGAATGATTAAGTGAGAAATTTAGGTTTGATTTCCAGTTTTATTATTAAAAAATATATAAAACTCATAAAAATGATTACTAGGCCCCGTTCAATGACCGAATATCTATATTTATTTATGCTAGAAAAATATAATTTTCTTATAATAGAAATAAGAGAAAAAATAAAAACTAATACAACTTGATAAATAAAGTGTAGTACTGCATACTATTTTCTTCGAAGATCCTAAATAATAAAAGGAAGAATAGTTGGTCCAATATTTAAAATCAAACGTCTCTTTGAAATGTGAGATAGACTTATAATTATTTTATGTACTATCTTTAAGATAGTACATAATCCGATCCGCATCGCTGCTGTAGAACACATCTCTATCTTCTTCGACTCCGAAAGAGCGTTTAACAATATCAGTCATCATGTTTTAATAAACAAGCTGAGGTATATTTGAATTTTTCTTGTTCTGCATTTCGCTGGATATATGTCTATTTAAATTAGAGAAAATAAACTTCGAGTTTCAGTCATTAAAGAGACAGAAATCGCTATTTTGACTTGTGTACTTCTAAGTTCTGTCTGTTCTGGTATATTGCTAAGTATTGGAGTCTTTGTTATTCGTTCTTTATCTAACGGTCTTTAACAAAGTGTTAAAGCATTGCAAGTAAAATTTTTTAACTGATGACTTACATGCATATTGAATCAAGAAATCTACGTGACACGAAGTCGAAGACTGTCAATTAATTAACTGAGCAACTAATAAGCTTACTTTATCCAAAAAAGCGTAGTTATAATTTTAGACATCAATAATATCTTACTTGACGAGTTTTTCTTATTGTAGTGGTTATATTATCATACCACGTATTGACCTTGTGAAACATCTTATCTTATGCATCTTGCCTTGAGAGAAAAAAACACATGCGTGTGCATATATAAAAATATTATAATACATTTTATTAATTTTTTTATATTATTATTCTAGCTTCTAAAAAGGATGTAAAAATGTATTATAATATATTAGAGTATATACTTAGATCTTCTCTTAATAAATAAAGATTTATTCGCTCGTTTCCTTTATTTCTCTCTCTAATAAATATATAACTATTTTTTATATATAAAGAACATATTTCGATATAAAGAACCGGAAACCCTTTCATATCGCGATCATTAAGAATTCCGCTTTCGTCGTACATCCTGAGTGTAATATGTATATGGGATGTCAACTTATCTTTCATGTTAGCCTTGGCGCTCATGTTAATCGCCGAGTGAAACTTTAAAAGCACAGGTGCTGATGTATCTGCCCTCATTTTAATGTTGGTCGTATAGCTATCAGCTTACGCATATTCGCATGTAATATGAAAAAATCAACCTTGCCGTGAGGTACATGTGGAATCTATTAAGCATGCGTCGTTTAGCAAATATATACGTATAATCATCCGAATAATATCTATGAATTAATATATCAGTTATAGATAGAAAAAGTGACTTGTTATTTATCAATTTTTATCATTTTATTTTGCAGGAGAAGAAAATGACTTTACATCAGACGGCGAAGAGAGCGGTGGTGGAGGAGGAGGTGGCGAGGAAGCCGTGGATCTCACAGCGACGAGATCTCATCAGGGCGATGATGATCCTATGGAAGAGGATGAGGAAGAAGGTATCGATGAGCAAGACGAGCAGGATGAGGACGAGGAGGGCTCGCGCAAACAGATACATCATCGCCAAGATGCGGAGAACAATAATAACTTTGTGGAGAGCGGTCTACCTACCGCCATATTCCCGCCCGCTGGAACTAGTCACGTCACCCTCGAAGCCCTTCAGAATACAAAAGTGGCGGTCGCCCAGTTCGCCGCCACTGCCCTCACTGGGGCAGACAGTGAAGCGGCGCTGCAAGACTTGGCATTTCTGGAAAACACGCTGTGCACCCTTCAGAATCAACAGGTATTACAATTACAGCTGATTCGACAACTTCAGCAACAATTATTGATCACTCACGGGCAACCGGTAATGCAATCGTCGGCGACGGAGCCAACTGATAGCAAAGAGGCTTCGTCGTCCCCTATTATTCATCCGAAACCATTGTCGAGTCTCGCGTCACCTCCTTCTTCTCGTCCGCCGAGTCATCATCAGCAAACATCACCGGCGCCGCTGACGCCGAATCTGCTTCAGGAACGACCCACCTCGACGAGCAGCGCATCTCCTTTGAATCTACCCCTATCGTCGTCCGGCGCGACGTCGACCGTCATCACGACCACCAGCAGCCAAATGCCGATGCCACATCAAATGCCGCCGCTCTGCTCGATAAGCGCTTCCCTTGCTTCATCGATCATAACGAATACCGATCCGCCGCCGCTTCACGAGCCAAACACTCTGGACATTCTTCAAAAGCGTACTCAGGAGGTATTGGATAACGCGAGTCAAGGGCTAGCCAACAATTTGGCCGACGAGCTCGCGTTTAGAGGCAAGGGCTCGCGACTCTCTCCTTACGATTCAAAATCGAGCGGTGGTCGCGGCGAGCCCTTCTTCAAGCATCGATGTCGCTTCTGCGGCAAAGTCTTCGGTAGCGACTCGGCGCTACAAATCCACATACGATCCCACACAGGTGAGCGACCCTTTAAGTGCAACGTATGTGGCAGTCGGTTCACGACCAAGGGCAACCTGAAGGTCCACTTCCAAAGGCACACGGCCAAATTTCCACACGTTAAGATGAACCCGAATCCCGTTCCAGAACATTTAGATAAATACCACCCACCCCTCTTGCAGCAAATCGCTTCCGGGCAGAGACCGATGCCGTCCCCACCGCCGCCGCCACCACCATCCTCTCATCACCCCTCGTTTCATCCGGCAACAACGCACGGTTTCCTCCCACCACAACCGCCCATGCCTTTGAGTCTCACCTTATCCAATATGACGCCTCTTTACCGGTCCCCAGTTATTAATCACCGGGACGATCAAGATGTGCCGGAGAATCTTAGTAAAGTACCCATAACCACCGCTCCACAGACATCTCCCACTTCTCCCGCTGCCATGTTGAATTCTCGTCATTCCTTTCACGACAATCTCCATCAACAACATCAAAAGCAGCAGCTTGAGCAGAGAGAGGAGATAAAGCTCGAGCAGAGATCGCCCGGGCAGGAGCAGTATCAACAGCGACCGATGAGCCGGGAAGGCGCCGAGCGAATAACACCCAAGAGAGAACCTGAGGAAGCGGAAGAAGCCGCGGAGGAGGAGAGCGAAGATTTTGAGGAAACCACGAGACGATACCTCAATTCACCCCAATCCGCGAATCCACCGTCCCAGCCGCAAACGTACGAGGATTGTAGTATGGACAGCAAGATCAGCGGACGTTTAGAGGGCGACGGAGAGATGGAAGTGGACGAGGAGACAGAAGAGCAACCTGAGAACCTTTCGGGCAGAGGTACGATCAATCGTTTGCCTCAACAGATCATGGCGTACCCGGGAGCATCGCCGGCTAGCAGTAGCGCGAGTAGCGGTAGTCTGCAGACATCCTTCGCCGGAATCCTGTTTCCAGGTCCGCCGGCTCATCATCAAATTCCCGGTCTTCCTGTTTCGACCCAGGCAGGACCAACTATGACGTCCGTAAGCGAAATGATCGATCCGTCCAAGGATCCAGCGATTTATTCGACTTTACTACCGCGGCCTGGCAGTAATGACAATTCCTGGGAGAGCTTGATCGAAATAACGAAAACTTCGGAGACGTCCAAGCTGCAGCAACTAGTCGACAATATCGAGCACAAGCTGAGCGATCCTAATCAGTGCATCGTTTGCCACAGAGTGCTCTCGTGCAAGAGCGCGTTGCTGATGCATTATCGCACTCATACCGGTGAGCGTCCCTTCAAGTGTAAAATTTGCGGTCGCGCTTTCACGACGAAGGGCAATCTGAAGACCCACATGGGAGTGCACAGAGCTAAACCACCGCTCAGAGTGTTGCACCAGTGTCCAGTGTGTCACAAGAAATTCACGAACGCTCTCGTATTGCAGCAGCACATACGCCTTCATACCGGGGAACCTACCGATCTCAGCCCGGAACAGATCCAAGCTGCAGAAGTGAACGAGTTCCCACCCGGTTACCATCCGCTGGCGTCTTTCCTCCCGCAAGGATTTCCGCCGCTACATCCGACCGGCGCGAGCTTCTCCTTGGGATTCCCACCATCCAGGCAAACGGCCATCGAGCAACATTCGCACGAAAGCGACATTGACGCGAAAGAGGAGTCTCAGCACCAACGACAGAGATTTATGGAGGAGCACAGCGAAGAGATGGAAGATCAGGAAGACGAGGAGCAAGATCACAGAGAGGACGACGAGAGGTGCGAATTGAATCGCGACAGGCGTAGCGTCGAAGTCGAAGAGGAGCAGGACCACGAGAGTCAAGATACGACCGAGCACAAGGACGTGACGCTTCCTATATTTTCGACCTCGTTGGCGGCGCTCGAGAATCAAGTGAGGACCATCACGACGACGGCCACGACTGCGAATGTGGCCAGGTCGCCGTCCTTTCACCGATACAACGGTAGCGAGAAGAGCACCAGCCCGCCGACCTCCGGTGCCCCGCTCGACCTAACACCCCGCGCTTCGTCCACACCAGCGTCGGTGGCCTCAGCATCGCCGACGCCGCCACCCCAGACCGCGCCGCATCATCCACCGAATCCCTTCGGCATGTTCGCGGGTCTACTTCAAGCGGTCTCGTCCTCTCCTACCACCAGCACGATAGGCACGTCGAACATAAACAGCGTCACCTCGATGAATGCCGTCAACCCGGGAAGCGGGCCCGGCAGCGGACCACTAGCCTCGCTGACCACTTCGGCGGTACTAGCCGCATCGTCGACTTACAATCCGCTCGGCCTAGCTGTCGGAGGCCCAGCAGGTAGGAACTGCTAGCATCAGGGCGGGCTGCGGTTCCTGCTACACCTTGTCCCTCGTCCGAACTATGATCACGATTCTTTACTGCGAATCGCTAAGTCCAGTATCGCCGAGTATACCTATCTCCGTGACGTATCCGTCTTGTCCAGTCTCATGTCAATGTCCTGTTTGTGGTGTAGCTGGACCTAGCACTCCCATTCTCCCGTTATATAACTTTCTTCTTCTTGTTATCTTCGTTTTAATAATCATCTTTATTTCTTTCTCTTTATCTCTTTTTTTATGTTTACTATGTATCTATAATATTACTATATATCTATGTTATTATTATTCTCCTTATCGTTTTATTTTTCTATATTTCTCTTAATGTTATGCGATAATTTCTGTTTCTCATTGTATTCACGCTAACTCTTGCGATGCCGCGTCACGTTTATACAATGTGTAGAATGTCTTTGTGATTTTCGTCGTATTTAGAGCGGTACAATTTCGGTTTACTTATTTTGGTTTATTCATTTATTTTTTTATTTTTTTTTTATTTAGAAAACTAAAAGTGAAGACTCGGCCTCAGTATTAGAAAACGGCTGGAAGTTAATCATTCCACATTAATACAATAACGATTGATGTCCGCTCACATTGGAAAAGATACAAAAAAAGCAAGGCAAGTAGGCAAGTAGGTTTTGTCTGAGATATTTAAAAAATGGCAAAAGATAGCGAGCAATAATAGGGAATATTCTTCAATTTTATTAACTATTTCTATTAACTTGAAAGAGATAGCAACATATTTATAACTCAAATTAATAACGATGATATACATCATAAATATCAGTCGTTTTGTAATGCGTTAAAGTAATTTCTTACCGGTAATTATACCAGTATTTTTACTTTATTATTAAACTTAATGTCGCGTCTTTATTTAGGATGTGTTTAACACTTTTAATACTCACATGCATGTTAGGAAATAAATGTGATAAATATGTATACGATATTTACAGAATATTATAATGCATACAAGTTTTATACGATGAAGCTTAGAGCAAGTTAGAATGTGGATCTAACAATAATATAATTGAATACTGAGGGTGACTGAATATATAGTTCAGTTTGTTACATAAAAGTGTATTAGAAATAGATTAGTTTTTTATTTTATTTTTAATGAATGCTCTATAAAAAAAGAGAGGGGGCAGTTTAGTTCGATATGTTTCATTTAGTTCGTAGTCAATTGACAGCTGAAGAGGACCTAAGTTTCTACTTTTGTGGGAACTAATTCTCGGAAGATTATATCTGAGAAAACATTAACGCGAATAAGAAACCAATATAACTATATCTACAAAATGATTTTAGAAACACTAAAATGTACAAAGTAAAAAGTACAAAGCGATTATTGTGTCGCACTGATATTTGCACTTATCTGTTTATATTGGTGTATTATATTGGTATAATGATTAAATTATTTTATAAAAAAGAAAATTAACGTTTCACCTGGTTTTAAAATAAATGTGATAAAAATTTATCCTTCCCATATCCTTCCCCACGATTACGACTTAAATATATATTATCAAGATCATAATATTGAGTACCGTAATACAAATTTTAACTGATGCTTATTATTAATCATTTACTATTCATTTCAAAGCTATATTAACAAAAGGAAATAATAAGGCTTGCAATAAAGAATGATATAAAATGTAATATAGTAATTGTCCGTTGTAACATGCATTTTTTAGTAACAGAGTTCGTCACTGTTTTCATTAAATGCAAAGTGCAAATGCAAATGCAAAGTGAATACATAAATAAGTTAGTTTCAGATAAAGATTAGGTTCGATTAAGGCACTAGTCTTGTTTTTTTTTTAGCTGAATTTTTTGCACGATTAATCTTCTCATTTCTTCTCCAACACAAAAAGAAAAAGAGAAAAAATGAACCGTGCAAGTTAAGCTAAAAAGAACAAGCCTACTAATTATTGCGCGATATAAAGTACGTTTCTTTTAGATTTTAAAGTAGAATTTTATATAAAATATTTAAAGATTTCAAAAATTGAAAAGTGAATGTGTAGGCGGAGAACAGGCAAAGCCAGCATTGCCAAACTAAATCGTAAATTAATGAAATTGAAATTTTTTTCAGAATGGAATGTAGGGAAAAGGCCCCTTCTCCCTTTTTACATACTTACACTTTTACTTATCAATTTTTAATCTCTAACCTTACAATCCTTATTTAAAATCTATTTATATTCGATACCGCATCTTCTTATTTGATATTTATTTTTATTCAATACTTGTTAACCAACTTTATTTATGTATTAACAATTTTTTAATAAATAAACGACGACTTCAATCTTCATCTTTATTACAGTACTCAGGATAATGGCCTTGACAATACACGTTATTGGAAAAGAATACTGGGAAATAAACTTTTATCATAATTTCTTTTTGTATTTATTCTCTTGCACCACAATTCACTCTCATCTTTTCTATTATTCTGTTTCATTTTATTTAGATACATTTTTTTCGTAGTTATTAGTAAATACCTGCTGGGATTGTGAAAGCCAATTTTATCAGTTTTTTTTAAAGGCATAATTTTAATTGTTAACATACGTAAATACGTGGCAGTCGAATACGTTAAAGAAAAGCGCGATCAGCATAGCTTTTAAATTACTTGTTATTAATTTTTTGTTATAAAATTATGATGATAAAGATACATTTATAGTGCTCGATTACAACTAAGCCGCGATTACATTAACTATTATCAATAGCCACTTGATATCTTCGACATATAATTTTTATATATATCAAAGCATAATTTTGAAATATAGATCGCTAAATTATTAATACGACACAATGGCTTGGCAATGATCGTATTCGTATCATAAAGTTTCATCTTTGTGAGAGCTCAAACATTTTTAATGGAATTAGTGTCAGGCAACAGAAAAGATCAATTAAGACAGACTAGTCCATCTTTGATGCTTCATAGCAATCTCTTACTGACAATTCTCATCTTTTAATACTGTATTCGAAAAATCGTGACATCTAATAAACATTTTAAGACAAAGTTTGAATAGCTGTCATACTTTTATCACATACTAATTGTTCCATTTATGTGAAGAAAAAATTGCCACTATATTTGTCAAGAGCCTTTGATAATTAACGCGTTAAAAATATCGTTCTTCTTAAAAAGATACAAAGCCAACTGAGTCTTCTTCTATAACGCGTCCTAAATTAGAATTTCTTTATTTCATGCAGAACGTCTTCGCTAATGAGATTCACATAAAAGTTATGCTGATCACGTTCTTCTTTGACAGACTGTATATCACGTTTTAGGAATTGCGAAAAAAAATACATAATATACGGGTCATTGATAGAGCAAAACGGGAACGCGATGTATTAAAAATTTCGAAATGTCGAAATATATACGCATACGAAGGTTCGAATCGAAAATGTAAAGAGATACAATTTGTTACAGTGCGTGGCAACACCACATGTAAATTCTGCTACAAGACGTTCGCGTGCCAATCTGCATTGGAGATTCATTACCGGAGCCATACGAAGGAGCGACCTTTCAAATGCACCATATGCGATCGAGGTTTTTCTACGAAGGTAATTAAATATATTTTACCTCGAAAGCGAATATTGCGAATTGCTAATATTTCTCTCTTTCTCTCTCTCTTTCTTACTCCCATTCTTGTTTGTATATGTCGTCTTTTTTGTGACTCATATTTCGATGTCGTAATACCTTGTTGATTGTGACACGTTTGATTATCTCGATATTATATCTTGATATCTGCATTTAGGAATATCCTCTGCTATAGGAATATTATTTTATTTGAATAATTTCCACACAAAAACAGACAGATTTATGTTGGAATTGATATAACTTAAGCTCCAAACTTCTCGAAACTGTTAGGAGGCATCATAAAACAATGTTGTTTAGAAATATCTGCACATATCTTCAATCATGATTGTATAATACCTTGCTAAAAATTCGAATTAAATATTGTTACTTTCAGAAAAATTATCATCCTACTTTACTTCCAAAGAATATATCCTGAATGGAATGCTCAGATACCCTACGATAAATACAAGTACAAGAGAGAAAAATATGCACAAATATGTTAATCTTTCGTATGTTCAGTTGACGTAAATAAAAAGCACTCTGCATACACATTTATTTAAATCTGAAGCATTAGTTTAAGTTCAAGTTGTTGACCACCACATAAAATTTCCAGAGATAATATTGTTGCAAAATTTGTTCTGGAATATGTACGTTGAATGATAAAACTATTAAAAATAATATATTATACATACATATATATCAGCATTATCGCTAGCACTAACGCACTATGAAAATATATGCCAGTCTTTAAGGATAAGTCGACAATAAAACGTTAAAAATCGCTAATTAAATATTAGAAATACCTCATTCGTCACGCAAAGCTTCTCCTGATATATCTATTCACACCACTTCTATACTCTTCTCGTTGTTCTGCTGTACTTTCAGAACGATGATTCCGGTCAGCAAGTATGTTCCTGCGCGGACCAACCCTTCGCCGCGAAGGGTCCGATCCTCCCACAACCCAATCCCCAATATCGGTCGTACCCGGCGAGACCGGCCGCCGGAAATAGTGAGAAACCGAAACGCAGGCGGCGGCGGCCTGAGGAACGGAAGAACCGGGGGCGGACAGGAACAGGAGGGGGGCGAAGGCTGACGTCTGTTTATCCTGCCGTCCGCCTGCCCCCGCTGATGCCACCCGCCCTCGGACTTCTACCCTCGGACCACGTCTTCCTGGTAAGAGCCTCCTCTACCAGCAAGCGTACACGCGTTCGTTCTCATCTCGTGCAGTCGATAATGTCACGGCCAAGTCGCAATTATCTTTTTCCGCGTAATAATATTATTTCTTCCTTCTTGCGATTGAACTGAACGACTTAAATGCAATAATTCAAGACGTAATTATCGTGAGATTAAGCAAAATGTATACATCCGCGCAAAACACATGCGATAACTTTATCGGAATAATGCAACAACGTAAATATTGAATTACTTCGATTAAAAGAAAGTACCTTATAACGTGTTAAAATCCTTATGTAAAGTAACTTTAATATAAATATATAATTGCGAGATGACTTTCCCATTTAAAATAAAAGTATAAAGTCCCTCATGTATCTGTACTGTGGCGTTCAACGGCAATATTCGCAGATCGCTAATATATTGTACACAGATGCCACACATGAGCAACAATGTTACGACTGTTCTTTTCTAGGAATCGCAGTCAACTGCTTAATTAAATACAATAGAACGTGTTTTGATGCGCAGGGTAATATGAAGCAGCATATGTTGACTCACAAGATTCGCGATATGCCGCCACATCTGTTCAGCGATCCCAAGCATCAACAGCAGCAGCAGCAGCAGCAACAGCAGCAGCAACAGCAGCAGCAACCGCCGCAGCAACCGCCACAGCCGCAGCAGCAACCGCAGCCGCAACAGCAACAGGATCAGGAGACTTCCAGAAGTCCGATGTGCGTCGACGATTCGAGCCTACCGCCCCCACCTCCGCCACCTCCACCACCCCCGCCGATGCCACCAACGTCCATTGAGTCCACGATACCGGTAAAGAGATCGCCGGAGGGAGAGCTGCCGGCACCAAAGAGACCAGCCAGTAAGTATAATTTCGCTCGCGTTCGTTCGCTATCATAAGGAAAAGAAAGAAAAAAAAAAGAACTCAATCTGCTTCTTCATCGAGCGCCACCCGTATTATCCGAATTCAGCTTCGCTCGGCAGATCCGATATCTCATTGCTAACGCGTTGTCAATCACGATTGGCAGCCCCTCTCGCTAACGAACACCGTAGTTTTGGAGTACCCAAAACGCTGCTGCTTCGCAACACGCTTGCTAGCCTCTTCCCTTTTTGCCTCCTGTCCATCATTATTTCCACACGCTTCGGAATTTCTGTGTACACGCTGGATTGCTGGTGGCGGGTTACGCTCACTCTGTTCGTCCCGTCATTCATACAGGGCAAGTTGGATTTCTTGTGGCTATGGTAGCATCGTACTTTCCATTTCCGGTGTTATGACATGTATAATTATTATCTTATTAGCGTATAAAAAAAATAATAAAGCTTTGAAAAGACCGCTGAGTCTATTCATGCCGCACTTTTCTAATTTTTCATGATCCTCAGATTTTCAAATCAATTTTTAAAAGCCTCGGACTGAGACTTTTACGAAATAACGATCCTTTAATCATCTACCATATCGCATATCACTATCACGAAGTCAGGGGCAGTTTAGCGAAACCGTTATGTGTATTTGCAGGCGTGCAGAGCAAGCATTTGTGCCAGATTTGCAATAAGAATTTCTCCTCGTCCTCGGCGCTCCAGATTCATATGAGAACTCACACCGGCGACAAACCGTTCCGATGCACCGTCTGCCAGAAGGCGTTCACCACCAAAGGCAATCTCAAGGTATAACACCATTAATTTTTTAGCTGCCGTCAAAAGTCTGAGTCCCTTCTACAAGTCTCCCGAAAATCTCTTACTAACGCCAGCCTAGCCGCTACCGCTTCTACTAACGCCAAAAACGCGTAAACGTCGCTCGAGCTCGATGAAAGATCAGCGCCTACCCGATCGAGATCTGACGCGCGACACCGCCTCTGATCGTCTCTCTCTTGCTTTTCTACCGCAGGTGCATATGGGTACTCATATGTTCACCAACGGAACGTCACGTCGAGGTCGACGGATGTCGTTGGATATACCTCCCCTGCCAATCACGCCCAAGGACTCGGAGTTTCTGCAACGGCGACCGGACCTCTTTTACCCGTATCTTCCCGCGCCGTTCCTTAACGGCGTTCAGCAGAAGGTAATGCTTATACCGCTCGAAGCGAGAAGCTATTCCGCCGGCATAATTCAAAGACGATTATCGCGATAAGTTTCATAGACATCGAGAACGTATAAATCTTGCTATCCCTGATGGAAATATTTTACTAAAAATGTAATGAAAAATTTTACTGAAATGTATTTGAAATGTTCTTTCAATTGACCCCATTTCATTATTATTCGATTAATATTTTAATAAAAATTCAATCTTCAGTTAAATTTAGTACATTTCATGATATCTAATATTTCAAAAAATTTGTAATTACTTTTCAACAGTATAATTTAACTTTCCTTACATTTTACAGTATTGCCTACATTACATATCATAAAGACAATTATGATTTATTTTGAAATATATTCAGTAATTTTGCAATAACTTTCATTTCATTTTCATCGATTTTATAATACTTTCAGCAAAATATTTCCTTCAGGGATAAGTTTGTGTTACAATCAACTCCGTGTAAATTCGCGGAAATTTTTATTTTATCGCAATTTCGACCTTTATGTAACGATTGCTGTTCAACTTAAGACGTTTAACGGTACTTTACGTAACGATTGAACTCTAGAGGCGTCACGGGGAGCCGCATTAACGATCACCGTTTATTTTCATTTTTGTAGGTAATTGCCCTCGAATAAACCTAACCAGACGGCGTGCATTACTTACAGCTGAACGAGATTTCGGTGATTCAAAGTAGCAACGGGTTACCGCCTCATTCCTTGAACGCGGGCAAGTACGCGGCGAGCCTGTTCGGCTCGGTGTACGGTGCCGGCGGGGGTGGTTTCTCCCTGGACAAACAACCGATGGGACCGACCAGCAACGGGCCTCTGGATGGCAAGTCCGCGATACCTTCGGGATCCATGCTCTTCCAAACACCGTCGCCCTCGCACTCGCCCGGCGCGTCGTCCAACGGCGGCAATCAGACGTCCGCCAGCGTGTCCTGGACCGGCGATACCCTTCAACATCATTTTGACCGAGAAACACCGAGTAGAACCGAGAATGACGCCACCCCGCCCACAGCACGGCTACCACCGCCACCGGCGAGGGGAGAGGGATTAGCCGCGTGAAACTTAACGGATACATATCTTTCCATCTAACTGCACGAAAGGCGCGCGATCGTCCGTTCATAGCGGCCGAATCTCCGCCGCGTAAGAGGCTGATAATATAATCGATACAATTCTCTCAGACTGAATTAGTTTAGAAGAAGAAGAGAAGAGTCGCGACGAGCGAATGTTGACAGCGGGGGTAGTCTCGACCCCGCCATCCCTCCGTCCCAATCGGCGAAGGTTTACCATCGACTCATCTGGTCTTGCTAGATCATCAGGAGTGGAAGTTTTCAAACGCAATGATGCACCGCCTAGAAATGATTCCGCAAATCCCGGTCGGAACAGTTACAATATACAATGACTATTTTTTTCCGTGCTGTATCCGTGCTGCATTTCAAAGGAAGACAATCTTCGGAACTGAAAAATCGCCTAATTTCTCACGTCGGGAGAGCACGATCGGAACGATCACCGGGGACAATCGCGCGACCGAGCGTAGCTCGTTGGTGATACAGTTGCTTTTGGCATTTCTCTACGTACGAGTGACAACATATCCCTACGCCTCCCCTATCTCTCTCTCTCCTTCTCTTTCTCTCCCTCTATCTCTTCCTCTTCCTTCCTTGTCCCTTCCCACGCCCGGTAGTGGTTTTCAATGTCTGCAAGCGAAGACACCATGTTCCTATTATCGCGCTAGTCTTAATATGCGTAAAAGGGGTCGGTAGATTCCATCGATCCGTCGACGGCTTCCGAGTAGGCTAGGAGACACCGAGAGTTTCGACCTCGATACGGATACTCTCGATACGCGATGAGGCTCGACCGCGTCACCGCTGCCGCCGCTCGCGTTCATCGTTTATTCAAGCCGAAGCTCTCGCCGCGATGCGGGCGGCTGGGTGACGAGACGTTCCGCTTAAATATTGATCCCGCGCGCGTGCTCGATCGAGCCTCGTAAAACGTGCATAATAACGTATCTACGTTAACGATTCGCGAATCTCTCGCACGGGAGTCCCCGCGCTGAGACGCGACGCCTAGACTGAGCTCAGCTCGCGAGGGTAGGCGAGCGCAGGCATGTTGGAGCCGCAAGACACGTGGCGTCGCGTCCTTGCGGGCGTCCCCGACACAGTTCGACCGTCCATTCGCGACAGCGGTGGTCACCTCTCCGGGTTATCTAAGGCTACGTTATAAATACTTATATACATAACAATATATAAATATACATTAATATATATGCATATATATATACAAATACATGGAGTAGTATATATATGTGTATATATTATAAATATAAATATATAAATACATGATTATATATATGCGTATATATATACATATGTATACATACATACACTGTATTGATGCAATAGGGCGTCAATTGTGCGAGTTGTATATACGCGCGATTGTATATGTGTTGCTTCCGTTTGTTTACGATGTGTATGCGTGCGACGTGTATGTGCGATAGAAAAAAAAACGAAATTAGAACGAAACAAATGCGAGGATGATGGAGTGTAAGTGTAATTTAGGAAGCGGGCCCGGCAGCGCCCCTCGCTGTGATATGAGAGGAGCAGCCTGCAATCACTAAACCAATGTACTTATATCTTGTATTATAGTATTATAATAATGATAATAAATTTATTATCGTTTACACGCATGAATGAAACGTATGCAGGAGGTACAGCATGCGATGTATTGCGAATGTCTGCGAATGCCTCGGAATCAGTGAAATAATTAAAAAGAAATAGCAGTACTATTGCTAATTAAACGTCCATCCTCCATACATCATCGGCGATGTTTGTGTTGTCGTTGTAAATATTCATTATTTAACGAAATTAAAATATTAATTTTAACTTTATAAAATAAATATTAATATAACATTTAAATATTAATTATAATATTTATAATAAATATTATAAATGTTATAATATTTATTATTATAATTATAACAATAAAGTTACAAAAACAATTGTAATAAATATTATAATAATAAATTAGGATACTAAAAATTATTATAATATTTATTGCAATTTTTATTGGAATTGTTTGTATCCGCAGATGCACCGCCCATATTAATTTATATGGATTATATACAATGTTATTCATTTTTGTGAAACAAAAAGGAAATATCATTTGGATTGGAGGAATGATATGTCAGACGTTATTTAAAATTTTCGAAAACTTCTGACAAAGTCGTTTTTTATTTTATTTTTCAATTTTACGAATGATTCGAAACAAATATTTGTTAATTTATACAAATATGAGAGAGACTATGACTATACCATTGGCTATGTTTTAATATATTTTTTTAAACGCGATTGTAATTATTAGAAAGTTAATTATATTCTAATAATAATTTATAGAAGAATTTTAAATATTAATCTTTTATCTGTGATTTTTTAGTAAATAACTTTAGTAAAAAAAACATGTCTATGTAAGTAAAATATACATTACTACGACATTCGACACATTTTAACGGCATAACATTTACAAAGCATCTTTTACATTATTGATTGCGCGTAATTCAGCTCTTTTATCAAACGTCAATTGAAAATAGCCAATAATGACTTGGTACAATAGTATATAATCATTATTATCTATATCGTTATTTAATCAATTACTGAACGATCGAAGCATCGCCAATGAAACGTATACCACACATTTAAACGTGCACTAATTTATAATTTATTTATTATTCGCTTTTTTCGCGAAGTTCCGATTCTGGTACCTATCGTCTATGTACATCTACCGTATCCACATAAAAAATGTAATTCTTTACATAAATAATACCAAATATTTAATAAAATCGCATATGTAACAAACCAGATATTTTTTTTTTCTTAGAAAAAACATGACAATGTACGTTATATTGTCAACAACGGATCCAACATTGCGAAAAAATATTATTTGACTCGGTAACACAAAAATCTACCGTAATTTTAAACTTACCCTCCGCATTTGCAGAAGCAATATATTGAAACTCTCGCATGTAAATTTCACTTGATATAAAATTTGTAAACGAAATATTTTAAAGACTTGCGGTGGTTAACGATAAAGAATTATATTATGTGAATTAAATTGAAAATGAATGACTGAATTTTTATACGTGCGGAGGAAACTATTTATGTAGGGTGAACTCTGTTCGTCGAAAGGATTATTTATTGCCGCAACGCTAATTATTTTACTTCCGATTAACTTTCTTCGTAAATGTAGCCACGGTACACTTAAACATTTTATAATCATCTCTGAAATTCGTGAAAGGTCTGCGTGCATGTTAAATATGATATCGTAATCAGTATGACTGACACGAGATGAAATTTTACGTGTAATCGATCCTACATGTATGTACATATTCACAAGTTAATACTCGTGTAATACGGCTTCTATGTATCTTCTCCTTTTTAAGACGAAAAAGCCAACCTTACACGTAACACAGCGAATGTTACAGCGGTACATGCTACACGACGACACAACTAAAAATAAAGTGCGCGTGCAACTAGAAAAAGAAAACATATACGCACCTCCAGTGAACACACTTCGTCGATAGAACAATTCATCCGATTTCTAGTTAGAGAGAAAGATTAACAAGAGTTAGGGAAGATCCCGGAAGAACTCTCTTTCTCGTCGCGTAACGTTACCAAAAAAAGACAGGAAAAAGCACAAAAAAAAAAGAAGAAAACAAAATATGTCACTCGAAGCGAAATTGTCGCTTCTTCTAGGTACGTCGCGTCCGCGAAAAAATCAAAATCGCTGATAGCCGCTTGCTAACTTTACCAGTGCACAGTGTGTTCGTTCGTCTGCGGGAGGATGTGCCGAGAAACTTGCGAGTTCCGTTAGCCGTCGAGGTAGACTTGACTCGACCAAAGAAGAAAGAGCGATTGAACTTGATGCATCGAAGCATATCGACGTTTTGTACTTATCAAATCAGATTATATTTTTACGTTTTCGAAAAGGAAGGAGGCGTGCTGGAAAGAATGGGAAAAATATATATATCACCGGATAATATATTCGTCTTCGATGTGTAAGAGTAATCTTAATAGCGGCGGTGTAAATTTATTCGTATCGAGGAGAGAAGTGCAAGTTCGATGTGTGAACCGTTCAAACGTTTTACCGATTAATAATCCCGATCTTTAACCAACTGATTACCAATTGATAGTTGTTTTACGATATTATAGATCATTTTCTATGGACTTGTATATTTCGCAAAAATACACAAATACACAAATCTCCCGTAATAATTTCATAATAGCAATCCAGAAGCGAGACGATCTTTCGAGAATTAGAAAATCTTCCGCCACTTATATTCGACGTGATAATTAACATGACATATAAAAAAAATTACAGATTTTTCTGTAGAAGAAAATGTAATATTTCTTTCTCCGTTTCGAGAAAGTATATCGAAGGATGACGACCCTTTTACGAGCGAAGCGCGAAGAAAACTGTATTGTAAATAGCGAATGAGTGGCGAATAAATGGTCGGATAAGTATAGCAAAGCGATTAGCGAACAGTCGATGTACATCGTAAGTGTATTACCAAAATTTTCGTAATTTAACGATTGATACGCATTTAAGGGGCGCGCACACATGTACGCCGTATAAATATACTTTACATACGTGCGAATGAAACGTTGTATGACGCAAACGAAAAAAAATATCCCGACGGCCATTGACCTGGCGTAATGTCCTGTGAAATTGTCCAAGAAAAGTATTGCTTGTACGATCTTAAGTTACTGTAAATATTGTATAATCCATGTATAAACACGACTGTATTAGATAAAAGACCTATCATTGTAGTTAAATACGTTACGAATCATTATAACTATATCACTTCAACAATAAACCATTATTATGACGATGAAACAGTGAGACTTAAATCAACGGGGTTATTTATAAGCATAATGCTTCTTCTTTTATATAGAATTGATGGAATATTCAATTAAAAGTTACAATCTCGTAATGTTTTTTTAATACGGAATCTCTTACCTCTTTTAATTTAATATATTATAATTGTACGGCTAATTATTAACTGCAGTTACATAAATTTAATTGCTAATTCGTACTAATATTTTGATCTGAAGAATAATCAATACAAAAGAAGAGTTTACATTTTTTCTTTTTATCTTCAATTTTCTTAATTATTTCTTCGTTTTTTGTTGCCAATTCTTCTTTAAACATTTACTACTCACTATCTTTTTAACCTTGTGCCCTGACACATTCGAAAGTGGTAGCTTCAAGGTGAAGAAATATGACGCCAAGTGTGTACCTGATAGGTTTAATCTACACGAGGTAATATCCCCGTCGGTACGAAATCTACAAAAGCTATTACTTTTCATTTGTCAACATCATGGTTCACAAATTTATCAACTACTGATAAAGGTACAGATATAATTAATATAGCAATATATTATGATTTATTAATCACGTAAATATATTGAAGAATACTACATGTAATTTATAAAATTCAAAAAGAGTCATAACATAACTAATATACATCAAAACATATACATTGAAACACAAGAGCCAATAACCAGTGTCAATGTATATTCCATTGACATTTGTCACATTCGATAATGACTTCATTATATTGTACTTTACTGTATGATAACATGCGATTATACTTTTCAGCGTCACAGTTTGAAAATATAATTTTCTTTTTAGGATTAATAAAAAAGTTATATACCTATACTATAAGCTATACTGACAAGAAAATTGGATTTGTATAATCGCGCTTATATATAATATATAACAGTATATTGTTCATTAATATTAATTCTTTGATAGATAGATAAGCTCTCCAATATACAGTTGTTTCGCACATCAACTTTATATCTTAACACAGATCTGAGGCATTAGAATTCTTGCTCTACTTGCAATTAACATCAATGTTATCAAATCGCTCATTGATTGGTCCGTTTATAATTGCAGACTTATCAGTCGTAGTTAATGAAACGATAACTTTTATGGATGCGATACTCGTAGTGGCGTTATATATACAAGGTCGAGATATACATATATGTGTACAATCCCAATGCGATCAGTTACATGCAGAACTAATTTTTTATTTTGTTTCTAGCAATTATAGAATGCAATAGAGAAATTTATATTTAAAAATATACAAGATCTTATATAATAAAGATGAAAGTCTTATATGATATAAGAATATAAGAAAAATATAAGTATATAAAGACAGAAATATAATTCATCTGTTCTATAATCCATACAAAAATAATTAATCTATAAAATTAATTATGTATTATGAATTAATTAATTTTAAGATTCAACAATCATTTCGGAAATCAAACGTGGAGTATATTTTGCAAAAAAAAACGAATTTGATTGTAATTAACGGAAATTGCATCGACCAACAATCATTAACAAACGACGATAAATCGGTATCAACAGAAATGAGATGCAGATAGTGAGACGTGATTGAATTTTCTCGGTACACACGTTCAGAATTCAGTAGTCGAATACCTCGAATCGTCCGTAACTTCGAACTCGAACTTTACATCATTCAGAAGCTTTCAGACCTGTTCTAAGTTTCTTAATCTTATATTATTAAAAAAAAAAATGTTAGCAACTCGTATTTATCTCCTCTTTTTTAATAATTTCGTAAATATGATTTGAGAGTGATGAAAGTGTTTAAGTGCCGTTTTATTACCGAACTTTATGTAAAATCAACACGCGCACGGAAGCTTACGTTGCAAAAAATTACAGATTAACATGTAACTCAAAAAAAAGTGATACATCGCGTAGAAACATGCGAAAATGATATATTACATAATCTAAAACTCTGCAATATTCGAAATATACAGTTTATACGCCCCACGCGTTACACCACCTCCGCGATCAAGAATATAATTTCGTCCCGTTTTGGTGTGATTCTGGCAAATTGTGCATTGTAAGCCGTCTCTCGTCGCCGCACGCCGAAGAAACGCGCGTGCTCCGCTATCGACCAGGAACCCTGGTCCTCCTCCACGTCTCGTCACTTCTCGCCCAGTCTCGGCCGGTCGCGGCGTCCGCACGCACTCTCGGTTAAATCACAGCTCGCCGGGGCGCGGCAACGCCTGCCGAAGCATCCCCGAGGATCGGCCGTCCAACGTGTGCGTTTTTCACCCCGCGCGTCCGCCGATGACAGACCGGAAATCGGCGCGAAGATGAGGAGGGAGAAGCCGTCGGATCGGTAGCCCAAACGTCGATCTGTACATTCTCCCCCTCCTCCCCAGAAGAAGACGAGGATTCTGCTGATGTTTTTATCTTTATTTGCGTATCTCCGAGAGTGCGGATTCTGTACAATAAGTGTGGCCGAGGAAGATATTGTCGACGATATTACTTGGAGAAACAAGATATTAGGAGAGTGTAACGACGGTGCCTCGTCGCTGCAATTTGAAATTGCACTATAAGAAGTTTTTAGAGATTTTATCCGGGTGTTGTTATACTGAGAAAAAAAAAGTATTCCTGAATATGCATCACGTTCGATCACTCCGCGTGCTGTATCCGCGAAATCATAGTGGATATCTAAAAACAGCTGTTTGAGAGTTTCATCTCTTCAAGTTCACATGCGCAAGGACGCAAGATTCGACCGAATGTACGTATATCTTACTTCAGGTCCCGCCTGTTGACAATCTCCGATGTTACTTATATATGATACTCTAAGATTAACAAACGCAATTGTTCTAAAATTCTCGTTGTCTACAAGTTTATTTAATTTTCAAATCGGAATAAAAAAAAAATAAAAAAAGATATTTACATAATAGGTAACTAAGTGATTTATTTATATATAAATAACTAGGTGAAACATCTAAAAACATCTTTACGAAGATATTCTTCTATATTTGTACTAAAATCTAAGATTGGATTAATTATTATAACTAAAGGAAATAAGGAATCAAGTATTTATCTTACAATTTTTAATTTAGATAAAACATTTAAAAACAGTAAACGAAATTTTATTTCTTATTATTTACAAATAATCTTATCAATACAGGAGTTATTTTAATGTAACTGTTTTTACTAATTAAATAAGTCACTTTTATAGAAGACTTTTTTGCTTTAACTTTTTGTTTTTAATAAATAGATAAATATTACATA
This sequence comes from Temnothorax nylanderi, assembly GCF_030848795.1. Classification (NCBI taxonomy): domain Eukaryota; kingdom Metazoa; phylum Arthropoda; class Insecta; order Hymenoptera; family Formicidae; genus Temnothorax; species Temnothorax nylanderi. The sequence goes on along the minus strand of NW_027249155.1, from coordinate 91,474 downwards.
ATTAATTTAAAATTAAAATCAAATAAAAACTGAATTAGAAATTTAAAAATAAGAAATTAATTAATTAGATTAAAATCTTCTGTTCAAGTATATTTGAAATCAAATTAAAAATATTAGATTTTATTATATTTATTCATATTTTGTGATTTTTATTAAAAAGAAAGATCGATTCTGAATTAATTCAAAAATTCGTAAATTTTTAATTAATTATTTTATAAAGTATTTATATCCAGAAATATTAATAACTTTATCATTTATCGCCGAAGAAGAAACATTTCTCTGAGTATCAACGTAACTAAACTGTCGATAATTTTTCAGGAATACAATCGATGGATGCACCTTCTCTGGAGATGTATACGTCAAGCATAACACACAACCAAATAGATCTAGGAAGAAAAAAATGAGCAAAACGCTTAGTGAGACGGAGAAGAGACAGAAGAGATAGTGCTGAGGCTCCACTCTCTCTCTCTTTAAATTATATGGTATAGATGCGCCGCAATTGTTATTGTTGGGAAGAATTACGGTGGCACAAGTAGTTACGGATTCCAGCCGCGCCCGATGGAACTCGAACAGGCCTGATTATTTGCGATCAGACCTTTTTTTATTATATACATATCGGCGAAAAAGATACGATGCATCGACATCTCTAGAAAAGATGGTTCACAGGCTAGCGATCAACAGGTAGATACGAGGACCTAAAACCGAAGAAGTTCGATCGAACAGCATGTCGAGCGAACGCAAATTAATTCGGACAATAAACACGAGCCGACCGCGGCGGCATCTCGGAAGTGCCAGCTTCGCTGCCGCCTGTGCAAAAGTTATCGCTTAACGTATACGTGCCGAATCGAGAAATAGAAACAAATCGTGACGATTAAACCGAAACGCCCCTTAAATGCAGTGTAGCGATATATTGTTATATATACCGGCAGAATGGCGCTCCGCAGTTAACGTTCCAGAAGTCTTCCAGGTCCGCGCGTGCAATCGGGCCGCTAGATTAAACGCGAAGAGCATCAGCGAGGGGCTTAGATCGCATAGTTTCAACAATCGCGCTCATAATTTCATAATCTGCCATAATCTCTCGTAATCGTCCCTGCGATATATTCATGGACCACACGAACATATCGTCACTTCGTAGAAGAAACGTGAGTCTAATGACCGTTGAGAGAAGAGGAGAAACAACGAAAAAAGAGAGAGACACCTTTCGCCAATCCTCAGCTCATTTTAGATAGACAATCATTGAGAGAAAAGCATTCGCTTTTTCGATGCGAAAATAGACATGTTTGCGCATTTTGAGTTCTGGTGTGCGTGCTACACTACGGGCTAACTCCTTATATAAAACATTGCGCTATAACGTTCGATGTATTTGTCGCGCTTTTTAATGCGAATTACAGTGTTCATGAGCTTTCGCAATGAGTAATCGTGTCTACGTGGAACGATATGAGAACGATATACATAAGGAAATAAAAAGAGACTCTTGATCTTTGCAAAGAGTGATGGAAAATAGAAGGACCAAGACTGCTCAATTTAATTATATCTCCTAGGCTGCCGTTCTTCGTGAGGAAAAAATTTCGACGCAGTAACGGCAAAGACATAGGCATAACGATATAATTAATAATATAATTTCTTTTGTATTGGAACAAACGAGAGAAATACGGAGCCCAAATTTAAATCCGCGAGTTCCAATTTAGGCCAGTTAGCGAGACAGATGTCTAGACCGAAAGTGCTATCGGTGTCCTGTTATCGCTGCCGTAGAAACAAACGCACTGGACATAATGTATATACTGATTGTGCAATTCTACCTTACACATACGAAAGTGCTTGATGCATGCAACCGCTCTGTTATGCGTGAACACCATTCTCTCGAGGAGGTAAAACAAACCTTTTGTTTCTTTCTTCTCTCCTCCTCCCCCCAAAAAAGCACATTAATTCTTCTAATATAAGTGCATGCTATGCGCAATTATTTTCTTTCATTGTGAACAGTTATTGGATCTTAGCAGTACTCTTCTTTATGTATGTCGATCTAATAAAATAATATATTATTCAAGACACTTCTTTTTAACACTGCAGGGCAACCATCAGAATATTCATTAATTTTTGTATAAAACAAAGAAATACACTAAAGACAAATTTTTAATAAATATTCGCTCTTTGCGCGTTTTAATCAAGTATAATTATATGCAGTGAATGTTGAGGTTCATAGACGTTGATTTCACTTGTTTGTTATAATAAGTACAATTCAAAGTTATAGTTTATTTGTTGTCTCAAAATTCAATTATTAACTACAAATGAGAAGCATTTATTAACGATATTTTTATTACTTGCAAATTTTTAATTGTAGTGCATGTCTATAGAAAATTATAAGTTATAATGTCTAATTTTGTGATACTTATTAGTCTTTTAATTAGTCGGGCTATTTTCAATACAACTTACGAGAGAGAGAGAGAGAGAGAGAGAGAGAGAGAGAGCTCTTCTTGATTTTGAATGTAAATTTCAATCACTCGAAAAAATATTGAAGTAAATCGTATGACAAAATCGATCTTCTTATAGAAAGCTTAGAAGCCGATTTAATTTTATCTTATCATTTATAACTTATTGTTAATACATTGATGCACATTACCATGCACATATCAGGTAGCTTTAAATGAGCTTCAACGTACTTAAAAAACGCTTTTCTTTGACAGGCACTGTTTCGCGGCGGCAAAAAAGCTGTTGACGATGAGTGTGAATCTACCACGGCATTAATCAAAACTAAAATACAAAAGGGAGGTTTGCGACTACGAAGATGGCTAATCGCGCTATTAGTTTTTCTACTAACGTCGCTTCTCATTATCAACAGCTACAATACCGGTCAATTTCGGATCATCCGATTCGGAGCAATGGCTAAACCGACTGCTCAAGATGTAATATCGCGTGAGTATTAGATCATTATCAATCACTTGTTTGATTTTTTCGTGCAAGGATAATTCAAATACAAACGAGTGTGTGTCGTGGCAAGAAATAATAATATCAACGTACAAGTATATACAAGCAACAACCACTAAGAAGTTTTTGCAACTGTTAAATAAAATAATATTTTACAATTGCAAAACCAACTGAGGTTTAAAATGCTATCAAAGCTGTACATATGTAAGTGGCATAAAATTTTCTGCGACGGTCGTAAAGACATAAAATATAGCACACAAAAAGCACATATATCAGATCATTTGCGCATAGATAGTTATGATATTATTATTGTAAATTGTTATGAAACTAGTAAACACTTTTTGTAGCGCTGACAATAATGCGTGCTTATAATTAATGCAAATAATGTTTGAACAAAAACAAGATATTCAAAAGTATATTCTTTGATCAATTTAAAGAAAAATGGATTTTTTCTTAGCAGAAATCTTGGATATATCAATGTTTTTAAAATGCAAATGATTGAAAAGAAACATAAAAACTAAAGATACTTTAAAGATACAAGTGAATAATAAAACCTCATATTTAATTCAAATTGCTCAAATTCTTTTATTTAATTTCAAATCACTGTTATTTTAACAAAATCTTAATTTAAATTTAGTTACTAAGTAATAAATCATTAAAAAATCAATCATCTAAAAATGATTTAAATTTTATATTGCTTTCTTGATAAACTGAGCAGCGAAAATCTTGTTTAGATTTAAATCATTTTCGTATATTTCCACGTCAATTTTAATTACTAATTCGTAATTTTACAGAGGAATATGTCTCGACAGCGTCGTCAAACGTATACATGCCAGCAGGCAATGGTGGCTTTCTAGTTCGCAACAAAGGATGTCGATTACCAGCGATGGATCCCTTCGATCCTGCTGTTCGACGTTTCATAACAAAAGATGTGTTCGAATGCGAATATGGAAGTTTTCCACCATTGATTGAATCGAACAATACCGCGCTATTCATTAACCCAGTTGCGTGGAACGAATTCCACAACAGTCCGGGCGGACCGTTAAGTTGCTGCTGGCGACCATTTTGGCGAACGAAAGATAATGACAACGCTATTACGTTAGTATTGTCAACAATTAAAAATTAAAATATAATCATATGTAATATATGCATAAATTATATGTATAAGTGGTGTGTTCCACAAATACCTTTTAATTAGATAATGAACGTTTGCAGGTTTGACACGAACTGCTATCCTTTCCAAGATTCCTGCACTGTAAATACCGAATTCGTAAAGGTTGAATGTTACCAAAACAACGAAGTGGTATACAAGGATTACTACGCTTTCCTACCGCGTAAGCCTGAGGTAGAGGAAAGATGCAGGCAGGCGCTGAGGGTGGGCACGATCGCCGACGATCGTCTCAGCGTTCTCGTCGTCGGGCTCGACTCGGTCTCCAGAATGAACTTCCACAGGATGATGCCGAAGACCGTGAGGTCGCTTCAATCCCTCGGTGCCGCGGAGATGTTGGGCTACACCAAGGTCGCCGATAACACATACCCGAACCTCGTCCCGGTGCTGAGCGGCCTGAATCAGGACGAGTTCCGGGACACGTGCTGGCAGACGCCCAACAAAACTTTCGACGAATGCCCGCTCCTGTGGAAGGAATTCAGCGCCGCTGGTTATCGCACGGTGTTCGGCGAGGACGCCTACAGCATGACCACGTTCAATTACCTGAAACCGGGATTCCGCGAGTCACCGACGGATTATTACTTGAGACCGTACTGCATCGCAGCCGAGAGCGACATCGGCAACACCCACAAGCTGAACGCCAATCTCTGCATCGGCACCAGGAAGACCTTCGACTGCATGCTGGATTACACTCGCAAAACGGCGATCGAGTTCTCCTCGGAGCTCTACTTCGCCTTCATCTGGCAGGCGAGTCTCACCCACGATTACTTCACGTATCCTCAGCTGGGCGACGACTCCTACCACGAGTTCATCGAGTACGCGTCGCGCGAAGGTCTGCTGAATCGCACGGCGTTGATCGTGATGAGCGACCACGGTATGCGATGGGGTGACTTCCGGCAAACGTATCAGGGAAAGATCGAGGACAGTCTGCCCTTCGTCTTCATCGTGCTGCCGAGATGGTGGCGCGAGAAGTTCCCTCTGGCCTGGGGCAATCTTCGAAGGAACAGCCACAGCCTCACGACGCCCTTCGACCTTCACGAGACGATGGTGGATCTGCTGAACCCGCACCGTCTGCGCGAGTCGTATCTCAAGAGGCGCATCAAGGTCCAGGCCGCGTCTCCTCTCGTCCCGCGTGGCATCAGTTGGTTCCTGCCGGTCCCGGACATTCGCACCTGCGACATGGCGCACATCGCGGATCACTGGTGCATGTGTCACACCAGCAACACGGTCTCGTGGAACGACACCGGCCTGCAGGACAGCGTGTCGTTCCTCGTCAAAGAGCTGAACGACATGTTGAATAGGTATCCCATGTGCGCGACTTTGAACTTGAAGATGATCAAGGACGCGAAGGTCTGGCTGGACAAGACGGACGGCGCGATGCTGACGGATTACACGGTGGTCATACAGACCACGCCGGGTGACGCGATCTTCGAGGGTACGGTACGCTACAAAGCGGACGACAATAGCCGCAAGCTGGCCGGGTCGGTCAGCAGGCTGAACGCCTACGGCACCCAGAGTGCCTGCGTTGACGAGTTCAACATGCGTCTGTATTGTTACTGTCTTTAGGCCAGAGATGTGCGAATCAAGGATTTTTTTCACGTCGAATCGAATCGTTGAAATATAATTTTTAATTAACAATATAAAATATAAGTATTATTGAATTTTAACACGTAGATAATAAGAGAATATTTTGATGTGGAAAAAGAATTTTAATTATATAATATAAATTCTTTTTAAAGAGAGTATATTTAAATATTTAATGTAAAACTAAAATAAAATATACTTTATTTAATGTCAGTAACTGAAACAATTAGGCGAAAAATCATAGATAAATTATTAAAATATTCTAATGTAATATCCAATAACATTATCCAATTACATGCATAGAAATTAAAATAAAATAATATAGTTTATTTTATTATCAATACTCATAGCTTACTATTTTTTTTACGAATATTCAAACTTTTGATTACAATTTGATAGGGTCATGTCACAGGGCATGTCAAAAATTAGAAATGAACTTTTTAACTGCTATTTACAATTAGCTGCTCAGTGAGCGGTTATAATATTGAATGCATTCACTGAATGCCTATTAACATGATCGTACTTTTGTCTATTAACGGGAAATATGATTTTTATAATGATTCGTATTTAATTCATCTAGATTCGAAATTTTCGAATAATTCGGATTCGAATCATAGATATCTCCGATTCGATTCGATTTGATTCATATTCGAATAGTTCGCACATCTCTACTTTAGACACGACATATCCGATGGACTGCTCGAGTGATTAACTTTTTGTATCTGATAATTTAAGTCGAAGCCTGGAGCAACTTATCCAGACAACGTGCATGTTTAAAAGACGTCCTCGAGATGCTCCGAGACTCTTTCAGACAGGCGTTTTGTCCGGGACGAGATTCCCCGGAGCTGGGATTCGGTTCGATTAGATTCGATTAGTCGGGTTCGGAAGAACCGTCACAATGTTGAACTGTTTTGACAAATGATCTATATTTCGATTTCGTAGAATGTTGCCACTTCCATCTTATTTCCGAATGGAAACGGGCAATGTTTTTATATACAAACGGTCAAATAAAACGGCTTGATGGGTGGCATCGAGCATGATCGCGCAAGTCTATATTCTCGAGAATATCGTGTTTATGGAGCCTTTATCGTATATGAACATAATTGCATAACTTAATATTTATTTATACATATATTCTTCCATATATAGCTCTTTGAATAATTTAACCAGGCAATAATAGAGATATTTACGAGCATTAAGGGGCAGTCTATCTTGCGCGCTTGAGATTTTTGAGATTATTTTTTTTTTTTAAGAAACAACTATAAATCGCGCTATCGCGCGCGATTCTGAACTTTTACATTTATTGGTGTTTTAGAAATATGTCTGAATTTTTATAGGTCATAAAAATAATTTTTGTTGTTGTTATACAATGTTGTCACATTACAAAAAAAATATCCTGTCTTCCTGGCGAAAGCGATAACAGTTATTAACGTAAATCATTTGGAATAAAAAATTCAAACATTTTAGTTTTTTTTATTAGTTTGTCTATGGAATAAACTAGAATCGTTGAAATCATATTTTGAAAATAGCGGCAATTGAAATTAAGTTAAAGAAAAAATTTAAAAATACAATACATCCACAAAAGTTGCGACTTCAATAACGTGTTTGATACCAAAAATAGACATTTTAGATCGATTTATGTACAATGTTAATATTGTATTGCGAATATTAGAATAATACGACGATAGTGCGAAATATCTCTCATGCAGAAAAAAAAGGAAGAAAAGGAAAAAAAGAAATGTTTATTTGAGGTCTCAAATGTTTGGCAAAATAAATAATTAATTTCTTAAATAAAGAAATTGTAAAATTTAATATATATACGATATCTATAAACGCTTCTTTTTTTTTAATAGATACATATTTGGCAATTTTCAATAAAAATTTCGCATTTTCTTCAACAGAAACTAGATAAACGAACGATTCTATAAGTGACAAAGACATTATCATTACACTTCATTACATTTCATTCCATTATCGAAGAAAACAATTTGTAACAATGTGCCTAATTTTTTTTTCTTTGCAAAAAGTTTATATTTTTATCACTTTGCTTTATATAAATAGAACTCGCAGAGTACTTCGTGATAGTAAAACTTATGAGAAACAAAATTGTAAAATTCTATCCGCGCGCTGTAATTTCACTAACTTTTCGAAGATTGACTTGACTGAAAACTTTATATATATTTTGAGAACTTTAAACTTTAAAATTACATAGAAAAAAACGACTTTTTTATTTTCCAAGGTAGACTACCTCCGTGATATAGAGCTGTCTAAGGGCTCGCTTTGCGTCTCTTTCTTATTGCGCGTGTTTCTCTCTTCTTCGTTCACTTGCTTGTTTGCTCGCGTGACATCACGTCGAGCAAAACTGCTTTGCACTCGATAAGAAAATATATTTCATCCACTATTATTTGTATAAAAATCACTTATACTTATCATGCGGACTGTCTCGTCAGTTCTTAAGGCTAAACCAATAAACTTTTAATATCTGTAAACTTGATATGTAATGACATATTACGGCGATCAATTGAGTGACCAATCCGCCGACTCTCTATACAAATAAAAAAGATATTTTACTATTTTTCATGGGTGTATTTCATCAAACCATTCTTTCACAATCGCGACTGAATAAATAATAAAATTAATTATTAAGTTATCATGTACTCGTTTCATCATTGCAATTATATCTAACGTGTTTCTGCAAACTTTATACCGGAAAATGGGCAAAATAGCCTATTTTCTCTGACAATATGTTTCATAAAACATTAGAACATATTCTATAGCTTATGTATTTATTTCTGATTATTCTTTCGAATTTTTGACAGGGAAAGAATAACATGCTTTTTTTGTAATGATAGATTATAGTTACGCTATAATAAATTACACATATAAGATATTGCCACTTAAAATACATAGATATATTTGAATTAAAAAATTGGCTACAAATGTATGTTTATTAATCTTATTATGGTACTATATTCATTATATATTTATTGATGTTCAAAACTTCTTTGCAACCGCAAAGAAATCTCAAGATGTGCCAATGTGAGATACTTGCCAACTTTACATTATTAATAATAATGTAAACGTGGCCGATCATTAATAATTTGTTAATTTATACGTGGTCTTTTTTTATCTCGTGATATTAAATGCAAAATCTATCCACACACATCAATCTCTCCCATATTATGCATGTGATTGAGCCAAACGCAATATAACTTAAGTTATTAAATAAATTGCTTAATTACTGTTGATGTTCAAAAAGTAATTGGCAACGAGAACCAGATATTAATTTAAATAATTGGCAACTAGGTTTAACCAGTCTTTTGCATCTAAATAAAACATATTTGATGAATTGATGAGTTTGTATAGAAAATTACATGTGTACTTAATTTATGTATCCAGTATGATCAACTGGATACCAACCCCCCTTCGTATTCTTTAGTAAGGATGGAAGAATATCGCTCTTAATACAAACATACAATGTCATGACATACATTTCAACCAAAACACACTTTGCACTCACTTTGTACATATACTGCATTTAAATATTTAATTGCCATTTATACCATTGTATATTCGATTCACAGAACTTTGCTGCAGTAATTTTTTTATATCTAAAATAAATAAGATCATTTTTTTTTAATAATATGCAATAATATGGTATAAAATTTTGCACATTGATATAGAATATTTTGGCTTACCTTCTTTTTGTTCGTCTGTAAAGTCGTTATCGGGGAATGCAATATCAAAAGTAACGTATAAAGCGCCATGGAGATTGTTATTATCGTAATTAGGCATTCCCTCGCCCTTTTTCCGAATACGTGCACCATGTTTAGTAATTTTGTCCCTCTGGATATTCACAATGTGACCATCTAAATGTTTTATATCTACTGAGAAACCTAATAGGGCATCTTGCAAAGATATCGTAACATTTGTATATAAATCGTCGCCTTTTCTTTCGAAAATAGGATGAGGTATAGTTTGTATCCTACAACAAACAATAATATTGTAAATATATAACCGCATTAAGCTTATATAGGATGGGCTGAAACCGAGAAAGGAAGATAATTTTACATCTCAAAATAAATCAAAATACTACAATAAATTCTTTTTTTCGAGTTTAAAAAAAATGATTTCGAAAATCAATTAAATACGTGTATACTCGATCAAAGTTCAGCTATGTTCAGTATAAATTGATGGTTAAAATTACTAGTACACACGATAATAGAGTTAATCTTGGTAATAAATAAACAATGACATTGTCATATACAGGAGAAAACATAATAATAGTCTCTAGTAAAATTTATCAATCCGAATTTCTTGGACATAAAGTTCTATATGATAAAAATTTATTTCATTCCAATTTATTTTGAAGCTTCAAATTATCTTCGCCTTAAATAATTCTATATCTTTTTTGTATAAATATAGAAAAATAACTACTCACTTTATTATCAAATCTCCTGGTTCTCCATCAATGTGTGGTTCGCCTTCTGCAGTAAATTTAGTTTCTTGATTATCTACCATTCCTGGCTCGACTTCTACCTCCAATATACGTTCCTCACTGACCAACTTCACATTTGGACACTCCGAACATACGGATTGTTGCATCATTTGGAATCTACCATTTCCTAAATTGCGAGTAACTAACTCCTGCCTACAATTACACTTCCTTGTCCCTTTCGCCGTCTTTACAACTGGCTTATTTCTCGTAATCTATATAGTAGCAAAATTAAGTTTAAAGGAAGAAGTTACATTATGTTATTTTGCTGCAAGAGAAAATTTTACCTCGATAAAATTTCCGCTATATAATTCTTCTAAAGTAACATATAGGTCCATCACAACGTTTGAACCTCTAGGAGTTTGCTGTTGTTGATGAGATTCTCCACCGAAATGGAAATTAATGTCGCCAAAAAAACTAGCGAAAGGATCCATATTATTGTTCATCATGCCGTCTTTCTTCAAGCATTCCTCCCCACACTTGTCGTACATTTCTCTCTTCTCAGGGTCTGACAGAACTTCGTACGCTGCACCCAGGTCTTGAAACTTTTGAGAGGAATCTGGGTCATCTTTATTCTTATCGGGATGCAGTTCCTTTGCTAATCGTCTGTAAGCCTTCTTAATTGCGTGTGTACTAGCACTACGTGATAAACCTAATATGCTATAAAAATCTCTTCTGCAAAAAGAAAGAAGATAATAATTAGAACAAACTTCATTACTTTCGCATAATAGACATTAATCATTATTTAATTAAGAAATCCTGTCAAGCTAAAGACACATATACTAAACAAACTGTAACAATTTCCAAAGTTGATAAAATTAAAAGGATGAGAGAATTTCTCGTATATTTGCATCTTTATGTTCAATTTCGGGAATTGTTGTACAAATCTCTGTGACTTAATATACAAATTTAACTGACAAGTGGACGGATGAGGGGACAGGTTAATGAGACTCGCCGTCTAGTAAACCATTCGGAAAAGGCTGTCGTGCATAATGCGCCACGAAAGGAAATACTGTCCTCACTTACCCAGCTATCGATAATACAATGCATATTGTTAAATTTACTAATAACACCCAATTTAATTTTAACCCTGCCATCCTAGCAGACGTTACACGATCATCTGAGTACGCCTGCAAAGCTTAAATCGTGGTAGCCGCTCATTGGTCCAGCGAGAGAGACCAATCTGACTACAAGTTACAAGTGTATTTTACGGCGCTATCACAACGAACGGCATTCGACAGCGACGTGGCTTTAAAGGTCTGTTCAGACATGCGTAATCGCGCAATGTGGGTGCACCAGGTCGTTAACCAATCGCGTGTCTAATGTAAAGACCGCCACATTGCTGCGTTCCTGCGTTCTTTGTACTAAACGCGCGATTGGTCGACACATTTCGATCTGTAACCTATAATTCGATGTGTAAACCGTGTCTTCGGTTTGCCTTTTTAGGTTAAGTTATTTTATATCTGTAAATTTTGGAAAAACAGTTGTAAGATTGATGCGCTAACAATGACATCGCTTCTAAAGACGATTAACGGACTTCAACTTTTTCACAAATGCCTAAAACAAAGGTATGCCGTCGATTTCTTGTCGTTTCGTAGCGTCTTTCTAGGACACAGAATTGCTCCGCCTCACACGTGCGGAACTATTATTTAGACATCTATCTGATGTTTTATTGAAATTTGTATGAACTCTTTTAAAGCACTCTGTACGACACAAATTCTTATTATTAAATAAATAAACAAAAATACCATTTTAAAGATGCAATCTTTCATTAATTGCCTTGATTTATTTCAAGCTTGCAAATATTATAACGCAAAATTGATTAAGACGAGTAAATTGAGTATACTAGATATATAAAGAAAAGAGTTTACTCAAGAGTATACTCACTAAATTGTGTACTAATATACTTATACGTACTTCTATAGAACATACTAATATAACAAATAAATGTAGACTTATACATAAATCTTCATAACAATTCGTATTTTTACTTGCAGTATCGACATGATATCTGTCCCAAAACGGGACACAAAAAAATATATACCTAAACCTAGATACCGTCATCCAGAGTGGCTTCCAAAACAAGAACGTGTTGTACGTAATCAGTATACAAATAATTTATTCTTATTTTAACGTTATACTTAAGTACAGAGAATATGCATATATATGGTACAAAATTTATATATAAAAATACTTTTTGTAGTTGTACAATGAGCGGGTAACAGAAGATAATAAGCAGTTTCTTGACGAAGTGGTTCAAGATAAATATGGCTCGTCCACTATCGGATTTGGAATGAAACTTTCTCCTTTGAAAATAGATCCGATCGAGCCTACCGTAGAGTGGAAGAAAGGTATGCAACGTACTGGTTTAATTGCCAAGAAAATAGGGGTCTATCCGTTATGGTTGAAAAATGGAAAGAAGGTGACGTCGACGTTGCTTCAGGTAAATGGAACAGCTTTGATTTTTAATACACAAACAACACCACTATTATTTTGATTTGAATATTACCATTTATTCTGCAACTATAATTCTATGCTTTAATCCAGGTTGTCGATAACGAAGTGGTAAAATACATACCACCGGAAAAATATTTTCCAATAAAAAGCCGTGTACCTACAAGACAAGTCAAAAAGAAACGCGGATGTCTCGTAGTAGGGGCAGAAAATATAGATCCGCAAATGGTACGTAATTGAAAAGTTACATCTAATAAATTTTCTTATTCTGGTATGTAAAACTGACAGTATCTTTTTGCATGTAGATTACTAAAGAATATTACGGTATTTTTAACGATGCTGGAGTTATGCCAAAACGTGTTCTAAGGAGATTTATAATATCACCGGAAGCAGCATTACAACCAGGAACTCCTTTATTCGCAACACATTTTAAACCAGGGGAAGTCGTCGATATCCGTGCGAAAACGTAAATAATTTTGTATCTTGTTATATTGTACTACATGTGTTGCTTTACAAAAAAAAAAAAACAGAATCATATAAATTTAATATTAATCATTACTTGCGAAAAATTGAAACATGTGAATTCCATTAGGATTGATCGTGGATTCCAAGGTGTCATGAAACGATGGGGCTTTCATGGGATGCCTGCCAGTCACGGCGTGACCAAAACTCACAGACGACCCGGAAACATCGGGTCAGGTGGAGGGAAAGCCCGAGTCATGCCTGGCACTAAAATGCCTGGACACATGGGTAACAGGTGGCGTATGATTAGAGGTGTTCGAGTAAGTAAATTTATACCTCTAATAAAAGAGATATATATATATATATTTAAAAAACAAGAAAAATCTTACATCTATCCTGAAATTTAATATTTATAAATTTTACCATTCGTTTTTTTATAAGTTCATTTACTAAATCTTTTTTTTTAATAATGTGATTGATGGTTTGTTTCTAGATTTTACGAATAAACACGAAGTATAACGTGATTTGGGTTCAGGGACATAATATACCTGGCGAAATCAATACTTATTGTTACATGTTTGATACAGTACTTCCTCTGAGGAAACCTAAAACGGCGCCAAATTTCCCTACGTATCTACCAAGTATCACCGAAGAATCGCTTCCAGAGGAGCTGTATGCAGATGACATACACTCGTTTGTAGATCCCACGATAGAATTTAAAGAAGAATCTTAATTATATATCTGTATAGTGTTAAATAAAAAAATGTATAATTGCAGATCAGGATTATTTACAGAGTTTACATGCTTTTTTCAGATGATAGTTTATAAATAGAAGTTACATAGTAACTAAGAATTTTTTAGCCCAGGCACATTTAACTTCTAATTCCATTCTAATATAAATCGAAATAAAATTATCGAATGATAGGTGAAGTTGTGCCGAATTTTCGTTGAAATTTTATTGGTTGTCTGCTCCTTACAGAAATATCCACACTTATCAATTATGCTAGCAAAGAGTAGTCAATTGATTCATTTATTTAGTAGTCAATATCGTTATAAATTTAACATGCCTAAAATATACACGAATTATTTTATAAAAGTAATATCGCTAACCAAGACTCGTCCTGAGTTAGAGTGGAGAGCAGCATGATCAAGCACGATAGAAAGATCCTTTTTTTTCCATTAACTTAACACCTTACTGTGAAGTTATTCGACTTCTAGAATAATTTACTCACATGCGTTATGTAACTAGTTGCGCTTAGCTAAAGACTGCTAATACGCGTCTATCGTATATTATAAAAGAAAAAAGGTAACATACATGATAAGAAAAGGGAAAGAAAAAATCAAAGTCCACAGATGCTTAATTTGGTGGTTACCAACTCCTTCATTCCATAACCAGCTTTCGTCTTTTGCTTCATTCTGTCTTTCCGAATACGGAAAAGTCGATAAATCACACTGTATGTTTGTAAGAACAAACGCAATAATTCTTGATTCAGTAGCAGTAAATTCATATTGCTATGCTTTCATTGGAGTAGGAAGGAGATGTAGAAATAGGAAAGAGAAAGCAAAATGACTCCGCGTCGGAGTTTGTCGGGGGACGGCACGATCGGATAAGAAGTGGAGACCCTCTCAGAATTTAAAACCTTCACTCGGGATACTCGTCGTCTGATCAAACTCGAAAGCTCCGTCGTGCGATGCCAATGGTGCGTCATCCGCCTGAAAATCAATTATATAATTATATGTAAGAATAAAATTCATATTAATGTTATTTAAAGGTATAATGCTTCACCTCTTCTGAAAAGTATTGCTCGATGATGTCATATGCTAGTTTGTATATATCTACATTTTCATGGTTTTGCAATGCCTCAATTTTATCCAAACCTTTAAATAAAAAAAAATATATATATATAAACACGTATGTACATTTATTTTATTGTTTTTACACTCTTCTTACATATATAAGAAAATGTAAGAAAATAAATTCATTATATAAAATAAATAAAGCATATTTACCGGCACATTCCTCAATCATGTTTGCTAAGTGTTCAACTTGTGAGCCAGCAAGTTTAAGCATATTATGGATACCGTCCAATACCACCTGTACAACTTGAGTATCTTTACAAGACAAAAGATCACAAAATGGGCCGATAACTCCCTCTTGTATAAGCCGTGACACCTGATCTCTATTACCGCTTATCGTAAGGTTACTAATGGCCCATGCTGCTTCCTTTTGTGTTTGGAATTCGCCCTATAAAAACAAAGTGTAAGTAATAAATATCGCATATGTAACAATATACATTTTATTTACATAAAACTGCATGCTTACTTTTGCTAGATTACGAATAATGAGTGGTAAAAGTCCTGCATCTATAACTGCTTGAACTTGAGCTTGGTTACCGGCAGTAATATTTGAAAGAAACCAGACCGCTTCTTTACAAATTTTCTCTTTTGGATGAGTCAATAAATTGGGGAAATGCGAAAGAGCGTCACAATTTAAAACAGTTTGTGTTTGCTCATCCGTACCAGTGACGATATTGCCAACTGCTCTGAGGGCAGCAGTTTGCACCTTAACTTCCTTGTGCGAAAGAAGAGGTATTAGACGGGGTACAACACCGCTGTCTATAACCATTTGAATTTGCTGGTTACCACCGTCAGTTAAATAACTCAAGGCCCATACAGTGTCAACAAGAATCTATTAAAAAAATTTTTAGAATTATTATAATTTTTATAATCAACTAAAAATAATTATATATTAAAATAAAATTTAGTTCTATTATATTTAAAAGTAAATGCAATGGAAAAAGTTCTATGAAATTAATAACTTTTGCAGATTCTTTGAATTTAAAGATAAAAAAACATTAACTAAATTACTTCGCTACAATTAAATCAAATGCAATAGATAACATTATATTAGCTCTTTTAGAATCTCTCTTCCAATATTAAATATTTTTATTTTTCTACATTTAAATACTTACATTAACATCATTATGATGAATAAGCATATTTAGAGCAGGTAAAATCTCCTTTATCGTTTGAACTGGCGGTGGTGGATCTTTATTCCTACATAAGTTAACGATAACCCATGTTACATTACGTAGAAATGTAATAGGTATATCTGGTTTAATAAATGTTAGCAGTGGCTTTACAACACCAAGATTAATAACGTAGTCTCTAGGTACTGGACCATCCCCAATAATGTTACCTATAATAAACAAAAATGTATGCACATTTTTATATAATCTTTTAAAATATAAAAAATGTATTTGATAATATGTTCCAAAAATATCTTATGCATATCCTATAATTTAAGCAATACGTTTTTTATAATTAGATGTTTTACCTAAGGCCCATACTGCTTGTTCACATACATTCTGCTGACTCGAGAGTAACAAATGCAAGAACAGTGGCACAGCACCAGCGGCAACTACAGCTTGCGTTTGCGCCGATGTTCCACTTGCAATATTTGTTAAAGCCCAGGCTGCTTCAAATTGCAATGACGGACTAAAACATTACATTAGTAAAATAGTCATATAAACGTCCCACAGTCACATAGATAAATAGAGCTTGATATGTAATTTATAAAAAAATATTTCCAAAATTATGACAAATTCCAAACTATAACAAATAATGAAGATATAAAATCAAATTAAGGAAAATGCCGTTAAACAGTCAAGACTAGATTTTGGTTCCCTAATAATATTATTTGCGTGAATTTTACGTGCAATTCTTCGTCTTGGTATAAATTTAATAAAGATATGATAAAAATATTCAAAAACAAACTTGCATATGTATAATACACTTTCAGAAAAAAATTTTCTTACTTGTTATGTTGTTCAAGACAGCGAACCAAGATTGGTAAAATACCGCTCTCTATCAATGGATCAATGGGTGGATTACGATCGGATGATAATAATTTCCTTGCTGATTGTACAGCTTGCAATTGTATTGTTGGATCTGCGCTACCTGCCTTTGCTACCAACTCTCCCAAATTGATTTTTGCAAGCTGTTTATCAATGTCATCCTCATCTATTTAGAAAAACGATATACATTAATACTGCAATGTTCCAACATTTATGTTCACATTAAAGTTGCATAAAAATGAAAATTTTCAATTTTAGATGTGTTACCTGATGGATCTGTGATAGGTACATTTCTCCTTTTTTGTAAAGTTTCTTCTCGCTTATTTTTACGTAATTCTACCGTCACTTCGTTACGTCTTCTTCTCATTTCCTATAAACATTAATTTTAAGATATACAATCGTAACGTATCAACTTTCGGGAAGTAACTAAAATTTAATTCACACTCTCTTTTAATATTATTTCCAAGATATTGGAGCATCACACGACAATGGAGTTATATGCCATTATACTCCTACAGAGTTATATCCCTCATAATAACCAATCTTTCTTTATCAATTTATTTAAAAATTTTTTACAACTTAGAAGTACATAAGGATGTTCTCAACCTTTTTTTTTTCAAATTAAACATTTTATTCTTAAATCGTAATCATATCATCCACAATAATATATATTTAAGTATAAAACTGTTATAAAATTTCATTAATTAAGGCAAATAAAAAAGCCAAGTTTACTTTAATTAGAATCGATATGATAAATAATTCATTAATTGTGTGCTTTGCGTACTTGGAACATATGATAAAAATATTTGCAGTCAAAATGTTCTTACACGTGATTCAATATAAATATATACAGAAACTTATATAGCTGCATATTGACCTTTAGATAAGCAAATGCTGAGAATATAAAGGTACATAACCCGGTAAAATCTTAATAAAAATGATATTGCAAAATTAGTACAATACATATAATCGATACATATAACGATTACACATAATCGTACAGTAATTTCAACATAATTATGAAACGGCCAGCAACCCAATAAATTATAAAAGAAGCAACAAGTAGAACAAGAGAGGAGACAAGAGGCGATAGATTAAGGGGGGAAAAAAAAAGTAAAAGGGAAGGAAAAGGAAGGAAAGTGAAGGGATAAAACAGCAATGGGAGAAGTATGGAGAACGCAAAGAAAGAACGGACGTGAGAGGGATAATAGGAGATAAGAGGAGGGGAGAAATACGGAAGGAAAAGGGACAGGGAGAAATCGGGAGGAAAGCGGAGCACAGAGCTCGCACACGTATGTACAAACTCCACGCACGAGTTCGAGGGGGGAAAAAATGGCATCGAGCAGGGCGGCGAACGTGGGAGCGCGTCTCGGCTCTCCCACGGATAATTTCGATCGCGCGAGAAACTCCATTATCACCCGGTCGGGTGGCGACGACGATACACTCACCTCCTGGTCCTTGCCTTTGTTCTTAAACACCATCATTCGGTTCTTATTTAGCATTGCCTCGGCCGCCATTTTTTCGATAACCAATTCTCGTGCTCGCGTAGGGATCAATGTGCGCCGGCACGCGGCTCCCGTCTCGTTCACGTTATCCACGTAAATGTACGTTCGCGTAGTCGCGCGAACTCCCGAAACCGTTCCTCGGTGGTGTGTGCCTCGTCTCTCGCTACGATACCTGCGATCCCGCGACCTATTCCAGCCTACATCGACAGCTGCATTCCGCGCCGAACGGGTTCTCACTCAGTGCGGTGTATGTACGTAGATAGATACATACGTCAATGTGCAGTATCATGCATAAAACGTTCGATCGCGTAACAATTGCCGTCGTTGCGTTTACGCAGCGCACCGTCCTGGATCTCCCGTGACTCGGCGCGCTACCTTCTCGGCTATTCCCTTTTTTTTTCCCACGATCGGGATCGAACTGCAACAGAGGCAACAGAGCGAGCAGGCCGAGGCCGAGCAAGGAACGGAACAGACCACGGACGGCACGGACGTTTTTCCCAGCGCGTTCCTAAAAGAGCGCGAAGAGACGTCGGCGATCGTCACGAAAACGAGGACGGCGCGTTCCGAAACCCTACGTCTATCGCGCTCCACTGCCCGAGCCGAGACCCGTTTACATGAATGTCGCGGGGACTGCAACCTAGAAAAATTGACCAATTGCATGGCTGCACAGAGCGCATTGTCGCTGTTCTTTTGCATTACTGCATAGACTCATAACTAAAAGTAAAATGAACAAAAAATGGATTTTTATTATATACTTTAATTCAATAAATCTATATTATTTAAAAAAATATATAATGTATATATAATATATAAATAATTTGTATAAGATTATAATCATTCAGTGGACATATATTTATTATAGGAGCTTTCCCCAGCAAGCGACAAAAGTGTCGTTTTGTTTTTGTTACTCATTGCCAAAAAAGAGAGATAGATCGACGTTTGTGTCGACTTGTGTCGCTTGCTGGAAAGCTCCCTATGTGTATAATATATATATAAATAAGTACTTATTTATTTACGCAAAAAGATTTTTATTAAAAATTTAATTTGTATAAATTAAATACTATTCTCAAAAAAACATAAGAATTTTAAAACCAAAAAATGTAATATTTTTGTCGCGTTCGGTTTAATCAAAATTTTTTATAAAAGCGAAAAATTACAATATTCATTATAATATATCTATATGTATTGTGTATTTATCGAAAGATTTTTATCATTATGGCTATCGGCTCTTACATATAAAGCGCTATTTTTGGTCTCATGCAGAAATCTATAGCGTGACTTCTTAATTATTCGATAAATATACGAACGAACATACTTATATTATATGATTGCGGAATAACGCTGTATTGAGAAGAAAACTATGAAACAGACTGAAATTAGACAAAAATCATACGAGAAGATGAACAAAGTGCGAACGAATTATTTTATATAACAATTCTAATCTAAAATGCTAATTATTAATTTTGTGTAATAAAAAAAATTTTGTTTCTGCTTTATATAGCAAATAATAAAACATTTTTAGTCATTAAGTCAACTCTTTATCCAAATTTTCCCAAGCACATTATCACGAATGTACGATATCGCATATCGGATGTACCCTTCGGGGAACCTCTCGCGTTTTTATCTTTCATAGACTCCCCGTAAAAAAGGCACTTTCCGCCGCTTTCCGATTCCGCGTAGCATATTGTTCCGAGATATGTATAAGTTGTCCCAGTTGTTCCTCGTCATTTAAGAATCACCCATCTCGCGTGGAAACACAAACATCTCCGCTCTTCGTGCCCGCGCCGCTTTATTTTTTTAGACCAACCTCTTACGGCCGCCATCTGCACGCATGCCGACTTTATGTCGCTCGGCTGCCAAACGCGAGTGACAATCCGCAACGTTCGCGACGGGTGTAAACCACCCTGCGGAACAACCCTTACCCTCCTTCCGATATGATTTCAGACGACACCCTCTCCTATAAAAAAATTAAAATTTTCATGTACCATGTAACTCTGAAACTGTTATAGATTTTATCTCGTATAAAATTCTGAAGAAATATATTCTAAAGAAGCTTAATTTAATTGCCGCAGATACATCTCGGATACTTCAGATTATCTGAAATAATAAGATATGAGATATTTTTGGATAATTGCGTTAATCACATAAGGAAAAGTATATACTATATGTATAATTAAATTATAATAGAATTCATCTTTCGGAAAATTTGTGAAGTATTATATTTATCGCATAGATAAAATCCCATTTCGGTAAAAAATTTTTTTATATAAAAATATATAAAATATGAAATTATATATAAAATATAGAAATTATATTTAAAATATATATTTTCTCTCTCTTATATAATTTCTGTCCATATATGTAGAAAAAATAATTAAAAAATAATTGAAAATAATTGAAAAAATAACTGCATTATTTTTTTACAAAAAGTAAAATTGTGATTAGATTATACAATATTCTATATTGTATAAACATATATAATTATTTTATATACGATTATTACATTTATATATGATTATATACGGACAATTTTTCTAGTTTCCTCAACTTTTAATTTTTATAAAAAATAAATAAAATAATCTTTTTAATTATTTCTTTCTATTATTCCCCCCCCCCCTGTACATAACTACATACAAACAGAGAATATACAAGAGAAAGAAAACATCTATATATTTTATCTATATATAATTCTATCTATTTAAATCATGTTTTTATATAAACGATTTTTTACCGAAATTTTTCTTGTCACGTAATAAGTAATATCTCATCGGTTACGGGATCATTATTGATGAGAATGCAGAGGTGTACCATTCCTCTGTTTAAAAACCATTTGTCTCCCGTAGAAAAGCCGTACAATCACCGAAATAACTGTATTAATGCAGCAGGACAAAAATATAGGGCGTTAGCTTTTGTCAAACAGGTCTGACGTATGGCGCGTGAAAATGCTTCGAGGAAGAAGAAGAAGAAGAAGAAGCGGCGCTATTCTTGCGTCCAGGTGTGAGCTTGTAACGCCAATGTAAATATACAACACTTACGCCATTCCGACGGAGGCTCTTCGGAAACTCTTAACGTATCTCCCTCCCTCTCCCCCTTCCCCTGTCTCGCATTTCCCGCCTTACTTTTGTGTTTCGACTCGTTTCTCGCCTACTTGGTATACGTGTTTTGATCTTCGGGAACTATAAACCGCCCGCTTTATTAACGATCCCCTGGACGATCGCGGATCCCGGACGTTGAACGGGACGCTCTCGACGTGATCGGGAGGGACATCAATCGTATACGCTAATACGCGAATGGCAATCCTTCAAAATTATTTCGGGCCGGATCTCGCTATGCCTGCACTGACAGAAACGGCCTTTCATCAGCCGTCGCCGTTCACGAAGGGAAAGAAATAAACTCCCGCTTGTGCGCTTCGCAAGAAAAAAAAATGGACAAATTAGAAAATAAAATATGAAATTTGATAGTTTTAGATTTCTCCTCTTTGTATTCGAAATATATTAACACAACCACAAAGTATCGCGGTTTTAAAATACAGAGAAATTCGCTTTAGTTTATCTGAAATATTAAATGGTCTGTTGTGCGGGTGCGGGTTTCTTCTCAATTGTTAGCTCCAAGTATTTTAAAAAATAAATTGTATTTTTAAAAAAGGTAAAAAAAGTCGCCAAATGCACACGCTAGTATGAAAAACTGTTATATATTGAAAATCCGTTGTACAAAATTGTTTTAATATATCAAATCAAACATAATTGTGCATTGCAACACAAATGGTGTTGATATCCGTAAGAATGTTTAGGTGAATAATAAAGTGTCGTTTAACATTTCATAATTTTAAAAATGTTAAAAATATTTTTCAAAAAAGTGTTAAAATTAGAAACGTGCGCCGAATAAAAAGAAAAAATGTGATATATATATATATATATATATATATATAATAAACGTTTTAAAAAATTATTTTTAAACTCACCAAGATAATAGAAGACATTTAAATGTATATAGTATTTATTTCTTCCCAATTGTTAGCTCGAGGTATCGAGCAACGTACGTTATGTTGATAACTGATTTCTGACAAGTTTCGGTACTCGAGCACGCATGTGTACTGCAGATCTACGCGTTCATCGGGACACGGGCACACATTGAGAATACACATGACTTTCTGTACGGATTCATGTTCTCGAGTCGACTTGTTTATCATGATCGGAAGCTGAAAAGTCGGGTTGTTCGCCAAGAGGGAGTGGGAGGTGGCAGTTCGTTAGGCAATAATGTATCAAGCTGATCGCGATAGCGAATATTAAATTTATTTATCTTCTCAAGTTAAATAGTATGGTTATATAGTGCGCCGACTGGCAACAAAAAAAAATGTAAAAAAATCGATTTTCCACGTCCTTTTAATTAAACTGTCCGATTGCAAAGAGTCACCGTCATCGAGAATTTAATTCGTCATTTAAAACGGAACGGAAACGTAATAGTCAAAACAAAAATAAATAAAACTTCAAGATCGTTACTTAATGATTGACTTGCCGACGTAAGCAAATTAGATTGTTCGCGGTCAAGTTATAAATCAAAAGATTACTTCAGATTCTGACAGTTCTGATTACAAAACGATGATTCGATTCTTATTTCATTCAGCTGCCACGAATGCACTACATTTCGAATTTAGAAAAAAAAAAGTAATTAGATGGAATATCTGTGTGACGTGTGTTTCCTTCGATTGAGAATGAGAATAAATAAACGATAAGCAGTCGCGATAGCGTCAGCGTGTTACGGACAACACGTATTGATATGACGCGCGTATTTGCATCTGCACAGACGAATTAATTACCCATCTCCAGATAAAATAACCCAATATCTTCCCAGGAAAATCGCTGTCTTAAAACAACTAACAGCTAATTTCGACGAATCGCCAAGATTGCTTCGAAGCAACGGCCATTTTTTCGGCTATTGTCTCTCGCACGTTGAGCACTGTTAGATATTAAAATATGAAATTTAAATTAATACCTTGATTTAAATAACATTTTGTTACTTTTAACCATCATGTGTGTCGAAATTCATTATTTTAACACAAAACAATATTATTTTTACTTCACTAGTTTAGTTAAATTAACGAATATTGAGTAGGAGCAGTGGCAACCTTTTAGAAATGGTTAAAAATGACTCAAATTGAATATAATTTGACACTACGAATTTAACTACGAACAACCTCTATATCTTCACGGCATAAACTTCTGTCATTTTTCGTAACATACGGCAATGATATTCAAGCGAACGCGTAGGTGGATGGTTTGGAAGGTGTCAGGTGCGAGCCGCGTGAGAGGGAGGAGGAGGAGGAGGAGGGCAAAGACGCACCCTTCTTTAAGAAATTCGGAGGCTTAAGATGAACCACCGTCTCTCTCTCCGATAGCGTAGGTCGGACCGACAAGGCGATGATGAACCGAGTTAAAATCTCGCGTAAATCCCGATCGCGCGTGCATGTGTGCGTGCGCTTTACGCGCTCACACGCGAGCTCCGTGCGATCGTGCTGGTGCTCCGTGCGCGCGTAGCGCAAAGCGAGGGAGTCTCGAAGGCGGTTCTTCAGTTTCGGTTAAGCGTTCATCGAAGAGAGAATACCATCTCACTCCGTCGCCCGGCCTCCACCTACGCCGTTTAATCCGTTCGAGCCAGGCCGGGTGTCACGCCGAGGTTTCGGCTTCCGGCTTAAGGCTTCGGCACCCACCCACGCCCCGTCCGCCGTTCCTACGGAAAGAGTGCTCGAAAGGACTTCCGTTCTCCAAACAATATGACCCGCCGTCACTTCGCGACCGATCTCGGCCAGGATCACGGGAAAAAGCCGACGACGGAAGTCCGCGGAGGAATTTGAGACGGATACGCGAATTCAGATCGGGAATGTAGAGAAAAAACGAAAATGCGAAGATTATTCGATATCTTTATTATGTGTCACGTGATGGTGCGTATGATGTAAGACGAAGTAGAAAGATAGAGAGGAAAGAGATGCGAGAGACGCTGTGATTTATCATATCGTCGCGACTATCGTCCACGGCAATTTCTCGGATTTTTCTTTTTTTTTTTTTATAAGACCTTGGTCCATGGATATCGAGGTTCGATGTGACGTTTATAGGGGCGGCAATACCTCTCTCGCCAAAGTAATGCCGATGCAATTAGCACGTCGATGGTAATTGCCGCTTCGTAGCAAAGGAGAGAGAGTGCAAAGTGCGGCAAACGAGTGCGAGGAATTATTTTCTCCGACCGGCGAGGGTGGTTTCGTCGTTTACTTGCACAGACGCACACGATATATCGGAAGAAGAATGCCGAGGAAAAGAGGCCTCTCCTTTTCAAAAATGCGAACAGGTAAGATGCGCGCAAATTTCGCACATGATGATCTGTCATGTTTACCGCATTAAAATTTAGACACGTTCTCCTTGCCAATCCGATATAATGTCTTTTTCGGCAAAAATATTAAGACATTAAAAATGTAATTCATTAATATTAGAAACAGAAATTATAATGGGTCATATATCTGATGCGGAAAAAATTATGCAGTTCTTTTTTTAAAGGAAAATATATTTCTTACAAACAATTTTTATTGTTGTATATTTTCTGTGTGCAATTAAATGCTTATAAAGATTTGAAAGTTTGTTTTGACATACGCGTTTGCTTACGTTGGAGAAATCCTGAAGGCTTCTTTTGAGGGAATCTGAATACACACGGTAGCTTGTTCCGCGTCTCGTTGAGTTAATAGATTCGTGGAACAAGAGTCATCTAATATGTATCAAATTCAATTAGGCCTGTTGCGTAAAGTACCAAGAATCTACTATAATCAGTGAAAACGATACACGTAATTACTTCACAAATTGTATTCGACGTTGCAGTTATTACTTATAAGAAACCGTTAAACCGATAAGGATTACATTAATGTTTCGTGAAATAATGCTACTTCAGATAAATTTCGGTTGGTATATTTATATATATGTTTCTATTTCTATTTTATCGCAAATTTTGCTTGCATAGTGCATTACTAATGTTTAAATGTTTTAGCTTAGATAAGAAATAGAGTGACTACGATATTCTAGGAATAAATTATTTAATGACGAATCGGTATAATCATATCTGTATGTAATGACCTAGAAATATTTATTTCTGCTCAATATTCTATAAGAATTTAGAAAATTTGGAGAATTTATAAAATTAAATAATAAAAAATATTAATGTTCAAAAATTGTACGATTAGTAATTAACAATATGGGGCAATTATATTTATTTGCGATAAAGCATCTTACGTTACTTATTAACATATAATCCTATCTACGTCACAATGCTAATTTAAATGTATTGTGTTTGTACACATATACGTACTTTGTATGTATTACGCTATATTATATTTTTTTGTGTGAATATATACTTATTTTTATACGAAAAAAACATATAAAGAAACTAGGGAAACATTTATCTACTATTTATCTACCATTTGTTTTTTTATCTTGCTTGACTAAATTTATCTCTTTCCTTCAACAAATGTTCCTCTGGGAAGAAATTAGAAACCAACCCTGTTTTTGCCCTCTGCTGTTATCTTTAATATCGGGCGCACTTTCGACCTTTCGATAAGTCCGATTCGAGATAAAAACCACACTTGTCGCGTTCACAATGTTAAAGATAATATCGCACTAATCGACAAATTTTTAGAATTACATTACATATGTAGCGCCGCAAGAAAAAGATAAACATTTTCTATTTTTATGAACTTGGTATTAAATCATCGCAAACACACACATACATACACATACACAGTAAAGATCAGTAGTGTGTAATAACGAATGTAAATAGAGCAAAACTTGAATCTTTATTTAATTCAAAGTTCGCGTTTCAACGGAATTTTGCCTTAATTATAAAACAGACTCAATTACCAAGACAATAAGATAATGAATAAATGTAGAAAATGAGAAGCTTTTGCGATTTCTCCCCGATATTTTTCCATAGGAAGTTGAAAGTTAAATAAGGAATCTGTCGTTTCATATACTGATTGCAGATTCCATTCTGTATATATTTATGTGTATCTATATATTGTTTGACGAGCGCCCCATGATATATTCACCGATCTCTTTCGGTCCCTTCACGAATCGCACGTTTAGGCAGGATGAGGCGTCCGCACATATAATGCCTCTATTGTAGTCTGTACGCCTAAAGCTTGGATTTGTGCAAATAAACGCGTGCCTCACCGCACGTGCATTGAAATTTCCAAATTTACCATTAACCATAACATGTAAAAGACAATATATAGATTTCAATTAGGATCGAATGTCATTACAATCTGTTACTGTTTCTATTGAGACAACAGCACCCGTCAGCTTGGCTACTATAGCTGTTGCTACAGCGAAGTATCTTAACATAGTCGAGAATTCGAATTAAGAATCTACACGTCTGAATTTTAATGATAGTACTCCTTGCAATTTCAGAGCGGTTATTTCTCAAGCCAAATTTCGGGCATCGACAACTCTATAAACAGTATAAACCAATTATAAAATAAAACACCTCTTTTTGCACATTGAGCTTCTAGAGTACAACCGAAAACAACTCATTGCAATTCGTACGAAAAAATTTACATAAATCTCCTTTTCTTACAAATTTTAATTCAAGGCTCATTTATCGAGACACTTTATAATAAATTGCAGAAAAGCAACTGTAATACTGGCTTTCCTTAAAAGTTTTCTTCAAGAATGAAGACCAAATATTTGTCGGAGAGCGTCATTAAGATTAGTAATTGGTAAACAAATTAATCCAGTCAAATTCTTACAAAACTGACGGAGTTATGCGGATAATTTGGCGTTATATCATAATTACTGGACGCAAGGCGTAAACTAAAATAATTCTCTGCGCGAGCTTTACCACGCGATACTCGTGCTATCGAGGGTCAGCCGACGGAGCCAATAGTGGTTTTCTATGCCGCGTATACGATGGCAAAGAGCAGAGGTCAGTAATAATGTAGCGTACATGCGAAAATCACGATGTCTGCGGCGGCATAATTGATTGTGCTGGATGGTATCGAAGCGAGTATTAATCCTCGATAAATTGCAAAACTCGTCCGCGGGATCCTGCGGGAGGCAACGCGGCGGGCCCTTCTCTCGAGAGATGGTCAAACGAGATGGTCGTTCGTCTCGAACGCGGTCGCATCGCGCTTTCGCGATGAAGGAGAGATCCGTCTTCTCCCTCCTTGCATCTTCGTCCCAAGGCTGACGCGACGAATCGTTAACTCGTTTACGTTATACTTCGAATAACGAACCGTGCCGCGGCGGCGGCGTCGTCGAGAGCACGGCGAGATCGATCTCGCGCCGAGAAACGGTCGATCTCGTAAATGCGGGAAATCTCGTAATGGAGATACTTCGGCGCGGGCACGGAATACGGGGCGATAATAGGTACACATAGCGAGACTCGTTGTCGGGGAGCGCTGACCGCAGAGATAACGCTTTGACCCGTTACAAGCTCCAAGAGCTACCAAATGAATGCCTTCACTGTCTCTATCTTCCTGTGCCCAATCCAAATATGCGGCCCTTTTTCTTCCCTGGCCGCCCTTTACAGGCCGTTTGCGACGGTCCCGCGGATCTGCGACGGCGATCTCTTTTGCTTCCCGGCACGACCGCCACCGCGGCGACGGCAACGGTCCATCCACCACGTTCCCCGTAGGAACGTTTGTAAATTACATTTTAAAATATAATAATATATCTTCCATCTTCTTACACGTTTTATCTCAATGCGAGCCATTCGAAGCTGGAGGTTTCGACGCAAATATCGAATTTTTATCTAAAAACGGATTTTCTGTTGAAATATTCATTTATAGTCATTTCGTTAAATAAAGAGACTGTAGAGATACTCCATTCTGTTAATAACTGGCTTAATACACAATTTTTTGCTTCAAGAGCAACGTGAAGATATTATCTTCCCAACGTAGTTAAATTATTTTCCAATTTTAATTACACGGAAAAAAGTGATGTATTAACAGCATTAGATCTAATTGGCAATAATCTTGTTAATTCAACAACAGTGAAACAAATACTTATTTTATTAAAACAAGAGCACATGACGTATTGAATTAACAAGATTATTTCCAATTAAATTAATGCTATTAATACAATATCATTTTTTCCGTGCACATTTTACACGAACAAAGCGAAAGTAATAAAACCTGTTACGTTAAACTTTATTACTAATAAATAAATGCGAACCAAGCTTCTTTTTAGAAAAGAGTCATTACTGTTAAACTCGTAGTGTCAAATTATATTCAATTCGAGTTATTTTTAATCATTCCTATAGGTCGCCACTGCTTCTATTCAATATGTCGTTAATTTAACTAAACCATTGAAGCTAAAATATTACTGTTTTGTGTTAAAATAATAAATGTTGACACACACGGTAGTTAAAAATAACAAAATGTCGTTTAACTCATTTAAATTTCATCCTTTAATATATTATAATATAGCTTCAGGCTTCTGAAAATACAGATCCGCCACTGTGGCACTGAGGGAGAGCATAAGATCTAAAGAACAAATGGTCTTCTTATTGCAGATTTATCAGTGACGGCTTCCAATCAACGTCAGCCAGATGTAATAGTGCAATTGCCCCCGGACTACGGGGGCTCCGAGATCAAAGCGTGCAAGGATCATCCGCAAATTTGCGGAAAAGAAGCGGCCTGTTATCCCTTCGCGGATAACACGTCGAAATGCGTGTGTCCTCACGACTTGTCGCTGCCAACATCGGATTTACGGTGTCCGAATCGTCTAATCGGTAAAGCTACTCGACTACTCTTTTATAAGAAGCTTTACTACACGAGATGAGCAATTTTAGATAAATATAAAAATAGCTCGCCACAATGGTTAGCGATGGAAAAGTCGAGAGTGACTTAGAGATGATGATTAATTAATGGAAACCTAATCGGTTGCAAAAATTATTGCGATAAAGATCAAATCAGCATTTACAATTAATATGACGTAATGTAATAGGATAATAATTTTTTAGTTTCTCTAACGCCTCGTCCTATACACAACATAATAATACCTCCAAGCGGGAACAACAGCACAAATAGCACGAACGCGCTTCCGGAAGCTGAGCAGGTATATTTACTGCTTGCCAGAATTGAAGTTTTACATAAATTTTGATACCTAGAATAAGTACCATTCTTTACACGAGCTACTTACAAACGTAATGAATTATTTAAAATCGACGCGACAGGTATTAGAGGGATTGAAATACAAGGTACCTGAAATCATAGGCGTAGCTGTTGCTTTCGTCGCGGTAATTGTACTCTTACTGAGCGTCGTGTACGGCGTGAGAAGACGGAGTTACAGCATCAAGTCGCAAAGAAGTCCTCTAGATGTAAGTTGCCGTATCCTTCATCGAAACGTGTTCATCCTGAAATGCATAAACAGTGCTATACACATTTGCATTGTATTTTTCATGTGTTCTTCTGGGAAAATTTTGCCTCTTTCTAAACAATTTATGCTATACTTTTAAACTCTATATATTTTAAAAGTAAATTTATCTCGAACTTATTTTTCTATTATCTTAGGGGGAGGATTCTTTCAATAATTGCATATTTTTATTTATTTGGAATAATTATCTTGTTCGTCACATTTTATCAGGGAACGCCAATAAACCTGAAGAAGGGACTATTATTAGCGCATAAGTACACGTCTAATCCTCAATATTTCACCTGCACGTCTCCGGGAGTTCCGATAATACAACGTGAAAGTCTTATATTCCTGCACGACATCGGCGAAGGATGTTTCGGAAAGGTTTACAAAGGTAAAATTATAATTTTGTATAGATAACAATAAAATTAATTAAGGGAGAATTTATCGATTCGTTTTATATTACAACGTTAGATCTTTCAAAAATTTTACAGGCGAGTGGTACAACGGAGATATGAAGGAAATTGTCGCTATAAAAGTTCTGAAGGACACCGCCACGCCCGAAACCGAGCAGGACTTTATGCGCGAAGTGGACATCATGTCCACGTTCAGCCACGCGAACATTCTATCCCTGAAGGGCATGGTACTACGAGACGCGACGAACAATCCGTGGATGGTGTTCGAGTATATGCCGTACGGTGACCTCGCCGAGGTCCTACGGGCGAACTCCTTGCAGTTCAGATCGTCGAAATCTGGACTGCAACCATTAACGAAGGTATCGTGTATCACAGCCGATAATTAGTTGGGACAATTTTGCGATAACGTTTCAGAATATATGCGGTGAAGTTTCGCGTTCAATCGCGAGTTGTCATATAAATTCTCGTGAATTGTGATTCATTGTGCGCGCGCGAGTTTGCGTGACATTAAGTTAGCGTTTCTCCTATCCGAAACGCGGCATCGCGTCTTTATTATCACTCATGTAACGTTATTCTAGCGAAATTTTTTTTATCGGTAGAAACAACTCGAGAATGACGTGTCATTTGTTTATAGGACTCATTATACTGGATCTCGATTCAAATTGCGGCCGGCATGACGTATCTGTCGGCGCAAAGATTCGTGCATCGTGATCTAGCGTGTCGAAACTGTCTGGTGGGCTCAGGCTTAGCAGTGAAAATCGCTGATTTCGGCATGTCGCGAGATATTTACACTTGCGACTATTACAAGGTGAATATTTCTTTAAATAAATTAGTATCCATAGTACGCGAAGACATGTGAGACATTTTGAGAAGAGATTTCGTATATATATACAATTCACTCTTCTCAGTTTCTTTGACATGGATGTATTAATAGTGATGGGATTAAACGTCTTACAAATAGATTCGAATCTATTGGCGTATAGTTTCAAACTCTCTATGATTAATTTGAAAAATAAAAGCAATATTTCAAGTACATTCGAACCTGGACGAAATGGATTCAAATCTTCTATCAGTATCTCGAAAAACAAGAGTATTTTATTTCTAACAGTAAGTCGACTCAAACCTGGATCAAATGTGTTCAAATCTTTTCTGAGTACTCTACTAGAAATTTAATGTGTATATACTTGTACACACAAATATCTCTTCATTACACTTTTACATAATAATTATAATTAACGTGACTTCTTCAGATTGGAGGATCGCGTCTGTTGCCAGTACGATGGATGTCACCGGAAAGCGTAGTGTACGGAAGATTTACCTTAGAGACCGATGTATGGAGTTTCGGCGTTGTCCTTTGGGAAGTTTACTCATTCGGAAAGCAGCCGTATTACGGATTCAGTAACGAGGAGGTCAGACGTGCAAGCATACGCCAATATTTCTCTCCTTATCAGTTCGCCCGGAGACTTCGAACGTGTTTCTTCGACGATTGTTCCAGGTCGTGAAACTCATACTTCAAGGAACGATGCTTGTCCCGCCGGACGAGTGCCCGCCCATCGTTTGCCAAATAATGCACGATTGTTGGAAACTCGAGCCGCGGGAACGAATCAAGTTTCCCGACATTCTGGAGAGGCTGGAAAAGGCGCAGAACGAGTTGACCCGGCAAGGGACGCTGCCCAGACCGCCGCAAGGCCCGGTGCTGCTGCGCACCCCGGACGTTTTGGATCCGGACGGCTATTTGCTTCCGGCACCTGCGATCCCTCGCGAGTATCTGCAGGCTCTTCCAGTTCTGTCTGACTGATACATTCGTAACAGTGAAAGAACTTTTGAATTTCAACCACGAAAAGTTGCTCCGAGCGCGATATGCGTGAGGGATAAAACGAAGAAGCTTATCGAACTCCTGTGAAGTGACAATTAAAATCAGTAATATTCTGGTTGTGAAGTGCACAGCTTACTCTACACCGTCTATACCACAAAGCTGAGTTAAAAGTATAAAGCGCATACTTAGTCCTCGTCATTATTATTTGGCGGAATAATAAAAGCATAGCATCACTATGTCCAGCGTCTATATATAAATAGACCAAATTTTTAGATGCTTCAACAAGTTTGAAATCGATTTTTACAGTTTCTCAAATCTCAAATATATATTTATAATTAAATATAATTAAAATTTTTTAATTTTTACTTGATTTTTCTGGCATTTTTGCTAAGATTAATTTCTAATTAATCGAAAAATTTTTACAGTAGCTCGACTCATTTGAGACCTATGCGGACAAAATTTTTACAATAAAAACTGTAGGTCATAATCCATCCAACATCTACGATGTTACATTACAATTCAATCAAAATATTAAACTAATGTGTAAAATTGATTTTACATTCTTTTTTTATCGGCTAAGTAACTGGTTAACAAAGTGAAAGCCCTAATCCATGGTACAAATAAATAATTACAGCACAGATTCTCGCCGCGTAATAATCATCATTAAATCATCAAAAAATATAAATTATGTGTTATATATAAGGAATGTATACGAAAGCTTGAAATATCAATGCTTTCAAATGCACGTCCACAAGATAGTATTAATGTCATTTTTACGATAGAACTATTTTATTAATGTTTCTAAAGCGTATCAATATTAAAGATAATAAATAAGTAGAATAAAGTGATAATAAAAAGTAACCGTTAAGATCAAACCAATGAAATCATATATTGCGCTTATTGAGCACAATAATATATGTAAAATTTTTTATTACTCGGGATTTTATATATCGATATATCTCCTTTTGCGAAATCTATAAAGTAGTTATTAAGAAATGTAAATAGAAAGTATTCTCGATAGTTTTACGTAAAAGTTTATATAGTGTATGATAATTATAAATAGTAATAGTATTGTAAAAATGATTTTTATTAAAAAAGAAGCTTATTATCGCGACAATTAATGAATTTAATTTTTTTTCTTTCCTTTCTTCGCTCGACTCACAATTCGTAAAAGGATTTACACTTCGTGCACAACGCATTAAATACTTTTTTCAATATACATATTCAAATTCGCTTCATTATATAGTAGTCAGTGACGTGAAGATAGTCACGCGATTTATATCCCATCTCTCATAATTCAATAAAAGTAGAACAGTCTACTCACTACTGTTAACAAGAGCCAACTTCAGTGAACGTGGAAAAAATCACAATAAGCCCGGATAAAGAAACGTAAAAAACTATCGTAGGAAACGGTTCGAGACCAGGAAAAAAAATCGCAGATTTAAACGTAAAAAGATGAATCGGTTCTCGGCCGGCGAGATCCTTCGATACGCACCCGTTTTTCGTGGGACTGGTACTACGTTTACGCGAGCGTTACTTCTGTAGTAATTTACGATAATTCACTCGTTTACGCGAAGGAATTATCGTAAGTTACTACAGAAGTAACGTTCGCGTAAACGTAGTATGGGAGCCTTCTTCTTCTTATTAAGATGGCCGTCGAGCAGGATGCTCAAATATAGGCCAGAGCGAAGTAGTATGGGACATGGGAGCCGCTTGGATTGTTGTTGCCGTGATACGACGGTTATTTGTTTCGAAGGTGGCTCCGGGGGGGGGGGGGGGGGGAGGAATGAGTCTCAAGAGTCGACAAAACCCGGACGGGACGCGGAACGTTCGAAACGCGCCGTTGACGATTCGCGCGCGCGGCGGCGACGGCGGCCGTTCAATCTTCGATCCCAGGGCCCGATTTTTCCCGATTTTTCCCCAGCGATGACCGCCGCGAGGATGTACGAGGACTGCGTGCTGCAGTCGATGCGATTCCCGCAGAAGCTCTGGCGGATAGTGAACGAATGCGAGACCGGGGCGATCCGGTGGGGCGCGAACGGCAACACCATACTGCTCGATTACAAGGGATTCCAAGCGGAGTACCTGGACGCGCGCCGGCCGATCTTCAAGACGAGCAACATCACGAGCTTCATCAGGCAGCTGAACCTCTACGGCTTTCGCAAGGTCACCTGCCACGGCCGCGACCCGGTATTCACCTCCTGCAACCCGCACGTGCACGAGTTCCTGCACGACAACTTCCGCGCCGACCGGATGGATCTGCTGGCCGAGGTGTGCCGGAAGGCCGGCGGCAAGGGCCGGTGCACGCAGCACGAAAAAGAGGCGAAAGGTGCGGAGGAGAATCCGCAACTGGAGGAGAAATCGCGTTCGGAAGAGAATCGCGTGTCTCGCTTAAAACTCTGCCAGGTACATTCGTTGAATATGAGTTATACGCAGAATACCCTTTTTTCGTTGTATAGTGTAAGAAAAAAAATTTATACAAAAATTGGATTGTTATTAATATTTATTAACTTATTGCTTAACATATAACAATTGATATTAATTAATTGCTTAATTTTTTCAAAATATTTTACGACTTCTTGGCAATAATATGGCAATAATACTTATATTTATGTTATAATTCCCAATAGTTGGCTTTGACTAAAACTTTGGAACAAATTATCCAAGAATATCGACGGGAACACGAGGAGGAAAAAAAAATGATCACAACAAAGAATAATACTCTAAAACGGATAAGAAACTCTCAAGAAGATACAGGTATAATAAATATTGAAATTGACCTTGATTATCTATACTAGAATATATTAAATTGTTCAAAAAATTTGCGTTAATTTTTCTTCATCAATATATGAGCCCTTAGAGAATAATAAATAATTTTCTCATCAGGCTTATACTGATAAAATTTCTAAAATCTTTTATCGCTAATAGTAACGCTTAAATTATTGCGACAAATTAGCAAAAGTATATCTATGTTTGATGAAATTAAGAAGAGAGAAATCTTAATAGATACGTAGAGATCAATTTAAATCAATCATCTATTGCATTTCGTTCCATCAGAATCTGGATATAATTTGAGTTTTTAACACATATTACTTTGTATGTCAAAAGTTTGCTGTGTATATACAATATACTTTGATATATTTAACAAATATTATTAATTATTAGTGTCAAACTTTCTTTTTTTGAGGTAAACTTCGTCAAAAATGATTTTGATAATGTCAACGATGTTTATACGTGTCAAATATTATATATGATGTTAAATATCTTGTACGTGTTAAATGTCTTAAATATTAATAATTGTGTATGTTTCAGTTCCTGTTTTGTACGAGATTGAATTCAGCAATGTTTCGAATCGGAAACTTACCATAGAACGGAATGTAAAATATTCGGCGTTTGTTCCTATAAAGACAGATACATCGTCCGAACGCAAAATGATCTCTTTACCTTGGCGCAGTGCTACGATGGATAAACGCAGCTCGCACTTGAACGTTCAAAACACTCATTGAAATCAGCCTGGAACTGATCTCGATTTTCTTTCAAACAGTATTTATATTACAATGTAAAATTACAATAATGTTATATCTGTTAAATTATAAATTACGTTTAATTATTTAATATAACGATGATTAGTCTACTGACAAATAAAATCCACATTGTAATCGTAGGATCTCTCCAGTGTACATATAGTAAAAAATATCGGTGTTAAAAATTAAAGTTTAAATAAAAGATGTTTATTTTATAATGGAAATGAGGTGAGCAATTTTTTAACCAAAAATTTTAAAACACAATTTTTATTAAATTAGTTTTCAAGGAATTTGTAAAAATATTAAAATGATTATCAATTTTTACTTGTATTAGGTTCGGACTCCTGATTATTCCTTCGTTTAGCTTGATCCATTTGATGTCTCTTTAAGAAATTTATAAATGACTCTTCCTCTTTCTTTTTTTCAACTTCATTTTCCTCGAAATTGTTTTCCGTTCCGTCTTCGTCTTCGCTTGATTCATTACATGCGTGTTTCAGATAGATTTCCGAAGTGTCACGACCATCGTTAACCGTTGTCACAAAAGCTACAGCTTCTCCCATTGTTTTTTTACTAGCCTTTTCTAATTGTTCCTTCTCTGTCTTGTTTCGTTGAGCTTCCCTCTCTATCTTAAGTTTTTCCCAATCTTTTTTGTAACTCCTATAAAAATAAAACACTTGTATCATAAATTATAATAAATATACGGGGTGACATGTGACTCTGTGTAAGAGCGGTTGATTCGTAATTGACTAGTTTTTTAGGTTCAATTTCGGCCACCCCACGTACGTTTTGGTTTTGTAAGAGGATGATTGGAAAATTAAAGGTTGTATGAAGGAGGTGACAGTAATAACTCATTTCAAGAACCCATAATTCAATAAGATATATTGTATGTGATGTACTGTCATTGATATAGCAATTTGTAGATTTTCAAAATATATGGCAATGCTTACGTTTCATATTCCTTTACGGCAGCTTCAGCCAGTTTCAGAAATTCATCAATTCCAGCACCCGTTACTGCGGAAACGCCACAGCATTGCAAATGACTATAAAACTCGTCTAGTGCAAGTGACATGCTGCGTGTAAGATTATTGATATAACCGCTTTCCTTGTCGAGTGCTTCTTGGAAAGCTTCGAAATCGTGCATCCATTCGACTGCATAACTATGCTCAACAATATCGATCTGAAATACATTAGTAATGCGTCAAGTGATTGTATCTAAATTGTAAAAAACATACATGATATAGTTATAAAGAGAATTAATTACCTTATTCATGACCACGATAAAAGGCAATTTAGTTTTATAAAGTATAGAGCAAGCGTATAACATGTTGGACATAAATGTAACAGGATTAACGCTTCTCACAGTGTCTACCACATATACAACGATGGTTGGAAACTGAGATGCTAATGCTTCTGTTATAATCGAGCCGCTAGCCGACCATGTAAAAACCTCAATTTGTCCTGGTGTGTCAAAAATTACATAATTGTGCTGCTCTTTACTGGCTTTGTTAACAAGTTCGATAACCTGATGAAACTTTGTGGTAAAAAGATTCAAACTCGTAACTATACCACCATTTGGGCCCAAGTTATATTGTTTCATCACTTCTTTATAATTTACAGTGTCCCTTATATCTGAAAGGAAATATAGCTCTGTTTAAAGCAAATAATAACAATAATAATGTTTATCATAATGCATACTTATATTTTACACCGCATAGTAAGTTACTGTGATTTATCATTACTTATCACTATTTATATTAATTAAGTTTATTTTACCTATATTAGCAGGATACGGAACTTCTTTACAAGCAGGATCTAAATTAACGATGTATGGCTTTCCTATATTATACAACCTAGAAACAAGTCTAGAGACAAATGAGGTTTTTCCAGCACCAGCCATTCCAAGTACGATGATACATGGTATCTTTCTTTCCTCTCCAGATTGGTCTTCCATTCTAGATGTGGTATCTGAAGCACCACTTGCTGCTTCCGCAGCATCAGAATTACTCTTGAACTCTGCCATTTATAAATCTGTAAATTTTAAATTTCACATTACCACCTTTGTTACAAACAAAAAAAATTTATTGAGAACAATAAAAAAGTATCTCTTTTCTACTTGGGGTGCGTTCGCGAAGCTTGCTATTAGCATTATTCCATCATTCTTTCCCTTCATCGCTCATTAGATATAAAACAAGGATAAAATGACACAATAGCGTGCTACGCAAACGTACCATTGTCAGCAAGTGTAACAGTTGAATATGGAGATATGAGATTGATTATGATAAAAGATTGTAATTATCTGAAGAAATAATTACACAATGAGCAACATAAAATTACAGTATCAGAATATAAACGTTCATTATAACCATACTTTTTTTTTCTTTTTTATACTTTATATTTTTGCAGAATTGACCAGAGGCACAGAAACTTTTTTATTTCCCTGGAACTTACAATTTATTTAGTTGTTGAAATAAATAACACTCATTCTTCTATGTACGCTGCGTTTTTATCCGACGCGATACGGAAACCCGAGTTGCTCTTGAAGCTTGTTATCCTCCTGATTAGAGTCGTTTTCGTGAAGTGATTAGTTTTATTTATACACGTGGTGTAAAACGTGCTGACGACCACTATTGATTATTGTGGAATTCAAGTTCAAGGGTTGTTTGGACGGTTTTGAGCTTACAAATGCCTACAAGAGGTTTATTCAGGTTTATTCTTTGTGGCTGAATTTTCTGCACTCATTTCGCTTTTTCTCTCCAACGTGAGATTTGTGGCTACTCTGCAGCTCCGGCGCAGACGCAACAAATCAGAACGCTAATGCCCGTATCAGACTACGGATTGGGATTGAGATTGGATTGAAATTTAATCAATCAGAACAAAGTTCACTAAACTTGAGATAGTTTTCTTTATTCCGATTGGTCAAATTTCAATCCAATCTCAATCCCAATCCGAAGTCTGATACGGGCATAACGTGTACTGTGCAACCAATCAGAGTCCTGGATTACATCGAGCATTTGGTACGCGTATCAAATAGTAAATTACTAGTAAATTAGTTCAGTTATTGGTCGCGTTCAGCAGAACAAACCGCTTCGTAGCAATCGAACGTAATTGGTTCTTACTTTTAGAACCAACAAATCAAAATAAAATGTTGATAAAAAGCAAGCAAAACAGTTGTTTTGCTGAACGCGACCAATGGCTGATCAGCTCAAATACACTATTTGATACGCGTATCAAGTGCTCGATGTAAACTAGGCCAGAGTCGTTCCGCGTCAGAAAACTAGAGGGCCTCTAGAGGCCCTCTACAGAAAACAGCACAAAAAGAATCGATTTTGGCTTTATAAACATCGATTCTCTCAAAACTCGTCGAGAAAATCGATTTTCATGACAATCGATTCAGAATCGCACATCACTAGGCCCAAGGTACCCAGAGTACGCAGGTTTTGCCGCCGCAGGGACCGGTAGCGAATCCGCACACCCCGCAAATGATGCCTACTCCGTATCCTGCGCCCGCGGGACACTGCGAGGACGAACTGCAGCAGCAGCCGCAGCAGCAGCAGCACCAACAACAGCCATTACCGCAGCCGCAACAGTCACCGGCGCCTCCGGTGATGTCGTCTCAACAACCGACCACGACAGCCGCGGCAACAGCTGCGGTCGCGGCGGTGGTTGCAAGCGCGAATGCGACCGCGACTTCCGCTCCGCCAAACATGCCGCCGGTGTCCGCCATTCAGCATAATCCCCACCAGCAAGCAATGCTGCCGAATGCTCACCCGATGCCGCCACATCAGAGCGCCCAAGGTACCCAGAGTACGCAGGTTTTGCCGCCGCAGGGACCGGTAGCGAATCCGCACACCTCGCAAATGATGCCTACTCCGTATCCTGCGCCCGCGGGACACTGCGAGGACGAACTGCAGCAGCAGCAACAGAGAGGTATCTCTCTCTCTCTCTCTCTCTCTCTCTCTCTCTCTCTCTCTCTCTCTCTCTCTCTCTCTCTCTCTCTCTCTCTCTCTCTCTCTCTCTCTCTCTCTCTCTCTCTCTCGCGTGCGCGCGCGCGCACACACACACACACACACACACACACACACATGCGCGCGCGCGTT
This sequence comes from Temnothorax nylanderi, assembly GCF_030848795.1. Classification (NCBI taxonomy): domain Eukaryota; kingdom Metazoa; phylum Arthropoda; class Insecta; order Hymenoptera; family Formicidae; genus Temnothorax; species Temnothorax nylanderi. Next base: position 51,787 of record NW_027249155.1, on the reverse strand, counting down.
TTTATTCTATTCTTAGTATTCTATTTATGCATTATTTATTTGTAATTTTCATTTTCAGCTTGTATCCAAAGGAGAGGTGCGGGACGGTTGCGTGCCAGCCGGTACTACTTTAGAGGGATAAAATGGAAATATCGCTAGGAACGATTCTGGATGTGATGAGACAGGCAGGAAATAAACTGTTTGATTTCTTGAACACTCTGAATACTCTTTTATTATATATATGTATGTATCACACTCTGTAACGTAAATCGTAATGGACGTCTGAACACGACAGTGATCGAGGGTTCCTTGTTTTACTTTTTCGTTTATCATCGTCCTTATATCGATGGACGTTTTAAATTTTTCCGCGACTCGGTGATTTCGGGGAACTGGCTCCGCGCGTCGGAGATATCGATACTTCTCGAACTTCGGATTCAAAATCAATTTAAAGTTCGATTTGATTTCGAATCTGGCGGTCGCATGCGCGGGGTAAATAATTTGAAATTCAATTTGCATATTAATGAGATAAGAATTCAGCGCGTGAAAGATATCGCGCCCTTATCGATGGACATTTTTATCGCAATTTTAGGGAAACCGGTTTGTTGTGCCACGCGTTGTCATGGTTAAATCGATCGTGGTATTGTATCACTTTACCGCCGCAGTATACTCTCTCGTTGCTACTCTTTGCGCCGAGACTCGCGGGATTCACGAAATTGACGTTACTAATGTAAAAACAAAAAAGATACACGATGGTAATTTGAGCTGAGTTGAGACTTCGTCAAGACAATTCCAAGATCAGCTGATCGATCAGGCCGCGATGACGTTGGCGCGATCGAGGGTAGATTACACGACGGTGGGAGTCACCTCACGTGGCACAACCATCATATTTCCGCCTAACGAGGCAACGAGGCAACCGCAAAAATTCGCCGTTGCAGATCACGACGGCGTGCTGCATATTTATGGTATAAATATATATCCTCGCATTTCGTTGCAATCCAAAGATATCCTAACGAATGAATAGTAATTAATTAATAAACAAATGATTTAATATATTAATTCATAATGGATTAATTACTCTGATGACGATATTAATCGCGATAAGTATGAAAAAAGACTTTAATACGGTAAATTGTCTTTAAAAAATGTTTCGATATTAATGTCGCCATTGAGACAAATATTATAAGACGAGATATGAAGAAATATACAAAATTATTCCTTTCTTGGCAGGCATGAAAAGGGGGGATCTGCAATTGTCGTTTAAATCCTTGCCCGGCCCAAAAATCCAGAGAACGGTCCTTGGTGGCTCGATAGGTATGGTGAAGGATAAGATTTTCATTGCGTATGGTAGCTCTGTGAAGGGATTCACGAGAAAGGGCAAGCTGTTCTTAGAGTTCGATACCAGCCTTATAGATCCGATTTCCGCGATGTAAGTTCGCTCACACTTAGCTCACACCACGAATGACACCTTCGACGTGCTTCGTAATCCCCGTTACCGTGTTTATCATTACGAAGTGTCCCCCACGTAGGTACGTCCCTCGGTCCTGATCTCGCGGCGTGCGCGCGTGATCTTTATCACCGGGCGATACCGAGACTGCAAGGACGCCGATTCGTATTTGGCTGGAGAAACCTTGCACGACGTCGTGCTCTTGCTCGGAGATGGCAACGTGATGTACGCTGTTCTAGCCTGTGCGGATTGTGCGGTAAGACATCGCGATAGATTTTATATAGAGCATGGATTCGAGGATCCGCCGAGGGCGATCTGCTGGACACCGGCGACTGTATAACCGGTAAAGCCTGTATAACTGGTTCCTTTGACGCGGATCTGTCTCGAATCGGTACAGTCGAATTCTGCGCAATGGTTTTCGGCGGTTCGTTCGGTAGAGCGATATTTAACACATCTTCCCGCCTCTCAATCTTGATCTTCGTGGGACTGATCACCTTCTTCTCCAGTGTCTCCCGCGCCTTCGCCGCCAGGCCACTCTGCAGTCGTTTCAATGTGTTTAGTTCAATAATCCTCCTTTCTTCGTCTTCCTCCTGCTGCTGCTGCTTGCTGGGCTCGTCGTCGGCCAGATCGGCTTCATCCTCGCTCGACGATCTCAGACTCACCAGTCAAGAAATGCTGTAGTCTCAGCTGAAGAAGCTGTATCTTTGAGAAAACAACGGTCGATTACTTGATTCCGTTTCTATTCTTAAAAATTACGTATCTTTAATATTTTCATGATTTTACCTGGAATATCTTTTCATTCTTGCAAAGTTTCTGCAATTTAAGTCTTTTATTTCACTTCTGAACAGAAATTCACGGAGATTCGAGGATGGAGTTGTTATTTTTCAGAAATGCGTCTTTTTTGTAGTTGATTCATTCAATGCAGCTCTGCTTTCCAGGTGCGCGTTTTGCACGGCACAAGTAGTCCAACAGTCCTAAGATTGCCGAGCGCTCCTACGGTGCTTTCCATATACAGGTATTATTAATCTTTTACCCATTGCATTTCGAGTGAATTATTTTGTGTTATTCATCCCATAATTCAGAGAGGGAGAGATATACTCGAGGGACCGCGTTTTGGTCGGTACCGCGGACGGTAGAGTCGGACTACTGATCCTCCAGGGCAACAAGACCCTCCGAGTCACCTGGCTGCTGACTTCGACGGGCTCGGAAATCACTTCGTTGGATACTCATCAGTTACAAGACGGTATAGATATCCTCATTGGTCGACAAGACGGAGTCGTCGAGGTGTACACGATTCCCGACGAGGACGTATCGTCCACTCTGCGTTATCACTACGTGAGTAACGATAGCCGCATTCATAGTTTTCACCGAATTAAATCATGCTAGTTTAGATATGTATCATTACAGAACGCCGGTGAAAGCATTAGTACAGTCGTGGGCGGAATAATCGGCGTCGCCAATTACCCTGAGGTTCTCGTCACGACTTACTCGGGCCGAGTATTCGGATTGACCACCAGTCCTCCTGGTCTGCTAGAAGCGGGACAGAGCGACGTCGGATTGGCCAGGCTGAAGTTGGAGATACAACAACTGCAGGAGAAGCTCAATGAGGAGAAGGAGTCGTCCAATTTCATGCCGGACCCTCTGGCACCTTTGATATTAGCAGTGAATCATAAGTAACTGTAGCAAAATTATTTCTACAAATATAAAACTGATTAATCGGGATTGAAGTTGCAACTGAAACCAATTCACAGAATGGTGCTGCACAAAGAAGACGCTTCGTATTGCCTGTCCGTAGAACTAGACGCGTCAATCGACAATATTCTAATACAATCCGATACGCCCGTCGACCTGTTGGAGACGGAGAGCAATAGCGCAGTGGTCAGCTTGTCCGCTTGCGTTCCTAGAGAGGGCAATTTTGTTCTTGCCACTTATCGATGCCAAGTATACAATATTCTCGCGATTCTCTGAAACGATACATAATCTTTTTGAATTTTAATAATATCTCTAAGAGTATGAGCTTTTTACGAAATATAATTTACAAATAGATCAATACGAATCGTCTGGAAATGCGACTGAGATCCATCGAGGGTCAGGCGGGTATCTTGCAGATCTACGTAACGTCTCAGGTATTTTACACGTCGCTTTTCGCATCCTATGTAGGTGTATTCACGTTGTTAACGTCTATAATAATTCTCAGATACAGCCGAAGCGTTGCCGTAAAATCTCAGTTCCTATTTACGCCTTATCTCTGCACGTCAGGCAACACGATGATGATGACACCGCGTCCAGTGGTCCGTTTAATGAATTGAAACTAAACGGCAATTTCACTATTGCCGAGGTACGTTTCTTTGTCCTGTTAATCTTGTTATGAGAGAAACGGTTTTCCATGTTCTTTCCATGGATCTTCTCTCTAGATGCACGCGTGGCTCTCTTTAGCGTTACCCGATGTGCCCGAGAGACCTCATATCCACGAGGGTGAAGCTGTTTTAGTGTATATCTCGTCCTTCATCGGAACGGTCCTCAAATGCAAATACAAGTAAGTTTATAACGTAAAATCAGACCTGCATTCGTCATTAATCTTTTGCTAAACTGCAGGAAAGGGAGCGCGCTTTTTCTCGGCGAGAATATATCCACCATCATAATTCTCAGAGATATCTTGACGAAGGAAGCGACGAAACGAAAGATAAAGCTAGACGTGTTCTGCGGTAATTTATCGATGATTATTGCATTTCTCTTCGAAGACGCAAAACGATCGCAAACGTAAATCTTTCCGCAGAAGTAGCAGAGGGAAGTGTATCTAGAGTCTTGGAGTTAATTCTCCCGCGACTGAACGCGGCCTACGATTTAATTCAGAAGATAAAAATTCTGGACGCTCTCGGAGAATGGGAACTCCAATCCAATCCGAGGGAGAACTTATGTTCCGAGTACCAAGAGCTGTTGGAGAAGGAGACGGAGATTAGATCGCTTATGGCGAAGGACACTGAAATCCTGAACAGACTGCACGCTATCATTACCGACTTATACGTAGATTGGGAACGAGCAAAGCGATCTCGAAGGTAAAGATGGGACTTTTTATCGTGGCCTAATTCTAACAATACGTTTCGTGTAATAGGATTAGTAGCATTGAGGCTACGGCGAAGTTAAAAGATGCCCTCGAATCCAGGGATTTGGCTACCATCTTGCAAATTTTCATCGGTAAAGCCGACGTAAGCGTGCCGACTCTGATACCCGCTGCTATTTAGATTCGGAGATTGCGAATGAAGTGGACCAATGTAGTTCTATAAACACGTTGAAGTAAAAAATTTATTTCTTAAACGTCGATTCACAATATATATAAACCGCTAAATTGTACAATTACACTATTGTACAATCCTAGTTTTAAAAATGTACAATATTACGATTAATGTTAATTACAGTATAATGCGCATTCGTGTGTGTATGTATATATATATATAAATGATATTGTTTCTTCATGAATCTTGGAACTATTGCAATACAATTTAGTTCTCTACTCAACCTCATACAAATTACTTACTCGCTCTTAAAAACTAGAAAGTATGTTACGCATTATCTATGTCGCAGAGATTTCGTGTTATTATTTTTTTTTGCAAAGTTCCAGGGAATCCATAAAAAACTGGGATATTGTGGAATGAATAAAAATTATTGATATAAATATAAATAAAATTTATAAATATAAATTTATATCATATAATTATATTATATAATTATATTTATATTTATGATGAGATAATTCATAAAATATTTATAAATATTTATAGATATAAATTAGTAAAAATTTTAACTCACGATTTCACTGACAGAATCTAGGATTTTGCAATCACTAGTAAGATTGTGAAATTTTTATTCCATAATATCCGTTTTTTATGGATTGTCTTGGAATTTTATAAAAAAACCTAATTAAAAAAAATCCTTGCAACATCTAGGCAGTGTTAATGCAGTTTACTTGCCAAATCTTAAATTGGCATTTGTCTCCGGTTGTTTGCTTTCGAATAAGAACAATGCCTTCTAGATCTTACAATACTTATAAAATTATATATGCACGTAATTTATTATTTCAAAATAAGTTATAATCGAATATGCCTGATCTGCTATTATAGAATTAATTTCATGAAACGTAATCTTTGTATTACAGACCGATTTTGAGTGCCGATATTCCATAAATGATCAATCTTGTCGTGCAGTAGAATATGTTTTCTTCTCTTAAAACTTCCAAGATTACATAAAAAAATATGGCCTGCAAAAACACAATAGATTAGTCGAAAGAGATCTTTTACTATCGATCGAGTCTTCATCGAGATATAATTGATTCTACTCACATATTATCAGTCGTTCGCACAACCGCTTCCAGAGGATCTCTGTCTTCAGTTACAGTATCCGCTGTGGATGTCACGGTGTATTCCAAGTTTTGTCCTGTATGCGGCAAAATGCTTTCCGGATTGTCATCCGGCTGGACGATTTCTACAACACCCGTCGCTTCGACCTCCAGTTTCAGATCTCTCACGAGATCCTGAATCGTTTTTGCCTGGGCTCCTTTATCGCCCACCATCTCCTCCGTGTTCTTCCCCGTCAGGATTCTGTTCAGCGACTGCTTGTCATTCGTTTTCGTTCGGGAGTGCGTCTGCATATGTCTCTTCATGTCACTTCGTACTCGGAACGGCTTGCCGCACACCGCGCACGGATGCGGCTTCTCGCCGGTGTGTATGCGTCGATGGTTCTGCAAGTAGCTGCTCGCACGGAACGTTTTGTTGCAGTAGTCGCAGCGGTAATTCTTCTCACTGGTGTGGATACGCCTGTGCACGATCAATGAATATTTCCGTGCGAACTGCTTGGAGCAAAATTCACACTGATGATGCTTCTGCTCCGAATGGATACTCGTCGAATGATACTTTAAGTCGCCCCATTGTCGAAAGTGTCGCCCGCATTCCTCGCATTTGTACGGTTTGTCACCGCTATGAAGTCTTTTGTGTACCTGTCAATCGCAACCGAATAGTTAGATTTTTATATATTGTTGGTAAAATTAAATATATCCCTTGCGCGAACAATGCAATCGATGCTTACCTTCAGCGCGCTAGCGGCAAAGAAACGTTTACTACAGATATCGCACTGATGCGGCCGTTCCCCGCTGTGAGATCGCATGTGATAAACTAAGCTATTTTTATGGTGGAATGAACGATTGCACTGAGTACACGTTAATTCGTCACCTACAAGAGAATATCGTTTTTAAAATCCCTCTATCTTCAGCGCGTCAAAGAGTTTCCGGAGGAAAAAAAAGGGATTATACAAACTTGACTTTCGCGTTTTCGGTGATTTCTTTTTTTTGGCCGTTTGTGGAATGTCAGTCTTTGCCTTCTCGTCGGAACTTTTATTCTCGCTAACGGCCGGTGGTCTTATTTGTTGGTCCCTCTGTTGTACCTCTTCCGTGACACCGGTGATGGTCCATATAGTCGATTCGTTGTTCGCACTGGGTAACGGAGAGTCCGTATCGTCGTCGATATGCGCGCCAGTTTCTTCCACTGCAAGCGAAAAAAAAACCAATTACAATTGCATCGCAAAATTAAAAACAAAAATGTTAATGTCAAAGATGTTCTCTTACCTACGCCTCGAATACCCTCCATAAGATCTTCGGGTTCACTGAATTCCTCGATCACAGTATTGTCTAGAGTGTGTACTGTTTCCGGCACTGATATCGAGATATTAGTATTAGTCGCTTGAGCTATTCGCGTCTCCTGTTTTACCGGTTCGTAATGCACCTATAAAAATTATTCAATTATTTTTCATTTCGTAAAGATACATACGTATTAAAAGGGTCTAACTATTCACTTTCGATAATGTATACCTTTAAATGCTCAAAGAACTTCAACTGACTGCTAAACTTAGAACTACACAATTCGCACTTGAAGATGTTAGCCTGAACTTCGCTACTTAGTCAACTCAATCGTCGCATTATCTTGACTCGATTTGCTACTGTCCTTCCGCGGCGCGTTTTTCTTCGTCTGCTGTTGCTTCAGTTTACGAGGTATCCTCTTCTTGTGCGGCAGAGTTCTCTTGGGTCCGGACGCCGACGCGGCGTCCTCACTGCTTTCCGTGGAAACCTCAACGTCGTATTCACTTTTAACGTTGATAAACTCCTGCTTTACGTTCTGCGTGATCCTCTTGAAGGGCTGCAGAGGCGGGTACACGGACGGAGCGGCGTTCGGTTCCGGCACTGCTTGAATGGCGTACGAATTCACTGGCGTCAGGGTCTCGAGGTGCGAAACGTCCGGTAGAGTCGGGTCCTCCTGCTGCGACTGGATGTGGAGCTGCTGCTGCTGCTGCTGCTTCTGCTGCTGATGCAGCTGTACCGCGACCAGGGCCGTGGCGAGTCTACGGTCCTCCTGCATCACACAATTCACATTCTACGTGCAAGGTAAAAATATACAGTCATACGGGCATTAAGTAGCATATTACAACCTCTGTCAATTCGTGCGGCAGCAAGTCGTCCGCCTCGTAATACTGCGTGCCGGTGCCGTAGTCGGTGCCAACGCCGGCGTTGATCATGTCCATGACCATGCCCTCCGAGATTAATTCGCCGTTCAGAGTCAGCAGCGGCACCCCCTGTCCGCTCAAGGCCCTCGGCCCTCTGGATGGTGATGTACTGAGCACCCTCCATTCCCTCCAGGAGCACGGCTTGCGCCTCCTCCGTTGTAACTTCCATAACTGAGTATTCTGGATGCAAAGACTAGTAACTGTCCTTCTCACAAGCTTTCACCTATCTATAGATGTCAAACCTGGTGGATCATAAAGAAGAGTATAGGTAAAAAATCAATTTCCTTCGATTCGACTCTATGCGATTAAAAATAGTTCAAATAAGCTAAAATAGAATAATCAATTCCAATGTACACAAAACGTTAAAATTACTCGCAGATCTTTCTATTGTCGTGTAACAATTTTAAAATCGTTCTCATGTTATAGTAATAATAATTTTTGTTCAAATCAACGAGCAAGTCTATATTTTACGAATTTACTGAAATATTATTGTCTACTACCACAGTGGAATCCACACATTTTCAATGTAATTTTCAAAATAACACATTTTCAATACTATCATTATTTTTATATTCTGTATATACACAGTGACAGTAACTTTTACTCAAGTCAACGAGAAAGTCTGTATTTTGCTTTTCGCGCGCAATATAATATTCCTCAACCTTTCACTGCCAAGAGGCTTTTGTTAGCACTAAAATCCATCGCGACTAAGATTAAACGATACCCCTCCTCATCAGATAGCGGGGTCTAACGAGATAATACAATCTTTTTAGCGCTTCTATTCCAAGCGAAGTAAAATAAAAGAAAGAGAAAAGTGATTCAGTCCCGAAAATAGTATCGGCACCGGTGACCGGGCGCGCCGGCGGAGTTTGAATTTGGCGGGGGGTGCGTACTCTTGAGCGACTTGACAGCGGGACCAAGGTCACTGCACCCGGACCACCGCATCGGAAAATCACGGCCGCGCCTCGATACGCGCCGCGCGCACCAGAACACGCTCGTCCTCACCTCCCCCCTGGGTGCCCATTTTCACGTTTCATACAAAGAAAGAATTAATTTACATTCCCTCATATATTTTAAATCTGGAGTCAGTCAATATGGTGTCTATATGGTCAGAAGATATTACAGCTGCAAAAGAATTAGCAACGTTATTACGCGTACGTATTATGTGATATAATTTAAATGCTGTAATACAATGGCCAAATTGCCAAAATCTTTATTGAAACAATTTCTGTTCTGAGAGCAGAGAGATATTACATTCATAAATACGCACTTCGAATTTTGCTCCGATATCACGTTTTCTTGGAAAAAGCTCGTTTCTCCTTTCAATTGGTTTCAAGAGCTTATCCGGGCCGATTTAAAAGATGAAGATAAAATAAATAAATATGTAGGTTCAGTTAACGATCTTTTTTATAACGGCGGATGGCAAAAACCTGTGAAGAATGGATATTGGATACATAATAGAAATACATATGCACACGCAACACGGTACGAATACATGCGTCTTTCTTGCCCTTCTTCTTAACTCTGCAATAATTTTTAAGAAATTTAGTAAAACTCACCTATTAAATTAATATTTAAAAACATTGTAGGGAAGATGTGATATTATGCATGGAATCAAGCGCGGAAGCATCCAAAGATTGGAGTCTCTTGCCTATGGTTTCTAGAAAAGAAATATTAAAGAATCTTGCATCTACATTAGAATGCAATGGGTATTAATTTACTAGAAAATTTTCATGTATTTTTAAAGTTTATTGTTTATACATTTGTGTGATTGTTAACACTTAGTAACACTCTTAACAAATATATTTCCCTTTTTGCTTTCTTTTTCAGCGAATTTAATTTTGCAGAAACAGTATTAAACACTATAAAATTAGGAAACGTCGTTCGCTCTAAATTAAAATGGCTGGATGAAAGATTAGAGATAATCAAGTTTCATGGATCAAAAAACATTGTTTCTATTTATCATGCAGATGAAGAAACATTGTTTAATTATCTGACATTATCTTTTATGATTGGCAATTGTGTCATTGTGCTACATAATAAAAATTCGTGTACTTTAGCACCATATTTTAACATGTTTTCAACAGCTGGGATACCTGTAGGCGTTGTAAATTTGTTGTCAAGTAGAGATATGTGTCAATATTTTAGCTCTCGACATTATGATCTACACGACGCACTCAATGATTGTACTTCTATAAATCATATTATACTCCCTCTTAAATAATTTTAGTAACAGTATTACATATGCTCCATAATATTTGTGTATAAAAGTAAATAAACATATTCATGTATTTATTTAGATATTATAACTTTAAAAAATAACAGTTCTCTTGTCATTTATTAATTATAATGTTTTAAAATAAAATTGTTTATATAATAGTGTCTCTTCATATATCCTTTAACTTAATATTATCAAAGATTATATCAAAAATAACATTTAAAATAACATTTTAAAGACGCCAGTTTACATCCAATGAAGAAATTGTTCGCAGTATGTCAAGTTGGCAAAAATTCAATCAGAAATTGCTAACTATGTTCTCATTAACTTGTGTTTTAGTGGCGGAGTTTTCTGATATTTTATCTGACAGCAATCTGGTAGTAAATTGTCGAACGCAGAGTTTGTTCTTATCTGTTTCTGCCACAAAATTGCATCAAACTGTATAGTATGTCGAACTCTACTTAATTTCTAACATTAATTGCCCTATTTTGTCAACAAACTTTATTATACATATCGTATCCCGAAAAGAATATATATTGTCACACAGACTTACAAAATTTCAATTTTGAGTTAAACCTATAAAATATATGCTTTAAATGTTATCTACGTGCTAACAATGTCACAAGTCTACGTGCGAAATCCGCCGCACGGGGCAGAAGTGTCATTATTCTTTTAAACTGAAGAATAGTGTCATAAGTGAGTTGACAAATGAGTCACAGCCAACCTTTTCAAGAAACAATGTACGTTTTATTACAACAAAATATCGTAATTGCAATTGCGTCAACTATCTCACAATTCGAAAAAAAAATGGAATTAAATATTTTTATCCTCTTTCCTGAAAATTAAAGATTTAAGAAGAGATTAAAGAAGAGATTAAAATTAATTTACTTTGGTAGAAATGGACATAAATGCATGATTACCAAAAATAAGGGAAAAAGAAAATAGAAAAGATTTAAATACATCACTATTTCATTTAAAAAGAAATAATAATTTTGCCTAATTGTAAGATATATTAATAGCTATTATGCTAAATTTTTCTCACATTAATTCGTATAAAATATTATTATCTATTTCTCTTAATAAATTACGGTATAACAATTAAAATGTTTGTTGAGCAGTGCAAAAAAGCAATAATTTGGCTGGCGAAAAAAGTTGTCAGAGAACAATCGAAAAATTTTTTGAGATTGGCAAGGTTGTCATATCAGATCTGGTTCTTTGTGACCGCGCTACAAATTGTATTTTCTGCATTTAAAATAAGATAGATATATGCATGATTAGACGTCAGAAAGAAAAAGAGGAGGAATATGAAAAGTACTAGTAAGTTTAGATGAAAGAATTGTAAAGAACAAATTAGATTGGTTCGTTTTTATTCGACTGACTTTTTATCCGAGTTATATAAATTCCGAGATACCTTATAGCCTTATACGTAAACTGGAACAAAAGAACAAAGAACATCTTCAAAATATGTAAACACCCGTTATATACTGTTTAGTTCGCGTGACATTTACCTTTTTGATCTTCATAATGTTATTAGCAACAGAGAGATTAGCAACGAAATATTATCTATAGAGCGTCTTTTGCGATATTTCCAAATCGAAGTTCGCAAGTACAGTTTCGTTTTCATCTGTTCTTATTTTCGACGTGCGACGATAGCGATCGTATACGCGTATTACTTCTTTAATATTGCTGGGAATTGATTAATAATCAGAATCAAAATGTGTGAGCGAATTAAAATTATAGAGCGATGTTATAAAGTCTTAGAATATGATATCAATAAACAGGTGAGTATGAATATGATTAACATATATAAATATGTTGAGGAATTGTGAAATATAACATTTGAGACACAGGGAACTTAATCTATATTGCTGGTAAAATGTATTGTATTATTTTTTACATATGTTGTTAGGAAGCACTAAATAAGATATCTGCTTTACACTACGAGTTGAAATTTAAGGATCCTGATAATTTGTCAGATAGGTATAAATGACTACTTAATCCTTTCCCTTATATACTGTAAGTCCGGCGTCAATCAAAATGGTATCTATATGGTCAGAAGATATTACAGCTGCAAAAGTATTAGCAAGGACATTACGCGTACGTATTACAATTTAAATGATATAATACAATTGCCAAATTGTCTAAAGCTTTGTTGAAACAATTTATGTTTTGTGAGCAGACAGATATTACATTTATAAATGCGCACTTCGAGTTTTGTCCCGATATCACGTTTTCTTGGAAATGGTTGTCTTCTATGTTCGATTTGTATAAATATTTTGTCTGGGATGATCTTAAATATGGGGATAAGATTGATCCAAACAAACATATAGGATCAGTTTACAATCTTTTTTATAACGGCGGATGGCAAAAGCCTGTAAAGAATGGATATTGGGTACATAATGGCAATACATATGCAAATGCAACAAAGTACGTGTACATACATCTTTCCTGCCCTTCTTCTTAACTCTGCAATTATTTTTAAGAATCTTAATAAAATTCACATATTATTAAATTAATATTAAAATTTGTTATAGGGAAGATATGTTGAGTTGCGTAAAATCAGCCGAAGAAGCATCCAAAAGTTGGAGTATCTTGCCTATTGTTTCTAGAAGGAAAATATTAGAGAATCTTGCAGCTACATTAGAATGCAATGGATATTAATTTACTAAAAAATTATCATATATATTTAATGTCTTTTACTTTGTACATTTGCGTATTTGTGAACACTTAATAACATTTCTAATAAATGTATTTCCTTTTTTGCTTTCTTTTTCAGTAAATTTTTGTATAAAAATCTAGTATTTGACTTTATAAAAACATCATACAACATTATAAATACATTGAAATGTCATGATGAAAGATTAGAGATAATCAGCTTTCTTGGATCAAAAGGCGTTATTTCTATTTGCAGTCAAGATGAAATCGCATTATTTATGTATCTGACATTATCTTTAATAATTGGCAATTGTGTCATTGTGTTATAAAATAAAAATTCGTGTTCTTTAGCATCATATTTTAACATGTTTTCAACAGCTGGGCTACCTCCAGGCGTTTTAAATTTGTTGTCAAATAGAGATATGTGTAACATTTTTACTAAAACGTATGAATTTTATGATGTAGTTAAATATTGTACTTCTATAAATCATATTATATTCCCCCTTAAATAATTTTCGTAGCGTACTACATGCTCCATAATATCAATTTATATGTGTATATAAATAAATAATTTAGTCACATTCATGTACGTATTTATATGTTATAACTTTAAAATAACAGTTTTCTTGTCACTTATTAATGTTTGGAAATAAAATTATTTTTATAATAATATCTCATCACATATCTTTTAACTCAATATTATTAAAAATTATATCAAAATTTATACCAAAAATAACATTTTAAAAAGCCAGTATTATATGTTTAATGAAACAATTATTCGCGGTATGTAAAATTGTTCAATCAAAATTTGCTAATTATGTTCGCAATTTTAAACTCGTGTTTTGCCGGTGAAACTTTCTAATATCACACACTTAACACAGTTAACACATTTTACTCTATATCACTGATGGATCCTTGGGGGGGGGGGGGGGTAAAACCCCTCCTTCCAAATAAAAGAAATCAGTTTTGTTGAATCTGTTTAAAAAAATCTTAGAAAAAATACATTAAACGTTAAAGCAGGATCAAAAGTTTCACCAAGTTCTCGTTGATCCTGAAGTAAAAGCTAAGCGTGATGCTAAGAAAAATATCAAATCAAATAATTTTGCCCCCTCCTACCGACGTCAGAATCCGCTGGTGTTCTATATATATTATCTAACCAGCATTTTACATGCCATATCCTGTATCGAATCTCTGTAGTTCTTCTATCAACAAAATTTATAGCAGATGCTTTGCATAATCTGCTCTCGATAGACATGGCTCTACCTGACGTATTCATATTTATTAATATTGTACCTATTATTTATGTTCTAATTTTATTTAATACGTTTCATACGAATCATACATTTAAGGATATCGAACTGTCAGACATAATTGAGAGTTATGACACAAATATTCAGATTTGATATACGCTTTGTCAAGGATATAAATGTCCACGGACATTAATGGCGTTCGACATATTATACAAGGTTTTTTAAAAATAATAACAGTATAGCTTATTAGTCAATCGCTCATTCTTTTTATTTGGAAACGCTCATATACATTTATAAAATAAAATCCCTTACACTTTCAACTATTTTTAAAATTTATGTTAAGAATTGGATGCTTTAAGCACATATTTTTTATACAGCGTGTAACACAATACATAATACTCGACAAAAAATATACCGCCGTATCTTTAAGTATGGTGTGAGCAGTACAGCAAGTACCGTAAAATTAAATGGCGATAAAAATGATAAGGTATGGAAAAATATTGAGTATGTCATATAAAACATATCTGTAGTTATAACTTCCTAAAATGTATGCTCGTTTATTCGAAGAGTTATTTTATCTTTATTTAAAAGAAATTTTTGAAATCTTGATCTTGTCAAGAAGTAAAGCAGATATACTTTTCATATTTTATCTTAAGATGGAAATGCAATATGACAATTCACTTATGTCCGTTTCTGTCAAATTTTAATCTTAATTTAACTTACATTTTATCTTATCCTAAGAGTTAGAAAAGGATAAATATTAAGTTAAACCGAGATTAAAATTAATCTACTCCGATAAAAATAGACATAAATAATTACCGACAACAAAAAATGATTTAAGAGATTTAAATACCTCACTATTTCATTTTGAAAGAAAAAGAAATTTTGCTTAACATATATTAATAGCAACTGTGCTAAATTCTTCTCACATCAATTTGCACGAAATATAAGTATTTATTGTGTATTTCTCTTAATAAATTACGAAATAACAATTAAAATAGATACCTATTGGATTTTGTGAAGAAGCAATATTTTACTGTCGAAAAAAGTTGTCAAACGACAAATCGAGAAATTTTTTAAGAAGTGCAAGTTATATATGAGATCTGGTTCTTTGTGGCTGCGCTATATATTGTACCTTTGTATTTAAAATAAAATGGATATATGATTAGACGTCAGAAAAAAAAGGAACAGATGAAAAGTACAAGTAGTTTAGATTAAAGAATTATAAAGAACAAATCAGATTGCTTTGTCTTTGTTCAATTGAATTTTGATCCGAGTTACATTCCGGGATACCTTACAGCGTTAAAAATTGGGACAAAATAACATCTTTATAATATGTAAACACCCGTTACATACTGTTCAGATCGCGTGACATTTACGTATTTGATCTTCATAATGTTATTAGCAGCAGAATACGAAAATATTATTTATATGTATGGAGCGTCTTGCGCGATCACCTGCAGTTTGTTGCTCCAAATCAAAGTGTCATCTCTTCGCAAATACAATCTCTTCTTCATCTGTTCTTATTGTTACTGTGCGCAAGATAGCGATCGCATGTACGTTTTTCTTTTGTAATATTGCTGGAAATTAATTAATAATCTGAATCAGAATGCATAAGCGAATTAAAACCATAAAGCGACATTATGAAGCCTTAGAGTATGAGATCAACAAGCAGGTGAATATGATTGTGACTAATTAATATATATATATAAATATGTTGAGGAATTGTGACATATAATAAGACAGAGAACTTAAAATCTATATTACTAATAAATAGTTTTGTATTATTTTTTACGCGTGTTGTTAGGCAGCACTAAATAAGATATCTGCTTTACACTACGAATTGAAATGTGAGGAAAATAATAATTTTTTAGATAGGTAAATATGACTACTTAACCCTAAATTGAGAGTGATGTTAAAAAATATAACAGTTGTCTCTATATATGTTGTTTTATTTTCTTTTTACATTTATAGATTCTCGCGGACAGCGTCTATAATAGAAGAGAATTTATCTGTTTTCAAATCTGCTTGTGATCATGTGGATATAATTACTACAATTCTTGACTTTTTGTACACTGTTAGTGTGAAATTGATGTTTGACAGTGAGTTCGATACATTAATAATATTCTTGTAATGTATCTGTAGCGATATATATATCGATAATATCCTTTGTTCTCGCTTCTTCATTTTTAATATTATATTTATATTAAAAAATAATAGCAATAATATACATAAAATAATATACGTACTAGATTGTATAATAGAAATTCTTCTTTTTACTATCTCTTTTTAGATGAATGCACTTATGATAAAATTAATATAATATATATTATGTATATTGTATGTGAGGAACGAGAAATTCCATCATTTTTAAAAGCGGCCCTTATGTAATTATTCAATAAAAATACATTATATCAAACTATGTTATATAATTAAATTGTTTACTAAATATTAATTAACATTTCTTATTACGTTATAAAGGATATTATTATCCATTTTGTAAACGTTCTTATATTTTTTAGGAATAATTCGAAGTTGGAATTCGTAGATGGTTATTATAGACCATTAATTTCAAGTAAGCACATTCAAAACATATTCTAAAAGTTTTACATTTTATAGCAATATTTTTAAAATTTACACAGATTACGTCTATGAGATGATTGTATGCCAAGATTCTGACTTGTATGCAGTTATTAGCCACTTAAGGGTTACACCTTTTTTCCTGTTAAAGATATATACAATTTTTGTCCAAGAATCAATAAAACAGAAATTTTTATCGCTCCTAGAAAAGTATTTTCCAGATTTTTATACATACATGGATTTGCCTATTTCCATATTTCGTACAGAGAAGGAATTATATATGCTTCCGTCATACTTTGTCAATCTGAAGTCAATCAATATGGTGTCTATATGGTCGGAAGATATTACAGCTGCAAAAGTATTAGCAACGACATTACGCGTACGTAGTACAATTTAAATGATGTAATACAAATGCCAAATTGTCTACAGCTTTATTGAAATAATAATTCTGTTTTGAGATCAGAGAGATATTACGTTCATAAATGCACACTTCGAGTTTTGCTCCAATATCAAGCTTTCTTGGAAATGGTCGTTTTCTACTTTTAATTTGATTCCACATCTTCTCTGGAACGATTTAAAAGATGGAGATAAGATTAATCCAAACGAATATACAGGATCAGTTTATGAGCTTTTTTATAACGGCGTATGGCAGAGGCCTGTGAAGAATGAATACTGGATTCATAATAGCAATACATATGCACACGCAACAAAGTACGAATATATGCATCTTTTCTGCCTCTCTTCTTAGCTCTGCAACAATTTTTACGAAATTTAATAAAACTCACATATTAAATTAATATCTAAATTTATTATAGGGAAGATATGTTTAGATGCATAAAATTAGCCGAGGAAGCATTCAAAAATTGGAGTATTTGGCCTATTGTTTCTAGAAGGAAAATATTAGAGAATCTTGCATCTACACTAGAATGCAATGGGTATTAATTTACTAGAAAATTTTCACATATTTTTAAAGTCCTTTGTTTGTACAATTGTATGTTTGTGAACACTTAGTAACATTTTAACAAATGTATTTCTTTTATTGCTTTTTTTCAGCAAGTTTCTATTAGCAAGTACAGTAATAAATACTATAAAATTTTCAAACATTTATTGCAATAACCTAAAATGTCAGGATGAAAGATTGGAGATAATCAGCTTTCCTGGACCAAAAGGCATTGTTTCTATTTATTATAACGATGAAGTTGCATTGTTTAGTTATCTGACATTATCTTTAATAATTGGCAATTGTGTCATTGTGTTACATAATAAAAATTCGTGTACTTTAGCACCGTATTTGAACATGTTTTCAACTGTTGAGATACCGCCAGGCGTTGTAAATTTGTTGTCAAATAGAGATATATGTGACTTTCCTAGCTGTCTAAATCATGGACTATCCCACGCAGTAAATTATTGTTCTTCTAAAAATCATATTATACTCCCTCTTAAATAATTAATTTCAATAACGTATTACATGCTGTATAATATATGTTTATACATGTACAAACAAATATAAATAGACACATTCATGTATTTATTTGGATGTTATAACTTGAAAATAACACTTTTCTTGTAATTTATTAACTAATGGTTTATATAACAGTATCTCGTCACATATCCTTTAACTCATTATTATTAAAGATTATACTAAAGATCATACTAAAAATAACGTAGTTTAAATACGCTAGTATTATATCTAAGGAGAAAATTGTTCGCAGTATATTAAATCGGCAAAAGTTCAATTAGAAATTACTTATGTTCACATTAAACTCATGTTTTTACTGGCTGAGTCTTCTGATATCTTATATATTATCTACTAGTATTCTGCCAAAATAGCCATATATGCCAAATCCTGTATCAAATCTGTAGGTTTACTTTCGACAAAATTTATAACAGATGACGCTTTACATAATCTGCTCTCGAAAGACGCGTACTTGGCTCTGCCCATGATATTCATATTAATATTGTACCTAATTAGAGTAATCTCACGAAAGGCGATAGAGTGTCTTGAAAAAATATATATCAGTGCATTCTAATTAATATTTTATCGGAAAAAAATTTCGGTATAATTACTCTTCAATTTTTTAATATTAAGCCTCGGTAATCAAATCATTTTTTTTTGCTACAAAAAATAATTCAATCATCAATTATCTAAGCTATGGAAGTATAATTTGTTGAATTATTAATACATCTACGAATGTTTAAGCTAGTCAAAGGACAACATTACAATTATATATATATTTTCAAAGCACCGTATATTTTATGCTCAAGGGCTTGAATGCAGTATTGAATAACGTCTATATAATTAGTTTTAACGCGGTGCAATACTCGTGAAATGAGTATACGTAGGATATACGATCAACTTCCGGATTTTACGTAAATTGTAAAAAATATGATAAGATTATCTCGTTCTTACTATTTGCCCGAGCGGCATATTGAATATTCGCAGCGACCACATTGCGTCAGATCTTCCACACGTAATAAGAAAAAAAAAATAAACGAAAATCTCCTCCTTTCCCTGTAGGTATGTTAAACTATATCGAACAAAAATCTGCACTGTGCACTCTCTTGAATTGAAAATTTGTCGTAATATGTAGCGGTAATAGTGAAATTCCGGAATCAGATTTCGCATTACTGCACGTTTAGGATCACAATAGTCCCGATAAATAGATGTCTGTGTCGCGTACGCGGTTACGTATGTGCTCGAGTGCGAGAAAACTCGTGGATGAGTGTGCGTGTAATTGTGGATTAACGATGACAGCAGCTTTTAGACGTGCCACGGTATTATAGATTTACCCCTTTGTCCTTTTTATGCAAAACGAAAAATGGCAAACGTTAGAGATCGGCGAAGACTGTAACTCGAGATTGAAATCTTAATCCGCATTAGCGAATTAAAAATACCTAGCGCATTGCAATCAGATTACAAGTAAATAGAGATTCAATCTAGGAGTTCGAATTTATATATTACACGCGATATACTATATCTGAACGTGATCAGAAAGCTTTCTGCACGGGAAGAACGGATCGCGTATATAATTCTACTTAACGACAATAAATTCACTATACAATTTATTGACAATAAACAATTCAAATGGGAATTAGCGCTGGCCGTCGCTAAGATGATTAAATCTTATATGCATATTATATCCTCACGGATAATAAAATTACGAAGGCGTATTTTCAATGAAGAGAAAAAGAGAGAAAAAAAGAGGAAAGAGAACGGAGTAGCAAAAAGAAATAAATATATATATATACACACACACACACACCGATCTTGTCTATAACGAGCCACGTTTAGCTTCGCTTGCTAGATTTAATATTTTTGTAATGACGCCTAGGGGTATATATATATTAGCTGTGTGTATTTGTACCTTCATAGAGTTAATATTTAGACTATTACTACTCTATCGTTGCGTCTCTGCAATGCGACGTAACGGAAAAATCAACTTGAACGACGCGACGGAGCGCGTAATATCGTATATAAGGAAGAATTACTTCTCTGCGCGAGGGTGAGACAAGACTGCTCGTCGGTTTCTCGCCGAACACGAACTCGAATTCTACCATCGAATATATAGGATATCGATTCTCCTACGCTTTCTCTTCGACGTAACGAGAACACCAAGTAATAGGAAACTCTTTAATTTGTTTCAGAGACCGGCCATTACGTTCGTTTAATTAAAATAATAGTGGCACAAACGCGATCTTGCCGACGCGACGACGGTGGTTTATTGCTTTAAAGGGGGAGAATACGTACCCCCTCGACCGGCAATACCGTGTATTTATGTTACGTATAAGTATGTACTTAAGTGATTTTGTTAGCGTTTGCGTTTACACCTCTCTAGATATAACGAATGATGTATTGGATATACAATCTCGCTAATACTTACTTCCGGTGGAACCAACACTTGCGTGTTTGTATAGAGACCCATATACACATGTATAAAGGCCAAAAGAAGAGACAAATTATGAGAAAAAAGATAAGTATATCTATTAATTGAATTAATTTGTTGCCTAAACCTTTCATAAACCTTATATTCTTTAAACAATGTTAGAAAAATACAAGTGTACAAAATCTATAAAAAATTAAATTTCCAAATTATTCACATTTGGAAAACTTTTTCCGAAAAAAATTTAAGACAGCTTATGGCATGTTATAAAGTATTCTTTAAAATTCCGTTAAATTGCACAGATTTTCAGTATTTTTATAGATGCAAGAAGAAAATGGATAATGAACTTTTTAATTACATTATATTTTCGGAATAATACCGTTTGATAATTTTACAACTCGAATAATTTCGTTTTTTTACTTATTCTTTTGAGTCTTATTTTTCTGTTATTTTGTAACGACTAGAGATCTTCAGCAATTTGGAAACTGGCAATGATATCGATTTTTCGAGGTGTCGAGTAATTTCTACGGCCGATTTCTAAAACTTTGAAAGCAGGCATTGAGAGTATCGGTTTAATCGCTTTCGCTACGAGCTGGACGTAAAGTTCTACAAATAGCTCAGCTGCGGAACGAACTTCATTGATACGTGATAGGAATTTGCTCATCTGCTGCTTCACACCATAATGCATCGTATCTCTATGTTACAAATTAATAACGAATTAAACTACAGCAATTTAATGCATCATTTATATACACGTATGCTTCTTAAACCATATGGTAATTGAAGCGAACTGTCCATTTGACTATTGGAATTAACAATCCGTAGTAATAATAATTATTTTTTTATTCAAACTAATCATTGAAATGATCAACCGCGAAAATAACTATCTAAAAAAACTTCGAATACAAAAAATATTAGAAAAAAGCTTCGATATTGTAATATCAAAATATATCTTAAATAATTAAAAAAAATATTTTACAAATAAAAATATTTTCCACCGTTGAACTTGTGTACGTTAATTACTAAATTTACGAAAAAAAATGTCTTTTTCGATACAATTAACCCTTACGTTCATTTTCGCAATCTTATTGATGCAATTTAATGTAATATGCAGTAAACCAAAAATGAGTAATATATATGATGTACTTAATATATAGACACTCTCTCAACGCAGAGAGCCACTGCAGTTCGACACTGCACTATTTCGTTTTAAAAAAACATTTGTCGGAAGAACCATTATAACGGCGCGTATTCAAAGGTTTAATAAATTGCAAATAATAACAAGGCGTTTTTTGTCGCGAAATGGATTTCCAAATGGCCAAGCAGCGGCCATCTGTGCCAACGGCCGCGACCCGCGTACTAGCTAACGCTGCAGCACAGCTCGAAAGCGAAACTTGCGAAACTCAATTCGAATTCGCGGACGCTAAATCGCAGAAGGAAAAACGTACTTACCAAGCTGCGGCACCGACATGTATGTCTCGCAGTCCACCAGGAACTGTCCCACCTGCACGGCGCCGAGGGCGACGACCCGCTTCGTCAGGAACTCGATGGTCTGCGGCCCGGTGCGGTTCTCGATCATCGGGTACTGCTGCAGCCTGCACCGATAGCACTATGCAAATCACTCTTTCGCTCACGTAGGATCGGACGGGCGTCGTCGATCACCGCGGATAAACCCGGCGCGGCGCGTCGCGCTGACGGCGCCGGGCACACGTGCGACATAACCTCTGCGCGTCTCCCGGCGAGACGCGACACGCATCTCTTTCTCGTACGCGGCCGATCGCGCGATAAGGAATCATGCGTATTTTTAGAGACACACGAATATTGCTACTTACACAGTGACACCCATCCTGCGAGCCGCGTCGTTGTCAGACACCGGTCGAAGAAAATGTCACGACTTTCGCGAGACGAAACCCGGACTCCGGAGTAGCCGGCGAACACTTGTCGGCTTGTCGCGTCTCGCCAAGTTGCAAACACTCGCGAACCTGGGGATAAGGAAGAAATCTTTACAAATGATACAATTTAACGTTGATTTTCCATAAAGTAGAGATTGTGAGGAAAAGAGAAGAGCACACGTACGAATAAATTTGTACCATTTACGACGAATTACGACGAATGATCCACGAGAGAGGAATACACGACCGACAACGTCTCGCGCCGATATGAATGCGTAATCGCGTATTGCTTGCGTCGCGCCGTCGCCCCGTCGCCACGCCGGGCCGTCGTGCCGCCGTAAAGTCAGGAGCCGCGATTGGCTGCTCGCGAGTCGAGCCCCCGCGTCCCAGCCAATCACGTACGAACGCTCTGAGCCGCCGGCGAGCGGCCGCGGCATACCAGACGGTTACCGTTGAATTAATTCAATTGAAGCTTTGAAACGACGTTACACCTGTAAAGTCGGTGTGTGGCCTCGCGGTTTGTTGTTTTCGTCGGTGCTCGGCGAGATGTTCTATCAACGCCTGCGAAAGTTACTCATTATCTCCGATCAACCAAACGGGTGTCTGACTAGCCGTTCATTTGACTCGCGTAGTAGTCGCCCACCCCACCAGCCCCACCTCGTACATTTCGTCGCCAGTGTCGCCACTCACTCGCCGCCATCGTAACATTCGTAACGCGGCAGACACGAGACGGACCGGCTCCCGAACGAGTGTCGTCGTGACTTATAATTGGTGAGTAATATGTATTAGCATTGCATTTATTGTGCGCGTGTGTGTTTGCCGCGGTATTTATCGCGTAATTCGGCGCGATGATTCTTGAAAATACGTATTTCACGGTAATTATTCGGTCGAAGATGTATCGCGCGGGCATTCGCGAAAGTGACGAGCGTCGATTTTCGAGTGTCGCGGATATCGCGGATATCTAGTGGCGTCGCGACTTAATTAATTGATGAGTAATATGTATTAGCTTCGCATTTATTGTGCGCGTGTGTGTTTACCGCGGTATTTATCGCGTAATTCGGTGCGATGATTCTAATTATTCACGGTCGAAGATGTATCGCGCGGGCATTCGCGAAAGTGACGAGCGTCGATTTTCGATCGTGTCGCGAATATCGCGGATATCTACCGAGAAGTGATACGTCTATTAATCGGAATGCGAAATAATAATCGCAGTAAAAGGCGAGCATACCGGTACTCGCTACTCGGAAGTTCGGAAAATATATAATCGCGAAGTTAAGCGCGGGACGCGCAGTGACGTCGCGTCGCTCTTGTCGTCTTATCGCGTGAAGTTGAACGCGCGGGAGACGATTCGAAGCCCCCTTCGCCATCTTGATTATACATTCTCCTGTCGTTTCCAGAACGCGGCGGACAGGGACACGGGACGGATCGGATCCGGAACGAGTGGCGTAGCGACTTTAATTGGTGAGTATAACACATGTACTATCTTTGCATCTAATATTTATAGCAGTATCTATCGCGAAGTGTATATTGATAATGCAAATCCGTGTGTTCGCGTAAATATACACAACTGTAGTGTCTCGCGCCAAGTACGCGCGGAGCGAGACGTGTCTCTTGATCCGTTCGAATGCGTATTTCGAAAGCCTTGTTCGGCCGTCCACCCCACGATCAATCCCACGAATTAATCTAGCGATGCCGCGTCGCTCTCGCGCTAAGTTAATCGCGCGAGAAATTTTTTACCGTCATCTCAGATATATTTCGTTGCATTTTTATTTGTGAAATATATCGCTGTTAATTATCGAATATGCCATAATTTCTTCTCTTATTTCTCCGTTGTCGCAATATGAGTAAGTACGCGTCGCGTATGATTAATTATTAATTTCGAGAGTATCGTGTAAAGTTTGGCAAAGCCGCGTGATTATTGTATTCTAGTGATTACTTGTAATCGTGATGTTTAATTGTAATCAATATTTTAGAGCACTGTCTAATATATATATACATCTTAAAAAAATATTTATAAATATATATGTATATTGCTTGATTACACCAATTTATAAAATATTTAATTTCGGACGAATATATATATATATATATATATATATATATATATATATATATATATATATATATATATGGGGAAGAGATTAAAAGAAACACATGCCTAAAATAAAAATAAGTAACTTTTGCACGCAAGTACCATTTTATTTGTAATTTCAATAAATTTTTAATAAAAGAATAACATCTTAATGAAAATGGTTTTTTTAGATATTAACTTGTATAAAATTTGATAAGAGAGAGAGAGAAAGAAATCTAATCCTGATATAATTTAAACTATTATATAAATTTTAATTATTTAGAAATATTTGATGTATTAACAAGTTATATTTTATATATGGGGCATTCTTTGCTAAATCGGTCAGTCGCCGACCCTGACCCCTTTTGATTTTGCTCTTGATCTTTTTATTACAATCATGTAACTGAATTAAGTATTCCTGATTTTTTTCAAATTTTTATCTCAAGGTATATTCGAGATATAGATATTTAAAGTTTTGAAATTCATCCTCTGCGGAACATATTCAAATAACTTTACTTATAATTATCAGATCGTTAAAAAGTCATGAAATTAATCGAAAAGAAATTACATTTCCTTCCGATTAATTTCATAACCGATATTTTAACGATCCAATAAATAGAAGTAAAGTTACAGTTACAGCTATTTGAATATGTTCCGGAGAGGATGGATTTCAAAACTTTGAATATCTATATCTCGAATACGCCTTGAGATAAAAATTTGAAAAAAATCAGGGATACTTATTTCAGTTACACGATTGTAATAAAAAATTAAGAAGAGGTCAGGGTCGGCGACCTATATATATTTATCATGTTAATATTAATCATGTTATGAATAATTTATTAAATATATTTAAAAAATCTTAAAACATAATCTAAAATATTTTATTAATTAGACAATGTATTAAACATGCAGTACACTATATACAGTACACTATATACACTATATACAGTATATTACATGTTTAATACATTGTCTAATAAATAAACATTATAGATTATATTTCAAGATTTTTTTAAATATTTAATAAATTATTTATAACATGATTAATATCAACAAATTTATATGAAATATTACTTATTAATATATCAAATATTTCTAAATAATTAAAATTTATAATAGTTTAAATTATATCAGGATTAGATTTTTTTCTTATCAAATTTTATGCAAGTCATATTTAAAAAAGCATTTATTAAGATATTAGTTCTTTTATTAAAAAATTTATTAAAATTACAATTAAAATGGTATACTTATTTAAATAATTAATGTATTGAAATAAAGTCTAATTGAATGATGAATAAGAAGTTTGATGCGTAAGAATTAGTCAATATCAAATCATTTATTTATATGTTTCAGAAGATAACGACGCGGAAAGTGTTGCATTGAGGGAGCTGACAACGCGAAAGGACAGTCTGAGAGGAGGAGGAGGCTTGGGAGAGGCATCGGGCGCCAGCGGAACAACTTTGCGGTAAATTATGTTTTATTTTGTATAAAAATAATTTTTTTCTGTTTATTCTCGAATTGTTTTATTTCCCCGTGATTTAGAAATAATAATTAGAAGAAAAGAAGTAATTTAATATATTGTAGAAATTTATCCTTGTAAAGATTCTTTTCGTAAAATGTTTAATTATTTAAATTAATATCTAATTGAATAATAAAAAGTTTGATGCACATAGGAATTATGTTTTAAAACATTAGGTTTTTTGAACATCATCTTAATGTGAATTTTATGTTTGTATATTACAGATTCAACGTAGCTACGTGGCAGATATAATTCCGCTGTTGCGCATCGGGGTTGGTGAGTGATGAATTAACTAATTAACATATTTATTGAGGTAACGGATGTGTGGTAACCTATAAAATATCCTTTCTAAAAAAAGGCATGTTAAGTCGATAGTCGAATTTATTGTTGCCGCTTTTCCGCGATGCTGATTGGTTTTCTCGCTGCGCTTACTTCATTTGCAGCTGTCATCGTATATTTTGACAGTTGTGTGTATCAAGAAATTAATAGTGTAATAGTAATAGCATAATGTTAAAGCTAAATAGCGCGCGCGAAGCGCGCGTCTGTGGTGCTAGTGTACCACAAAAAATGTATACCACATAAATGTACCTTAAATGTATACCACGTATCTAGATAAATTTATGCAATTTAATAATAAAATATAAGTTTATAGCATTCCATACATCTGTTGCCTTAAAATGAATCAGTTAAAACAGATTAGGATAAGTTTAATCTTGGATGTCTTTTTATTATTATATTTATATATTGATTAATTTAGGGTGTGTATACGAGAATGTATAGATACTCGTATGCACACACTGTGTATATAAAAACAGAATTTTTCGGAAAATTGAGAATACCATGAGAACAAATATTATTTATTGATAATTATATTAATTGATGATGTTATTTGGTTAATATTTAGAATCAAATAACATAATTTTTAATTACATGTATATGTACATAACATAATTTTTTACAAATATAAAAAATAAAGAAAACAAAGTAGAAGACAAATAAAAGTTTAACAATTAAAATCTTTTTAATTTGATGCTCTTATTTAAGTTTACTCATGATATTCATATGTCGGGATCAACAAATAGAAAGAATAAAATATTTATATTGTTTCATATATGCAATAAGAAAAATGAAAAAATAAAATAAAATAGAAAATAATTAAAGTAAACAATATTGTAGGTGATCATAATATTGAAAAATATTTATTACAAATATTGTATTAGAAAAGTGTAATATTGTATTATTCCTTTTCTCATCTACCTCTTTTCTATTATATTCTATTAAATATTTATCCAAGATTAAACTTTATATAAGTTAGTGCAAGGAAGCAATACATATATGTATACATATATATATACATATACATATATCACGTAACTTTTATATAATTTATTGATCTCGCTTTTTTCATATAAAAGACATGCTTTCAGTTATTCATTATATTATTACTTTTTGATGCATTGACTTTAGCCTAATCTGTTGTAGCTTATTCATATGTAGTGATTGATAACTGGATTTTATACCAGTTAAAGTAGTAAAGTGACGTGAGATCCGATATCTATTTTATTATGAAATAAAAGATTTTTTAAATAATTATCTTATGTATAATAGAATCAATCAGTTTCATCTCGCTTAAAAATGATTTTGAAACAATATATTATATAAAAAGTAATCTTAATAATTTGCAAAGTACAAAGTGATTATTATTATCAATTCTAATCGTGTGTGTGTGGGATTTTTATTATCCTTTTCGGATCTTACGTCATTCATCTGAATTTCTCATCGTTGCATGTTTCTTGATGAGATTCAGCAATATTAAATCGTTCGAATCGATGAAAATACGTATATTATGGGCTTTAGATTTTATCAAATGGCGGATCTGTTTATTTTCAAATTAGTTTTATTGTTTATATTATAAAGTTAATATTATAAATTTCATAATCGCGATCGAATCTCTTTAAATCAAAACGCTGTCGACATATAGATTTTTTTTCAAATTCAGATTTGTTTCCAATCGGATATGTATTTTAATTACTGGATATATTTTAATACGAATAAATAACGCGTGTAAACAATAAATGCGCAATTAATTTGTATATACAATTGAGTTATTATTATTATTGTTAATTGGTTAATTCCATATTTAATTGAGTTAATTAATGTGATGGCCCCTTCGCGACGCGTTCGTGTTTCGCGCATCGTACATACAAAAGCGTAAAATCTTACGCTTATTGCCGGCAACAGGAGTATTTCTCCTTCTTGTCGATTTCTGGCTGTATAAAGCCAGGATATGGCCAGGTTCTACAAAAGGTGAGTCTATTCTGGCCAGAAAAAAGAAGACGAAGAGGATTTTACAAGGTAGGTTGGTGTGCACATCACCAATCAAAGTATAAAAAATACTTATATAAAGGTAAACCTATAAGGTTTTCTTACGTGCGATTGCATATAATCAGAGACGGAAAGATGCCGTCTCGAATTAAAAATCCCTAGCCCACGTAATTTAAACTTACACTAAAACTCCTAAACGGTCCTGATTTAATATTAAATTCGCGCACGATTTCGGGTAACTAATATACTAGATAAGGTATACTAGATAAAGATACGGGTAGGTAGGAATACGGATAAAAATTAGATAAAAATCGGGTAGGTAGGTAAAAATTAAATAAAAATCGGGTAGGTATATAGGGGTGTGGTTTTCAACAATAGAAGGAAACTTAGTTAATTATAATTTTGAGAAATCTAGGTAGGGAATGAATAAGTAAGCATACAAGTAGGTAGGGATACGGGTAGGTAGGAATCGGGGGGAAGGGGGTGATTTAACAATGAAAAGAAATTTATAATTTTCTTTATAATTTAAAAAAATTCAAATTTATTTGTATAAAGATATACAGATAATAATAAAAGGTTAAAAATACACTGCTCAAAAAAATTAGGGGATCACTTTTTGTCAGTAAATTTTTGCCGATTTTTAAACTGTAATTACTCAGCGAATAATTAACGTAAAAACAAGTTAAAAAAAAGGTTTTACAGGAAAAACTCTCTATTATAAGGTGCTTTTGTTCACTCAGGTTCATACTCAAAGGCGTGGTCAGTTTTAAATAAGGACATATTTGAGATATTCAAACTCTTGAAACTTACAGTCTTCCACCGCCTAACAAAATAATTGGCGAACATAATCAATAATTCCATCTCAAAGTACGGACTTTGCCCTTTTAAATGAAAAAAAAACTGTCCTACGCCGATTATTTAGCGAGATATCGCAATTTAAAATAACCCCTGTTTTTTTACGATTTTAGTCGTGCTAACACGATACCGCCGGCATTTGCGTAACCTGATGTGCACCACGGGCATGTTGCTCAGTAAAATTTTGCACATCATGTATGTATGTGTATATGGAGTGTACATGTGTACGTGTGTACATGTAGCGGTTTTTTTTAGTAAGAAGTGTTGCCATTTTTTTGCCATAGGCACACGCATCGCGCAATCTTGATTTCATATTGACGCATTTTTTTACATCAGATTAAAGAGGCACTGCGTTAAATTTTGAATAAAATTTTTCAATCTGATGTAAAAAAAATGCATCAATATGAGATCAAGATTGCGCGAGGTAATACGACAAAGAGTGACAACACTTCTTACTAAAAAAGAACCTCTACATGTACACATGTACACTCCATATACACATACATACATGATGTGCAAAATCCGACCGAGCAACCTCCCCGTGGTGCACATCAGGTTACGCAAATGCTGGCGATATCGTGCTGAAATCTTAAAAAAACAGGGATTACTTTAAATTGCGATATCTCGCTAAATAATCGGCGTAGGACAAAGTTTTTTTTTTTATTTGAAAGGGCAAAGTTCGTACTTTGAGATGGTATTAATGATTATGTTCGCCAATTTTTTGTTAGGCGGTGGAAGACTACAGATTTCAAAATTTTGGATATCTCAAATACGTTCTTATTCAAAGCTGACCACGCCTTTGAGTATAACCTGAGTGAAAATTGAACAAAAGCATCTTATAGTAGAGAGTTTGCTCTGTAAAACCTTTTTTTAAACTTTTTTAATTATTCACTGAGTAATTACAGTTTAAAAATAGGCAATTTTACTGACAAAAAGTGAAAAGACCCTAATTTTCTTTCGCAGTGTTTTATGTACAAAACGATATATTCTGTCTGCGAAAGTTGTATAAAATTAATTGCATAAAATTGTATAAGTATAATCTACTTGAATTGTCTATATCTAATTTATGTAAACTGGATTACACGAAATCGAAGCGCGTATAACACGAAATATCTTAAATTAAAACGCGAATTGAATACTTTCTCTTCTTATTTTATATCCTTTCCTTTGTAAGCTTCGTAATTTTATGTTGATAATTAATAATAAATATCGCATAATTAGATGTCACTGTCACTTATCAATACATATAATAAGTTAAGTTATATTTCTATCAATTGGACAATATGTTAGTATAATATACACGCATTTCGAACGTTTTCGTGTAATCAGGAATTAATGAGATATCTTGAATGTACGCAATTTAATTAATGTGAAAAATAATGTGAAAATGTACATAGATTTAAATATGTTACAACGGATTTGATTCCGGGTGCATGTTGTAATTTTAATACTGAATTCTTGTAAATGTTATATACACCGGCGTTAAAAAATACACGAACATTGATAAGAGCATAAAAAGAATTGACGCAAGATAACCAATTGATTTATTTCTTGCCTCGGTAAGTTTATATAAATTCGTCAAGACCATTTTCCATATTACCATACTTTAATGTCTAGCTCTGTCGCGTTCTCTTCTACGATCTCGATCCCTTTCTCTCTCTCGTTCTCTCTCCCTCTCTCTATCGTCTCTTCTATGGCGATCTCTGTCCCTGTCCTTATCTTTGTGCGACGACGAGTGAGATTTCGGCGATTTGCTGCGTTTACGTTCTCTCCTGTCTCTATCTCTCTCCCTACTTCTCGATCTTGGCTTTTCCTTCTCGGATTTCTTCTCGGATCGGGAATGCCTCTTGTCCCTATCTCTGTGACGGTCTCTGTCTCGTTCGTGATCATCCGGCCTCTTGCGTGGCAGTTCTTTAATTGGTGCAATCTCTTCTTCCTCTGACGATTCGATGCCATCATCCATATCGTCTTCCAATGCCGATATCTTCGCTTCTGCGTAACATAAGTAAACATATAACAGAAGGTTGGCTAAATAAAAGTAATATACTCAAGAAAATATATTCAAATAACGTACCTAGTTCATTATTTTCTTCTAAAACGTGTCTTTTTTTAATTCTCGGTAAAATAACGTCGCAAGACCTCTCTTCTCTGAAAAGGGTGTCGATAATTCGTCCATGTATATGAGCTCGAATACGCCTTGCTTGTTCTGCATTCTGAGCTTTCTGCTATCGTTGAATAATGGTTCAAGGTATTTGTAACAGTCCTGGGAAGAACCAGTCAGTCTCATATACAATGCACCCAAAGCCCGAACGTACTTATACTCCTCGTTCTTTATAAATTCGACTATGATGTCTTTCTCAGGCTGTATTTGAAGCATTTTCAATATAAGACAGAGAAATGGCGTAGGCTTCACATTGCCGCCGTATACCCCTCCTATAAATATGAAAGAATAAATATAAGTGAGACTAGAGAAAAACTTCTCACTCATATATATGGGTACAAAATCGTAGTACGAGCAAGAACAAGGTGATCCCTCGTGTCAAAATAAGTCGAAATTGTAAAATAACGTTTTATTCTAGGCCTTAGAAAATCTATCAAGTACACTTGACATAATCAGTGACGATGTCAAGTGTACTTGATAGATTTTCAAAACCGAAGCCTATCTAAAAAACAAAGCCTCGTACAAAAAAAATTATTCTAGAAATTACCTTGTTCTCGCTTGTACTAAGATTTTACATTCATCCTGTATTTGTAGAGGTAATATTTTGCTTTTACTAACCTTAACTCCATTGCTTTGTCGACCAACAGTTCGGCGGTCAAAGCGAAACATTCTTCCTTCCAGTATTTAGAATCGTATATCCGGGATATGATGATCTTCTCGACCAAATATTGCGGATTTGTCCCGCGAATAGACCTAACATCTTTCACCGTGCGGTTTGCCATTTTTCGAATTCTATTCCGCTATTGTTCTGCTACCATCTACCATCTGCTACGAATTGCCAGCAGCCAGATTGTCACGAATCTTCAATCGGAAGTCACCAGAGGACGCCGATTCGCCGAAAATATACTTTGCGCGATCGATAAAACTTTGTTTCAAACTCATTTGTTGATAATACGCGCACATTTCGCAGTAATTATTTAAGAAATCTATTTTTATTAATATCTAACGTAATCAGAATTAAGATTTTATATATAGGTATTCTACATATAATTTTATACATAAAATTTTAGGAGAAAGATATTGATTTTTTATTAAAAAAAAAATATAATATTGATGTCTTTGAGAACATTCTCAAACTATTAGAAAAGACTGTTAACAAGATTATTATAATATACAAATTAAAAAATAATATATATAATTATTTTATTCTTTATTGATTTTATCGATATTATATTAGGCTTTTATTAATATAAAAAGAAATTATATATATGTATAATACCTTATGTATGTATACATATATAATTATACATATATAATTTTATACTATTTTAATTTTATATCTTACATTATTAATATTATTATACCATATTCACACTGACAACGCACAATTCATGTAAGTTACTTAGATACTCTAATTTTATATTTCCTTTATTTTATTTAAGTTATCACAATACAAAAGAGAAATTCTTTTTCTGCCTATAGTCTTCAGTTTCTGACTTGCGAGCACAGTGTCATGAATTGCCTGTTGAATGTATTTGTAAGAGCTTTATTCACCTGAAGAGGGTCCGAATTTGAACCGAAACGTCGTTTTATCTATTAATAAATTTGCCAGTTATGGTCATAGGAAGTTTGTTGATATTATTTTATATTCACTGGCGAAGAAAATTTCCTATCATTGTTATATACATATACATGTTTTTTAGGATATTGAACTAAATAAGAAAGAAAACCTGAGAACTTGAGTCGCCAGTGAATAATTAAAAATTAGTAAAGGTATTATGATCGATCCAACTGGCCAAATTTTATTGATCACAAAAACGCTAAGTTCGACCGCAGATTCCGGTCCTTTTCAAGCATATATACACTATTCACAAATATTAATTTGTCTGACATAATGCCCAAACTACGCCGAATCTAAAAACTAAACGACAAAAATTGAGCACTCCACAATAAATATAAATAAAAATCCATAAAAAATTATATAAACCAGAAACTTACATATTTGTGCGTCAAAATCAAAACGGTAAAATACTTGTTAAACGGCATTATTTGTTAATTGTTTGTATCAGAGGAACATGTCAAAGCCGTGCGGTGCATGGTAAAATTTAAACTGACAAACTTGACAATATATAAAAACAGACCAGTGCCGTCAATAATAAGCTAGGGCGTAGAGAGGGAAGTGGCGAAGAAAGAAAAGAAAATTATGTTTCTTTTATAATATGTTCGTAGAGAGCGTTAAGATTCTCAATGTCTTTTTGTAAATTAATGGTGTCGTCAAATTTTTGATAAAAAACATCTCCGCTAATTCCCTCTTTCTGATCTGTCTCTCTTTATGTATTATTTCTGATAAAGTTAAGCGTGTAAAAAATCTTCCCTCCAGGGGGTGGGGGGAGTCCACCCGGACCCTTTAGGGGCACGGGGGAGCCCTCCACTACGGGTTTTGCGCACCCGGAGTACCCGAGCACACCAGTACCGTAATCTACGGCAGCCCTATGGGTCTGTCGTGGACCGGGGAGTCCTTTTAAGGATTCGCGAGGTAAGCGGCCTCTATAAAAAGTCCGCTCGGCTGGTCGGAGCCGTGAGGGAGGAGCATAGGCTCTCCTAACCGACCTAAGGGAAGGAAAACCCTGACAGAAAACCGGGGGTCCGGCTGCCCTGCTTAGGAGTCCGTCGTTGGCTTCGGCCACCTAGACTCCAACATCACGCTTATACGGTCCGTCGCGTGTCCCTCCGCCGCGCCGCGGGACATTTCCACGCCTCGCTCGCTCGTACGGTCCGTCGCGTGTCCCTCCGCCGCGCCGCGGGACATTTCCACGCCTCGCTCGCTCGTACGGTCCGTCGCGTGTCCCTCCGCCGCGCCGCGGGACATTTCCACGCCTCGCTCGCTCGTACGGTCCGTCGCGTGTCCCTCCGCCGCGCCGCGGGACATTTCCACGCCTCGCTCGCTCGTACGGTCCGTCGCGTGTCCCTCCGCCGCGCCGCGGGACATTTCCACGCCTCGCTCGCTCGTACGGTCCGTCGCGTGTCCCTCCGCCGCGCCGCGGGACATTTCCACGCCTCGCTCGCTCGTACGGTCCGTCGCGTGTCCCTCCGCCGCGCCGCGGGACATTTCCACGCCTCGCTCGCTCGTACGGTCCGTCGCGTGTCCCTCCGCCGCGCCGCGGGACATTTCCACGCCTCGCTCGCTCGTACGGTCCGTCGCGTGTCCCTCCGCCGCGCCGCGGGACATTTCCACGCCTCGCTCGCTCGTACGGTCCGTCGCGTGTCCCTCCGCCGCGCCGCGGGACATTTCCACGCCTCGCTCGCTCGTACGGTCCGTCGCGTGTCCCTCCGCCGCGCCGCGGGACATTTCCACGCCTCGCTCGCTCGTACGGTCCGTCGCGTGTCCCTCCGCCGCGCCGCGGGACATTTCCACGCCTCGCTCGCTCGTACGGTCCGTCGCGTGTCCCTCCGCCGCGCCGCGGGACATTTCCACGCCTCGCTCGCTCGTACGGTCCGTCGCGTGTCCCTCCGCCGCGCCGCGGGACATTTCCACGCCTCGCTCGCTCGTACGGTCCGTCGCGTGTCCCTCCGCCGCGCCGCGGG
The DNA here is from genome assembly GCF_030848795.1 of Temnothorax nylanderi. NCBI lineage: Eukaryota > Metazoa > Arthropoda > Insecta > Hymenoptera > Formicidae > Temnothorax > Temnothorax nylanderi. The sequence goes on along the minus strand of NW_027249155.1, from coordinate 16,826 downwards.
ACATTTCCACGCCTCGCTCGCTCGCACGGTCCGTCGCGTGTCCCTCCGCCGCGCCGCGGGACATTTCCACGCCTCGCTCGCTCGCACGGTCCGTCGCGTGTCCCTCCGCCGCGCCGCGGGACATTTCCACGCCTCGCTCGCTCGCACGGTCCGTCGCGTGTCCCTCCGCCGCGCCGCGGGACATTTCCACGCCTCGCTCGCTCGCACGGTCCGTCGCGTGTCCCTCCGCCGCGCCGCGGGACATTTCCACGCCTCGCTCGCTCGCACGGTCCGTCGCGTGTCCCTCCGCCGCGCCGCGGGACATTTCCACGCCTCGCTCGCTCGCACGGTCCGTCGCGTGTCCCTCCGCCGCGCCGCGGGACATTTCCACGCCTCGCTCGCTCGCACGGTCCGTCGCGTGTCCCTCCGCCGCGCCGCGGGACATTTCCACGCCTCGCTCGCTCGCACGGTCCGTCGCGTGTCCCTCCGCCGCGCCGCGGGACATTTCCACGCCTCGCTCGCTCGCACGGTCCGTCGCGTGTCCCTCCGCCGCGCCGCGGGACATTTCCACGCCTCGCTCGCTCGCACGGTCCGTCGCGTGTCCCTCCGCCGCGCCGCGGGACATTTCCACGCCTCGCTCGCTCGCACGGTCCGTCGCGTGTCCCTCCGCCGCGCCGCGGGACATTTCCACGCCTCGCTCGCTCGCACGGTCCGTCGCGTGTCCCTCCGCCGCGCCGCGGGACATTTCCACGCCTCGCTCGCTCGCACGGTCCGTCGCGTGTCCCTCCGCCGCGCCGCGGGACATTTCCACGCCTCGCTCGCTCGCACGGTCCGTCGCGTGTCCCTCCGCCGCGCCGCGGGACATTTCCACGCCTCGCTCGCTCGCACGGTCCGTCGCGTGTCCCTCCGCCGCGCCGCGGGACATTTCCACGCCTCGCTCGCTCGCACGGTCCGTCGCGTGTCCCTCCGCCGCGCCGCGGGACATTTCCACGCCTCGCTCGCTCGCACGGTCCGTCGCGTGTCCCTCCGCCGCGCCGCGGGACATTTCCACGCCTCGCTCGCTCGCACGGTCCGTCGCGTGTCCCTCCGCCGCGCCGCGGGACATTTCCACGCCTCGCTCGCTCGCACGGTCCGTCGCGTGTCCCTCCGCCGCGCCGCGGGACATTTCCACGCCTCGCTCGCTCGCACGGTCCGTCGCGTGTCCCTCCGCCGCGCCGCGGGACATTTCCACGCCTCGCTCGCTCGCACGGTCCGTCGCGTGTCCCTCCGCCGCGCCGCGGGACATTTCCACGCCTCGCTCGCTCGCACGGTCCGTCGCGTGTCCCTCCGCCGCGCCGCGGGACATTTCCACGCCTCGCTCGCTCGCACGGTCCGTCGCGTGTCCCTCCGCCGCGCCGCGGGACATTTCCACGCCTCGCTCGCTCGCACGGTCCGTCGCGTGTCCCTCCGCCGCGCCGCGGGACATTTCCACGCCTCGCTCGCTCGCACGGTCCGTCGCGTGTCCCTCCGCCGCGCCGCGGGACATTTCCACGCCTCGCTCGCTCGCACGGTCCGTCGCGTGTCCCTCCGCCGCGCCGCGGGACATTTCCACGCCTCGCTCGCTCGCACGGTCCGTCGCGTGTCCCTCCGCCGCGCCGCGGGACATTTCCACGCCTCGCTCGCTCGCACGGTCCGTCGCGTGTCCCTCCGCCGCGCCGCGGGACATTTCCACGCCTCGCTCGCTCGCACGGTCCGTCGCGTGTCCCTCCGCCGCGCCGCGGGACATTTCCACGCCTCGCTCGCTCGCACGGTCCGTCGCGTGTCCCTCCGCCGCGCCGCGGGACATTTCCACGCCTCGCTCGCTCGCACGGTCCGTCGCGTGTCCCTCCGCCGCGCCGCGGGACATTTCCACGCCTCGCTCGCTCGCACGGTCCGTCGCGTGTCCCTCCGCCGCGCCGCGGGACATTTCCACGCCTCGCTCGCTCGCACGGTCCGTCGCGTGTCCCTCCGCCGCGCCGCGGGACATTTCCACGCCTCGCTCGCTCGCACGGTCCGTCGCGTGTCCCTCCGCCGCGCCGCGGGACATTTCCACGCCTCGCTCGCTCGCACGGTCCGTCGCGTGTCCCTCCGCCGCGCCGCGGGACATTTCCACGCCTCGCTCGCTCGCACGGTCCGTCGCGTGTCCCTCCGCCGCGCCGCGGGACATTTCCACGCCTCGCTCGCTCGCACGGTCCGTCGCGTGTCCCTCCGCCGCGCCGCGGGACATTTCCACGCCTCGCTCGCTCGCACGGTCCGTCGCGTGTCCCTCCGCCGCGCCGCGGGACATTTCCACGCCTCGCTCGCTCGCACGGTCCGTCGCGTGTCCCTCCGCCGCGCCGCGGGACATTTCCACGCCTCGCTCGCTCGCACGGTCCGTCGCGTGTCCCTCCGCCGCGCCGCGGGACATTTCCACGCCTCGCTCGCTCGCACGGTCCGTCGCGTGTCCCTCCGCCGCGCCGCGGGACATTTCCACGCCTCGCTCGCTCGCACGGTCCGTCGCGTGTCCCTCCGCCGCGCCGCGGGACATTTCCACGCCTCGCTCGCTCGCACGGTCCGTCGCGTGTCCCTCCGCCGCGCCGCGGGACATTTCCACGCCTCGCTCGCTCGCACGGTCCGTCGCGTGTCCCTCCGCCGCGCCGCGGGACATTTCCACGCCTCGCTCGCTCGCACGGTCCGTCGCGTGTCCCTCCGCCGCGCCGCGGGACATTTCCACGCCTCGCTCGCTCGCACGGTCCGTCGCGTGTCCCTCCGCCGCGCCGCGGGACATTTCCACGCCTCGCTCGCTCGCACGGTCCGTCGCGTGTCCCTCCGCCGCGCCGCGGGACATTTCCACGCCTCGCTCGCTCGCACGGTCCGTCGCGTGTCCCTCCGCCGCGCCGCGGGACATTTCCACGCCTCGCTCGCTCGCACGGTCCGTCGCGTGTCCCTCCGCCGCGCCGCGGGACATTTCCACGCCTCGCTCGCTCGCACGGTCCGTCGCGTGTCCCTCCGCCGCGCCGCGGGACATTTCCACGCCTCGCTCGCTCGCACGGTCCGTCGCGTGTCCCTCCGCCGCGCCGCGGGACATTTCCACGCCTCGCTCGCTCGCACGGTCCGTCGCGTGTCCCTCCGCCGCGCCGCGGGACATTTCCACGCCTCGCTCGCTCGCACGGTCCGTCGCGTGTCCCTCCGCCGCGCCGCGGGACATTTCCACGCCTCGCTCGCTCGCACGGTCCGTCGCGTGTCCCTCCGCCGCGCCGCGGGACATTTCCACGCCTCGCTCGCTCGCACGGTCCGTCGCGTGTCCCTCCGCCGCGCCGCGGGACATTTCCACGCCTCGCTCGCTCGCACGGTCCGTCGCGTGTCCCTCCGCCGCGCCGCGGGACATTTCCACGCCTCGCTCGCTCGCACGGTCCGTCGCGTGTCCCTCCGCCGCGCCGCGGGACATTTCCACGCCTCGCTCGCTCGCACGGTCCGTCGCGTGTCCCTCCGCCGCGCCGCGGGACATTTCCACGCCTCGCTCGCTCGCACGGTCCGTCGCGTGTCCCTCCGCCGCGCCGCGGGACATTTCCACGCCTCGCTCGCTCGCACGGTCCGTCGCGTGTCCCTCCGCCGCGCCGCGGGACATTTCCACGCCTCGCTCGCTCGCACGGTCCGTCGCGTGTCCCTCCGCCGCGCCGCGGGACATTTCCACGCCTCGCTCGCTCGCACGGTCCGTCGCGTGTCCCTCCGCCGCGCCGCGGGACATTTCCACGCCTCGCTCGCTCGCACGGTCCGTCGCGTGTCCCTCCGCCGCGCCGCGGGACATTTCCACGCCTCGCTCGCTCGCACGGTCCGTCGCGTGTCCCTCCGCCGCGCCGCGGGACATTTCCACGCCTCGCTCGCTCGCACGGTCCGTCGCGTGTCCCTCCGCCGCGCCGCGGGACATTTCCACGCCTCGCTCGCTCGCACGGTCCGTCGCGTGTCCCTCCGCCGCGCCGCGGGACATTTCCACGCCTCGCTCGCTCGCACGGTCCGTCGCGTGTCCCTCCGCCGCGCCGCGGGACATTTCCACGCCTCGCTCGCTCGCACGGTCCGTCGCGTGTCCCTCCGCCGCGCCGCGGGACATTTCCACGCCTCGCTCGCTCGCACGGTCCGTCGCGTGTCCCTCCGCCGCGCCGCGGGACATTTCCACGCCTCGCTCGCTCGCACGGTCCGTCGCGTGTCCCTCCGCCGCGCCGCGGGACATTTCCACGCCTCGCTCGCTCGCACGGTCCGTCGCGTGTCCCTCCGCCGCGCCGCGGGACATTTCCACGCCTCGCTCGCTCGCACGGTCCGTCGCGTGTCCCTCCGCCGCGCCGCGGGACATTTCCACGCCTCGCTCGCTCGCACGGTCCGTCGCGTGTCCCTCCGCCGCGCCGCGGGACATTTCCACGCCTCGCTCGCTCGCACGGTCCGTCGCGTGTCCCTCCGCCGCGCCGCGGGACATTTCCACGCCTCGCTCGCTCGCACGGTCCGTCGCGTGTCCCTCCGCCGCGCCGCGGGACATTTCCACGCCTCGCTCGCTCGCACGGTCCGTCGCGTGTCCCTCCGCCGCGCCGCGGGACATTTCCACGCCTCGCTCGCTCGCACGGTCCGTCGCGTGTCCCTCCGCCGCGCCGCGGGACATTTCCACGCCTCGCTCGCTCGCACGGTCCGTCGCGTGTCCCTCCGCCGCGCCGCGGGACATTTCCACGCCTCGCTCGCTCGCACGGTCCGTCGCGTGTCCCTCCGCCGCGCCGCGGGACATTTCCACGCCTCGCTCGCTCGCACGGTCCGTCGCGTGTCCCTCCGCCGCGCCGCGGGACATTTCCACGCCTCGCTCGCTCGCACGGTCCGTCGCGTGTCCCTCCGCCGCGCCGCGGGACATTTCCACGCCTCGCTCGCTCGCACGGTCCGTCGCGTGTCCCTCCGCCGCGCCGCGGGACATTTCCACGCCTCGCTCGCTCGCACGGTCCGTCGCGTGTCCCTCCGCCGCGCCGCGGGACATTTCCACGCCTCGCTCGCTCGCACGGTCCGTCGCGTGTCCCTCCGCCGCGCCGCGGGACATTTCCACGCCTCGCTCGCTCGCACGGTCCGTCGCGTGTCCCTCCGCCGCGCCGCGGGACATTTCCACGCCTCGCTCGCTCGCACGGTCCGTCGCGTGTCCCTCCGCCGCGCCGCGGGACATTTCCACGCCTCGCTCGCTCGCACGGTCCGTCGCGTGTCCCTCCGCCGCGCCGCGGGACATTTCCACGCCTCGCTCGCTCGCACGGTCCGTCGCGTGTCCCTCCGCCGCGCCGCGGGACATTTCCACGCCTCGCTCGCTCGCACGGTCCGTCGCGTGTCCCTCCGCCGCGCCGCGGGACATTTCCACGCCTCGCTCGCTCGCACGGTCCGTCGCGTGTCCCTCCGCCGCGCCGCGGGACATTTCCACGCCTCGCTCGCTCGCACGGTCCGTCGCGTGTCCCTCCGCCGCGCCGCGGGACATTTCCACGCCTCGCTCGCTCGCACGGTCCGTCGCGTGTCCCTCCGCCGCGCCGCGGGACATTTCCACGCCTCGCTCGCTCGCACGGTCCGTCGCGTGTCCCTCCGCCGCGCCGCGGGACATTTCCACGCCTCGCTCGCTCGCACGGTCCGTCGCGTGTCCCTCCGCCGCGCCGCGGGACATTTCCACGCCTCGCTCGCTCGCACGGTCCGTCGCGTGTCCCTCCGCCGCGCCGCGGGACATTTCCACGCCTCGCTCGCTCGCACGGTCCGTCGCGTGTCCCTCCGCCGCGCCGCGGGACATTTCCACGCCTCGCTCGCTCGCACGGTCCGTCGCGTGTCCCTCCGCCGCGCCGCGGGACATTTCCACGCCTCGCTCGCTCGCACGGTCCGTCGCGTGTCCCTCCGCCGCGCCGCGGGACATTTCCACGCCTCGCTCGCTCGCACGGTCCGTCGCGTGTCCCTCCGCCGCGCCGCGGGACATTTCCACGCCTCGCTCGCTCGCACGGTCCGTCGCGTGTCCCTCCGCCGCGCCGCGGGACATTTCCACGCCTCGCTCGCTCGCACGGTCCGTCGCGTGTCCCTCCGCCGCGCCGCGGGACATTTCCACGCCTCGCTCGCTCGCACGGTCCTTCGCGTGTCCCTCCGCCGCGCCGCGGGACATTTCCACGCCTCGCTCGCTCGCACGGTCCGTCGCGTGTCCCTCCGCCGCGCCGCGGGACATTTCCACGCCTCGCTCGCTCGCACGGTCCTTCGCGTGTCCCTCCGCCGCGCCGCGGGACATTTCCACGCCTCGCTCGCTCGCACGGTCCTTCGCGTGTCCCTCCGCCGCGCCGCGGGACATTTCCACGCCTCGCTCGCTCGCACGGTCCTTCGCGTGTCCCTCCGCCGCGCCGCGGGACATTTCCACGCCTCGCTCGCTCGCACGGTCCTTCGCGTGTCCCTCCGCCGCGCCGCGGGACATTTCCACGCCTCGCTCGCTCGCACGGTCCTTCGCGTGTCCCTCCGCCGCGCCGCGGGACATTTCCACGCCTCGCTCGCTCGCACGGTCCTTCGCGTGTCCCTCCGCCGCGCCGCGGGACATTTCCACGCCTCGCTCGCTCGCACGGTCCTTCGCGTGTCCCTCCGCCGCGCCGCGGGACATTTCCACGCCTCGCTCGCTCGCACGGTCCTTCGCGTGTCCCTCCGCCGCGCCGCGGGACATTTCCACGCCTCGCTCGCTCGCACGGTCCTTCGCGTGTCCCTCCGCCGCGCCGCGGGACATTTCCACGCCTCGCTCGCTCGCACGGTCCTTCGCGTGTCCCTCCGCCGCGCCGCGGGACATTTCCACGCCTCGCTCGCTCGCACGGTCCTTCGCGTGTCCCTCCGCCGCGCCGCGGGACATTTCCACGCCTCGCTCGCTCGCACGGTCCTTCGCGTGTCCCTCCGCCGCGCCGCGGGACATTTCCACGCCTCGCTCGCTCGCACGGTCCTTCGCGTGTCCCTCCGCCGCGCCGCGGGACATTTCCACGCCTCGCTCGCTCGCACGGTCCTTCGCGTGTCCCTCCGCCGCGCCGCGGGACATTTCCACGCCTCGCTCGCTCGCACGGTCCTTCGCGTGTCCCTCCGCCGCGCCGCGGGACATTTCCACGCCTCGCTCGCTCGCACGGTCCTTCGCGTGTCCCTCCGCCGCGCCGCGGGACATTTCCACGCCTCGCTCGCTCGCACGGTCCTTCGCGTGTCCCTCCGCCGCGCCGCGGGACATTTCCACGCCTCGCTCGCTCGCACGGTCCTTCGCGTGTCCCTCCGCCGCGCCGCGGGACATTTCCACGCCTCGCTCGCTCGCACGGTCCTTCGCGTGTCCCTCCGCCGCGCCGCGGGACATTTCCACGCCTCGCTCGCTCGCACGGTCCTTCGCGTGTCCCTCCGCCGCGCCGCGGGACATTTCCACGCCTCGCTCGCTCGCACGGTCCTTCGCGTGTCCCTCCGCCGCGCCGCGGGACATTTCCACGCCTCGCTCGCTCGCACGGTCCTTCGCGTGTCCCTCCGCCGCGCCGCGGGACATTTCCACGCCTCGCTCGCTCGCACGGTCCTTCGCGTGTCCCTCCGCCGCGCCGCGGGACATTTCCACGCCTCGCTCGCTCGCACGGTCCTTCGCGTGTCCCTCCGCCGCGCCGCGGGACATTTCCACGCCTCGCTCGCTCGCACGGTCCTTCGCGTGTCCCTCCGCCGCGCCGCGGGACATTTCCACGCCTCGCTCGCTCGCACGGTCCTTCGCGTGTCCCTCCGCCGCGCCGCGGGACATTTCCACGCCTCGCTCGCTCGCACGGTCCTTCGCGTGTCCCTCCGCCGCGCCGCGGGACATTTCCACGCCTCGCTCGCTCGCACGGTCCTTCGCGTGTCCCTCCGCCGCGCCGCGGGACATTTCCACGCCTCGCTCGCTCGCACGGTCCTTCGCGTGTCCCTCCGCCGCGCCGCGGGACATTTCCACGCCTCGCTCGCTCGCACGGTCCTTCGCGTGTCCCTCCGCCGCGCCGCGGGACATTTCCACGCCTCGCTCGCTCGCACGGTCCTTCGCGTGTCCCTCCGCCGCGCCGCGGGACATTTCCACGCCTCGCTCGCTCGCACGGTCCTTCGCGTGTCCCTCCGCCGCGCCGCGGGACATTTCCACGCCTCGCTCGCTCGCACGGTCCGTCGCGTGTCCCTCCGCCGCGCCGCGGGACATTTGCACGCCTCGCTCGCTCATACGGTCCGTCGCGTGTCCCTCCGCCGCGCCGCGGGACATTTGCACGCCTCGCTCGCTCATACGGTCCGTCGCGTGTCCCTCCGCCGCGCCGCGGGACATTTCACGCCTCGCTCGCTCATACGGTCCGTCGCGTGTCCCTCCGCCGCGCCGCGGGACATTTACACGCCTCGCTCGCTCATACGGTCCGTCGCGTGTCCCTCCGCCGCGCCGCGGGACATTTACACGCCTCGCTCGCTCATACGGTCCGTCGCGTGTCCCTCCGCCGCGCCGCGGGACATTTACACGCCTCGCTCGCTCATACGGTCCGTCGCGTGTCCCTCCTCCGCGCCGCGAGACATCACGCTCATAAAGTTAAGCGTATAAAAAATCTTGTCTGCAAAAGACATCATCAAGGGAATAATTTGTAATTCTTTTCAGCAATTACATTTCCATTAAGCGAGAAAAGTCAAGAAACATTTCGACTATATTGCAACAACGTCGTAAAATTAATGCAATATAGCTGAAATGGCTTCTTGATTTATCTTGCTTAATGGCAATGAAATCACACTGCATTGCCACGAGTCTCAATGTGGCTCGAGACTCCTAGCTGACCCGGAGATGGAAGTGGATTTTGTGGCCTGAAGCGCTTAAAAGAAAGTGGTGAGTGTAATTCATTTTCACGTACTATGTCACTTATGTCATAAAATTTTCTATCTCTTCTGTCTTTACTTAATCGAATCGTTCATTTGAATGTTTCAGAAAATAACGACGCAGAAGGTGACATCGGAGCAGCGAGGGAATCCTGCGTAGCTGACATTCCGAGCAGCCTGAGAGGAGGAGGAGGCCTAGGATAGGCATCGGGCATCGGCGTACCAACACTTCTGGTAAATGTTACTTTTTATTTTTTCTAAAGATATTATAGAATCTCTCTTTTCGTTTGTGCTTATTCAGTTGCTACATTAAACCGTGTTTCGGAATTCAAATTAGTAAAAAGAAATATTTTGAAAAATTTGATTCAAGTTGATTCTAATGTAGAGACCTTTTTCGAAGAAGTAATTTAAAATATAATATTAATCTGAATAACGAATAAGATGTTCGATGCGCGTGACAATTATTTAATCGATTCGATTATTTTTATGTTACAGAAAATATCCACGCGGGAAGGAGCAACGTTGCTTCGCATCGAGGGAACACGAGGGACATCCCGAGCAGCCTTAGAGGAGGAGGAGGCCAGGGAGAGGCATCAGGCGCCGGCGGAACAACATGCGGTAAATATAATTGGTTTATACATATTGTGTTTCGCGGAAAGTTTAACCAATCGGTTTTTCAATATCGATTAGTAAATTTAGCCAGAGAGTAGAAATTAAAAGAGTTTAATTTTTAAAATTCTATTTAAAATTCTTGTGTTCAGTAAATAGAGTATACTTTTAAGAAATTAAATGTGATTTTTTTATTAAATTTGTTTAACGAATTAAAATATAGTATTCCGTGTTTTACGTTCGGTAATTATTTTTCGAAATACAGACCGTCTCAAAAAATATTGTCTATAAATGACATCACGCTTATAAAGTTAAGCGTGTAAAAAATCTTGTCTATAAATGATCACGCTTATAAAGTTAAGGGTGTAAAAAATTTTGTCTGCAAAAGACATTATACTTGAAAAATTTTTTATTTAAACTAACAAAGAGTGAGAGACAATATCTTACGTTCTGCACACGAAGCTGACCAATGTGTGCGTTCGAAATCACGGGACTTTTAAATCTGGAAGTTTTACGAAGGTTCTCTGAGACGCCTTGCGCTTTGTCTCGGTACACCAAGCAGCTATTTCCTCCTGCATTTCCTCCCATGTTTTCTTCACGGTCCAAGTGGGTCTCAAAAACTTTCATTCTCCGACCTGATTATACACCACTAGCACGTCTTCGTCTTCGTACAAGCGAATAGAATGAATTTGTCGAATGTTCGATAATTTCGTGCTCAATTCCTGAAATCTCCAGCCGTTGTACTGATAAATTCCCACGGTACCCTGCTCTAATGCGAGAAGGATGACAGTGTTTTCCATCGTCAGGGAATGAATATACCTCGTCGGAGCGATTTTTTGAAATGGTACAAAGCGGCCGTACATCTCCTTATACAAGATTGTGGACTCGTTACCGGCCAAAATCAGAAAACGCTCTTCGAAATGACCCTCTTTGAAATGAAACGAACTGACGTCGTTAGCATAACGTAATTTCTGCATTTCTACGAATCTATTAGAACGCACGGAAAACCGGAGTATCTTCGTGAGCGATCCTACGACGACGACGTGCATGAAACTCTTGTTCTGGAAGGGCAAGAGCTTTCTCGCTCCATAGAGCAACGTGTCGATCTTGTCGAAATTCTCGCCAAGCCAGACATATATGAATATTCTCGTTTCCGTCGCGATTCCCAAGTACAGCTGATTCATTCCGAGCCACATAGACATATGCACCACTTCGGGAATTTCGAACTCCTGCTTGAACCGCAATTCGTACCTTCCGCTTTCGTTTTTGCTGAGGCGCAGAATGATGATTCCGTCGGTATCTTTCTGCACAGCTATAAGCGTACCAGCGCTGTAATTATTTACGATTATCCGTTTTCCATTGAATTGCGGATACGTTCCGACGTGTTGAGCTTTATCATCCTGTGAAAGACATTGTTGTAATTTAAAAAAAAGCTAGTGTTTATTCCTGTTATTCCGGCATAAAATAAGATGTGCTTGAATATAACTATAATCGACATACAACAAATTGATAAAGTAACATGTTTGAAGAATCGACGGCAGCTGCAAACCAGAGCAATCGATGTCCATCTTGTATGGAAAAGAAGGCCGTATCTTGAAAGTCCGACAATTCGAGTGGTAAGGTCTCTTCGAAACCTTGCAACACATTCACACCTGTAAATAAAATTAGTTTGAAATTGCAATCAAATGAGAATTCGTAAAATTCATTTCTCATCTCAATTATATCTACAGAATTCGACGATGATATCTAATGATTTTTTTCAGGCTTATAAAACAATGACAAGAACTAAAGTAACAAATAAAAAAACAGATGATTTTTTAATATCGCTAATATTTATCCGTAATCTATTAAATTCTAGAAATAATACTCTGTAAATGAGCATTATTACATTTGAAAACTTGCAATCTCAAAACTTTCCCTTATTTTATTCAGTTTTGATTTAATTCTTGAATACTTTGAGACTTTATTATTTCAAACACCTTTTCCTTAAAAATATCCTTATTCACGGTAATAAATTCAACAATTGGATAAAGTAAGAACAATTTTTATAAACAAAGTCTCAGAACGAAGTAATTAATGAACGAAAAAGTATAACGAGGCATGAATATAAGATAAAAAGAGTACGCGCGGCAACGTGCTCCGATTTCGAAACGCAACCGCGCGGTAGGACTTCCTATTGACATCATTCAACATCAGCTGATCTCTCGATAACCTTAACGTCGGGCCGATATACACCAGTGTTTCGTGTTATCGTCTCGGCTCGACCGAACCGATCATCGTCGAAAACCGAGCGCGGCGCGCAGCAAATCGTGGACTGATCCATCGTCCTGTCGTATGTATCGTCGTTCGAAGCATGTCCACTCCGGAAGAGATGACGGAGACCCTGACGGCGCAGGTGAGCGAGCTGCAGGCACTGCAGTCCGTCTATCCGACCGAGCTGACTGTGGCGGACTATGGGGTTTTGGCTGACATCAACGAGTACATCGAGCGCCCCGACCGGGACCCACCGCGATGGCTGGAGTACGCTATCGCGGTCCCGTTGAACGGTGTAATATAACATTTACTTATGACATAACGTTGCCAAGGTGTGTCCGCCTTAACTGTTTTTACTTCAATGTTTCTCCAAATTTTTCTTCTACATATGCCAGCCACATATGTTGCATCATCAACATGTTGCTTGTGCCACTAGGGGAGTATCGAGCTACTGGTGAACTTGCCGACTAACTACCCAAAGGAGCAGCCCGAAGTGTATGCGAGAGGCTCTTGCTTGGACCGAACGCAGCCAGGCACTGCTGAACAAGGAACTCTCTGTCCTCGTCAAGGCCCAAGAGGCGGGCGAGCCTTGCATCTATACCCTGATATCGTGGCTGCAGGACAGCGCCGATACTTATCTCGAAGCTTCCGTGCGTAATCAAACGGTTAAGCACAGCGACGCGAGTAAAAGCGGCATGGAAGATCGGCAGCGGGTCCCGGTGGCCTTCTCCAGATATTGGATCTACAGTCATCACATATACGGCAAGTCCAAGAGACAGGACGTGACTAGCTTGGCGAAAGAGAACTCCATCACGGGATTCTGCTTGGCCGGCAAACCGGGGATAATTTGTATGGAGGGAAGTCTGGAAGATTGCGACTACTGCTGGCAGAGAGTAACGTCAACAATGATCTCTTCCGTATCTTAATATTTAATATAATAAGAATATCTCACACCTACAATTCTTTTGCAGATCAGGTCTATGAACTGGCACAGGATATTAATAAAATTATTGGAGAAAGAGGAGGACTGCAACAATGTGGACAGAATGCGCAAATTTACAGACTTCCAAGAAATCTCCTTTCCCACTACTGAGCGTCACAACGACATGAGTCAACTTCTCAAATACCTAACTGATCGCGACTGCCAGCACGCGTTCAAGGAGCTTTTTGGAATAGAAGGAAAATTCAGCAAATTTTCGGATTGATACAATTATATAAAAGTAGCAGCGTTAAATATATATCTTGTCTAATTTCCATCAGTCTCACGGGATTTTTGTACAAATGATACGTGTGAAATGTTTTGCTCACCTCTACTGCGCTCATTCTGAAGGCCCCTCTTTTGGCGCTTGGTTTTCTGAAGGATCGCTTCGGTCGTATCATTCATATATTTCGCTGTTAATATTGTTCAAAGTGTCATTATTTAATACATCGTACGCTAAAAATGTTTCAGAAATAAGGACGGTAATTTTTATAATATTCAAGTACCAGATAATTAATATTTTACCATTACTGAGATTTTTGAAGTATGCCGTCGTTCGATCGAGTATCGCGTACAAATCTTCCGTTGAATAAGGGGAATGTTCGCACTGTGTCACGCATATTAACGTGAAAATCAAGAGGAGCTCTCGTAACATATTCACACGAAGTAGTCTCTCAAAGCTACCGATCACGACTGATTCACAACGCGAGCTCGCCCGATCTTCCGTGCCGCTTTTGCTCGCGTCGCTGTGCTTAGCCGTTTGATTACACACGGAAGCTTCGAGATAGTGTATTGTGTTTACAGTTTTTCTGTAGGTACATAGTTCCTACCTTTCCGCATTCCAGTCTGTAACAGGTATACATAAACGCCAATATAAATCTCACTGTGTATGTACATATGCAGGAAGCCTCAGAATTTCTCATTTACATTTACACTTCAATAAATAGAATAATCAATTTATTCCTAACAAGTAAATAATAAAATAAATTAAGCAAAATAAGTGATTGAGAATGAAAGTGTTTGTAAATATGTCGAATTGAATGTTGATGATAATAAAATTTTATTTTATTTTATATATATACGTATACTTATGTATGTTCAGAAAGTTCAATTTACAAATCTTATCTAATAGTGGCGTAGCGTAAAAATTCATTGGTAAGAAATTGCCCTGGGATGTAAGGCGCCGGAGGGCCAAGAATATCTTGCGCGGGGCTGTGGATCTTGATCTGCCTCATATGGGTGTCCCTGCCATTTTGATGATTACTGATGACCGCTATTTGAATCATGAATGTCCTAATAGGCCGATCGTTGATGTTCTTAATGGGGATCACTATCCATCCGCTTGGCTCATTCAGGTCCATCACCTCTACCTCCTGCAGATCGTTAAAGTTGGTTCCAGCTCTGATGCTTATCCTGCGAATTAGCCAGAACGCATGTGTCAATAACGGCCAGTGGTACGGGCTCGCCGGTATCACCAAATAACGGAAGATATCTCCACACCTGTTTGGAGTGTAGCTCTCGTCCAGCTTGTAATCCGTATAGATGCATATGTCGCGAATGGTCGTCTTCCTCTTGAACTGTATGTTCACCAAGTGTGGCAGCTGTCCGTCCGATTGCCAGTACGTCTCCGTGATATCGTCGCGAAGCTGGTCCACGCCGAAACCCGGTTTACAGCTGGACAAACTCCAGATCGCGTAGTTCCCAACCTCTCGTACTCGGCCGGTCAGCTGCTCCTGCACGGGATCTATCTCTCCTGCGGCAAATGCCTTTTATACAGGAGACGTCTCAATTGTGGATTTATCATTGATTGAATCGTCGTCGTGACGAAAAGTATCGAAGGAACCGCGATGTATGTACTCACCGCTGTTATTAGCCTTGTTGCTCATTGTTAGGCTTAGGTTAGGCTCCTTCGGACCGTTGTTCTAGCGTATCCTCGCGTTATTTTAACGCCTTTCCGACACTCGCTGGAATATTATGCAAGATAATAGCAGGCCACACGACTCCCGGATACATTACAACGCTATTTCGAATTAGGGTGGTATTGTCCTGTTCACGGTTGTATATATCGTCGTATATGCCGCGCGACGACGAGATAACCTGTACGCCGCCAGCCATTCCCACCACCGATGCTGCCGTGCTGCCAGTGCCCGGTCTTCCGAACGGCAACTCTGGGCATGAGTTCTGATGAGTTCGGATCGACGAGTAACCGGAGTAACAACATTCGAGTAACAACATGAGTGAAGAAGTTAAAGATTTCTCGCACTTGAAATTGAATTCTTGGCTCCTCGCTCAATGCGAGTCCATGGGTGAGTAATTTTCTACAAAAATAATTTACGAAGAAACATGATTTTCCAGAAAATGTTCAATGGTTATAAAGAGTTACAAGGAATGATCATATCGAATAATATTCAGGACGTTAAACTTTGCGAAATTGACGAAACTATACAGCTATTTGTTTGTTTCCCTCTCTAATAGGTTTAAAAAAGCCAACGCCGATTCAGCAGAATTGCATTCCTCAAATACTGACGGGCAAAGATTGCATAGGCTGCACCAAGACCGGTAGTGGCAAAACTCTAGCATTTGCCCTGCCTGTTTTGCAAAAATTATGCGAGGATCCATATGGTATATTTGCTCTTGTGTGTTAACGCCAACGAGGGAACTAGCTTTTCAGGTGATAAATTTTACTTTCTTATTGTCGTTACTTGCAATATAAATTGTTTTATATTTGTGAGATTTGTCAGATCATCTCATAAGTAACGTAGTAATTTTATATACTTAAAAATAATAGAGAATAATTTTGATTGTGTACTGCATTGTACATGTATGGTATCGTAAGCAAAGGATAGAAAATTTACTAGAAAGATGGAAAGGAAGAGAGAAAGAAATAACAAATATCTAATTTATCAGAACTTTTAGTAGTTCTATTATGTTTATTTAAATTAATTGTATTACTCTTGGAACGATCTGATATTTGTACAAAACAGCCATGCTTGCGGTTAATTATAATAAATCTTATTATATTTAATGGAATTATTTTAGATTGCTGATCAGTTTGCTGCTATTGGCAAGGCTATCAACCTGAAAAAATGTGATTGTTGGTGGCATGGATATGGTGGCACAAGGATTGGAATTGTCGAAACAGCCACATATAGTTGTAGCTACACCGGGACGACTAGCAGATCATTTGGACAGTTGCGATACGTTCTCCCTGCAGAAGATCAAATTTTTAGTGTTGGACGAGGCTGATAGACTGCTCAGTGGCCATTTTGATGAACAGCTTAAGAAAATTTTTGCTGCATTACCCAAGCAGAAACAAGTATTGTTCTTTAGCGCTACAATGACAGACGCTCTTGACAAAGTGCAGCAAATAGCTTCTGGTAAGGTATATCTCGATAAAACAACTGTACGTTATGTTACATTACGGCTAGCAGGAATGAAAATGACAACTTTTCTAGGTTTTTACGTGGCAAGAGGAAGATGACGCTGGTATTGCCACAGTAAAGGAATTGGATCAACGTTACGTGTTGTGTCCTAAGGATGTGCTTGATTCGTATCTGATAGAAGTAATTAGAACATTTCGCGCCACCGATAAAAATGGTTCCATCATGATATTCACGGATACTTGCAAGTAAAGAATACAATTGCTCTTGTCACGTAACATAAAAGATCTTTCAAAGATTACGTATCTAGATCTAATTTATATATTATTATTTTGTGTTGTATTTAGACACTGTCAATTATTATCAATGACGTTGAATGATGTTGGATTTACGAACGTGGCTCTTCACGCGATGATTAAGCAAAAGGAACGTTTAGCAGCGCTAAACGAGTTCAAGTCAAACCACGTACAGATATTAATTGCTACCAATGTCGCGGCGAGAGGCCTCGATATTCCCACGGTGGAATTAGTCATTAATCATACAATACCGAATGTACCGAAGGAATACATTCATAGAGTCGGTAGAACAGCTCGCGCAGGTAAAAACGGTATGGCGATAAGCTTGATAACTCCACACGATATCAAATTATTGCACGCGATCGAAGATGCCATAGGTACTAAATTAACGGAATACAAAGTAGACGGTGAGTACATGTCCTATTTTGCGTTTCTTTTTTTTTTTTTTTTTTTTTAATAAAGATGGCTCAAAATCACATCTGATCCCTTAATTGA